>NC_050576.1:273084694-273814694 GCF_011100635.1 Trichosurus vulpecula | reverse complement strand
CTTTGGTGTTATCCTCGAGTCCCATATGTAATCAGTTGCTAAATATTGTCAATTCTACTTTTGTAACATACATCTCATACATTCCTTTTTCTACACTCACATAGTCACTCTCCAATGAGCTCCTTGAAAATAGGAATTATTTAATTCTTTTTTCAATATTTCAAGCTCTGGCGCACAGTAGGCATTTAGTGAATGACTGCTGAGTCATCATTTTTCATTGGTATATTACAGTAGGCTTCCTAATTGATCTTTCTGCTGTAAGCCCCTTACCTCTCCACTGCTCCATACAGTTTCCAAAGTAATTTCTCTAAAGCACAGAGCTGACTATGTTGCCCTTCTATTCTTTTTCATACATATACACATATACATATAATATACATAAATGTTTTTTGAACTAATTACATGTTAAAATTTTTTTAACATTTGTTTCTTTAAATACATGTCAATGGCTCCCTATTAACTAAAGGATTAAAAATAAATTGTCATCTAAAGCTACTCACAGCCTCATCCTTTCCTATCTTTCCAGTCTCCTTACATATTACTCCCCTCTGTTTGCCTCCACTGTCCAAAACTGATCTTGCTTTTCCTCACACAGAATACTCTCTTTCCCATATTCATGCCTTTTCATCAGGGACTCTTCATGCCTAGAATGTACTCCCTCCTCACCTTTGACCTTTGAAATCTCTGATTTCCTTCTAGATTCAACTCAAGAGCCACTTTCCTCCAGAGGTTCTCCCAGCTGCTGCTGCTGCCTTTTCTTGCTATTTATGTTCAAGCCATCATACCCATTATTTTGAAGGCTACCTGAGGGCACTTGCTGTTTAGATTTTGCCCAGTGCATTGCAAGAACTTAATAAATGATTGTCAATTAATGGATGAATTCTCAAGTTCCTCCTGCTCTACTTCCCTTCCTGCCCCTGGCTTCACACACCTCAGGATGCTCAGTTCCCATCCTCCTTCTCATATTTATTAACTTAGTATTTGGTTTCCCAGATTGCTCACAGTTCTCCCTTTCCCTAAATGGCTTTATCCACAGCTTTGCCTCTGCTATCTAGCTTTGCACCAGATAATTTCCAAACCCCAAAACGGATATTTACAAGATTTCTTTATAGATGCAGGTTATACAAATTATTTCTTTCTTCCAACAGAAGGCTTGTCTGGATTCTCACAGAATAGAATTAACATTTCATTTCATAGTCTCTCCTCTAATTATCCACAATGAGCAATTTCATATTTTATTGCAGACTACTCCATTCTTTGATATTATGAGATGGGATATTTCTGGCTTATTGCTAATGGTAAGTAGAGAGCTGAACTGGGAGTCAGTTAGACCTGGATCCTCATCCTCTTCCTGTGATCTACATGACCTTGGCCAGGAAATTAGGTAACAGAGAAGTGAGATGACCTTATCTATAAGAGGAAGGCAATAATACCTAAAGTATCTATCACTAAAGGCTGTTGTGAAGCTCAAAGGAAATGCCATGGTCAGGACAAATAATAATAATAATAATATTATTCAATCACAACTAGTTGGTGGTAAAATAATAATCCTTTACTGACTGAGAAGGGGCCAAAAAGGCAAAATAAAGTGAAATCTGGGTCTTTGGTGTATCAATGTTGGCAAAGAAGTGACCAGTCATCATTTTTTTTCCTTCTATTAGTCCCTTTTCCTCTCTCTTTCTTCAAGGAGCTGGAAAGACCATGTGTCCTTGTGTCCACATAGGCTTTGCTGAGATTTGGGCTGAAATTATCCTTACCATTCTCTTTCCAAGAATAATTATGTGCCTTTGAATTTTATGGTTCTGGTTAAAGAATTCTCTTCTCTTCATATAGGAGTCATTTTGTCTTCAAGCCTGGATGCTATCTAGGTCTTAGGAAAAGCATTGTTGATAAGCTGAAGGGTACATGGAATGAGGCTACTATGGTAGGAAGGGTCTTGACTTAGCGCCAGAAGAAGATCAGTTGAAGGGACAGGAGATATTTAGCCTGGAGAAGAGATACTGAGTGGGAAATATGATAGTGGTCTTCACCTGTTTGAAGGGCTTTCTTGTGGAAGACACATTAACTGTCTCTTCTTTAAAGATGATGGATTTTAATGAACAAAAATAAATCCTGTATTCATTTGTTATCAGGTTTAGGTTTTAGAACACTTATTTTCTATTAAGATAAATTGTCTTTGGTGTCTAGGTGCCCTAATGGATAAAATGCTGAAGTCTTAAAGACCTGAGCTCAAAATCAGCCTGAAATATGTACTAGCTATTTGACCCTGGGAAAGTTAATTGATCTCTGCTTCAGTTTCCTCATCTGTAAAATGGTCATAATTATAGCATCAACCTCACATAGTTGTTGTACTAATTAAATGATATGATACATGCAAAGGGCTAATGATGTGTGTAGGTGTTGGTTATTATAATTATTAGAGGGCAGAATTAAGCAATGGATGGGAACAAGTATTCATATACCTCCTACTATGTGCTAAGCCCTGTCCTAAGTGCTTTTCTTTTAATAAATATTCTCTCATTTGATCCTCACAATTGCCTTGGGGGTTAGGTGCTCTTATTATGCCTACTTTACAGTTGAGGAAACTGAGGTAAGCAGATGTTAAGTGACTTTCCCAGAATAATACAACTAGTAATTGCCAGAGGCCAAATTTGGACTCAGATCTTACTGACTGTTCCACACTGTTCCACCAGCTACCACAGAGCTAAAATCAATGTGTGGAATTTGCAAAGAGGTAAAGTTATGTTTGCTTAAAGTAAAACTCCCTCACAGTTAGAGTTACCCCAAAGTGGAATGGTCTACCTCAGAGAACAATGAGTTCCTCCTGAGTAGAGGTCTGCAAACAAAGGCTGGAGCATCGTGCAGTATATTGTAGAGAATAATACAATTCCAATAAAGGATCTATTAGCTGGCTTTCAAGGTCCTTTCCAACACTGAGATTTTCTAAATTGCTTCTGAATAAAAGAGACACTTGCCTTTGAACTATACCCTCTAATAAAAATCGAGGTTCTAATAAAAAAAATCTTTCACCTGAAAAACGATCTTGTTTACAAATGAATAAAGGATTTTTTTTTAGTTTTTAAAATGAATTGTTTTTAAAAATCTTAAGAATATCCATCTAAAATCTTCCTGAAACACAGCATATAGAATCCTTTGACTTCGGCATCACACTCCATGACTCCAGCATTCTGAATATGACTTCAATAAAATTTATCCTAAGGAGTGAAAGGAGCATTTACTCTGAAATAGCCCTCCACCCCCTCTTCCCACAGCCCATCTGTCACTCCTAAAGGAAGGCCATAGAAGCCCTACTTGTTCCCCTAGAGAGTTTTATGGTCTGTGAGAACTTTGTAAATGTTAAGTTATTGTTCAAGTATATGAGCTTCAATACCGCAATACTGCAAGGAATTGTGATTTCATCAGGGTGGACATTCTCTGAATGATATAGATTAAAACACTTCTACAACTTAGGTCAGGGCTGTCCAAAATAGGGCCCGCGGGCCACATACAGCCAGCAGTGAGATTTTATGTGGCCTGCCTATGGGTTTTAATTTGCCTGAGCAAGAAAATAAAATAATAATTTGCATGGAATGCATATTAGATTTTAAATTCCATCATCAATAAATAATCTCATTGATGTTAATTTTCTTTGGCATTTTTAAGCAGTATTACAGATGGAACATATCACATGGAATTTTCAATCAATCTGTGGGATGCGTTCTGTCTGTACCATGCAGACTAGGAACCTACCTTTATACTTTTGTGTTGTTGCTTTGTTGTTTTGTGTTTGCTTTCGGCATGACACGCATCCCCCCCACTTTCTATTAGTGTACTATATCTTTTTTATCCTGGGTACGGCCCTCAAATAATCATTTTATTTTAATGTGGCTCTAAGATTGCTTAAGATTGTACAGCCCTGACTTAGGTTATAGGCATTGGCAGTTGCTATGGCAGAAAATACTAAGTACACCATGACCGATCCAATGATAAGTATCTCTGAACTTAGGCTGATTCTTGGATGATAGATATACTATCCATTTCTAGCCTGTATCTAAAGCCATTCCATCATGGTAGAAACTTTCAGGGTTCAGGCACTGCTGTCATAGGCTTTGAGAACACACAATTACCATCACACAACAACGAGATGCTAAAATAGGCCTTTAGGGCAGAAACTAGTAATAATTAACAAATTACATTTATTTAGTGTTTTAACAATAAGTGACAATGTTAATTCATGGTCATACATACAATTAGTAAATGTCAGAGCCAGTATTTGGCCCAAAGTCTCTTGTCTCCACTTCCAGAAGTGTCATGCTGTCTCAGCTCTCCACGATGCCAAATGAATGACTCATTCTCCATATACTAGGTTTCTGGAGAAGTGACTTACCCTGTGAGCACCCTCTTTCATTTATACATGGTGTGGGAATGTCTTTTGCCTTAAAAGGCACATACAGAGGTATTGATATAAGTTGATACTTACCCTACTTATAGGTGGGGTATCTTAGCATACTTAGGATTGGTATCCAATGCCTTGAAACTACATTTTATGCACTTGAACTTTCCCTATTCTTCTACTCAACTGTTCCATATTCTCTCTTTGTTCTAGGAATCCTCTCTCATTAGGAATATACTATTTGTGTCCATTGTCAGTGACATTCTGGCTACTGCCACCAATACTAAAATCTAGAATTCTTTTCTCCTTTCTCTATTTTTTCCCTTGTGGTTTGGTCTACTATTAATAGTGTCATGCTTTACAGCGTTTCAATGAAAAGACCAGCCTTTCATAGGCATTGTCAAGCAGTCACATCTGTTCTTTCCTTTCGTGTAGACCAGAGGTGTCAAACACAAGCCAATGAGAAAACACTCCTGACCAGGCCAGAACCAAATTAACGCGTAATAAGGAAATATTTAACTAAATAAAAACACAGTAAAACTTAGGTGTTAGTGTATAGTTTTCTAAGTCAATATCTGGCCCACAAGGATTTCCATCTATGATTTAATGGCCCTCATTTTGATATGAGTTTGACATCACTAATGTAAGCCACTGGCCCAATTCAAGTAAATTTTGAAGTCTTTGGCTCTTCTTGACTACGCTCTTTTTCATGCTATATGCAGAGACCTTTCTTTGTCATCAAAGATATGTGTTTCATTCTCCCCTCACCCCTTCACTTTTTCTAGAACAAGATCCTTTCAGTATGTCTGAGGTTTTTGCAAGGTGATTTCAAATAGAAGAAGTGAGGTCTACTAACAAAATTTTCATTCCCTTGAAATAGAAAAATAAAATATCTAATTTTCTGAGAAATGAGCTATTTCTTATTTTAAAACTACTATACTCATCATTGACACTTTCAACTTGTTTTATAATTAATTAATCTATATTGTTGTACTTGTGGAAAAAAACAAAAGCCAGATTAGTGATCTCTTTCTTCTTTTTTAAGAAAAGAAGATTCAGAAAGACTATTTTTTTCCCATGGCCAAACCAGAAGTCAGAAGGAGTGCCAGGATTGAAGTCAGATTTCCTGACTCACTGGGCTGTGGATCACTTGAGGCCTCCCAGGGTTGAGGGTGGAGGTAGAAGGAATGAATTTGTATTCTGGAATTAATTTTCCAGATGTTCTACTATGCTTTAAAGGCAAAGCAAAATGGTGCTGGAGATGAGCTGGCACATAAATTTGCGATGACAATAGGAATCATTGATTAATAGTGCGTAAGAGTTAGCTGAGAGGTTATAGTATGAAATTGTTGTGATCTCTACTTATCATATGCACCACAGTGAAAGTAGGAAAGACCTCTTCAAGTGGAAACTGAAAGCTGAAAACTAGCTATAAACTGGAAAGCAACATAATACTTTTTAAATCCAGGAATCAATGGCAAGTCCATTGTTAAAATGAAATGATTTAAGGTCATTTGATCACATAAAAGAGTATTCTAGGCTGAAGAGGTTAAAGAGCTCTAAAATCATTTGGTTCTCATGCCAAGTAAGTCCTGCCTTGACTAACTAGTCTCCCAGAACATTTCAGAATCTATCATCTTGAATTATGTTGCATTCTGTATGACAGATCAGAGAGGCTTAACAGGTTTTTTTTTTCACATCGTGTGAGTTCAGATTATATTTCTCCCTGCCCTGAGGCCTGCTTTCCTTTCTGTGCTTAATTATTGTTTCAAATCATGAGAAAAGCATTCTCATCCTTCTTTGTCTCAGGCCAAAGAAAATCGCAATTACCAAACTTCCTGACAGCAGCAAAATTTGTTGTGGTACCTAATGGGTGCAAAGTTCTCTACTCTTTCAGCACAATAATAGAAGACAGGGCTCTACCCTCTAGCCTGAGAAAGGCATGGAAGATTGGCCAAGCTAGACTCAGAACTCTTCTGGATTCCCTGTAATATAAAATCTAGAAGTCCAATAGCATATGCCCCAAATATATGTTTTTTATCAATATTTACCAAGGAAGCAACCAATGAAACATTTCATCATATTTTCAAGTGTACTGAGGAGTTTGCCCTCCCTCCCACAGGATGATAGGACAATAAGGTGTCTATCCTCTACCACCATCATCTTAAGGGAGCTTCCATCAGCTTCCATTGTTAGGGAGCAGTAAGTAAAGCCCAGTTCCATTAAAACACTTAATGATTTGCTTTTACATGGGGATAATTATTTTAAATATGTAGAAAGAACAAACTTATAAGCATTTTCTCCACTGATATATTATGGACATATGTCCCATTTATTACCTTGATCTCTTGGGGAGTTGGTTTAAAATGTAACTCACTTCTTACAAAGTATTGGTCCCACTAAATACATGTCCAGATGTGGCATGAGTGATTTTGCTGGTCTATGGTCTAGAAAGTAAGTCACTCCCAAAGATTCCTCTTTGCTTCTTAGGAAACTACTTCTGCCCTGGTCCTGGAATGCATATTCTAGAATGCCAGGTCACAGGAACACCCTTCAGATGACCATTAGAACTCAATAGGTTGTGAGGGTTCCACTCCTGCCATCTAAAAAGTTAAGCAACAAAAGAGAAGCTAACTTTCTCAGATCAAATAGTCTCAATGGGGAGAAAGACTGAAGAAGATCTCTCCTCTGAAATAATTGTTTCTCTTCAATGGTGTAAGCAAATTACTTTCGAGCACCCTCAAGAATCTGCATTGTTCAAATTTTTCAGTCATTATTATTTTCTTGTTCTCTTTATGTTTGAGGGAAAACAGATAGAAAAGAGCCTAAATAAAAATGTTTTCCTGCTATTATACTTAGATGTTTGGTGTTGGGCAAATTATTTTGAAAGTGAATAAAATAATGGGTTGTTATTTTTGTTTGTGGTTTGGTTTTTGTTCTTTTTTTAAATTCTATTAAAGTATTAGAATCCAAGTTCCTCGTCTATAGACAGAGAGCATCTTTGGGATGACTCCTGTCAACAGAAAGAATGGCAAGGATAATATCTACTTCTGATTCTCATATGGTTTCCATTTCTCTTACTATGTAACTATATTTTGAAAGCTTTTCACTGCATGGAGTTTTAAAATGATGAGTTTGGTATAGTGAGATTTATCAGATATTATTTGTGGGTCACTTTTTACGAATGGGTAATTATTAGCTCTAATTTTATCTATAAAAATGCTCTGGGTATTTATGGAATTCTCAAGGATATTTTGAGGTTAATTTGTAGCATGGAGATTTTTCATTTTTTAGTTTATGAAGAATAGTGAGATTCTGGTATATAATTTGGGTCAATTGAGCATCTTCTCTATATGTTTAGTAAATGTCACCAATTTTTACAACCTGTAATGATATGCTGTATAATTTCTACCATTTCCTTGCAAAGTCTGAACCAATCAATAAGTCTGGGCTCCATAAAAATAAGCTCTAAGTAATTAGTAACGACCTGGATCATGAGCTCACAGGAGCCTAAATTTAGAGCTGGAAGGGGTCTAGTAGGCCATTGAGTCCGACCCATTTGTTTTGCACTTGAAGAAACTAAGACACAGCAAGGTTAAGTGACTTGCCTGTATGATTCTCATGAAGCCCTCAGTTTCTATAAACAGTTCTATCTGACAGCCATTTCTTTGTCACATCTTTGTCAATATGTTATTGATTGAAAACAACTAGAAGGTACCTGTGGAAGGCAATTAATTGCATTCTTTGATCTTAGCCTTTTCACATCCTCCATGGGGGTGATAGACTATTATCCTTTACGTTCAATAGATCCATGTGTCTCTACCATCCTCTCTCATTATTTGTTTTTAAAGAGTATTTGTTTTAGAAAGCATTTCTGCAAACTTTTCATTTGTTTGCCTTTAGGAAGGAAGGAAGACAATAAGCATTTATTAATCACCTCCTATAGACCAGATACTATGCTAAGTACTTTACAAAGATTATCTCATTTGATCCTCACAACAACCTTGGGAGGAATGTACCATTATGATCCCCTTTTACCAGGTGAGGAAACTGAGGAAAGAGATTAAATGCCATACCCAGGGTCACGTAGCTACTAAATGTCCACGGTCAGACTTTAAACTCAAGTCTCCTTGAGATCCTTTAAACAAGGAAACATTAATCCCTCAATAGTTTTCCATTATTTTCATCATTATCTATAGAAATAGTTGGAACAGCAGCAGAGGCAGCAGTCAGAGCAAGGGCAGTAGCAATGGCATTCCCTCAAAGGACAAGATACGTATATTTCTTTTTCTTCTGAAGTTTGAAAATTTGGGGAATGTTTGTAACTTTCTCCATAATTAGATCAACCAGTGCAATAAACTCCAATGAAAATCATTCTCTTTTGTGACTTATTCCTCTGTTAAGAATCCTGGCAATCGATACCTTGTAGCTAAATGTGCTGATTCTTCCAGACCAGTAATGAGAAGTAGTCTTAGTGGCTTGTATTTGGTGAAATAGTAGACACTAGGAATTAGAGTGTCTGTGGTGTGGAGGAAGTGAAATCCCCAGAGTTGGCTAAAAAAAAAATCTCACTTTGGAGTGACAACAAATCCTACTGTTAGAAAGCTGTTAATAAAAAACTAGAGCTCTTATCAAGCTGTCCTCTATGAAGAATGACCAATTAAACATCCAGTCCACTGCTAGATGTTTATTAACAACTTGTGTGAAAGTCAGAAAGAGGTAGGAAAGAGAGCCCTAGGCTGGAAACAAGGAGATCTGGTTTGCAGTCCCCACTTGTCCTTTATCTAGTTATGTGACTTTGGGAGAGTCACTTCATTTCTCTTGGCTCACAGAATAAAAGATTTTAAGAGCTGGAAAGACTCTCCATGACCATCTAGTCCAACCCATACATGAAAAGAATCCTCCGTGTTCTCATCTGTAAAATATTGTGATTGGACTACATGGTCCCTAATGTCCTTTCCAGTTCTGAGGCTCCATGATTCCCCATAAGGAAAAACAAACATTGTAAAGTTAGCTCATTATTTGAATTGTCTGGACACCTAGAAATAGTAACAAAACACCTGTCATAATGAAAGCATGTTTTTTTCCAGTTAAGCTTGTAATATTTTCCATAGATATAGAAACATATCATCTTTCTTTCTTGAGAGTAGGAGATGAAAAATAAACCTCTCTCCTATTGACTTTATATTGTTCCTTAACCAATATTGTCCTTTTCATTGATAAATCCTTCATTCTTATCACAGTCATGATTGTGTATTTGCCATGAAAACAGAAATATGTTCCTCCTTGCCAGGTGTGTGTGTGTGTGTGTGTGTGTGCGCACGTGACTTCTTACAACTTAAACATATTTCAAGACAATTTTCATGGTAAGGTGATTATTGAATCATGATGAGAATTAAGAAGGGAAAATAAAAGGAATGAGTGTGTTAATATCTCTAGTCTAGAAGTCTCACTGTGAGTTGCAGGCCATGTCAAGGGCACTCTAAGACAGAGAAAGAGGGGAAGGAATTCACTTGTCCTAACCCAGCTAAGAGTAAAGAATGAGAAACTTTTGTTGAAGTCAAAGTGGAAAAAACTTTGATAGTCACCTAAGTAACCCTTTTACGTGCCAACTAAGTGGGACTATGAGGTCTACTAGTATTAAAAATGTATAGACTAACCCAAAGGCAGGCAGAGTAGGAGGTCTCACTGAGAGCTTTGGTATTTCTCTGAAACAGAAGCTGTGACATATAAAAAGTTTGAGAGATATAATTTTTGGGTAATTAATCATTTTATTAATCATGCTAGTAAATAATTAATGAAAGGATCATTGGCACTTTGGAATGCCAAAGATTCCTCATGGAACCCACTCAATGCTTATAGGCCTTTGGAAGAGTGAGTATTCCTGACGGTGCCAATCAACTCTGATTGGTTAACAATTAATGAGAAGAATGAATATTATAATGAGAGGTGGGCTTATTCTAATGAGGGCTGGGGGACTCTGATCTTTCGGTTTGGGACAAAGAGACTTAAGTCTTATCCAAACTATCCCTGCCTAGGACAATCTAGACAAAAGGGGGTCCACCTCTACTCAGACCTGGCTGCGTTGAACACAATGGGCCTGAGTTCCCCTTAGATTAATTTCTTTGTAAGATCCTTTAGTTGGGTGAAGTCTCCTACCCAAGATCAAAAACCGTATACCTCAGGGATTTGGACAATCTCATTCAACAATGTCCTTCAGAGACTGAACAACCTCAAAGTTTTTGAAAAAAATACTGGTCCTAATTCAATAATCAATTATTAATATGAGAGAAATAATCATTTTACTGAAGTAGTATCAGCAACTTCAGTTGGAAGCAATTCTGAAGTCATGGGGCAAAAGAAGAAATGTAAGTGATTAACAACCACACGATAGAATGTTACAAATCACTAACTATAAAATAAAGGCAAATGTAAACCACCTGGGGTCTCACTTCCCAGCCAGCAAATTGGCAAAGAGAACCAAATATGGCAATACTCAATGTTGAAAAAGGTGTGGAAAAAAGGTTAATTGGTAGGGGTATTGTTGGTGGAGCTATGAATCAGGATGACCATTTTGGAAAGTGATTTGGAATTATGCAAATAAGGTAGTTGATATGTTCCTGCCCTTTGATTCAGGGATTCCACACCCAAGCTTATGCTCCCAAGAGGTCATTGGTAAAAAGGAAGTCCCAATATACACCAAAATATTTAAAGCAGTACTTTTTGTAATGGTATAAAATTGGAAACAAAGTAGATATCCATTAATTGGAGAATGGCTAAACAAACTGGTACATGAATGAAATAAAATATTACTGCCCTATAAAAATTACAACTGTGATAAGTATAGAGAAGCATGGAAAGATTTATTTGAACTAATACAGAAAGAAATGATCAGGCTAACAAAAATTATGCACAATAACTATAAAAATGTAAATGGAGAGAACAAATATAACAAGCCAAGTGACTGTTGCAAAATTACAAGGAAGAGGAATGACTCAAAAGTATAGAAATGAGAAGATATTGCCCTCCTCCACTCTTTTGCAAAGAGAGGTTGAAGGGTATGAAATATTGCTTATATTTTCAGTATATTTAAAGGGGTTGATCACATTTGATGATTTTTTCCTTTTCTTCCTACATACATATGCATACACACATATATGTATCATATATATTCTTTGTAATATGGGATGGCTCTCTTGGGAGAAAAAGCGAGTGGTGGGAGAAATTTAAGTGATGTAAAAAACAAAATATAGGAACAAATATCAAAATAATAATGATTAATTAATTGAACCTAATTATTAAGTTAATTTAATAATGATTGATGTAAAATAATTATGATTTTTAAAATCAATGCAGGTAGGTGACACAGTAGAGCTCAAGACTTGAAGTCAGGAAGTCCTAAGTTCAAATCCTGCCTCATACTCTTACTAGCTATGTGACCCTAGGCAAATCACTTAATTTCTTTCAACCTCAATTTCATTATCTGTAAAATAGGGATAGTAATAGCCCCTACTTCCCAGGACTATTATACAGGCAAATCAATATTTTAAAGAGTTTTGCAAACCTATCACTACTTAAATGCTAGCTATTATTTATATTCTTTAATCAGATAGGAACAGCAGCAGAGAATCATCAAGGAGTAGCTTTGAAGTCAGGGAGGAGTAGCAACAAGGGATTTTCAGGACCTTGCCAAGGCATCGTAGTGGGCTGAACTGACAGCAGAAGCAGGACTCAGTCAACTGATGGAAATGGAGCCCTAGGAGTTAGCAAACTCTCACCTTCTCCATTCTCAATTCCAGTGAAAAAGAACTCTAGGCTGCCTGGGGGACACCATCGCAATACTCTCATTGCCGTTCCTTCCATCCCTATCTTGCTCTGTCTTCCCCTTTCATCTTGTCATCTGGAAGTCCTACCATTTTGTTAACAATTTCCCTTTATCTTAAAACTTTTTTAAAAACAACTGTTCTGCCTTCTGACCCTCATGGAGACCTGGATCCCCATAAAAGACAAAGCATACATGATCATTCTCTCCAATATTAGATACATGTTCTCTTAGGCCCCTTGAAATACTAGAAAAGGAGAAGATATGTCTCCTCTTCCTTCTCTCCACTCCCAGGCTCTCCCTCTGCTGCCCATCACTTAGGAACCTTTCCTCCTTTGAAGTTTAGATATGCCATCTAGATATACCCCATTCTCAGATCCTAAAATCACTTGTCTAGCAGGCCCCAAGTCATTCACTCTCTTTTTTCAAGGGGTTCTTTATCTAGTTCATTCCTCTCCCCCCAACCCCTAAACATTTACTTGTGTTCTTCAGTGTATATGTTGGTCTCTATCCTGCCTAGCTTTCTAGTTCATTAATGTGCTCAATTCAGAGGCCCTATACCTTCAGGCTATCCAAGTATACACAGGAATGGTCACACTTTTGATCTCCCTGTCACCCACCAGGGATGCACCTTATCTTTTCCAAAGTTCAAACCTTCAACAAGAAGAAGAGACCAGGCCAGCTGTCCTTCCTAGGACATCAAAGTTACTAGACAATTATCCTAAGTGTTACTTGGTCGTTGCAATTGTCTCCTTTTGGTGCTCTATAATATCAATGCAACTTGGCTGGTGTAGGCCATATTTTGGATAAATGCTCTAGCACACCACCTAATTTCACAAGTTGGTTGAATTTTCACCCACCTCTGTAGATGGCTACCTAAGCATCATCTTACTGCTCTTCCAATTAGAGCACATACCAACTTCACAGAATCTCACTATTGTCATCAAATCTTCCCTATTTTTCTATGGAACATGGGAAACCTCTCTTACTTTAAGAGATCTAGGTTCACCTTTTATGGGAAATGTATGACATCTCTCATAGGAATGCTGGATCACATAATTAAACTATAAGGGATCTCAGAAGTGATCTAGCCTAGTCCAATCCTTTTACAGAAAAGGGAACAGACTCAGAGGGATTAATTGATTTACTAATGGACATCCTTGTAGTAAGTAAAAGAGCCAGGATTGGGTTGGATGTCTTCCTGCTCCAAATTCTTTATTTCTAATTTATAACCATTCCTCAACTCTAGCTCATCTTCTCTTCGCCTTCCCCTCCATGTCAGGTTTCTTCTCGTCTCACTCTGCCTAATTTTCTCCACTTCAGAATGACATTTCCCTCCCTCCCCATTGCTTTTGACAACTAGCATAATCCTGTCAGTTATCTGTACTTGGTGATTGATTAAATGAATACATACTGACTACTACACATTCATTATAAAGTGGTACCACAGGGAGCATTTGCATTTTAAGCCTTTTATCTACAGTTGTGTAAGGTTTAAGGTTATTTCAGGCATAGTCAAGTAGAGAGGGAGTGGATTTATTTTTAAGGGAAGAGGAAGACATTGAATCTTTTACAAACACAATACAACAGGACTGTTGGCTCTTGTTTAGTCCACCCAGGATAACTTTCAAGGGGCCAGAGAGGGAGTAGATATCAGAAATGATAGCTCATCATTTCTTCTGATATGGAAATATCCAGTAATGGATTCTATTTCTAGACAGAAATTCTCAGGACTTTGAACCAATGACCAATAGGACAATATGGGTGCCAAGACAGCACAGAATGAAGGAAAAACAACTGGGAGAGTGACACTTAATAAAGATTTACTAAAAATATGTACTTTCAGGGAAAATCACTTTTTAAAATAGAAGCAATTTTAAAAAAATAATAACTTTAATGACAAAGATGTACAAACCTTTCCGTGAAAAGGATGGACTTATGGCTCTGCCCAGGAGAGGTACCAGTGACATGAGGTGATGTGATATGGCGGGGGGAGGGGGAGGAGGCAGAAAAAGGAGAAAGAGAATGAGAGTTGATCTGAAAGGGAAACAAAATCAGAGAAGAAGATGAAGCCAGGTGTTTTTAGTCTGTCCACTCCAAAATAGAAAGCTTGAGAAAGTAAATTCTATGTACATTTTCTTTTTGTTCTTTTCATTTCTATTATGACCTGGTTATGAGGTACAAACAGTTTGTCCCACTTTTGCTAATTCCTCTAGCCTACTTCGAAACTTTTTCTGGAAGAAAACACTTCTATTTTTTCTATTGGAAGCTTTATTCAAGCTCTGATAGCCATGGTGGTGTCACCCCCTTTTCAAGAACAAGGCAGTTGAAAAAAAAGGAAACAAAACAAAACAGCAACAAAAAACAAGGCATTTGCAATTTGAGGTCTTGCACCCATTTGCAACATGAAGACCCCACTTCAATCTAGTCCTTCCTCCATTCTAGCCCTCTTTTCTATCTGATGTTCTTGTGGAGCTGGGAGATAAAATCTGTCAGTCATCCAAATAACTAGAAGGTAACAAGGAGCCAATTGATACCTTCATTTGTCTAAAATCCAAAGCCCTGTCCAGGATGATAGGCAGATAAGACCACTGGCATGGCTCAGTGGATAGGTAAGATACAGGGTTGGATTTGTAGTTAGGACATCCTGAATTCAAATACGACCTTAAAACTTGATTATCTGTGTGAGCCCCAGCAACTCACAGAGGCTAACCTTTGATTCCTCAAGTGTAAGAAGGGAGTAATAACGTCTACCTCACTGGGTAGGTATGAAGATCAGATAAGATACTATATGTCCTGTGCTTCACAAACCTTAAAGAACTATAGAAATGATAAGTCAAGAAGAAATAATAATGATGAAGACGATGATTATGACAATGATGATGGCGATCAAAGATAATACATACATTCCCTAAAGATTTCCAAAGTGCTTCACATATGGTCATGTACTTCTCTGAGGACCACAAAAATCCATTCTTTCTTCCCTTTCCCCTAAGTCAAATGTTACAAATAGATTCCCTTTGGTTCCATTTGCCACATGGGGCAGGAGAATGTGAAAATGATAGGATCATCAGATTTTGAATGAACATTGAGGTCACGTCATCCAAACCCCATTTCCCAGACAAGTAATCCGAGACTCAAAAATGGTCAGTGACTTCCCCAAGGTCACAGATTAGTGTATGTAGTGGATAGAACACAAGATTTCGAGTAAGAAGACCCGAATTTGAATACTTGGCTTCTTTATCCCCTGGCTGTGTGATCTTCGTAAGGTTCTTGTCCTTTTTGACCCTCACTTGGTTTTTATTGTTCAGTCTTTTCAGTCATGCCTCACTCTTCATGACTCCGTTTCAGATTTTCTTGACAGAGATACTAGAGTGGTTTGCTATTTCTTTCTCCTGTTCATTTTACAGGTGAGGAAACTGAGGCAAATAGGACAGCTGCCCCGTGAGCCTCACTTTCCTCATCTATAAAATAGGGATAATAATTGGTTCTACATCTCAGTGTTGCTATGAGGATCAAATGAGATATTATATGTCAGGTACTTTATAAATCTTAAAGTACTTTATAAATGCTAGGTAGTAATGGTGGTAAGAAGTAGTGATAGTAGTCGTAGTAGCAATAGTAATACTGGTGGTATTCATTGTAATAGTAGTAATAGTAATAACTAGTTGTAATAGTCATCGTGGTCATTGTCATAGTTGTACTCATAAGAGTATTGAGCTGTAGAGGTGGGTCCCTGGAAGCAACATAATCCACAGCTTGACTGGCTCTAACAAATGTTTACCCAGAGGGATTCATTCATCACTTCTAATTTCCCACCTGACCCTAGGTAGCACTCCATTTCCTATTTCTCTAACTTTAGCCTAAGCCCTCTTTACCTCACTGCTCTAGGACTCCCACATACACTCTATCATGAACTTTTGATGCTATTTTGGTTTACCCTTAATGGTTTTTCATACAAGAATTCAATTGTATATTTTCTCTGCTTTGGCTAACTACTAGTGATTGTAGAGTTCCTGACAAGGAAATATGCCATTGGAATGCATCATGCATCATCTTTTGAAAGCAGTATTACAGTAATGACAGCATTTGAAAGGAGCAATGGCAATTTAGGTAGTTTGGAACAATGTGTCACATAAAATACAGCATTTCACAAATGGAAAATCTAAGACCTCTAGAATCAAGGTGCTTTGAACATTTTCATCATGCTAAATTAGGTGCATACCAAGTTCTATGATCACCATAATCCTATATTTGTATCATATGATGACCAAGGAGAAAATCCAAGGCACATTGACAATAGATCTTGAATAACCACTTTAAGCCTTAGGATAACATCAGAACTGCCATTCAGAAAACCAGCCCAGTCTTTAAAATACTCACAGCAAAAGGCTCTGGATATTGTCAGATCCCCAGAAAGGAGATTTTTCTGCATACTTGAGACTGCTTTTGGGGACTGGAGCTCAAACATGGTGGTGTTCAAAACCAATCTCTATGTCAGTTATGCTTAATGTAGTTTTAAGGAGAGTTTCTCTGTTAAGGACACATTCAGAAATCAAAATGCTATCTACTAAAGACCAAGGTCCCAAAATTATGTGTTTCCATATAATGAAGCCTCTATTTTTAAATATATCTATGTATGTGTCTATGTATGTATGCATATATGTATCTATCTCTCTATCTATAACTGTATTTTGTTTCCTTTGTTATCCTATATATTTTATTTTATGCATTTAAAACATCACTGAAAAGGAGGCCTATGGGCTTCACTGAACTGCTGAAGGCATCCATTTTAGGGGGAAAAAGTTGAGAAACCTCAGATAAGCCAAAAAAATAAGGAAAAAACAAAAAAACCACCGGGATACTAGACACTGTAGCCCATTTTGTCACATTCGATTTAGACAGAGATGAAAATAAAATCCTGAGGAACTCTTTTCATATCTTCCCATTTTATTCCAAGGAATGGCTGTGTTATTTGTGTGGAGACCTCCATTTTTTCTACTTGATACTCTGGCTGCCGGAACACAGAGGACAGATAATTAAACTGAATGCTTGTCAACATACTGAAGAGAGAGGCTTGTGGAGAACAAAGTCAAAAATTCTTTCTAAAACATACAGTGAGCTTAACTGAAGGGACCTGAAACACTTTTGCAAAATGAGGTTGAAGGAGAAACTGAAAGATAAATGAGTGTTTCAAACGACTTGTGGACAGGACTCCCGTCATAAATATTTGAAGTATTCAGGCCTCCAGGCACCTGTTCAAGTTTATGCTTATTCTCCCCCGGGGCAGCTGCTTAGCTCGCCTCTGCCTCAGGCTTGTCCTGAATGGAGTCCAGAATGAATATCTGATGAGTAAGTTCAGCTGGTGGTAAATGACAGGTGTTCATTTGTGAATGCCTTGAACAGGCTTGCCTGTATAATTCTAAAAAAGGAAATGGAAGGAATAAAAGCAATAGGAGCTTGTTCCCTAAATGTAGCTTTAGAATACAGTCATAAGCTCTTAAAACTTTAAGGCTGAAAACAAACCTTAGAAATTAACAACTCCAACCCTCTCAGAGGACAGATGTGAAACAGATGTTTTAGTAAATTATTTTTAAAAAATAACTTGTCTAAGGCCGTTCAGCGTTTTTAGATTGGAGTCCACTCTGGATCCCAGGTCACTTGCTCCAGTTCAGTGCTCTCACCATTATGGCATACTGCCTATTTAAAAAACAGTCATGTTTAAGAAAGTTTTAACAAATTGGACTAGCTAAGGATTAATAATACTGTGTGAGTATCTGAATGATACTTTGCATTTTGTTAAGGATGCAGAACCAGGAAGGGAGAGGAAAGGAGGTCATGCTGGGACATTTTTTTTTTTGCATTGCAAAAAGAATGGGATTTGGAGTCACAGAACATGAGTTCAGATTTTGGCTATGGTCCGCTAGTACCTGTGTGACCATGGGAAAGTCAGTTTATCCCTCTTGGCTTCTTTTTTCTTTATCTTATCTATCTATCCATCTATCTATCCATCTATTTATCTATCATCTATCAATTTATCCATCTATCAAAAGGTCAAGAGTGGTTTGGAAAGACATTACAATATCTGTGCATTTTAAAATGTGTTTAAATCATGGGTTTTCTCTTTAAATTAGTCATTTCCTACCCGCCCCTAGCCTTTGTGAAAAAAAATATTAAGCAAAAATAGCTGATACAGATTTTTTTGACAATGTATGCAATATTCTGTCCTGTCATTTCCCCACCTCCATGCCATGAGGAAAGAGGCTTCATTATTTTTCCCTGAGCCTTCACTAATATTTCCATGATTCAAAGTTCAAATTCCTTCCTGTGATCTTTTCATTTACATTGTTGTAATAATTTTGAATATGGTTGTCATATCTGTTTATGTCATCCTGTTTATGTATCTTTATGCAATTTTTCTATAGTTTAGGAGATTTTTTATAATCATTTCTTACTGTACAATAATATTCCTTTATATTCATACAAAATTTTTTCACACATTTCACAACTGACAGATACTCAATTGGTTTCTAATTCTTTGATCGCACTAAGAATGCTGTAATAATTTTGGTATACATTGGACCTTTTTTTCAATCTTTTTTCTACCTGGCAGTATTTGCCTGGTAGTAAGGTGACTGGTTAAAAAAAGGCTTTTTTTCGCCTTGAAAAATTACCAGTTAAAATCCAGAAAAGCTAAAACATCTCATGACTCTACCAACAATGCATCATTGTGTCTTCCACCATCCCTCCAACATTGACTGTTCTTAGCTCTTTTTTCATCTTGGTACTTGGGGTGAGGTAAAACTTCAGAGCTGTTGCAAGTTGAGTTTTTTTTAAGTTATTTTTAGCATGTTTTCAAATGGACATTATAAACATATGTTTATGCCCTTTAGTTAGTTATCTATTGGAAGATGTCTTTGCTGTGGCCACATTATTTATATTCACACTGCATATTTCCATTGAACTAGAAACAAATACCATATCTTTTATAATTATAAATACATGCAAGTACTTCATAGGATTCATTATTCGCACTAATTGAGACTTAGCTGCATTACATATTTGTGTCAATTCCCTACATATTTTGGATATCTAACATTTATTTGTAACACTAATGTGGCTATTTCTCCCCACTCTACCATTAGTCTTCTAATCCCATCTTAATTGTTTTTATTTATGCAAAAGCATATTTAAAATTTATGTAGTGGAAATGATCTATTTATCTTTTAACAGTTTCCTCTACCTATGTTTGGTCACGAATTATTTAATGAATGCCTACTTATTAACTAATTAGTATGCATCCTTGTGCCTTTGTGACCAGTCAGCACAATTACCATAGGAGGGATCCATCATTTATACATCTGGGCTTACTAATTCTAGATGGATGAGATAGTTTATCTGGGAGCAGTATAGCTCTCCTTCTAACCCAATATGACCATTTTCCACCCTATTTGGTTTTTGCTAGTATCTGCATTTACAACATATCACAGGATTTCAGAATTGGAAGCAACCCCAAAGCAATTTTGTCCAACAAAGGAACTGAGAAAAAAATCACTCCATCTTGAGCTTAAAAGGAGCCATCATCCAGCCATTGTGAGAGAACCTTTAGTGACAAGGAACCCTTTATATTCCAAGTAACCCCATTCTCCCTTCAGAGAGTTTTCATTGTCAGAGGATCTTTCTTTCTCTCAATCCCAAGTGCCTATGTCTGCCCTCTGAGGCTACAAAGAACATGTCTGATTCCTTTCTCATATAACAATCCACCAAATATTTGAAGATAACAACAATGTCTTCACCTCCAAGTATTCACCAAGCTAGCCACCCTTGGTTCCTTCAACCATACGGCATAAACTAGAATCCCTTCGTGATCCTGGCTGCCACCCTCTGAACAGTCACTCACTTTGGAATTCCTACTTAAATTACAGTGCCCAGAACCATAATCAATCAAACAAATAAATAGAAATATTCCAGGTGTGGTCTGACCAGGGCAAAGTACATCAGGATAACTACCTGGTCCTTGGACACTGTCAATCAATCAGTAAACAATGATTACGTGCCTACTATGTGCCAAGCACTGTGAAAAGCAGGGGGGTCTGTTAATGTGGTCTAAGACTGTATTTGCTTTTTGGTCTACTTTACTGAGTCAGCACAAGTGGGGTTTGTTTCTGCATCCTACTATAAATTAACTGTATGAAAGATGAGATAGTCTATCAGATGACAGACTAAATTTCAGTCGAACATCTTCCTTTTCTTTGTTTATTTACTTTAATTTTGTTAAGATTTACACCCAGAGATGACAGTGGATTTTTAAAAAAATGAAAATACTCTAGTTCAAGAGCTAAAGTTGACACTTCTCAGACAGGTGAGAACAGAATTAAACCCTCATCTTATCCCTATCACCACTACAAATAGAAAATGTATCCAAGAAGCTCTAATATCTCTGGACAGTAAATTACATGCATGTCAAACTTTATAACTGATTAGAACTCACTTCAAGATAACACAAGGATTTCTCCACAACTCGATAATTGGTTCAGTACATTGTTTGTGGCTGCCAAGTAGAAAGACAAAAGGAGTGACGATCTTAGAAATAACATGGGTGGCAGAGCAAAATCTGCTTATGCATGTTGGACCAAGCAATTGCTTTAATTTCTCCTTTAGACAGATTTGAGATGAAGATGACACAACAACATGTCAGGAAAATCTGTCTCCTGGGGTTCCTCAGGATAAATAAAATAGTGTGCACATTGATTTAGGTCTTGCATATGGACTAGACACATCTATCTGCGTATACTTACCTATATGTATACAGAGCAGTAACTAGGGATGTTTTCACCTGGGTCAAAACCATTGGGTGAGGGTGGAGGAAGTTAGGGGGTCCAAAGCTGACTTTTAGTTTGGAGGGTAGAGTATGAATGAAAAGTATTGATTTAGGACCTACTATATGTCAGGCTCTGTTCTAAGCGGTAAAAGCAACAGAGCTCTCATTCTCAAGGAATCTACATTCTGTTAGGAGAAGTCAACAAATAAAGATAAGACAGTAGCAGCCTGTTTTGGAAGTGTGTAGGGGCATGGGTTCCTTGCAAAGTAAGGCAAAAGGTTCACTTGTCCCATGGTCAGAATCCAAGTTCCAGTGTATGGAGGATGATGAGGATTGTTAGAGCGAAAAGGCAACATTTGGAATTAATAAAGAAGTGCCCTTTCAGAGAGGGACCATAGGAATGATGGGGAAGGAATGAAACATAATGGCATCACAAGATGGTGCTAACTGGCAGAGGAACCCAGTAGAGGTGTAGGAGTAATGGTTGCTAGGTATAGCCACAATCATGGGCGTAGTGATGGCTGTGGGAAAGGTTCCTCTCTGGGCGAGACAAATACCCCTAAAGGAAGCAACACCCCCCCACTCTCCCTTACCACCTCCCCTATGCTAATTATGATTCTGTGTATATGCTGTTGGATTAGCATGACATTGAAATCTCATTAAAAGCAAACAATTTTAACCATAAGTTTTTCAATGTGTCTTCAATCATTTTTCTTCTCCTTTCTAAATTTTATGTGAGATCCCAGGCTTACCATTAGTGCTTACTATTTTTCATATATAGTATATTTTCTCCTTCAAAAAGGTCTTTTATTTCCATCACTCCCTGAGGAGAAATGTTTGTATTAAGCAATTTAGGTTTTTCTCTTCATTTCATTCTCCTCTTGGTAATTTTCTCCAAATCAGTGTTGTCTCTAATTTTAATTTTCTTACCACTCTAGTTTATGATCTTTTCTTAATTGCTTCTGCTAACTCAGCTTTTTTCCCCTTTTCTTCATGTTTTCCCCTTCCTGCTTCTCTTTACTTATTCATTGCCCAGGCAAGCCTTATGAGTCAGTGGGATAGTTTGCCTATCTGAAGTGATTAGAACAGACTCCAGGCAAGACCCAGGCTTTAAATTTCAATCCTACCATCTGTCATTTCACTATTCAGAATTTATTCTTTTGTGTGTGTGTTTTGAAGGCTTATCCAACTTTTGAGGACTCATTTTTTAAAAATGCAAATACCTCCTTAAGGTTTCAAGTCTAATAAACTAATATTCTTATTTATGAGCAATATAGTCTCATGGGAAAATAAAAGTTAAAATTCAAAGGAGACCTTAGAGCTTATATAGTCTGGCCTCCTCATTTTTATAGATGAGAAAACTGAGGTCCAGAGATGAGGCAGAGGCTACTGGAAAGTGGCCTGGATTTGGAGTCAGAAAAACTTCCTAGCTGTATGAACTTTGGGCAAGTCACTTAAGCATCTTACAATATCTTCTTCACCTATAAAATAAGGAGGTTGGATTAGATGACCTCTAAGATTTTTTCCAGTACTAGATTTATGATCCTACAGTTATTTAACCTGAAGAGTGACTTAATCAAGGTCATTGAATTAATATCAAAATGCCAGTAAAATCTGAAACTAGAGCCTAAATCTTAGATGATGTCTAACTGAAAACAAAACTCTTTTAGAATGGGATTGTGGAGAGAAGGCAAGGAGGAGTAGGAACCCAGATCCAAGAATGAGGAGAAGGCCATTTATGTACAGGCTAAGATGATTTGGGAAGACTAAATCCTCTTTGATTTCTCCACAATACTACTATTCCCTGAAGGATACACACACACACACACACACACACACACACACACACCTGTGTGTGTATGTATATGTATTACTTTTCTTTCACTAAATACTTTGTACTCTCCCTTTGAAACAGCATTCCTTCTCATAAACAAACTCATCCTCCCCTTCTATTCTTTCCTTACTCTTCTTTCTACTTTCAAGGTTTCTAAAACTGTTGGTCATGTAGAAAACTTATTTTAAACTATTCGGCTTGGTGGACTCTCAAAAAGAAAAGAAAATCTGATTATGCCGTAGACCTGCTACATCTCGTAAATTTCTTTCTTTTTTCACAAGGAAGCGATCGTTGCCAAATCTCTCTAGTCTCACTGTCCTATTCCCTAATTTGGCCTGCAGGAATAGCCATTGCTTTCTTCCCTTCCTTCCCCACTCCCTCACTTTCTCCTTTTGTTCCTTCCTTCCTTCCTTCATTTCTACCTCCCTCCTCTTTTTTTCTCCCTCCTTCCCTCCATTCCTTCCTTCCTTCCCATGTTAACAAAAAAAAAAACCACACACACCTTCTTTAGGTATTATTAAGGCTTTATTGAATGTACCACAAGGCAGCAAAAGATAGAAAGTTCCCATACATATAAAATATTTGTAGCAGGAAAAACCTAGAAACAAAGTTGATGCCCATTGACTGAGGAATAATTAAATAAACTGTGATGTTTGTGAATGTAATCTAACATAATGTAAAAAATGAATATGTGAGATGTTACTTCAGTATAAGAAAGGATGGATCTGAAGAAATAGGGAAACATAGGAAGAATTTTAAAACTGTCTTAGTGAAAACTAGGCAGAAGAGAGACAAAGATGATCCCAAGGACAGCCCCAAATGCCCCTCAAATCAACTGTTTAGGTCAAATTCTTTTCTTAGCAAGGGACCCTAAGAAAAAGAGATCTCAGGATATTCCACTGTGGGCATACACCTTAGGACATCTCAAGATCATCGCCATTGGAGGAATCAAATGAAGTGGACTTCACCTGGGCTACAGTCCCTTGGGGAAAGTGGGGGAGGAAGACTAGTATCTGGCACTTTCTTATTTTAACTAATTATTCATGCTCAGTAAAAGTGAAACAGTTGTTTCCAGCTGCTGAACAAATGAAAGGGCTGTAGGGTCCCTCCAACTTTTAGAGCCCAAGATAAAATCCCTGTTCAAGTGACAACTCTGCCTTTACTGTGTCCTTCCTCCCCCTCTTCCAACCCTCATCAAATCCCAGTTAATCAGCTGAACTTAAATGGCAGACATGTTCTAGGCCCTGGAGCATTGGACATTTGTTCCCAGGTCTCACCATATCTCTTCTTTCAAGTTGCTATTGACAACCCATTTCCCTCATTCTTCCCCCATAGGAGTAAGGTGTAAGAATTTATGGTCTGCTTTAGGAAAAAAATCTTTATGTATATAATTATGTATTTAATATGTAGTATATAGTAATGGAACATTCTCCCTCATCCATAGGGGCAGAACCTCAAATGACATATTTTCAGTTCAGAAGTTTTTCTTTGGAATATTTGATATGCATGGCTACTTATTTTTATATACAAGTTAAAAAGTGATACATAAATCAAAACTTGATCTATCAGATCTTACCTTAAGTGGTTGTTTGTTAGATAAATAAACCTTAAAATTATAGAGTCATTCAGTCTAATTTTGCCAGAACAGAAATCTCCTTTGCAAAATTTCTGACAATTTGTAATCTAGTCTTTTCTTGAAAACCCCTGGAAAAGGGAGCCTGTATATTTAGAGAGGCCAATCCTCTTTTAGATAGCTCTCGGTATTAGGAAGTTATCCCTCACAATGAGTGGAAATATTGGTTTCCACATTTTCCACCCATTGATTCTAGTTCAGCCCTCAATGTCCTTTACCTTGAAGTCATTCTAGTATCTCTTTTCTGTATTACCTGCAGTGTATCAATTCTATTCCTAAAAGGTGCTGCCTAGAGCTGAACCCAATCATCCAGTTAGGATCTCAACAGGGCAGGTTGCAGTGCAACTATCCATGTCTTCCTCAATCTAGGCACTGGGAATATTTTAATCCAGACAGAGATTATTGTAGGGTGTTTAATTTGAGTTTGACTTGCTTTGGTTTTGTAACTGCAAAACATGTAATCCTTCTGGCAAAAATGGAGAAAAATATTTTTTAAAAAAATTCTGGACTTGGAGATGATCAGAAATTTTAGTCTGAATTCCTCTTCTGACATTTCATAGCTCTGTGACCACAAATGAGCAAATTAGGTCCCTCAGCCCAATGATACTTATGGTTTTTATGGTGCCACACACGGTCTCTATGAGGATCAAATGAGAAAATGGATAGAAAGTGCTTTTGTAAAACTGTAACTGCTGTGTAAATTTCAACTATTATATCTCTGAATGCATGAGCATTGCAATATACACAAAGCTGTATTAAACTATAATGTTGCTTTAAAATGGTACAGTAAAATTTGACATATATCAAGAAGGAACATTGTTATGTGCAATGCTTATTTAATTGAACTTTGCCCAAACTATTTTGTATTTGATGGACCATAGAACTCTTAGTTACTTAGTTTGCTTGTTCATTCATTCCTTTGTTCATTTGTTCATTCATTCATTCATTCATTCATTCATTCATCCATCGATCTCAGTCTGTCTATTCATTTATTTGATTTCCTACTTTATTTCCTGATGGAGGGAGCTAAATAATATAAGTGAATAAAGTGCTGTACCTAGAATCAGGAAGACCTGATTTCAAATCCAGCCTCAGACACTTACTAGCTCCATGATCCTGGGAAAGTCATTTGACTTTTGTTATTCTTAGTTTCCTCATCTGTAAAATAGGAATGATAATGGCATCCTCTTACCAGGGTTGTTACACCAGCAATTATTATTTTTATTAATTTGAATCAGGATCTTTGGTAATCTCTGGTATAGTTTTGGAGTCTTTTATCCAATCATTCCACAAACATTTATTAAGAGTATTGCTAATCTCTGGGGATGTGAAGCAAATAGATAAGGACATGAAAAAGTCCTTATCCCAAAGCTAAACAGAAAGAAAAAATCTTCTAAAATTCTATGAGATCGTATATATATTTAAATATATTTAAACATATTTAAACAGCACAAACATGTTTAAATAATTACAAATACACAATCAATACAAAGTAATCAGAGCGGGGAACTAAACCTGGTGGGACCAGGAAAGCCTGCTCGCGGAAGATAATATTTGAATTAAGCTTTAAGGAAAGCTAGGGATTCTAAGAGATGGGGGTAAAGAGGATGAGGTTTTTGGGAAGGTTTGGGACACTAACCCTAATTGGACAGCCTTAGCATGGGCATAGAGAAAGAGAGATGGAATGGAATGTTAGGGGAAGAGCAAATGGGCCAGCAAACTTCAAGTGGATTCATACTGAAAGTATGCTGGAAGTTTGTAAGTTTGTGAAATTTACACAGATAAAAACTAGAGGTTCTCATTTCTAGTGCAAAGGCCTTAGATAAATAAATGTGGCCTAAGTAAAAAAAAATGGCTCTACCTAATTCAAAGGGCTGGCTCCATATAAATAACCTCAGCATTAGAAAGTGTGCTGAAAGAGGAGTCAGAAGGCCAAGGTTCCTGTCCCAAACATGTCATTATCTTC
This sequence comes from Trichosurus vulpecula, assembly GCF_011100635.1. Lineage (NCBI taxonomy): Eukaryota > Metazoa > Chordata > Mammalia > Diprotodontia > Phalangeridae > Trichosurus > Trichosurus vulpecula. The sequence goes on along the minus strand of NC_050576.1, from coordinate 273,788,225 downwards.
ATGACCCTTCCCCTGCTCTGTGTCTCAAAATGAGGGATTTGACTAGTTGACATTTAAGGATTTTTATATTCTGTGTCTAATAGTGTTTCCCTACATCTTTTACCAGTTTTCTAAACATATATGAATTTCTATGAGAAAATTCATTTGCCCCTCTTATGTTCTCATGGGAAAAAAGAAAAAAATTTGTATTTTATTTCAGGGGTGTTCTTTGCTAGTCTTATTATACCAGAGGCTATAGACATGATTGAAACCAGTCAGCTCAGGTATGGGCCCACCCATGTTTAGTTGGGCAAGACTGCAGGTTTACATTTAGCAGAGATCAAATTCCTGGAATGTAGTGAGATGAAATATAAAAATAAATAAAATGAAAGAGTATGTGTATCACTGCTACCCACTCCTCTGACATGTACATAACCCCATCATTCCCTGGGAAATAAGAACAAATTCTAATTTACCACCCATGCTAGTTCAAACAATGCTAAGTATGACAGCTCAGAGGTTCCCCAGAAAGCACATGTTTTTCTTCCAGTCTCTTTATTTATTATTAATTTTTTTGAGACTGCCAACAGTAGAAACTCTGGCCGTGATAACACAGATTGTTCCTGATATCTACCCAACAGCTGTATCTGATAGCAATCACTTTTCCTACAACCTTGCCCACACAGAAAACCTACCTGGGATGGCGACATTGTTGGCCTCATTAACTAATGGACTCTTCTTTGTTCAAGGTGTTTATAGGTCCATAGACTTTTTACTTTAAAAAAAATCATTTTTTTCCCACCTCAAGGGGTCGTGATTGGATTCAAATCATATCTCTTGCATTTACAAACTATATGATCTTGGGCAAATAACTTAATCCTGCTGGACCTCAGTTGCTTTATCTATGAAATGAAAGGGTTGGTCTAGATGGCTTTGAAGCCCCTTGAGCTCTACACTTATGATCTGTTTGTCCTTATGATCCCTATGGCTTGTGATCCATACAAAAGAGAAGTATAGAATTGATATTGCAATAGAGAAATTGTTTTAATAATGCTATAGAACCATAATAAACTTTTATTTATATTAAAACCCTTCATAATATGGCTCCAGATGACTTTCCCAGACTTATTTCACAATTTTCTGTGTTCCAACCAAACTGAATTTTTGGCTTTTTTTACCCCAAACTAAGGAGTGTCCCACCTCTATTCCTTTCCCCAGGCTCCCCCTATATTTCCAGAATACACTCTAATTATCTGGCTCTTAGAATAGTCAGGTTTTCCTTCAAAGCTTATTGCCACTGCTTATCCTTTTCTTCTTCTTTTTTTGATCTAAGTTAATGATCTCCCCTTAAATTATTTTGAATTTACATGCTTATATATGTAAGAAGGATGTTCCATTCCCTGACTCTAATAATTATAGAGGGACCAAAACAATGGATTTAAACAACCAATCAGGGGTACAAAGTAGGTGTGAAGAAAGCCTCTTTAGTCAATCTAGCTGAATAATTAGTAAATCAGATTTGGAAGGAGTGGCAGCCATTGAATGAAAGGAAGTGATGCTACATAGAATGTATATTGAGAAGACACAGTGATGGCTTGTGCAACTTATATAAAATACCAAACTAGATTGGAACCTAGGCATTCAAGTGTTTTCCTGCCTCAAAGAATAAAAGATGTTTCATTGGAATACTAATGCATTGTTGATGGTGGTGTGAAATGATGAAACCATTCTGGAGAGCAATTTGGAACAATGCCCAAAGGGCTATAAAAATATGCATACCCTTTGATCCAGAAATACCACTTCTGGATCTGTATCCCAAAGAGATCATTCAAATGGGAAAAGGACCCACATGTACAAAAATATTTATAGCAACCCTTTTTCTGGTAGCCAAGAACTGGAAATCAAGGGGATGCCCATCAATTGGGGAATGACTGAACAAGTTGTGGTATGTGAATATAATGAAATACTATCATGCTATAAGAAATGATGAGCAGGCAGATTTCAGAAAAAGCCTGGAAAGACCTATATGAACTGGTGCTGAGTGATGTGAGCAGAAACTGGAGAACACTATACATGGCAACAGTCACATTGTGTGATGACTAACTTTGATAGACTTATCTCTTCTTAGCAATGCAGGGATCTAAGACAACTCCAAAAAACTCATAATGGAAAATGCTGTCCTCATCTGGACAAAGAACTATGGAGTATGAATGCAGATCAAAGCATATAATTTCCTCTCTCTCTTTTTGTTTGTTTCTTCTTCATTGTGGTTTCTCCCATTGGTTCTAATTCTTCTTTACAACATGAATAATGTGAAAATAGGTTAAATATGAATTTATATGCATAGCCTATATCAAGCTACATGCTGTCTTGGGGTGTGGGGAGGGGAGAGATGGGGAGAAAATTTGTAACTCAAAGTATTATGGAAGCGAATGTTGAAAACTAAAAAGAAAAAATAAGAAAAAAGAAAATGGATGTTTTAGCCAAATCTCTGAAGGGAATCTTTCAAGGAATAGAATAATAGATAAACTATCTCCCTATACCTCACCATTCGACTAGAGGAGAATCTTGTGAATTTTGTAACTGGAGTATTGGGATTTCTCATCTGTCCTAACAGCATACCTAGAGCACTAGTATCTAGTGACAATGTCTATAGACCTTGAGAAAAGGCCGTTTCATAACTCCACAAGAAGTCCAACAGAAAGCCACACCCTACCTAAATGGTACTACATGAGAACCCACAAATGAAAGGAAAAGAATTCCAGAAACCAAGAGCTGTGAGCTACCCCTCTACCGCATGTGCTCTTTAAGCTTAAGCCCATTCCCGCATAAACTCTGTATGTACTCATGAAAGAGTAAGTCACCATAAAATGGTGGGGGGGAGTTGTGCCAGCTGTTCTTACTATATCACCTAAGCAGCTCTCTCCTTCCTATAAACTAAGTCTGTCTGACTGATTCAAAATATTAAACATCAGAGGAAGCACACTGGTAGGGGCTCTAGCGTTATTTTATTAGAAATACAACTATGCCAGACCTTCAGAGACCCCTAAAAATTTGAGAAAAGAAATTACATTTGCCCTCTAGGGTCCCAATGTACAAATACAAGGTAGAGTTTGGAGGGTATCCTCAGAGACTGTGCTTTATCTGTTAGATCCCAGAGTAGAATGCAAACTCCTTGAGATTAGAGACAGTTTCCTTGTTTTCCTTTTGACCTGATAACCTTGCCCCCCATCATAGGACCATGAACAGAATAGGCACAAATATTTGTTAAGTTGAATGAAAAGTGTTGTAATTTTATCTTCCTTGTACTGGGAAAACTCTTCTGCCCTTAAAATAGTCTGTCACTATTCTGTTCCTTGTTATCAGTTAGGATTTCCTATGCACAACTGTATTAAAACAATCAGTGGGCTATATTTCATGTTCTGATGGCCAATGACACACCGTAAGACTATGGACAGGAGAGTAACCATATGATACTATGAGAGGCAAGAAGGTACAATGGCAATGACTCTGGATTTTTTGCTAAGCAGTCTCCAAAATCTGATATTTACCAGATGTTTGATCACAGAAAAGTAAACAAATTGTGACATAAAGTAGAAAGAGTGCTGACTGGATTAGAGGTCTTGGGTTCAAATCTTGCTGCCTCCTTTTACTTTACCCATTTGATTTTTGACAAGTCAAGGATCAAGTTAAGGACAAAGGGCATCTTAATTTTGCTAGGTTTTTATTTCCTCAACTGTAAGGGCAAAAAAGTAACAATTGGTTTAGTTTAAGATCTACGAGCCTATCTCAATCTAAGTTTTCTTGTCTATAAAATGGAGAAAATGATGTCTGTAATAGCTACCTCAAAAGGTTGTTGCTGATCAATTGAGATCACCTGTAAATTAACATGCAAACTTAAAAATCTACTATATATGTATGTACAACACATATACAGATATATATGCGTGTATGTTTATGTGTGTATGTATGTGTGCATGTATAATTATTATTGTCAAAGTTCCTACATAAAGCACATTGGTGCTGATTATATGGGCCCAGTTGACTGGGTATCTGTCTGTCATCTGAAGGCCAGTCTAGATCAATTTAGAGAAATTGACAACTAGATAAGGATTTTTTTTTTACCCTGTCAACCAATTATAGAAGGATTCTGCTGCTCCATGTCTAGGAAGGTGTATACATATACATATACATATACATATACATATACATATACATATACATATACATATACATATACATATACATATACATACACATACACATATACATATACATACACATATACACATACATATACACACTCACATATATACATGTATGTATATGTATGTGACATATATGCATACATATAAAATATATTATACATTGCACATATATACATGCATATGTGTATGAAATTATGGTTATATATGAGATGTTAAATTATCTTTATAGCTCTCCAAATCATTCAATATTTATTGTGTACCTGATACACGCATGCAGATTCAATAAGGTGATAAGAAACTCTCCATGGCGTAAGTTGTGCAAAAAACAGAGTGGAGGTATAACTGTCAAATTTACAAGACTTACATATATTGAGATCTAGGTGGGAAACAGGAAGTATATTCTAGAAATCATTCATTCTATGTTGACTCTCCGTAAGGTGATAGCCATTGCAGTACATGACAAATAGGGAATGAAGGACATTAGTATGCTTTAATTCTTTCTATATTCAACTAGCCAATAAATAATCATCCCTAACTAATAATAACTAATAATTATTTGAGCTCCCATGCTATCATCAATACTGAGCCAAGTATTGTGGGGAATGTGAGGAAAGATTAAAACAAGGTAGTTAGGAGTCAAAGACAGAAAATTGGACCGGAATAAGGAAAACCTGAGTTCAAACCTGGTCTCAGATGCCTACTACCTATTGTGACCCTTTTAGACAGTTCAAAAAAATTAATGAATACAAGCTTACCCTAAATTTCTCTGAGACTTTAAAGGACTGAAACAGAAATGATGTGTAGGCATAGATAATTGAGCAAAGAAAAGAGATAGAGACAGAGAGACAGAGATACAAAGATGGAGAAACAGAAACAGAGATGGAGAGACAGAGAAGGACAGAGAGAAAGGCAGGGAGAGACAGAGACAAAGAAAAGAAAGTGTTGGAAGATAATTAAAACTAAGATCATATAGATGAGGCAGGAAGTAAAAGGAACAAGGTGGGAATTAGATGAGGAGGGAACAGGGTTGGTCAATAATTTTTTTAAAATCACAGAAGGACAAATAACCACTATTTGCAACTTGAACTTTTATAATACAGAGTTTGAGGATGCAGGACATGTTGAATTGTTCATCTTAAACAAGACAGGCTGAATGGGATCCATGGCTAACATGGATGTTAATTCCATGTTAACATGATTATATTCTTTCAAAGAACTCATTGCCAAGATATTTAAGGAACTGATTCAATTTTAAAAGAATTAGAGCTTTTTTTCCAAATGATAAATGCTTGAAGGACATTATACATACATATATATATATATATATATATATATATATATATATATATATATATATATTAGTTCTCAAAAAGAAAAAAAGAGGGAGAAAAAGAAACCTCAGCCACATATAGCCATATGAAAAAAACACTTCAAGTCTTCGGATATTCTTAGGTTTCTTCAACAGATCTTTGTTCATAGCAAGTTACTAATGAAAACATGATGAACATATGACTAAACCTTCATTACTTTAAGGACCTATGATTTCTTCAGTTTGAGTCCTCAGTTGACCACTAAAGGTTATAATCTTTTCTAAGGCCTAATAGTTAATCTTTGAGAGCCATCATCATTATCATCATCATCATCACCACCACAACAACAGTAATCCATTCATTACTCTGTAATTAATTTGGTGATGAAATTCTCCAAATTTATGTAGGCCAGGCTATGAACATAACACACACACACAGAGACATTTATACACACAAACACACACACATACACACACACAGTAACCTCTGACTTCCTAGCTTATTTAGACGTTACTGAGCTTGGGCTCTGCTGGAAAAGCCTTCAAGGAAACCAGGGTCATTTCTTTTCCCCACAGAGGCATCCATGAAGGGCTTTAGTGAAGAAAATGAATGAATCCCTGAAGGCTGAAAATCTTAAAATGTCATAACGTCTTATTACCCATAAGATTAAATGAGTGTTTGGGCATTGTAGACTTAATAGTTTTCTTGAAACACTCAAACATTTATCCCCAGGTGATCCCAGAAAAAAGCATAAACTCATGTTGTTTAGGCATTCCAAGGGGGTGCTGAGATGCCAAATGGGGTCCAGAAGAGGCAGAGACAACTGAAACTACTAAACAACAATTGCTCCATACCTTAGTCTTAAAGAGATGCTCATGGAAACCGGGTGGTTATAGAGCTTGCCCAAGATTACACAGTTAAGTATGCATCAGAGGAGATAGGTGAACCCAGATCTCATTGACTACCCACTATGCAACACTGCCTTTTATGTAAATAATGATTACATAAATACACCCACATTAATACATAAGAGAGGTAGGAATTTTCAAAAGAAAAGGTTCCTTAATAAGTGGCAAACCCCAGAAAGTTTTACAGGGCTAAGAAGATTTCAATCTGGGTCACAAAGGAGGAGTTTAACTCCAAAGAGCAGACATGAAAGAGAGGGAAAATACATTGTGGAAATGTTCTGTCCTTCTTTAAGGAGGTAATTTGACCATACTTTGTGGGATTTCATACAATCTTGTTATTAATAATTTTGAGATTCAATAATTATAATTAAATAGAAATACCCAAGTGCATTGTTATTCCTTTGCTAAATAAATGGCTAATGTTTATTAACAATGAGAAAAAATGGCAAGTTGGCAAACACATTGAGACCACAAATATTCAGTCGTTTATGAAATGTTAACCAGCTGTATGATGTGGAAGAACTTTTGCCGAGAGCATTTAGTATGTGGTAGGTACTCAATAAGAGCTTGCTGACTGTTTGAATTAATAACTCAATAACTTAAACACTTAAAACATTTCATCTTGATGGCACCTGGCACATAGTGCTTAATAAATCAATGCCTGTTGGCTGATTAATTGATTAGCAACATAACCTAATAGAGAATGGTCACTAGATCAACCCTCTAGAATTTTTATGCCATACCAGGGTGTTAGTAGGCATTCCTCTGTGGATCTACAATGTCCCTATTAAGTGCCTCAAGGATTACACAAAGCCATGGTCCTTGCCTTCAAATAGCTTCACTGAGAAGTGTGATGCAAATGAAACAATCCAGTTGTTTCAGTTGTGTCCAACTCTTTGTGACCCTGTTTGGGTTTTCTGGGCAAAGATACTGGAGTGGTTTGCCACTTCCCTCTCCAGCTCATTTTATAGATGAGGAAACTGAGGCAAGCAGGGTTAAGTGACTTGCCTAGGATCACAAAGCTAGTTAATATCTGAGTTCAGATTTAAAATCAGGAAGACTAGTTTCTGATTCCAGGCCAGTCACTCTATCCTCTTTACCACCTAGCTGTCCCCGAGATGAAACAATTAGGTAATAATAGACTTCCAAACTGTGTAGTACCTGCTATAAGGGAAATAATTATTCCATGAAGGAAGGGGCTAATTTCAAACGGGGTAGTCAGAGATGGCTTCATAAGGAAGGAGACTTGGAGTCGGGCCTTAAGGGAGGAATGAAGTCATAAAGTGTCATAGAGGAGCAGATAAGGCATTCCACATGTAGAAAGATTTCCCTTCTCACCTCTCTGACCACAATTCAGGTGCCTCTTCTCTCATGAGGCCTGTCCCTGCCTCTCACCTGTTTGTGCTCTGTCCCCCTTCAAATTATTTTGTACAACTATGCTTAAACTTTTGATTTCCCTATGTTTATATACAATACATCTGTCCAATAGAATGTGAGTCCTTAAGAGCACAGATCATCTATTTTTTTCTTCATGCCTCCAACATCTGGTATGGTATGTTGTATGTAGTATGCGCTTATCAAATGCTTCCGGTATTGAACTGAATGAAAAGTGGAACAACAGCCTTAATGATGAGATCTGAAGAAATAGTAACTGCATTCAATGCCCTGCAAGGACATGTGGGCCATTCATTTCACTCCTCCCTTTTCACTATTCCTCTGACTTCTGAGACCATTTCCCACTTCCCTCATCACTATGCCCTTATCCTGTATCACTTTATCTGTTGTCTCACCCTTTTAGGATATAAGCTCCTTGAGGGCAGAGTCTATTCTACGTGTATTTGGATCCCTAGCACAGTATCGTTCTCATGCTTCATTTCACCCAGAATAAAAGATGCTGCTTTTAGGAAGTATTACACTTAGTTATTGCATGAGTCCAGTTCTGGAATTTTTTTAAAAAATGGGCAGCCATATCCAACTCTACTCAAACCACAGGGGATATTAATAGGATAAAAACTTCTGGAGGAGCATTTTATTCACAAGGGGATCCACGACCCTTCTCTACTCTTCTCCCCACAGATGTGCTACACAAGCCAGCAAACCATCGACCATTTCAGGATGGTTGGAGAGGGTTAGTGTGGAGACATTCATATATTGACATAGGCAACTGACTGTGGAGTCAACCACAAATACTCCAGTCAAGCAAGGGTAAGAAAATCCTAGGCCATTAGGATGCTACCATCATGAGAAGTAATGTTGAAAGTATGGAAGATTTGGAATCAGTGTAGCAGGGTTTAGATCGGAGTTGTACTCCTTTAGGAAGGTGATTTAAATTCTCTGGGCCTCAGTTCTATATTTGTTAAATGATGGGGTTGGACTAGATTTCTTCTTAGATCTTCATAAGGTGAAGGCAGCTAGGAAGAACAGTGGACAGAATGCTGAGCTCGCAGTCATTAAGATATGAATTCAAATCCAGCTGGAATCACTTACTAAATGAGTGATCCTGGGCAGGTCACTTAACATCTGCCAGCCTCAGCTCCCTCAACTGTAAAATGGGGATAATAATATCTATCTCCCAGGTTTATTGTGAGGATCGAATGAGATAATATATGCAAAGCAACCGGCACATGGTAGGCACTTAACAAATAGTTGCTTCCTTCTTTCTAAAGCTGTGGTTTTATGAGTAGTTTTGAACACTAAAGTTGGTAAGTTTCAGGAATAGTCAATCAATCTAGTTGTTTTTATATATACATCACTCCCTTACCTACCTCTAGGGAAAGGAACTGGTAAAACTAATCAATAATACTTATATATCTTAACTTTAAAAATTAAATATATATGTAATTTATATTTATATATTCCAATTACATGTTAAAATTATTTTAACATTTATCTTTAAAAATTCGAACCCCAGATTTTCTCTCTCCCTCCCTTTTGTCCCCCCTACTTAAGAAGGCAAATGATTTAATATAGATTATACATGTGCAGCCATTCAAAATTATTTTGATTTTTATATTTTGTTTTTCCCATTTACCTGTAAAACAATTTTGAGCTATTTAAAAACATTTTTCATATGCTAACTTTTGATATCTTTGTTGGTCAATTTAAAATCCAGCCTACTTACACAGAGACGGTCTGGGATCAGGTTGGTATTTTGGACCAGACTTGTAATTGCCGAATAATCAGTGAATAAAGTTACCAGTAAATCGAAAGGGCCTGTTTTCAGCTAGTTGAAACAGCAGCACTATTGAGGCCACAATTTGATACTCACAGTCATATATAGCCAGCTTTAGGGTCTGTTTGCATCTGATATATGCCTATACATATATATAATATATATATACAAATGCACATACATATATAGATACATATCACCAATCCTTTAGTGATGGTCAATTTTCTCAGCATGGGGTAACCCTAATGTTGTAAGGTATCACTTCCAAGTCTTTGTCAAAAGGAGGTCAAAGATGGAAGAGAAAGCTCTGTATACACAAAAATATTTATAGTAGCCCTTTTAGTAGAAGCAAAGAACAGGACTAGGGAAGTTGGGGAGCATAGCAGATAGAGTGTTAGAACTGGATAGAGTTGAAATCAGGAAGACTTGAGTTTCAATCCTCCCTCAGGTGTTTAGTAGCTGGGTGACCCTGCACAAATCACCCAATCACTTTGCCTTAGTTTCCTCATCTGTAAAGTCAGGGAGTCAGAACTGATGACCTCTAAAGTCCTTTCCAAAATTATCTCTATAGTCCAGTGAAAAGAAAGAGAATGTGTATCAAATATTAGGTTAAAAAACCATGTTTATGAAGAATCCTGAGGAATTATGGATTCTAGCGTGAACCAATGTAGAGTAATGTAAGCAGAGATAGGAGAGCAATTTGCAAGCTACACATTATAGTTTAAAAGAAAACAATGTTGAAAAGCTTCAGAAGACTGGCCAATGCTGTGAGCTCTCAGAAGAGGCTTTGGAGGTGAAGTATCGCACCCACCTCTTGCCACAGCGTTGCAGTGTCTGTAAAAAGAGGAGATTTTATGAGATAACTTCTGAAGTCTCTTATAGTTCAGGGTCGAGGGTGCTGTGATCTTCAGGGTTCTGATCTAGGTGGGTAGACAGAATTCCCCAACCTGAAATAATCATAGATCTTCTGTGGATTTCATAGTGATATGAGTATTTTTGAGGAGTTGGGGGGTGCAGTAAGAATCTACATTTCTGATTGCTCTGGTAGAGTGAGTTTCTAAAGAGGAAATTTCCTTTACAGATGCCTATCAGTACCTGTCCTGCACTTTACACTCTCAGAAAATTACCTGGGGCACTAAGAGGAGGTAAGGTAGTAAAGTGGGAAGGAGTCTAGATTTGGAGGAAGAAAACCTAGTTTTCGATCCCAGCTGTGCCATCTCTGATGAGCTATGTGACCAGGCTGGGTGATGCAGCAGATAGAGTACCTGGACCTAAAGCCAGGAAGACTCAACTTCCTGAGTTCAAATCCAGTTTCAGACCTTTACTAGTTGTGTGACCCTGGGCAAGTCAGTTAATCCTGTTTGCCTCAGTTTCCTCATCTGTAAAACAAGCTAGAAAAGGAAATGGCAACCAACTCCAGGATCTTTACTAAGAAAAATCCAAATGGGGTCAGGAAGGGTCAGACATGACTGAAAAACAGGTGAACAGCAACAATATGTGATGATCAGGAGTGAATCACAACATCTCTCTTGGCTTCTGTTTCCTCATCTGTGAAATACATAAGAGTAGGAAGTAGAGTTGAACTAGATGGCCTCTAAGGTCCTCTTTTACTCTGGATCTATGACTCTATCACCTAAGTCACACACAGGTAGGCTTTGAACAAGAAGCTTCCTGACTCAGAATGCACTTCTACAAACTACCTCCCAAGCATTCGGTCGAGACTTCGGATAGGGCCAGTGTTCTGGTTTGTTTTGTTTGACTATACTGATTTTCATTAGTTGGATGTGAGAGGGTCATAATGATCTAAAAGATGATTTATAAAAAGATGTTGTTCTTCCAGTCCAAAGACCATGTCTTTATATATCTTGTATTTATGATTATTTTCACACTGTCTCCTCCTTTAGCTACATGAGCTCCTTAAGGACAGAAACTACATTTTTGTCTTTCTTTGTATCCCTAGTAAGTTAGTATAGTGCCTGGCACCTACTGACTGCTTAATAAAGGCTTTTTGACTGATCGACTAACAATCTTATCCACTGCAAATGACTAAAGAGGAGGGAATGCAGTTGGACGAGGAAGGTTAGAAAGTTGAAAGATGCCCTGTTCTAAGCATTCTGTGATTAATATATTGGGGGCACAATGGGTAAAATAGGTCCAAGTTTGACAAAAGATAAGAAAGCAGAATATCACTCCCCTCCCCCAACCAATTTCTAGAGACTTGGCATGTGTTCTTCCCATTCCCCATATCCCACGGCATGTTCCCTCTTGCTTCTCTGATAGCATCCAAGTACCAGCAGCCAGATTCTAATAACCAGCAATGGCAAGACTTTGATCCACAATTCAGTCCTCACAGACGGCTTGGAAGACACTTTCTTGCATTGCACTAGGCAACCAACCTGTTCCTGTACACTATCTGTTTGCTGTCATCAGAAGAAAGGGATTAACTCACTCGAATTTCACATAATCAGCTAAATCCTGTACAGATGCCAGGAAGCTGGCATGTACATGTTTCCAGGCTGCACAGTCTTTCACCATTCCAATGGCAAGATGTCACTACAAAAACAAAAAGGGCCAGGGGTGGTGGAATCAAACAAAGAAATGAAAGATGGGCTCCTGGAGCTTTCTAAGGTACAACAGGAGAAGGTCCTGAGGGCACCACCAGGGCTTATGAATATGCAAGGACTAAGTACCTTTCAGTAAGTCTGCTTTCATCATAGGTGAAGTTACTCAATGGTATATCTTGTAGATATCCCTTGCTTACTTTGAAATTATTAAAAATAAAGAATTTGAATTTTATCCATGAGGCAAACAGGATGGGGTGGGGGGGGTGGGAAGCAGGCAAGTAGAGCAAGGAACTCAGTTGTCTTGGATAATTTAAGGTCCCGGAATTCACTTAAACTAAAGTAAATTGGCAGTAGCGTTCCCCCTGGGTGCCCATTAGAGTTTTATGACAGATTTAAGGACTCTGAATATCCTCACTCAGTACCCAAGAGGCCCACGTGTCTCTTTGATCAATTATTGCACTTGCATTAAAATATTTTTACTTCACTGTGGGGGGAATTTTGATCACCCTGCGTCTTGCCACAGCTGTCAAATCATCGAGGTCTTTCCCATTTAAAGGTTATCATTCCTTTCTGTTAATGTATCAGATGTTCAAGGGTTTGTAGTTGCAGCTGGTACAAATCTCTTCTGTGCGGTCTGGAGATGACTTTGCCTTGCCGTAAAAGAGACATGACATAAAATAGCCTGGTGGGTCTTGCATACAACCCCCTTAGCAATCTGGCTGATTGCAGTGGAATAAAAGGCATATGAGCTGGATCACACTTTTGGAGCAGGAAGAAATTTTATCGATGAGGAAACTGACACCCTGGGAAGTTTAGAGCCAGTACTCTTTTCACTGGGCAAAGTCTTGTGCTACCTCTCACCTGACTAGTGCCAAGAGGGGAGTTGGTACTTGGTCATAATTTGTCATTGGAGTTTTTGTGATATTACTTTGCTTGCTGTATCACTGTGAAGCTTCAGTCTGGCCTCGTAGAGAGATATTGATAATAACCTTTACTATTCTTCAAGCATTCACTCTTGAACTCTTCTAAAAGTCAAAAATACTGTCAGACATAAACACCTGCTTATTCTCTACTACCACACAGGAAAGTTTGAAATTTTTAAGGTATTACGGAAACCCTTGATCTCTTGAAAGAATTCATCTCCTGGAAAATGAGTACCATCGTCTATACCCCAAAGAGATCAAAGGAAAAAGAAAAGGACCTATGTGTACAAAAAATATTTATAGCAGCTCTTTTTGTGGCAGCAAAGAACTGGAAATTGAGGGGATGCCCATCAATTGAGGAATGGCTGAACAAATTGTTCTATATGATTGTGATAGAACGCTACTGTGTTATAAGAAATGACAAGGAGGGTGCTTTCAGAAAGACTTATATGAACTGATACAAAGTGAAGTGAGCAGAACCAGGAAAACACTGTACACACTATGAGCAATATTGTATGATGATCATCTGTGAATGACTTAAGAATTCTCAGCAATGTTGTTGCTGAGCCATTTAGTTGCATCTAAATCTTCTTGACCCTCTTCGGGGTTTTCTTGGCAAAGATACTAGAATGGTTTGGCATTTCCTTTTCCAGCTCATTTTACAGATGAGGAAACTGAGGCAAAAGGTTAAGTGACTTGCTCAGGGTCACACAGCTAGTCAGTATCTGAGGCTGGATTTGAACTCAGCAAGATGATTCTACCTGACTCTAGGCTGAATGTTCTATTCACTGTGCCACCTATATGCCCCATTCTCAGCAATATAGTGATCCAAGACAATTCCAAATGACTTAGGAAGAAAAATACTGTCCATCTCCAGAGAAAGAACTGATGGAGTCTGAATGCAGTTAGAAGCATACATTTTAAAAAAAAAACTTTCTTTATTTTTCTTTTTCTCCCTTTTTTGTTCTGTTTTCTTTCACAAATGGTTAACATGGAGATATGTTGTGCATGACTGCACATATATAATCTATATCAAATTGTTTGCCTTCTTAAGGAGAGGAAAAGGAAAGGAGGGAGGGAGAGAATTTGGAATTCTAAATCTTAAAATTGAATGTTAAAATTCCTTATATACATTTGGAAAAATAAAATATAAAACTTTTAAAAAGAAAATGAGTTCCATAGTGGTATACAATGAAACTCTTTCTGACTTGGGGGCTAGGTTCTAAAGTAAGTTTATAAGTCAAAAACATGGTTTAGAATGGTAGAAAGATCTGAGTATTAACATCAGATTCTGGTGCACCACCCTCCCCTCCAACGAATTCATCCCAGGTGTAGTTATAATTAGTTATTGCTCTGAGAATGAACTCATGAGATAGGGGAGGGTTCACCCAGAATAGATAGCATTAAAAAAAAAAGACTCAAGAATGCCTCAGCAAGATTTATGTATCACTCCAGTGGGCAGGTTCATCGTTTCGCTAAATGAAATGATGCTTGAGGGAGTTTTCGTAACCATAAAGTTTGTGAAACTGCACACTTCATTCTTCCCAGGGACATACCGGAGAAATAAACAAACTCTATGTAAGAACCACTCTTGTTTTAAAAAATGTATGTAGATATAGACAGTACTTAATATCAATAGAACTATAATTCTCAGTTAATTTCTGAACAACACCGTAACAAAATAAAACATTTTTAAATACCCAGCAAATACGATCAAAGTCCTCGGTCTCTCTCTCTCTCTCTCTCTCTCTCTCTCTCTCTCTCTCACCTCACAGGTCAATTCTAGGATCAGGATAAGTTTGATTACTTCAGAAGTTAGTTATAGAATTGATACCAGAGTGAAATTTAGAGGTCATATTAGTCCAGTTTTTCATTTTATTGATGGGGAAACAGGTATATAATCAGTACTAGATTCATGCAATAGTACAGCATAGTCTGGTCATAGGCCTCTTGCCACGTACCCTGCTGCCTACCTCTTTGTCCCTCCAGGAACTTCCTGGTGCTGGACCTCTAGAGAGCCCCTGTCCCACCTTTGGTGGGGGAACTGAATCTCTTCAGATTTAGGATTGGTCCCTGTGGAGAAACTGCCCTGACTTGGAGGGAGACTGATTTAATTGCCACTCCAATCCTCTATATCTAGCTGGGCACAGACCATGGTTCATCCTATTCAACCATTCACCAGTCTAGCAGGGTTATGCCAGGAAGAAAAGCTAGCTATCTGCCACCCTAAACACCTTACACCCTACCTCCCACCCCTTTCTACCTCCTGCTCAGATAATAATAATAAAAAAATCAATATAACATTATTACAGAATATAGCACTATATTTCGTTGCTTATAGCTCTACTCACAAGCTTTGTGATTACCTAAACTAATACTCCCTTTCCTATTCTCCATTCCTCAGTACGGGATATTTCCCAGAGCAGAATAGAAGGTCCTTAAGGACAGGGACTATCTCAATTTTGTATTTGATTGCTTAGACACTTGCAAAGTGCGTCAGATACAGGACACACTAATAAAGCCTTCTTAGTTCATTACAATTAAGTGCAAGAACTAGACCTGCAATGGCTTTTTCCATTGCTGCATCCCAGCCCCAAATCAGATAAGACACATGCACACTATTCCTTCTGAGGGCAGAAAGCTCTTGGGTTCTTTTCATTTTTTGCACGTGGAGCAGCACAGGAGAAAGGTCAAAGAGCCAACCAAGCACAAATCTAACAAAACCAAAGTGGAGTAGGGGGAGGAGTGGTAGTAAGCAGGATACATTCTTGCTATAAATAAACCAGGAATCCATTTCCTTCATCTCCTAAACAGTGCCATCAATTCTGAAATATAAAAGAAATTTCAGAGAAAAGAGTATTATCAGGGACCCTATTCAGAATAAATGATTCGTTCTTCTGCTTGATTTCAAGGAAGAAGGGGGAAAACATGTGGCACGTTATTTTTCAGCATACTCTTTAGTGACTCATTAATATCCCTACTCTTAATCAGACACCTGGTAATTATATTTCTGAAGCAATTCCAACAGGAGGGCAAAGTAATTCAAATCTGAGTTTTGAAAATATGAATTATCTGTTTAAAACTGAGCCTAACATTATTTTAAAAGTGGGTGTGAGTCTCTGAGGCCACAGGGCAGGAGTAATTCATGTAGGACTAGGTGGGTGTCTCAGCACCTATTGACTTCATGGAAAGACAATATTTGCTGTGTCCAGTAAGACAAGGAGCCATTCAGTCACTTTGCTCAATATAATGTATACAAGAGACTGAGATTACAGAAAATTGACATAAAAATATAGTTTCACTATTTTTAAAAGCAGCGTTTCATCCCAGGAAACTGTTTTTGTTCTTTGAGTCTCTTAACAGGCATTTTCTTAAATTAATGAACTTAACATGGGGTATATGGTATAAAAGGTATATGAGTGGATAGGCCTATTTATTTTATTGTTGTACTTTTTATACTTTTGTGGAAGTCTTTACCCTTGGAGAAGATTTTCAAAATAATCCATAAAGTATTGTAAGAATAAAGTCAAAGTCTCAAAGAGCACACTGGAGGTCAAAACACTGGCTGTAGCCCTGGGTGGGTGCATCTACATGAGAATTTCAGGTGCTCACAAGGAACAATTTTGTCTTCCTCTCCCATCTGTGTAATTTACCTTCTTAACAAGAAAGAGTACTGCATTTCTTTTCTTTGATACAAAGGCAGATTTAATTGGGGAGGGAATATACTGGAGGGACATGATTCTGTTCAAAGAAAAGCATGAATAAAATACATTATAATAATATCAAATAGCAAGTGAGCTTTACAGGAAGGGGGATAAGAAGTCAAAAAGGTGATGAAAGTTCATGACCCAGTGCAAATCATATTACTACCATTCAGAGGATTGTGCATTTAGAGCAGTAAGGGATTTTAGCGACCAACTATACCCTTATTTTACGAAAGACAAATTGAAGCCATGAGAGGTTTAAGTTTAGTTGGGGGTGGGGGATGTTGATTTGTTGCTTTTCTACTTAGTGGTGGCATTGAATTCATAGATCTGTACTTTCATTGGTGAAAGTGTTTAGAGATTTCCCCTAAAGCCTACATCCCAAAGATTATCTTTTGTTTTTATGTTTTTTGATGAAATGATTTAGTGTTTCTATAATCCATCCTTTGATCCATCAGTTATTTAGGATTTAATTATTGTTAGTGTTTTAATGTTATGCTTTCCTTAAACGCCATTTATTGATTATAAATTTGCTGTGTGGTATTCAGTATTTAGTATTTCTGCTCTTATGCATTTATTTATGAAGTTTTCAAGCTCTAACATGTGGTCAAATTTTCAAAAGGTGCCATCAATCATTAAGACAATGTATATCCTTTTCTATACCTATTTACTAATTGCTAGGTTAATAAATATTAAACTTTACTAAAATTCAACACTAAGTCCCCAAATTTCAACATTTTGCTATTTCCCTCTGATTAATTTTTCCTTCAAGAATATATATGTTACTCACAAAACAGGAAAATGATAAATGTTAGAGAAGATGTGGGAAAGTTGGAACACTAATTCATTACTGGGTGGAGCTGTGAGCTGATCTAACCATTCTGGAGAGCAATTTGGAACTATGCTCAAAGGGCTATAAAATGTACATACCCTTTGACCTAGTGGTACCATTTCTAGGGCTGTATCCCAAAGAGATCATAAAAATGGGAAAAGGACCCACATGCACAAAAATATTTATTAGCAGCTCTTTTTGTGGTAGCCAAGAACTGGAAGTCGAGGGGATGCCCATCAATTGGGGAATGGCTGAACATATCGTGGTATATTAATGTAATGGAATATTCTTGTGCTATAAGAAACGATGAACAGGCAGATTTCAGAAAAACCTGGAAAGATTTATATGAATTGATGCTGAGTGAAGTGAGAAGAACCAGGAGAACATCATACACAGTAACAGCCAATGTCTGCAATGACTGATTTTGATATACTGAGCCCTTCTCAGCAGTTCAAGGACCTAAAACAATTCCAAAAGACACATAATGGAAAATGCCATTCACATCCAGAGAAAGAATTGTGGAGTCTGAATGCACAGTGAAGCAGACTATTTTTTTTGTTTGTTTTGTTTTATTTTGTTTTTTTTTTTTGTTTTGTTTTCTCATGGTTTTTCCAATTCATTATAATTCTTCTATACAACATGACTAATGTGAAAATATGTTTATTTAATAGGAATGTAAATCATATATCAGATTGCAGGGCATTTAGAGGAGGGAGGTGGGAGGGATGGGGGAAAATTTAAAACTTATGGAAGTAAATGTTGAAAACTAAAAATAAATAAATAATTTTTTTTAAAAAAATAAAGAACATATAGATTGCAACATACGAATTTAATTTTATTCTCTATGGCAGGTCTTTGTAAACTTTTTTCCACTAGAAATTCCTTTTTGAGTTTCAGCAGCATTCATCCATGTTGTGTGGCCCCTAGGGCATGTGCAGTGCAAAGTGTGCATGCTTTGTGTTCAGAACCAAGGCTGCAGTGACAAACACCTCAGATTCATTACATGTTTGATTTTTAATTAATTTTTTGTCATTGCACATTTAGAAACCTTTTACCATTGCTGAATTAGTTGCCAAATGGGGTTATAACATGCAGTTTAAGAAGTGTTGATCTATGGTATATCAAGGCAGCAAGGTGATATAGTGACCTAGAATGAGGAAGACCTGAATTCAAATCCATTCATAGAACTTTATCCATTTTGTGATACTGAGTAAGTCATATCACCTGTCTGCTTCAATTTCTTCATCTCTAAAATGAGGACAAGAATAGGATCTATCTCCCTGGATTGGTGTGAGTATCAAAGGAGATAGTATTTATAAAGCAAATCTTACAGCTCTAAATAGATGCTAGTTATTGTTAATATTTATGGTGCCATTTTGCATAATATAATCACCCTACATGTGTCTTTTAACATGTCTTTATTTAACATTGCCTTATCTGGGATAATAATAGCCAGCTCAGCTTTTTGAAATTCCCTTGAATTAGAGAGGATTCTGGAAAGATGGCAGAGTAGGTCAGAAAATTCCAAGCTCTCAAGATTCCCTCCCCCCACAAAAAAAAAAAAATTAAATAGTGCCTCAGGGTGGTGAAAATAACAAAGAGTAGAGGCAGAACAGGGGTCCTCCTGGGACAATTGGGGAAGATCTGAAGAAATGTCCCCAATGAGGTTTGGTCCGTGTGAAGAGTAAATACCTAAGGCTAGGTCCTAAGTCTCCTTGAACAAGTGGCAAGCCCTGGGATTAGCTGGGTTGGATGGCTGCCTCCACCCAAGATACAAGAAGAACTTTTTACCCCCTGCCCCCCTCTCCAGAAAGTGAAGGGTGTTGAATGTCTGAGCCCAGGAAGATCGAGGGAATCTCTGCTGGCAAGGAAAAATAAAAAGGCAAGTGATGAACTGTCAAACTTTAAAAAAAAACTTTATAGAGGATTTGACACACAAGAGCCAAGAGAAATATAAGGTATGTGCCATAAGACTAATTACAAGGGACTTAATAAGGACAGACTGTTTACTTTTAATGTATATAAAATGTATGTCTAATATTGTTATTAGTAACTGGGTAGTTTGTAAGAAGGATTGTGGTAGACCTGAGTATGATACGACTTTTAAAAGCAAAACTATTTAGGAACAGCTAAAAAGAGCAATTATTTTATACAAATGAGGTTTGAAAGGAATGGACACAGAGGAGTGAGATGGGGCAAAAGGGCTGTTAATTCGGGAAACCTAATGGGTTCAAGAGGGAACAATACATATATATCTAGAAGAGTATAAAAGTCTTTTAAATATGGAAAGAAATAAAACACTAACGGGATAGGGAATGGGGAGAAGATAAAGGAGGGATCCTTGGAGGGGGGTAGGTTAAGTATCAGGAGGGCAAAGTAGAGAGTAGAAGTAGAGGAGTAAAAGGGATAGAAAATAAAAGATACACACAAACATAAAAACAAAGATCAGAAGTAGAATTTTTTAGGGAAAGTAAATGTCTATGTATGTGTGTATGTATGTTTATCTATACATAAATATATCCACATTTAATTGTAGCCTTTTGGGAGAAAAACGGAGAACAAAAGAAAAATAACAAGGAAGCAAAGAAAAGATGGACAGCTTTCAATGAACATGCGATATTTATTATATAGCCTTTCTTGAAATGGAAATTTATTGCCATATATTTTGAATCTTCTCATGTTCTGCAGTGTACATGATATGCTTTTTTCTTATTTTGTATTTAAGTTTATAATGTTTCTTTTTCTTTTCTTATTGTGTATTTAAGTTTCAGTAATAAAAAACAAAAAGAAATTCACTTGAATCATTATGACCTTTGCATATAGTCCTTCATTCTAACCCTGTGTGAGTCTTTATGTTTCAAGTTTCTTTAAAATAGTATACTAAAGGATACTGCTTTCAAACCCATTCTGCTGACTTTCTTCATTTTATTGGTGAGTGTATTACATTCACACTCATTGTTATGATTCCTAATTGTGTATTATCTTCAAAAATAACTTCTTATTCTTCCTCCTATTTACTTCCCACTCCCAACTCAAAAAACAGAAGGGATCTGAACACCATAGTAATCTATAATTTTGTGGTCTCTTTCTGCTTCTCTGACCTTCCTTTCTTTGCCAAGCCCAGATCCCAACCTCTCTGAAATTTCTTTCTCTCTTTTAATCCTTCTGAAATGGACATTCATTTTGTTCATAGCTTTTCCTCTCTAACTCCATTTTTCTTTGTATATTCTTCTCTCCTTTTCTATCCCCACCCATCTCCCTGTTGTTAATGTATTTCTACCTCATTTAGTGCATCCAATCTTCTTTTATCAAATTCGTATGAGAATGAAGTCAAGAAATACCTTCTCTACCAACCCCTTTCTCCATGTTTGTATATACTTCTTTTCAAGCATATCATATAGAAAAAATAGATTGTTCCTCTCTTTTTTCTACCTTTTTCTCTCCTTTTTCTTTTCTTAAAACCAACAAAAGAGAACTTACTCCCTATGTTTGTCTTATTTACCTTCCTCTGTGACCTTTGTATACCCCTCGAGGTCAGGAACTAGTTTTTGACATTATTTATCCACAGCTATGCATAGCAGTAGATTTGTAATAAGTGGTTTTTGACTAATGAACTACTCATCTCTTCTTTCCTTATTAAGATTTAAGCACATCATCATTAATTAGCCCCTTCCAGTTTCTCAAATTTAACTACCTTTCTAGGATTTTATTGCTATTGTGTTTATATTTCAAAGTTGCTCCTTAGAGGCTCTTTGATTTAAAGCTGAAAGGCAGCTTAGAGGCCAATACATTATTTTACAGATAATGAACTGAGATTTAGAGTAGCTAAGTGACTTATCCAGTGTCAGAGAGTTAGTAATCAACTAAGGCAGGACTCGACTTCAAGTCTTCCTTCTTCTAAGTGTGGTCTACCAACTGCTATGCACATTTAAGTAATTCAACACAGCTCCAGTTTTAATTAGAAATTCTTGAAAGGCTTATACTTTATTAAATACTCATTTTTTTCCTTGGAGTATGTTATTCTTGGAAACAAACTTTTATTATTTGTTTTTTTTAAATATTGTATTCCAAGATTTTCTATTTTTTCAGAATAGTTGCTACTAAATCTTGTAAGATCCTTCTTGTGATTCCTTGATATGTCATCTCTATCTTTCTAGCTGTTTAAAGTATTATTTTCTTTGACTTGGAAATTTTCAATTTTGGGGTTTCTTTCAGTAGATGATTGGTTAATTATTTTTACTTGACTCTATAATCTATAACTCCACAGTTATCATATACATATATATGATATATATATATATATATATATATATATGTATATATATATATATATATATATATAGAGAGAGAGAGAGAGAGGGGGGGGAGTTATATATCATTATATACTTATAATAGATCTGGGGAAGTATTATTTTATTATTTATTGAATTATGGTATCCAGATATTTATTTGTCATTTTTTAGGGAGTCTTAGGATTCTTAAATTATTTCTACTATTGGTTTGTTTTCTAGGTCAATTTTGTTTGATAGCAGATACCTTATACTTTCTTCTTTCTTCACCTTTTCCTACTTCCATTGCTTCATTCTTTACCTGAGTTGGTGGCTAACTTCCCTGATTTCATCACTCTACCTGCCTCCAGTCTCTTGTAGCTATCTTTTTGTACTGCTGTAAAATGGATGGATGAGCTGAATCCTTTCAGATATATTTATCAGTGGTCTTTGTGGAAATATCATATGTTTCTGTGGGAGAACTGGACTTTTCCATATTCTACATTTCCATCATTAATGAGAAGTCATATATTCTTTGGATACTGTCAATGTTGGCAAATTTTCATCCTTTGAAAGAGCAGTTAATTTTGGGAAACAAAGTTATCCAGAATGAAATTTGGTTATTAATCAAACTGAGTAATTCAATTTTTGGTCAAATATATGGTGGGACATCAAGAATAAAATTGAAATTCTTGTACAATTGTGAATTAGGCTCTGAAGGAGGCCATTCCTTATTTTTTTTGCATGCAAAAACAATTTTTAACATTTCTTTTTAAAACTTTGAGTTCCAAATTCTCTCCCTTCTTCCCTCCCCACCCATCCTCATTGAAAAGGCAAGAAATTCAATATAGGTTATACATGTGTCATTATGCAAAACACTTCTATAATTGTCATGTTGTGAATAACTACATTTCCCTCCATCCCATCCCACACCTCAATTATTCTGTTTTCTCCTTTTTGACCCTGTCCTTTTTCAAAAGTGTTTGCTTCTGACTACCCCCTCCACCAATCTGCCCTACCTTCTGTCATCCCCCCATTATCCCCTCACCTTCTACTTTCCTATAGGGTAAGATACCCAGTTGAATGTGTATGTTATTCCCTCCTTAAGCCAAATATGATGAGAGTAAGATTTACTCATTCCCTTTCACCTCCCTCCTCTTCCCTTCCATTATAACTGCATTTTTCTTGCCTCTTTTATGTGCAATAATTTACCCCATTCTATCTCTCTTTCTCCTTCTCCCAATATATTCCTCTTTCACTCCTTAATTTTATTTTTAGATATCATCCCTTCACATTCAACTCACTCTGTACCCTCTCTCTCTCTCTCTCTCTCTCTCTCTCTGTGTGTGTGAGTGTGTGTGTGTGTGTGTGTTTGATCTGCATGTTCTCATATGTGGGTTAAAACAAAACAAATCAGTCGCATTAATCATGCCAAACCCAGGAGGTGACCTTAGCTGCTTGCCAAAGGGACAGTGACTTAGAGCCTAAGGAACTGAGCATCATGTTTATTTGGTCAAATCTATTTTCCAAAACAGATGTGTGCCTGTGGGGGCAAAGTCCAGGATTCAAGCTGGCAATTCAAGATGGAATCATGAACAAGCATTTTGAATTACTTTGTGACATTTTGTATCTGGATATAGATAGATAGACAGACAGACAGACAGACAGACAGATAGGTAGGTAGACAGATGATAGATAGATTCACAAAGTTGTTGAACTTTATGATATCCTCAAATACTGAAGCCTGTAAAGTAGTAAGCAAAAATCATTCTATATACAAACCAAGATTTTTTTTAAAGTTCCCCCTACTTTGACTGAATCCCCTTAATAAAAGATTTGTTCTGTGAAGTTTAGATTCAAGGGGCCACACTTGAGGACCTACAGGGCCACATGTGGCCTTCAAGCTGCAGGTTCCCCGCCCCTGCAAGGAACTTAATTCCCCATCAACTTTCTTCCTAGTAGAAGAAACTTCCCACCCACTTTTCAAGTATCAAATCCTATTATATGACCACTTCTGCCCAGATGTTCTTTGCTGTCTTCCTTGATAGCTAAAGCCTAATACTATTACAGCCAATTTTAATATAAACTAATGATTGGAAAAAATAAATATAATTTCTATACCCAAATTGATGTTTTCTTTTTAATTCTTTTTGTGTAACTGATTATCTTACCTTGATTTTTCCATACCAGGCTAAATAGTATATATTTTCAAGAAACTCCAAGTCATTTCTTATGCACAAAGGCTTTCATGGTGACTTATGCTACACTCCCAGGGGCTAAATATTGCTTCAGATTACAGACCACATTTTCTTCAAAAAAAGAAAAATAAAAAATTGCCTTAGCTTCCAGATTTCTTACTCTCAACAGACTTACAGTATCTTTTATCTATTTATCTATATGATGTATTGCTTCTGGGTATCACATTAGCCCTATGCCCACTTCTCCCACCCCTCTCCCATTCCATTGATGGCTTAACGTTCCTCTCATCTAGCTATTGCTCATGTCCTATAGCTAGATTCAGATGATGCTTCAAACTATCTTATAATCATACTCCTAATTCCTTGAACTTTCTTTTCCTAGGCTAGAATAGTAAGAAAAAATAGATTAAAATAAGGGAAAAATAGACTTTCTTATTCTCAAGCCTTGTGTAAACCTGTTCCAACCACCTGAAAGTTAATTCTCAACAAGAGAATATTTGTATGATGACCTGATGAACAGCATATTCAATGGTAATTGATTGTTCTGGAATACTATAAGCATGAGGAATAGTATAAGGATCTAGTTCAGAAGATATCTCATGTGATCACAGCAGGTCCTCTGTCATAGAAACTATAGTGCAAGAGAAGGCATCAAGAGAAGGCCTTAGGCACAAGGAAAATGGTGGAGATCCCCTACTAGGACTGGTTGGTAGGTGAGAGAAAACAACCTGGTCTTAGCGAAGTCAGAGTGCAAATGCTAGAACCAGAAAACACATTGAGAATAAGACCAACAAGACTGATACTATATGGCTTGAACAATGAACCAAAGCATCTTTATTTCCTTCCTATCCAAGGAATATAACTTTTCCAGGGCCAAAGACTTCACTGGGCCTATGGTAAATAGGGATAAGGAATGGTCTTCTGATTTCATCAGTACAAGGAACTCACAGGTGAGAAAATGCCCTCTACTTATGCAGGTTGGCACCTTTTCTGGAAATTTTAATCTTAGAGAGTTTTCTAGAGCCAAAATATCAAACACAAATCCCCTGGGCTGCATGTAGCCCATAGTACTCCCAAGTGCACCTCAAACAAGATTAAAATATAGAGTGTATATGATTGTAATATGTTAATGCATTAATAAAAGAAGAAATGTGTGTGTGTGTGTATGTGTGTGTGTGTGTGTGTGTGATTTTGGAAGTCAATATGCAGCCAACAGGGATACTTACATATGGTTTTAGGGCCCCTTTTGCTAATTGAGTTTGGCATCACAGGTCTAGAACACTGAGATTTGCCTATAGTCACACAGCCAGTATGTATCAAAGGCAGGACTTGAACCCAGGGCTTCCAAAGATTGAGGCCAACTCTGTATCTACTACTGTAGAAAGTAGGAATTGATTTTCTTTCTTTGGATGGATGGAGGAAGGAGTCATTATTAAAGAGTTGTCTGATTTAATAGCTTATCACAGCTACTAATCTACTCATTTCTTATTTTTCTCTTACTTTCTCTTTTTCCAAATTTCTTTATATATTACTTCAATTTTCTTTTGAAGAGAGGCATACTTGCTTAATACCCATTAGAATATTCCATGATAGTGTGACATTAAATGAAATGACATCATGGTTGGGGGGTGGGGCAGTACAATTTCATAGGAAATTGAATTGAACAGAGGGAAAGAAAGAACAGGAGCCAGAGTGACCAGGGTGGGAGCCCAACAATAATACTCTAGGTGACATTATAGAGGGTACATGTGTTTCTAGCTTCATCAGCAATGACTCACTACTTTAGCTACTCTGAATTTCACAATTTCACTTTTTGTCAGAGCCAAACTTCAAAAACATATCTGAAGAGAGCAGTGCAGATTTATAATCATGAAATTTCTTCACTTCTTTTTATCTACTAGAACAAATCTTAATTCAATAAGGAGAGATAGCATTGCTATAGATTGCTACCACTCCGAACTTAGAACCAGAGGAGCTGGATTTGACACTTGCTGTTTGTGTGACCTCAAAAAAGTCACCTCAATTCCTCAGTTGTCCCATCTGTAAAATGAAGGATCATTAAAATAAATGATCTCTAAGGTTCCTTCCAGCTCTGAATTCTGTGATCCAATACAATTGTCCTTCAACACTCTCTATGAACTTATCTTTCATTTCTACCTGAAATATTCTCCCTGGTTCTTTCCCAAACTAGGACTGGGGATGGGATTTTCCATGGGTCTAGGTCCTCCTAGGCTGAGGTTTTGTGAGTTTAGAAAACCTACACAGAGGAATCAAACATATTCTATTCGTCAAGAAAGGCCAGGATACGTTTAGAAAACACACAACTTGCTGAGTTAAGGGGCTAGAGGTTAAAGTGGGTTCCAGATTAGAAGTATAAGTCATGACCAGAAGATCAACAAAGATTGAGAAGAAAAGATGGATTACACATAAATTTCAGACACTGAGAGAATGAGGAAGGAAAAATTTTAACAATCAAACTGAGACAAATTAACATATTCACCATCTTGTGGAACCATGGGCAACTTTATGCTTGGTGTAAAGTTGACCCTGCCTTCTAGATACTTCTGATGAGATTCAAACGGAAAGTTCTCTATTGCTACTACCTTAACATTGATGGAAATGGCTATCTCAAAGTGTCATGGGAGAGTCCAAGAATAGATCTGCTATTTCTTCTAAGGTAAATGTGTTGATATTTTCACCCAATAATCTTACTTATTCCTATCTTTGTACTTTTGTTCATATTGTCCTTAATCTGGTACTAAAGCTCACCTCCTCATTACCAGTCTATATCTATCACTTCTTTGATTATCTGCTTTAGAATTCATGTGAGTAAATGTTTCTGATTAATCCCATAGTAGATATGCTATTTGCCTTTCGATTATTTGAATAAGCAAACTACACAACAAGTACACAACCTTAATGAATGTCTGTTGATAGCTATGAGGAGTATATATGATCTTTCTTAATGTGTATCCTGAGGTTCTCTCAAAAATGGGCCTCTGAAAGCTATCCTAGGTGCAAGGAATTCTTGGTTCAGCATTTTGTCAAAACCATAGCTTACAAGCCCCCACCAAGCTTTCACTTTTACAAAACTAAGGATATAATTATTTAAAGCAAAGAGCACTTAATTATGAGAAGGATTCCCCCACCCACCCCTTTGCACACTGGAAATCTCCTATAAATTCCCACATCTCAAAGGAAACTCACCCATCCTAGGGCTGCATCTCAGAGAGAATCCCTCTGTGCTTCACTAGAGAGCTGCTCTTGTCATCTCCTCGTCCATTCTTGGCAACTACTAAGCTATGATCTCTACTGAACACTGAATTTTCTTCTCCACTGAGCTGCAGGCAGCTGATGTTATCCCCTGTTCTATTTTCTCCCTAGAATGGCACCTACTGGTCTTTCACTCTTCAGTACTTGTTGGCTTCCATCATCTTCTGGTTCTATTCTGAATTACAATAAACATGAATTAAGTGCCTACTGTGTGCAAGAGAGAGGAAAGGAGAGACACAGAGACAGAGAGACAGAGAGATGAGACACAGAGAGAGACAGAGACACAGACACACACACACACACACACACAGAAAGAGAGACAGAGAGAAATAGAGTCTCACTCTAACCCCTTATCATGACATGAGAGTGAACTTGAGCTCCTGAAAGCTATGCCAGCAGGGTACATCTGACCAGTCCTATCAAACACAAATGTCATTAACCATTGGCCTGTAACTTTCCACATAGGCCAGCTAAGTGCAGAGTGGTTCATCACTGGAAAGTCAGCTGCCAGGAGATGACCTTGCAGGCCATAAGCAGTTCAAGAAGACCATGTGATAAGATTTCACATTATGAAGACAATACCCACCTGATATATCATTGATCTTTTAAAATATGAATACATTTACTTTCATACACTTGGGTATATTCTGTGGTTATTTCCAGTGGTGTAACGAAATATGCTGGACTTGGAGTCCAGTGAAGTGGGTTCAAATTGTAGATCCACATCATCTGTGGGATTGTGGGCAAGTCACTTAACCTTTCCGAGGCTTGGTTTGCTCATTTATAAAGTGAGCAAAATTATATCTTCATTACCTGGATCCTAGGATTGTTTTTAAGAAATCACTTAATAAAACTTAGAACATTATAGAAATGTGAGTTGTTTTTTTTTTTATATCTTGCCTCTTCAACTAAATTGTATACCAGTTGATGGTGGGTATCATGTTTTATTTCTATTTTTAAATTTAATTTAAATTGTCTAAATATTTTTCTATTCCTCTTAGGGCCTCTAGTACCAAGCACATCTCAAACAGTACTTGTTATATAGTGAATCAAAATGTAACTGACCACAGCTTAGATACTTTGGTTAAAAAAATGAATCTACAAAAATTCTCTCATGCTAGGTACCATATTGACTAGATTTTACTTCTGTTTCTCAGCCAAAGAAAAGCCTGTATTTTGAAATATTCAAGAAACAATTGATGTCATTTTGTTTGTTTTTCCATATTTTTCTTCTTCCAAATTGTCTCCATTACTGCTAATTCTGAAGTACCCAAAGTATCAAGCTCTGGAGTACGTCATAGTCCTTTCTACTCCCGTTTATTCCCATTCCTAAGATGGCTTATGATTAATAAAGAGAGGTGATTAAAAAAAATTCAAAGGACTCTTTAAGCTCTATGTCTGTTACCAAAAAGGAAGGAAAATTCTCTTGGGAACAATTAGTCTCGAATGAAAATGCTCCAGTACCTTATATTGTCAAAGAAGATAATCCCTCCTCCCCCTACTGCTCTGTTAAATGTAACCCTAAATGCAATCAGCATATTGGCCAAAAAACTCAAGGCAGACACACAGAACATTAAAATGTCTTTTCCAATTTGCATTTAGCCACTGCTGGTTCAGCGCCAAATCTGTTCTATAAAGGTAACTCTTAAGACTTCATTTTCTTTACAAATATCAGTGATTATCCTGGCAAAATTCTGCTATCCTGAGAGACAAAAATTTACTAGTGCTAGCCACCTGAAGAGAGAAAATGAGAAAAACAAAACAAAACAAACATGTAATTAAGAAATTGTTAGCCTTTCTTGGCAGAATCTATGATTGGAATACCATTGACCTGAGATAAATGAGGAGTAAGTCCCAGGGGCTAAACAATTCTGATTACCATGGGAAGACTCGGGTTGTCTTCCCACTCCCAATGAGTCACTACAGTATATAATTTGGTGTTCCTCTCTTCAAAGTGATAGCTAGTGCTTTCAACAAATGGAAACATTTTTAGTTCAATTTAAGAGAGGAAAAATAATCAATGTTACCATTCATATCTTTTTTATTTCTTTATCTTAAGTCCCCAAAGCTATATACAGGATGAAACCATTAGCAGATATCATACATATAGAATTGTCTGTGCTTCTTGATCCACCCCAGGGACAGGGTGAGGGCCAAGTGCAGAGCCTGAAGTATGGGACTGTTACTTGTTCTGCTTGGCAACAGTGAGACTCAGACTAGGAAAGGAAAGGAAAAATCTGAAATATTCATTGTGGTGAAATGAAATCAATATACAGTAATTCTGATGGAACAACTAAATTTTTTTTTTTTACATATCCACATACCCAGAAGAATAATTAATGTCAGGGACAAGAGGCTTATTTAAAGTAGAATAATAAATCAGAGACAAGATTAGCAAAATCAAGTCTAAAGGACTAGATGCAAAAGGAATGTCAAAATAACTGTTCAAGGGATCAGTATCCAGAAGGTACAGAGGAATTCCAGATTGTGTCCAAACTGTCAAGTTCACAGTCCTTAGGGACATTAGGTGATAGAAGGAATATAGTTCAAGGAAAAATATTTTTGTGGGGAATAAGTCTTGGTCCTCATTGTGATTAAAATCAATAAACCAGAGGTTCTTCCAGGCAAAGCCTAACCAAATTGTGAGACATGACATATGAAAAGAGTTGCAAAGGTGGAGATTCAGCCAAGACTCTTTCAAAGTGAATGCCTTACAGAAGGGAACAGTGGGGAACAATGAAGAGTACAGCATGGGATTATATGATCACGGGGAACTCAAAAATCATCTATGATGACACATCAATTTTACAAATAAGGAAACTGAGGCCAAAATTTCACTAACACAATAGACAGGGTTCATGGTTCATCTTGGTTCTTCTCTCAATACAAATGATTATCATTTAGTTTGCCCCCATTCTGTATGTCTCCTGGGAAAATTTAACTCGTGTCTCCTACAATTTTCTCTAAGGGCCTTTAGTATTCCTGAAAGTATCCAAGTAAATAGGGCATTTGCTATAGAAGATATAATTTAATTAACTCAATAAAAATACAAAACCTGCTCAACTCAAGTCTTTCTACAGTAGGGGTTCTTAATCTGGGTCTGTGAACTCTTTAAATGTATATGTGTGCATATATATACATATATATATATTGATAAATGTATTTCAGTCTATTCAGCTTCCTTTGTAACCCTTGATATCTTATTGAATACATTTAAAACAGGTCCATAAAAGAGTTCTGAAAAGGGGTCCATAGGTTTAACCAGATTTCCAGTGAGATATGTGAAACTCTGAAGTTTAAGAAGCCTTATTCTACAGGAAATTTCTCCTCATCTTTTCAAAGGATATCAAGCAAACCTTCCCCTCATGGTAACTTTGGAAGGTAGAGTCTGGGTTGTTCCTAAATACACGTGGTTCAGTGTTTTACTGGTCCATCACTTTGCTGGTTATGTAGCTGGCATAGTCTGATATTTTGTCCAGATCTGAATGAGTAAGTTTCTATTTTCTCTCCCACTTTTTCTCTAGGTGGAAGAAACTCCCTATAGAGATCAAAAGGATGTTAAGGAATTCCTCCACTTTTTTGTATAGTCTAATATCTTTGTGCCCAAGTCGCTTTCTGAGTACCTATGGCTAACTCTAAAGTGTATGTGTGTCTCTTTCCTTTCAGAATCACTCTTCTATCTCTCATTCTCTCTATGCAGTTTAGGTCTTTTCCACTCTGTCTTTTTTTCTTTTCCTCGTGGTTTTAGGGAGTTCTTCCTCTTATCTTGTACCTAATAAGCAGTGGAGTGAAGTTTCAAACCCAAATCATTTAACTAGAAATTTAGTGGTCTTTGTACCATTCCATCTTGCTCTTTGGAGTAATGATGTCTTGAATCATTTAACTTCCTTTTTAAATACCACATTCTTGGCCAAGATGGTGGAGTAGAAGCAGGGACCTGTTTGAGCTCAACCCTCAAACCCTTCCAAATACCTTTAGAAATGACTCCAAACAAATTCTAGAGCAGCAGAAGCCACAAAATGACAGAGTGAAACAGATTTCCAGCCCAAGACAATCTGGAAGGCCGACAGGAAGGGTCTATTGCACTGTGCTCAGAAAGGAGCACAACCCAGCCTTGGCCACAGCGGCACAGATGGGACTGGAGCAGACCTCAGGTCACTAAATCATTGGTAGCTGTGGAGGTTTACAGACTTCTCAACCCACAAACACCAAAGACAGCTTAGAAGGCCAGTGGGAAAGTTCTCTCACCTAGGTGAGAGAGAAGTGTGATCTGGCACCAGCCTCTGCCCCAGGGTAGACAGCAGCCACTGCCACAAGGGAGGCTGCTTCTGGAGCTTTCAGGCTATAGACTGTGGGGAACCTGAGAGGTTGATCTGGGTCCCCATCCTGAGTAGCACTCTTGAGACAAGGAGGAGCACTGGCATGGCAAAGCTTGTGGCAGCCATGGAGAGGGAATCCTCCTCACATTTCCAACAAAGAAAAGAATGTGTTGCTCACAGACCAGAGCACAGGCCAGGAGAGGAGTAAACACCTCTCCTTTATCATACCACTTTGGTAAGAACTAAAAGTTTACAGGTTCCTAGAAACATCTCTGAAAACAGCTGCACAAAACCCTTAAAGCTTGGGGTAGTACACCTTTCACTTAACAAAGAGATCAAAAGTCAAGTAATTGGCTGGGAAAATGAGCAAACAGGGGGGAAAATTAGACTATAGAAGGTAACTTTCTTGGTGAAAAGGTATTTTCTTACATCCTTGGTAACTAGGAAGATCAAAGCATACAACCAGAGGAAGACAACAAAGTCAAAGCTCCTACATCCAAAGCCTCCAAGAAAAATATGAAATGGTCTTGGGCCATGGATGAGTTCAAAAAGGATATTGAAAATCAAGTAAGAGAAGTAGAGGAAAAATGGGGAAGAGAAATGAGAGCAATGCAAGAAAATCATGAAAAATGAGTCAAGAGCTTGCTAAAGGAGATCCAAAAAAAATGATGAAGAAAATAACACTTTTAAAAATAGGCAAAAGAGGTCCAAAAAGCCAATGAGGAGAAAAATACCTTGTAAAGCAGAATTGGCCAAATAGAAAAGGAGGTCAAAAAGCTCGCTGAAAAAAATAGTTCCTTAAAAATTAGAATAGAGCAAATAGAAGCTAATGACTTTATGAGAAATCAAGAACTTATAAAACAAAACCAAAAGAATGAAAAAAATAGAAGGCAACGTTAAATATCTCATTGGAAAAAAAAAACTGACCTAGAAAATACATCCAGAATATATAATTTAAAAATTTTTGGACTACCCGAAAACATGATCAAAAAGAGCCTAGACATCATCTTTCAAGAAATTATCAAGGAGAGCTACCCTGATATTCTAGAACCAGAGGGTAAAATAGAAATGAAAAGAATCCACCAATTACCTCCTGAAAAAGATCCCAAAATGAAAACTCCTAGGAATATTGTAGCCAAATACCAGAGTTCCCAAGTCAAGGAGAAAATATTACAAGCAGCCAGAAAGAAATAATTCAAGTATTTTGGAAACAAAATCAGGAAAACATAAGATATGGCAACTTCTTCACTAAGGGACTGGAGAGGTTGGAATATGATATTCCAGAGGTCAAAAGAGTTAGGATTAAAAACAAAGAATCACCTACCCAACAAAACTGAGTATAATACTTTGGGGAGGAAATGAAATTCCAATGAAATAGAGTACTTCCAAGCATTTTGTTGAAAAGACCAGAGCGGAATATAAAATTTGACTTTCAAATACAAGAATCAAGAGAAACATGAAAAGGTAAACAGGGAAGAGAAGCCATAATGGACTTATTAAAGTTGAACTATTTACATTCCTACATGGAAACATGACATTTGTAACTCATGAGAACTTTCTCAGTATTAGGGTTGCTATGTATGTATGTGTATGTAGGTATGTATGCATGCATAAACATATATATGTATATATATATATGTATGTGTATGTATCTCTATATGTATGTGTATGTGTGTGTGTGTGTGTGTGTGTGTGTGTGTGCAGACAGAGGGCACAGGGTGAGCTGAATATGAAGGGATGATACCTAATAAATAAAATTAAGCATTGAGAGGAATGTGCTGGCAGAAAGAAAGGGAGAGGTAAAATGTAGTAAATCATCTCACATAAAAGAGGCAAGAAAGAGCTTTCACAAAGGAGGGGAAGAGGGGGGAGGTGAGAAGGAATAAGTGAGCCTTACCCTCATTGGATTGGCTTAAGGAGGCAATAACATACTCAAATGGGTATGGAAATCTGTCTTACCCTACAGGAAAGCAGGAGATAAGAGAGGGGAGATAATAGAAGGGACAGCAGACTGGAGGAAGAGGTAATCAGAAGCAAACACTTTTATGGAGGGACAGGTCAAAGGAGAGAATAGAATAAATGGAGGATAAGACAAGATAGAGGGAAACAGAATTAGTCTTTCACAACATGACTGTTATGGAAGTATTTTGCATGACTACACCTGCATAAGCTATATCGAATTGCTTACTTTCTCAATGAGGGTGGGTGGGGAGGGAGGAAGGGAGAGAATGTGGAACTCAAAGCTTTAAAAGTGAATGTTTTTTTTTTTTTGTTTTGTTTTGTTTTTTCTGGAGTGAATGTATGACAGTCTCTTTACTCCTTTTTTTTTTTCCTTTATTTATTTTTAGTTTACCACGCACGGTTCTACATAGTTTTGAGTTCCAGTTTTTCTCCCCTCCCTCCCCCCTCCCTCCCCAAGATGGCATGAAGTCTCATATAACTGTCATGTATAACTTTGCATTGAATTAATTTATGCTCTAGTCAAGTCGTGGAGAAGAATTTTGACCAATGGAATGAATCATGAGAAAGAAGAAACAGAACCAAAAAAAACAAAACAAAAAAAAAAAAACCCAAAACCAAAAACAAAAGAGAAGCAGAAAAGGCAAGCATGTAGTGTGCCTCAGTCTGTATTCAAACTTCGCAGTTCTTTCTCTGAATGAAGATAGCATTCTCCATCGTGAGTCCCCTGGAGTTGTCCTTGCCCCTTTAGGTTGCTGAGAGAAGCGCAGTATGTCAGGGTTGGTCCTCACGGAATCCACATATCTGTGGCTGTGCACAATGTTCTCCTGGCTCTGCTCCGCTCACTCAGCATTATGTCGTGTAGGTTTTTTCAGGTTGTTATGAAGTCTGCATCATCCCCATTTCTTATGGCACAATAGTATTCCATCACCTTCATATACCACAGCTTGTTCAGCCATTCCCCAATTGATGGGCATCCCTTTGCTTTCCAATTCTTGGCTACCACAAAGAGAGCTGCTATAAATATTCTTGTACATATGGGTCCTTTTCCCGCTTGCGTGATTTCTTTGGGATACAACCCTAGAAGTGGTATTACTGGGTCAAAGGGTATGAACATTTCTATAGCCCTTTGGGCATAGTTCCAAACCGCCCTCCAAAATGGCTGGATCAGCTCGCAACTCCACCAGCAATGCAACAATATTCCAATTTCCCCACATCCTTTCCAGCATTTATCATTATCCTGATTTGTTATTTTAGCCAATCTGACAGGAGAGATGTGGTATCTGAGAGTTGTTTTGATTTGCATTTCTCTAATCAGCAGCGATCCAGAGCATTTTTTCATATGCCTGTAGATAGCTTTAATTTCTTCCTCTGAAAACTGCCTGTTCATATCCTTTGACCATTTCTCAATTGGGGAATGGCTTGTATTCCTATATATTTGGCTTAGCTCCCTGTATATTTTAGAAATGAGGCCTTTATCAGAGATACTAGTTGCAAAGATTTTCTCCCAATTTTCTGCTTCCCTCCTAATTCTTGTTGCATTGGCTTTTTTTGTACAAAAACATTTCAATTTGACATAATCAAAATTATCCATTTTGCATTTTGTAATGCTCTCTATCTCTTGTTGGGTCATGAATTCTTTACTTTTCCACAAATCTGATAAGTAAACTATTCCTTGCTTTCCCAAATTACTTAGAGTATCAACTTTTACTCCTAAATCATGAACCCATTTTGACTTTATTTTGGTATATGGTGTAAGATATTGGTCTATGCCCAGTTTTTGCCCTACCATTTTCCAATTTTCCCAACAGTTTTTGTGAAATACTGAATTATTAGCCCAGAAACTGGCTTCTTTGGGTTTATCAAAGAGTAGATTGCTAAACTTGTTGATTTCACCTACTTGTGTACCTATCCTATTCCACTGATCCACACCCCTGTTTCTTAACCAGTACCAGGCAGTTTTGATGACTGCTGCTGTGTAGTACAGTTTAATATCTGGTGTGGCTAAACCACCATCCCTAGCATGTCTTTTCATTAATATCCTAGATACTCTAGACCTCTTGTTTTTCCAAATGAATTTTGTTATTATTTTGTCCAGCTCAGTAAAAAAAAAAAATTTGGTAGTTCGATTGGTATGGCACTGAATAGATAGATTAATTTAGGTAGAATTGTCATTTTTATTATATTAGCTCGGCCTAACCATGAGCAACTGATATTTCTCCATTTATTTAGATCTGATTTTATTCGCGTGAAAAGTGTTTCATAGTTATGTTCATATAGGCCCTGGGTTTGTCTTGGCAAATAGACTCCCAAATATTTTATAGTGCCTTCAGTAACTTTGAATGGAATTTCTCTTTCTATCTCTTGCTGTTGGGCTTTGTCAGTAATGTATAGGAATGCTGAGGATTTATGTGGGTTTATTTTATATCCTGCAACTTTGCTAAAGTTGTTTATTATTTCAAGTAGTTTTTTACTTGATTCTCTAGGATTCTCTAGATAAATCATCATATCATCTGCAAACAGTGATAATTTAGTTTCTTCTTTTCCTATTCTAATTCCTTCAATTTCTTTTTCTTCTCTTATTGCTACAGCTAATGTTTCTAGAACCAAATTGAATAATAGGGGTGATAATGGACATCCTTGTTTCACCCCTGATCTTATTGGGAATGCATCTAGTTTATCCCCATTACAAATAATGCTTGTTGATGGTTTTAGGTAGATGCTATTTATAATTTTGAGGAAGGTTCCCCTTATTCCTATGCTTTCTAGTGTTTTTAATAGGAATGGGTGTTGTACTTTGTCAAAGGCTTTTTCTGTGTCTATTGAGATGATCATATGGTTTTTGCTAGTTTTGTTGTTGATATGGTCAATTATGCTAATAGTTTTCCTAATATTGAACCAGCCTTGCATTCCTGGAATAAATCCTACCTGGTCATGGTGTATTATTCTCGTAATGAGTTGCTGCAATCTTTTTGCTAATATTTTATTTAAAATTTTTGCATCAATATTCATTAGAGAAATTGGTCTATAATTTTCTTTCTCTATTTTATCTCTACCTGGTTTAGGTATTAGTACCATATTTGTGTCATAAAAAGAATTTGGTAGGACTCCTTCTTCCCCTATTTTCCCAAATAGTCTGCAAAGTATTGGAATTAGTTGTTCTTTAAATGTTTGATAGAATTCACATGTACAACCATCTGGCCCTGGAGATTTTTTCCTAGGGAGTTCGTTGATGGCCTGCTCAATTTCTTTTTCTGATATGGGGTCATTAAGAA
This sequence comes from Trichosurus vulpecula, assembly GCF_011100635.1. Lineage (NCBI taxonomy): Eukaryota > Metazoa > Chordata > Mammalia > Diprotodontia > Phalangeridae > Trichosurus > Trichosurus vulpecula. The sequence goes on along the minus strand of NC_050576.1, from coordinate 273,751,333 downwards.
ATTTCACTTCCTTCTCTGTTAGTCTGGGCAGTTTATGTTTTTGTAGATATTCATCCATATCTCTAAGGTTGTCAAATTTATGGGCATACAGTTGGGCGAAATAATTCCTAATTATTGTTTTGATTTCCTCTTCATTAGAGGTGACCTCACCCTTTTCATTTTTTATACTGGTAATTTGATTTTCTTCTTTCTTTTTTTTAATCAAATTGGCCAAAGGTTTGTCAATTTTATTGGTTTTTTCATAAAACCAGCTCTTTGTTTTATTTATTAATTCAATAGTTTTCTTGGTTTCAATTTTATTAATCTCTCCTTTGATTTTCAGTATTTCTAATTTGGTATTTAATTGGGGGTTTTCAATTTGCTCTTTTTCTAGCTTTTTCAGCTGTATGCCCAGATCATTGATCTCCTCTTTCCCTATTTTATTCATGTAGGCATTTAGAGATATAAAACTTCCCCTAAGAACTGCTTTTGCTGCATCCCATAAGTTTTGGTATGTTGTTTCATTATTGTCATTCTCTTGAATGAAATTATTGATTGTTTCTCTGATTTGATCTTTGGCCCACTCACTCTTTAGAATTAAATTATTTAGTTTCCAATTAGTTTTTAGCTTATTTTTCCATGGTGCTTTATTAAAAATGATTCTTATTGCATCATGATCTGAAAAGGATGCATTGACTACTTCTGCTTTTCTGCACTGGATTGTGAGGTTTTTATGCCCTAGTACATGGTCAATTTTTGAGTATGTGCCATGTACTTTTGAGAAGAAAGTATATTCCTTTTTATCCCCGTTTAGTTTTCTCCAGAGGTCTATCATATGTGCCTTTTCTAAAATTCTGTTTACCTCCTTAACTTTTTTCTTATTTATTTTGAGGTTAGATTTATCAAGTTCAGAAAGGGGGAGGTTGAGGTCTCCCAATATTATAGTTTTGCTGTCTATTTCTTCCTGTAACTCCCTTAGCCTCTCCTCTAAGAATTTGTATGCCTTACCACTTGGTGCATATATGTTAAGCAATGATATTGCTTCATTGTTTATGGTGCCTTTTAGCAGGATATAATGTCCTTCCTTATCTCTTCTAATTAGATCTATCTTTACTTTTGCTTTGTCTGAGATTAGGATTGCTACACCTGCTTTTTTTACTTTAGCTGAGGCACAATATATTTTACTCCAGCCTTTTACCTTAACCCTATGTGTATCCCCCTGTTTCAGATGTGTTTCTTGTAAACAGCATATTGTAGGATTATGGTTTTTAATCCATTCTGCTATCTGCTTCTGTTTTGTGAGAATGTTCATCCCCTGCACGTTCAGGGTTATGATTTCTATCTGTGTCTTTTTCTCCATCCTAATTCCCCCTGTTTATGCTTTTATTTCTCCCTTTCCCCTTCTCCTCCCCAACAAAGTTTTGCTTTTGACCGCCGCTTTCCTCAGTTAACCCTCCCTCTTTATTCCCCTCCCTTATCTAACCGTTACCCACTTGCTACTTCTCCTCTTCCTTCTGCCCTCCCCCCTCCCTTTTTCCCCCCTTTCCCTCCCACTTCCCTTAGGACAAGTTAGATTTCTAAACTTATCAGAGTATGTTATTCCCTTCTTGAACTAGATCAGATGACAGTAAAGCTCAAATACTGCTCTTCTCCCTCCCTTCTTTCCCTCTACTATAATATGTTTTTTTGCCACTTCCTTTGGTGTAATTTACCCTTTTCTACAACCTTCTTACCACTTCCCTCATAGCCCTCCCTTTATATCTCTTATTTATATTTTATATCTTTACATCAGTTAATTTATACAGGCATTCACAACCTATGTATATCCCTTTCATTTGTCACAATAGTTGTACCATTCACAAGAATGACTTATATATGTATATGTATATATATATATACATAAAAAACATACATAAGATGATATAATCCCACATAAAGATGTAAACAACCTAAGCTTATTGGTTAATGAAGTTTGTGGGGTTTTTCCCCGGTTACCTTTTTATGTCTCTCTTGAGGTTTGTATTTGGAGATCAAATTTTCCATTGAGTTCTGGCCTTTTCATCAGGAAGGTCTGGAATTCCCTTATTTCATTGAATGTCCATCGCCTTGCCTGGAAAATTATGCTTAGTTTTGCTGGGTAGTTGATCCTTGGTTGTAGTCCCAGCTCCTTTGCCCTTCGGAATATCATATTCCAATTTCTCCTGTCTTTTAATGTGGAAGCTGAGAGATCCTGCGTGATCCTGACTGTAGTTCCACGATATTTGAATTGCTTCTTTTTGGCTGCTTGCAGTATTTTCTCCTTAAGTTTATAGCTCTGAAATTTGGCTATAATATTTCTTGGTGTTTTCAGTTTGGGATCTCTTTCAGGGGGTGATCGGTGAATTCTTTCAATGACTATTTTGCCCTCTGGTTCTAGGACCTCTGGGCAGTTGTCTTTGATAATTTCTTTGAAGATACTGTCAAGGCTCCTGTTTTCATCGTGGATTTCCGGTAGACCAATAACTCTCAAATTGTCTCTCCTGGATCTATTTTCCAGGTCAGTTGTTTTGCCAATCAGATATTTCACATTTTTTTTCTATTTTTTCATTCTTTACATTTTGTTTTATTACTTCTTGATGCCTCATAGATTCATTAGCTTCCACTTGCTCAAGTCTAATTTTAAATGAGTTAGTGTTTACATTTTGCTTTTGAGCCTCCATTTTCAATTGGTTGATTTCACCTCTCAGGGTGTCCTTTTCTCTCTCTAGATTCTGAATCTCCGTAGCCATTTCGCCAATCTTATTCTTTAGGGACTTGATTTCGTCAGTGGATTTTTTCTCCCTTTTTTCCATTTTTTCCATATTTTCTTTTAGCTCCCTAATTTGGTTTTTAAAATCCTCTTTTAGCTCTTCCAGTAGTGCTTTTTGGGCTGGAGACCAGATCATATTAGCTTTTGAGGTATCTGATATATCTACCGTGTCATTGCTATCTTCTTCTACGTCGATATTTTGATCCTGCCTGTCTCCATAAAAAGAATCTATTGTCCTCGGTTTTTTTGTGTTCTTCTTCATGTTGGATTGCCTTTTGCTGGCGTTAGAACGAATTTCTATCTGTGAGTCTCAGGGCTTTCTGTCCCAGCTTTCTTATTCTGGGGGTTGTGAGTCTAAAATTATAACCTTCAGTTTCCTGAGGTGTGGGGGAGGGGTCTGGCTCCCTGGCGTCTCACTCCCTGTGGGTGCTCTCCAGCCCTTGCTTTTCAGCAATGGTCTCAGCTGTTTGTTGTTTGAGCTGATGACTGGCGCTTCCCCTGGGGGAGCAAGGTTACGTCTGGGCTCCTGGCTTGGCCCCCTGCCGACTCTTCCCCTCTGGGACTAATGAGCTTCTAGTATTTGTCCTGTGAAGCCCCGCTACTCTCTCCTCTGTTTCAGTTCTCTTTTTTTTTTTTTTCCCGAGGAATTCTCTGGGTGAGGGGGGGAGGGGTTAGAGCCGCTTACCTAGCCATTGAGTCTTCTGGAAGTTCAAGAGGCCGAGATCCTGAGTTTTGCAAGCGTCAGGAGTGGGTGTTTTCGCAGCTGGTGGCGTTGCGCTGCCTCTCGTCGCTCCCAGAGACTGCCGTCCTGTGTTGGGAGGCCTGGGGATCTTCTGCCGGTTTCGGGCGCCCAGCTTTCTCCCAGCCCGTCTCCCACATGGATTTCCCGGCGGGCCGCCTCCGCCTTGGTCTGGAGCAGCCCCGCACCGAGCACTCTCCGCGCCTGCAGGTTCGCTCCTCTGGCCTTTCAGACTCTCTCGGCTCGGAAATTTGCCCCACGCAGACTGCTCGCGGTTTCTGACTCTCTCAAATCTGCTCAAATTCACTTTTTTATGGGAATCTGACAGACCTTGTGAGAGAGCTCCGGTAAGAGGCTGCCTTCATGCGGCCATCTTGGCTCCGCCCCCCTAAAAGTGAATGTTAAAAACTGTTTTTACATGAAACTGGGAAATAATTTATACCGGCAATGGGGCATAGAAATCTATCTTGCCCTACAGGAAAATATCACAGAAAGGGGGGGGTGATAGAAGGGAGGGCAGGTTGGAGGAAGGGGGTAATCAGAAAGCACACTGTCCTGGGGTCGGGGGAGGGGAGAGATGGGGAGAAAATTTGGAATTCAAAATCTTATGGAAGTAAATGTAGAAAACTGAAAATAAATAAATTTAAAAAAATAAAAAATCGAGTTAGCTAAAAAAAGATTTAGAACTATTTTGTATAGGCCTTGAAGGTATGATACTTGATAGGAGACTATATATGTAACTTTGAGTAGTATAGTGCTTGATAGGAAAGTATGCATGTCACTTTGAGTGAACCTGCCACTTGAAGGAGATGAAGAAGATGAAAGAAGGATGATTGAACCTGGTCATGGTGTTTTTCCTAGCACTGTGTTTCTGTAGTACAGGGCAGTATGAGGTTTGGGACTTTCCAGGGATGTTCACTAACTCTGTGTCCCTTTTACCATGATCTCTGGAAGATCACTTTTGCAAATAAGATAACTACAGACCAATCACAGTCTTAGTTTTCTTGGCACCAGATGACATTATGTAATGAACTTATATACCCAGACTGTCTAAAAGGCTGTATTTCTATGAGTGAGTCATTGATCACTGATATATCATTGGTTTTTATTATTGGTAATTGCTAGGCTTCTCAATAAATAGATTTTGCTCTGGAAAAAATACCATATTCTTTTATAGACAGATTGTTAGTCATGCCCTACTTACCAAACAGTTGTGGACCAGCAAGCCTTCCTCATTCTACTGAGTTTATGTTGAAATGGAATTGAACTGAAACAAGACAATGACCAAGAGATGAAGAAGGTTCTAGAGGAATGTCAAATGACCAAAGGCAATTTGCATTGTTTGAATCACTGGAAGATAAGCTGCCATTCAAGTCATAAAGCAGAATAAGCTGTCATGATGAAAAGGTTCTTCCTTCCTGGAGGTGTTCAAGCAACAGACAGATGATCACTTGCTGGGCATGTTATCAAGCTGATGGTTGTTCAGTTATGGATTAGACTAGATCAACTCCATCTTCGATTATATGATTCTGTAACTGTACATTTTAGAGATTTTTTCAGAAAGCAAAGGACACCTACTAAAGCTTTTGGGGCAAAAGAATTATGTGATGAGTCAAGTGAAATCAACAAGCACTCATTCAAGTGCCTACTATGTCCCAAGCACTATGCTAAGCATTAGAGAAAAAAAGGGAAAAAAGGCACAAATAGCCCTGTCCTCAAGAAGCACATAATCTAATGATAGAGACAACATGTAAACATTTATGTACAATGTATGCCCCATAAGCTATATGTTACTGGATTCTGGAGGTTTCTGTCAGTAGGTTTGTCCTACGGTGTTCTAACTGTAGTCCTTGTGATGGATTTTAAGTTTTTCATTGGATGGCCAGGTTACTTAAGGTCAGAGGGGCTATAATCAAGTGATCTGTAAAATAATGAATTTTTTAGCTTTCAGCAACCCTTGTCGACTATCTTCTAAATTACAGAGGAATCAGGATCTGCATCTTTTGAGGGAATACTCATACTAACAAAATCATGGCTTCTTTTAAAAATTTATTCAGTGTTAAACAACATCTATTTAGATAAGAAAGTTCTCAAAATTAACTTTTTTTCCATTTACAAGCTTTAATACTTTCTATTTATAATGATGTGAAAACACTGATTTCACCAAATTCCACAGGTGTCTAAGAAGTCAATTGATGGCCATCTGCCAGATTTCATCTTCATTATTCATTCTTAGGAGATTATGCATATTTACATAAATTCATGTGCCATTAACATAACTCATCTGAGGTGTTTGATGGTAAGCAAGTTAGAAGAAAACAGTCTTTAAAATGGTTTCTTAAGAACCTAGAGGGGAAAGTACTGATAATTATAGTGTTTGAAGTTAATTGCTTGGTGTTTTTAATTTTCTCCATTGCATAGAACATAGAAAAAGAATGTGATTATTCAGTAATGTCTAAAAGTCTCTGATACAACAGTAATTCAGTTTTCTGTTTTTGTTTGGCTAGATATTCAGGAGTTCTATTTTGAAACAAACTAAAATGTCTATGAAAAGTGGGGGGAGGCTCTTAGAGACTACAGGAGACTATAGAAGCTTGGGTTTAGACATTCATCTGATCTGACAGAAATAGAGTATTACAGTTGATGTGAGAAATATCTGGACTTGAATCTTACCCCAAATGCTTATTCTATACTGGTCAAGTAAGTTAACCATTGTGATCCTTTATTGCTTCATCCATAAAACGGTATAGTTATAAGACCAACCTCATAATACTGTTAAGATCAAATGAGGTAATGTATATTCAGTTTGTACATCATAAGGTAAATTATAAACAACCTTCATATTATATTAAATTCATTTGCTCTAATGTCCTTTTTCCTGTCTAATTCTAGAGTAAAAGAAATATTTTGAAAATTACAGAGTTGGTTTGGGGGTGGGTTCACCTTGAACCTTCAGCAGAACTTTTTCTGTTAGAAAGGAAAAGCATTCTCTAATGTGTAGCAATTCAGTCTCCTTCCTACTCCGATCCAAGTATTCTTAACTCTCTTCTCCATACATCAAGGATAAAGTGTTTTGATGCTATAAAGCTCTAGGATTAATGATATCTCCTTGCTCCTTGAATTGCTTCCAAACCATCTTAGTGAATAAATATAGGAAAAGACATATGAAATTATAAAATTAAAAAATCAACACTGAAATTTTGCTTTAGTCTCCAGTGATAGCAACAACTTGGGTGTTGCTAAGCCTAAAGAGGACAAGAGGCACCTATACTTTTCATGTATTAAATGTCAGGCATTGTGCTAAAGCACTGAGGTAAAAAACAAACAAACAAACAAAAAAAAAAAAAAACAAAAAACATTACCTGCCTTCAAGGAACTCACAATCATTGGCATTAAAAAGTTGGACAGATTCCACCTTTTTGTCCTTTTCAAAAAGCAAGACAGAAATGGAGCATTCTAGGTGTTTGTTAAAGTCGGTCGTGGCTTCTACATACACATATCTTAAAAGTATAAATAGTATAAATAAATGTCACACACACACACGAAGAGAGCCTTGTATTACATCATAGTTACTGTCACAACAGTTAGCATGGCAAAGATGAAGCCAGATGGGTTTTGGTATCTCTAAATTCTAGATTTAGCATCTAATGAAATAATTATTTCATAGCCACGGACACCATTTGCTCAAGATTCTGCCTCAATTTCAAATATGTCACAAATGTCTTAAAATCCGTACACTTGATGACTGGGGGAGGAGGCATTTGTGATTTATTGGATCATTTTTTAGACCTTAGGAACAGCAATCTTCATGCTTAGTGTGAAGTGACATCTTAAAGAAAGAATGTGATTGTGTCAATATTCAAAGATATAGTGAAACATTTGTCTACAAGTTCATCTTCTGAAAGGTAAGGTATAACGTCTCACTTCAACATGGTGTTTCCCATTTGTAACAATTTCTCAGTTCTACTAAAAAAAATAGTGAAAAGGGGGTGTCTGTCACTGTGCCATTATATCACCATCTGGTTGTATGAGCATTTGCCCTATTCTATCAAAATTTCTCAGACCTTAATCTTTAATTGTATGATCTCTTAGGCAAGTTGTGCCTAAAAGATCTTTAATTGCATGATCTGAGTCAAGTTCTAAGATCATAATAAATCATATATAGGTTATTTGGAGATAAGTTATTTTTCTTTTGACAGCTCAAAGTCAGGAAAACAATTTTCTTACATTAAATAAATGGGGGAGGGGGTGTCGTTACAACCGAGTTTGCATCCATCATTGCTGTTACAGCTGGCAATAAAGTGTGACAAGCTGCTGCTAACTCTGGCAACTTGTCATGTACCAGCTGTTTGGTTACAGCTGGATGTGCCTACTGGCAAATTTTTAAGCTGGAGTGATTAAATAATAAAGAAATAGAAACTCACGAAAACTTCCCCCCAAAGACCTTGAGGTGTCAGTAATCAGCAAATAAAGAGAAGACATCTAGGGAAGTGTCCAACCTGAGTAGAAATGGAGCCTGACTTTCAGGACTCATTGCCAACAAAAATCATCTGTTGCAATTCACTACAAAAACCTGTGGGTCAGTGCTGTTAATCTCTAATGGAAACAGAGACACTCAACCTTACATGAAGATCCAGGATCACATATTTACTTAGAAAACTATATGCTAACATTATCTATACGCAACTGTATTGTTATTTATTTTGTTAAATATTTCCCAATTACATTTCAGTCTGGCCACTCAGAATCATTGCAGGCTCCACATGCTTGGTACTTCTAGTGTAGGTATGTGCATCCAGTGTAGGGGTTCATAACTCAGTTTCTGGAGATTTGTTTCTTTTATCATATATTATATTGTATCATATTGTATCACATATCATATCATTATGTTATGTTATATTATATCATATCTATCATATCATATTATACTATACTATATTATATTATATTATATTATATTATATTGTATTGTATTGTATTGTATTGTATTGTATTGTATTGTATTGCATTGCATTGCATTGCATTGCATTGCATTGCATTATATTATATTATATTATATTATATTATATTATATTATATTATATTATATTATATTATATTATAAATATTTTGACAACTATAATTGCTTTGCAATCTAATTGCTTTTACAAGCTGAAAGCAAGTCAACACAATTGCCTTCTTTTATAATCTTACTGTATTTTATTCATTTAAAAACACTGTTCTGAAAAGGGAGTGCATAGGCTTGACTAGAGAGTAAAAAGGGTGCACAATAGAGAACGAGTTAAGCACTACTGCTTTAGAAGATAAACAATATTCAACTGGTTGGCTTTGTACAGTCAATTACTCTTGTACATTTCTTGCATTGCTATCACTCATGATTATTAGTCTATTTTAGGTCTTCTTCCCCTCTTACTCACACTGATTGGCCTCTCTGCTTTCCATTTCTACCATCTCCAATCCATCGTCCATACAGCTCCCAAAATAATTATAGTTAGGCATGGTCTGATCATCTCACTCCTCCCCTCAGAGACCTTCACTGGCTCCCTAATTTGCTTTGAAGGAAAAAAAAATACAGACTACTCCAATTGGTGTTTAAGTCTTTCCACAATCTGACTTCAGTCTTTCTTTTCAGTCATGTTTTGTACTATCCCCTTCACACTTTCTATGTCCTAGGTTGTTGCTCAAACATGATATTCTACCTTCTTCCTTTCAATTCCTTCTTCCTCATTTCTTCCTCTCAGGACCATTGTCTACCTTGAAGATTATCTCAGCTGCTACATCTTTGATGGAGCCCTGCCAACTGCTAGGGCTCTCTTCCACTTCACAGTGCTTTTTATTTTATTTCCCTGCACACCTTTTTGCATCCTTCTAGTCAAATGTAATTCCCTTGAGGGCAGGGACTGTCTCATTTTTATCTTTGTATCTCTACTAACTACTGCAATGCCTGTCACATAGTAAATACCAATAAATAACTGGGGATTGATTCATTGATTGTTATTTCTCATATAAGTTATAGTTCTCCAGAGTCTATAAGGAGCTCTCTCCAACTTTCCCTGCTCTGCTCTGCTCCTCTTCCCCTAAGGAGCCAAGTCACATCTTTTTTTTGAGGTACCAACCAGATGGCTGGCCTTAAAGGAACGAGATCAAGGCCCATGCGACTTTCTACCATAGCACTGAGAATACATTTAGAGTATCCACTTGGCAACTTGATGTTGGGCAGTAAAATACAAAGCTTCATAGCTGTATATACAATGTGGAGCATTTAAGAGTGTCTTCAGAGAACCATGATGCCCCCTTCCATTTTGTGGATGTGGACCAAGGAGTCATGAAAGGAAACTATAACTATTTCAATGGCTGTGATCCAGGTGACAGCTTATCATTTGGGGGCTTAGTGTTTCTTCAGTAATGGCAACAATAATTTCTTGGTATTGGAAAATTGCCAGTTTCTAAAAGTTTTTAAAATATTCCTTAATTCAGTAAGGCAGGTTGACGTACATGTTGTTGTTGATGGTGGTGGTGGTGTCTCAACTTGCACATCTCAAGAATCCCAAAATGTACTTACGACAGATGTGCGTGGAAGTTAGCAGTAGAGAGGAGAGCAAGCTATTACAAATGAACTTGTGAGGATCAGGAATCCAACGTGAGGAAAAAAAAAGTACTTGAAAGCCAAATTCTGAATGATGTTTACAAATCACTAACTGGCTGTTAGTAAAGTTTATCTGCTTGTCTATTTCCAATCTTGATCTGGAGATGGGAGAAACAGAGGCACTTTGTCCAGAGGCGTTCCAAATTGCTAAAGGTCATTCGAGAATGGTGGTTCCGTAATCTCCATGAGGATAGTAATAATGGCTTATTCCTTTGTATTTCTCAAAAATCCAGCACTTGTTAAAAATGTAGCCACAGCCCTAGTTCAGACCTTCATCACTTGTCACTGACTCAAGTTTGTCTCCAATCCCATCCATTCTCCTCCAGCTACAAAGATTTGGTTTGCTTTGGTTATTGCCCTAAAGCATAGGTCGCACCATGTCACCCTCCATATTCAATGAGCTCCAGCGGTTTCCTATTACCTCCTATGTTTGGCTTTTTAAACCTTCATATCCTGGCCCCTTTTTACCTTTCCAGACTTCTTACACTTTTCTCTTCCTTACTCACTCTTCAATCCAACTGTACAGGCCTTCTTGCTCTTCCTCACAGGCCTCAGGGTCTTTATACTACTTTTTCCCCATGCTCTCCATACTCACATGTCCGTACAAGCTTCCCTCACTTTATTCAAGACTTGAACTCCTCAAGGTAGGCCTTCAACAGGAGATATTTCCCAGTCCAGACTCTCCCCTACCCCCTACCTCCAAGCCCCGCTAATGTCTTCTCTCAAATCATGTACTTTCCACTCTGTATACACTTTTTAATGAACCTAGTTATTTACATGTTCTGTCTCCCATTAGAACATGTTGAACCACTTAACTCTGCCTTATATGTTTCTGAACTACTATAGGACTATATTACATAAGTCTGTATATTTTATATTTGCATATGATATTTTAATTAGTTTTACTTGTGACTTCTCAATTTATTATATTGTAAATCCCCCAAAGACAGGATCATGTCTTATGTAAGTTTTCTATCTACCACACCCCCATGACCAATGCTCTGTACAAAAGAGACATTTACTAAGTATATGTTGAATAAATGAAAGAATAGATAAGTGTTTCTAGCTCCATTTATATAAACTTTTCCCTATAAAATGGAGTTGTTTACTTTTCTAACCCTTGGATTGTCCCAAGCTCTTATAGGGAACTGAAGGTACTCTCAATGCCCCAGACTTTGGTAGGACCTTTGATCTTTGTTGGAGTTGAGACAAAAATGAATTCAAACCCTGCCCCCTCAATCAGTTTCTCCATCTATAAAATGAGGATAACAACAATGGTAGAACCTACAGAGGAGCAGATAAAATGAAATGTAGAATGGATGCTTCGCTACCTTCATATGAATGTCAGCTTCTTCTTTTTTTCTTCTAAAAATCTTTAATTCATGAGGATTATAATTAATCAACCCCACAGATTTGTACAGGACCATGTATTGGAGTCTCTGCTCAATTCTATCTCCTAAGAGAATAGGGTTGCCCAGTCAGTTTTGGGACATAACAAGGAGGCAAAAGTTAGTGGTATAAAGTAGAAGGCTTAGTGCCAAGGAACTTACCAATGGAATCATAAAATAAGAAAGAGCAAATACGTCTGCAAAAAGCAAAACAAAACAAAATGATCTCACAGAATTGATTATAAACAAACATGCTGATTTTTTTTTCACAGACTCATTTAGTGTTTCCCCTTTGCCTCACAAACAAAACTGTTGATTTGAACACCCAACCACAGATTTGAGAAAAAAATAATCATGTAAATCTGAATATCCTCTGTAGCTAATCCTAAGCCATTTTGCCAAGCAGCTGTGCAGTTTTGGACAGTTATTACAGTATGTTGATTACTAAATTTATGGAGAAACTTGGGACTCTTTAATTTGAAAAAATCTATGCAAATAGTACATTGTTTTAAAGTTTGGCCTTCTGGCAAATGGTTTTCTCCACAGAAAACCATTGGTACTTTCTGGTACTAAAGCAAAACATTTAATTGTCAAGATTATAGGTCAGCAAGATAGATACCACATTTCCCTGTGTTCATTCTAGAAGATATCATTTTTTTAAATAGCCCAACTATTTTACCACTTAATATTTTTAAGGACTTATCAAGGAAAATGATAGATTCCTAGTGATTTAGTTAGATTTTGTTCATCAGGCTTTTATTTTGCTGTTTCTTGAAGTTTTTGACTCAAAATTGAAAAGTAAATCTGTTAAAAGAATCAGATGATAAAAAAAAATCTTAGCATTGGAAAGGATATGGAGAGGAAGAGAAATGGAGACTAAAAGAAAATAAGCATTTATACAGCGTTTGCTGTGTGCCAGGCCCTGTGCTTCTTGAAGGAGGGAAAGGAAGAGAAGAAGATAGGAGAGGATAGGAGGGAAGGGGAGATGAGGGGAAAGGAGGGGAGGGGAGCACAGGGTAGGAGAGGAGAGGGGAGGGGAGAGCAGGGGAGGGATACAGAGAGTGTAGTATTAATTAAGGTGGGACTTTTTTTACTGTTTTCTCTTTTGGAGCACTTATTTAATCAAGTGCCCTTGATGAGTCCGGCCTTTGTTTCTTTGATTAAATTAGGAGTCTTTGATGACCTCCTTGCCTCAAGGGAAAGCCTGGTTTGCACGGGTTTGAGTGACATGTTTGTGACGCTTTCAGGTCATGTGGGTTTGAGTCACACATTGTGAAGCCCTTTGACCCTGAACAAGATATATAAACCCAGAGGTTGGGGCTCTCCTTTGGGGCTGTCAGTCACTGGAATAGTGGCATGGGACTCTGGGCACCATCTGCCCTAGCTTGTAAACTCAGACGGTGATGCTTTCCTGGTAACTATGAATTGTGATTTTATCTGTTTATATCGTGTATGTTTATAATTTGTTTGTATTCTCTGAAGTTCAGCGTGCTGGCTTTTCCTCCTGAGCTAAGTGAATGATATTTGTATGTTGGATTAAAGTAAGATTGTTAACCCCTTAACGTTGCTTTCCTTGGTAAAGCAGATAAAAAAGAACCTGTGCTGGCAGCTCTTGTTGGGTCTTACAGCCCTACTCCAGGAGTTTAAAATCTATCAGAGGAAACAGCATGTATATGTATGGGTATAAATAGGATAAATAGATACAGAGAGGACAGGTACTGAACCTGTTATTCATTGCTTTAAGGAATTCTTAGTTGAAGAAAATTTACTAATGCAGATCAGCACGCTCTCTGCAACTTATAGTCTAACTTACTTAGAACATTAAAGTTTATATGACTTAACCAGGGTGACACAGCCAGTCTCCAACAGAGGCAAGATTTGAACTCAGTCCTTCTAGTGTATGAAGCTGGATCCCTGTTCAAATGCAACAAATATACTATATGTGAGGAAGACAGCTTTGTCCAACAGGAGGAAATGCGTACATGTTTGGCAGCTTATTGAATGGCTAGAAGGAAGTAATACATTGTGGGAAGTAATACATTGTGAGAAGTAATGGAAAGATTGTGGCCAGGTTGTCAATGATTTCAAAGTCCAAACAGAGGAGTTTACATTTTACCCTAGATCAGGGTCCTTAAACTCTTCCTGTGTCACAGACCCTTTTGGTATTCTTGTAAGGCTGATGGACCAAGTGCTTTCCAGTATAGTGTTTTTAAACAAATAAAATACAATATGAATGATCACAAAGGCAATGAATTACAGTGTATTGAAATGAAGTTATCAACATATAAACATATATAACATATAGATATACATAGTATGTCTATCTCTGTCTGTCTCTCTGTCTCTCTATCTATCTGTCCGTCTGTCTGTCTATCTATCTATCTATCTATCCATCCTTCTGTCCGTCTGTCCATCTGTCTGTCTGTCTGTCTGTCTATCTATCTATCTTATATATTTAGGTTCATGAATCCCAGGTTAAAAATCTCTATACTAGAGTAACTAGGAGTCCACTCAATCTAATTGTGTAGGTGCCTGACATGATCAAATCTGTGATTGAGGAAGCCGCCTTGACAGGGACATAAAAACTATATTGGAGAGAGGAGACACTTGGGGTAGAGGTCAATTAGGAAGCTATTTCAATAGTCCTGAATTAAGATGGTGCCTGATTAAGTAGAGAGAAAGGGATAAATGTGAGAACATATGTGAAGAAGTCATCGGTTTTATCAAACACCAGAATGCTAATGAGCAATTAAAATTTCATCAGTTATTTAGATCTGTTTCTGTTAATTTTTTCGTGGTTTGATTCATATAGTTATTGGGTATGTCTTCTCATATAGATTCCCCAATATTTCATACATTCATGATTAATTTTGAGTGAGATTTTCCTTTCTCTTACTTTCTGCTGGATTTTGCTGGTACTGTACAAGAATATTGATGATCATGTAGATTGATTTTACAGTCTTGTAACTTTACTGAATTTTTTTCAATTAAATTTAGTTGGCCTTCTATGGTTCTCCATGTACAAACTACCATAACCTCTGAAAAAGCAGTAATTTTGCTTCCTCTTTGCCTGTGCTTATTCTTTCATTTTCTCTTTCTTGTCATATTGCTGCTGCTACAGCTATCTTTCTAGCACCATGCTAAATAAATTCAGGTCCTCTTGACTCCAGTCCTACCACTCTATGTGCCAAAGAAACAAAACTATACATAAGAGGATCCCATAAATCAGAGACAAAGACTTTCAGCGCTCAGGACCTGTGCATTACCCCTTTGCAAAATTGTCTTTCAGCTTGAGCAGATTTTCTACTACATCCTATCTGTGCTGGTGGAAGATTGTGTGACAGACTTTTAGAAGTGCTGTTTTATTCTAGGTCTTCTTATTGGAATTAAAAGTTACTTGACTGGTTGACTAAAATAACTATAACCTGACATTTTGGAGGCAAGCACCACAGGAGAGCCTCAAGTTGATGGCATGAGACGATGACCTGAGTGTGCCACTAAAACCCTTTTGCCCTATGAATTGAGACTCATCTGTGAGGGCAGCAGTTAAGATAAGGATGCTCAGAGCTTGCATGTAATATGCCTTTGGGATCTCCACTCTACTCTCTGCATTCACAAGTTTTCACATGTTTTATTCTGAATTCATAAGATTAATTTTTTTTTCTTTAGAATGAAAGAGTATTCTATTGTATTTCTATACCACAATTTGTTCTGTCATTCCCTAATAGTTGAACACATATGTTTCTTTCATATTTGTGCTATTAGAAATAGTTCTGCTAAGAATTTTTTGTACATATGGGTCTCTTCCTGCTGTCAACAACTTCCTTAGGGCATATTCCTTGTAGTTAAATCACTGGGTCAAAGGGTATAAACAATTTGCTAAACAGCATGATTCAAAATTGTTTTCTTGCATAGTTATGTACTTCAGGGCCCTATTAGCAGTTAGTGTCTGTCTTCTACTGATTCTTCAACTTGGGATTTTTACATATTTCATGGTTTTTGACTTTTTGATGGACATGATGAAGTGATGCTTGAGAGATGCTTTGTCTACGTTTTTCTGATTTTAAGTGATTATGAACTTTAAAAAAATAGTTGATATTTTGAATTTCTTAGCTTTCAAACTTTGCTGATATTCTTCCACCACTTTTCTATTATGAGAACTTTTAGTGTTAATTCCTTTTGGTATTAAATTTCAGAATTTTATTAAATATTTAATTCAAAGTTTTTTTCCTAGTCCATGTAATGTCTCCTCATATACATTTGTAATGGCAAGCAGAGTGGGACTTTTTGTTGTTTTATTTGTTATGGAGTGTTTCTTAGCACTAAGGCAATCAAGTGCCTTTGAGTCTTGACTTTGCTTCAATCAAGAGTCTTTGACTGAATGGGGAGTCTTTGAGGACTGGCTTAAGTAATGGGAAGGCCTAGGTCACATGGATCTGACCCTGAAGAAGTACATATATACTCTGATGTCAGCATTTTACTTGGGGCTGGTATGGAGACTCTGGGCAGCCCATAAGGAGCCCACCAGCTTTGAAAACCCAGATGTTGGTCCTTCTCTTTCTGGTAACTATGTATGTATATCTTTTGTTAGGCAGTTAGAAGCCTCTCTGTCAATTTGTGTTATTTCCTCTGTTTATATTTTCTCTGTGTGTAATTTCTGTTTATATTTGCTCTGAAGTTGAGGGTGCTGAGTTTTCCCCATGAACTAAGTGAATGATATATGTATGTTTAATTATAGTGAGGTTGTAAACCCCTAAATTTGCTTTCCTTAGAAAAGCAAATCAAAGAACCTGTGCTAGCAGCCCTCATGTGTGCTGGTGTTGTTGGTCTTGTTGCTATTACAGAGCCACAGTAGCTGCAAGTAACATTGTTGTTATAACATTATAGAAATTTTATTTTTGAAAAGCCTTCAAGTCATATATGTTATTAAATTTCTCTACTTTTTAAATAATATTCTCTAATCAACATTGTTACATATTCTTCCCATATACAATTAGGAAAGATATTACCTTCTAAGCTGCTATATATTTTTTTAAATCAGATTATAGTATAAGATGCAGGTATAAATCTATTTTCTGCCAAACTACTTTCTATTTTCCTAGAAATTCTGGTTAGCTAGGGATTTCTTCTGCTAGTAGAGGGTAACTTTGTTTTTCTTTTTGTTCTTTGAACATTAGATTGCCTATGTCTCCTGTCTATCTAGGACTCAGTTATCTAATGTACCCAAGGCTTCTACTCTTCTATCTTATCTATTGCAATAGAGCTCTGACAACTACTGATATTTTTAAAGCAATTTGAAATCAGGTAATGCCAAACATCATTCAGTCTTGTTATTTCAATCATTTGCCTTGATATTGTTAACATTTTCCTCTTTCAAAGGGATTACTATTAATACTTTGGGACATTATAAAATATTCCCTTGGAAAAATGATTGGTATATATCAATAAGTCTATAGATAAATGAGGATAGTTCTTCATTTGAACTGTTGGTATTATTCAGTCTTACACGTGGAAGAATCATCCTTCATGTGAAAATTATTTTATATTTCCAAAAGAAGTTTATCATGGAATGTTTGGTTCCATATATTTTCTTGTTACTATGAGTGGAATTTTTCTTTCTATCTATTCCAATATTTTGTTTTTATTTTAGTAGCAAAGAGAAATTCTGAAGACTTGGGGATTTTAATTTGGCCTATATTATTCTGATTAAGCAACAGTTTCAATTGATTTATTTTTGATGAACCCCTAGGGTTTTCAACATGGGCCATCATAGCCAAAAAATAGGAATAATTTTACCTTTTATTTGCCAATCATTTTTCCACTATTTTTTCCTCATGTATTTGCTAAAGCAAGCATGTCTACTACCAGCTAATCTGTTCTGATCTACTTCACTTTAGAATTAACATCACATAATAGCAGAGACAATGGTCATTCTTGCTTAACCCCTGATGTTAACAACATTTTGAATGTTTCTCCAATACAAATAGTAATAGATTTTGGTTTGAGATAAATGACTTTGATAAAGCAATGAAAGTTTCTCTAAATATGATTCTCTTTTAGTACCTTTGACATGAATGAATGCTGTATTAGTTGGTTTTACTACATGTATGGATCTAACAAATCAAGTGATATTTTGTATTAATATAATCATATCTTTTAATTTCATAATGTATAATGATCCTATTACTTGTGTAAATCTAAATTCAACATAAGGAAAGTTTGCTTGATATGTGTGTGTGTGTGTGTATGTGTGTGTGTGTGTATTCATTAATTATGTTGGTCCACAGTTCTTTTTCTTCCTTTATTTTTCTATACTTTGGTTATTAGGACTAAATTTATCTAACAGAATGATTTGGTAAGATATTTCATTTGAGAGTATTTTATGTAGCATTAAGATTATTTGTTCTTTAATCATATGTGTGTATGTGTGTATGTATGTGTTTATGTGTATATGTATGTGTATATGTGTATACAGAGAGAGAGAGATACAGAGAGAGAGAGAGAGAGAGAGAGTTTTTAGGAGTTATTTGCATCTTTCGATTCTTTGGCAGTTTGTTTATGTATTATTCAGCTTAGCTTTTGGGGCTATGGCAGCTGAGATTTTCTGTTGCCTATTTCATTCATTTGAGTACTTTTTATTTTTTAGATATTCATTCATCCCATTAAAGATTTTAGCTTCATTGGCATATAATTCACTTGTTAATCTGCTTTAAAAGTAACTTTCTAATGATAGGTGAAACTGAATAGACCTTAAATTTTATATAAACTAATACCTCCATTAAGGAACTGAAACCAGGGGGTGGAGCCAAGATGGTGGCTGGAAAGCAGGGACTTGCTTAAGCTCTCCCCCAACCCCCTCCAAACACCTGCAAAATATGGCTCTGAACAAATTCTAGAGCTGCAGAACCCATGAAATAGCAGAGGGAAGCAGGGCTCCAGCCTAGGAAAGCTTGGATGGTCCCTGGGAAGGGTCTATCACATGGAGCTGGGAGCAGAGCAGAGCACAGCACAGTGTGGGCCATGCCAGGACCAACCAGTCTGGGAGCCTGGCGGAATAGGCCGTAGGGCCCTGCATCATTGAGCTGTGGCAGTTACTTCTCAACCCACAAACACCAAAGACAACAGAGAAAGTTAGTGAGGAAAACTGCTGGATCCAGTGAAAAGAATGTGCTGTCAGCCCCAGGCCTGGGGGCATGGAAGTGGTACAGCTCTAGGGCTGCTTCCAGAGTTCCGGCCCCAGGCCCAACTGGTGGGAGGAATTAAGCGGCAGATTACAGCAGGAGTGCAGAGCCTGCTTGGATCTGGGTCACAGTTCTCTTTGGTGGTTCTTGGGGGAGAAGGAGCACGGCTGTGGCAGAGCTTGCTGTGTAGAAGTAGCTCTGAAAACAGCAGCACAGCCCATTAAGCTTGGGGCAAAGTACTCTCTACTTTACAAGCAGTCATACCCTGACAAATAACTCAAGGGTCAAGTAGTTGGCTGGAAACATGAACAAGCAGCAAAAAATGTCTCAGATTCAGACTCAGACTTTGGAATCTTTTTTTTTTGGTGACAAAGAATATCCATACATACAGCCAGAAAAAGTCAACAAAGTCAAAGAGCCTACATCAAAAGCCTCCAGGAAAAATATGAATTGGTCTCAGGCCATGGAAGAGCTCAAAAAGGTCTTGGAAAAGCAAATAAAAGAAGTAGAGGAAAAACTGGGAAGAGAAATGAGAGTGATGCAAGAAAATCATGAAAAACAAGTCAATGACTTGCTAAAGGAGACCCAAAAAATACTGAAGAAAATAACACCTTAAAAAAGGGACTAACTCAAATGGCAAAAGAGCTCCAAAAAGCCAATGAGGAGAAGAATGCCTTGAAAGGCAGAATCAGGTAAATGGAGGAGGGGATCCAAAAGACCAATGAAGAAAATACCACCTTAAAAATTAGATTGGAGCAAGTGGAAGCTAGTGACTTTATGAGAAATCAAGATATTATCAAACAGAACCAAAAGAATGAACAAATGGAAGACAATGTGAAATATCTCACTGGAAAAACTACTGACCTGGAAAATAGATCCAGGAGAGATAATTTAAAAATTATTTGACTACCTGCAAACCATAATCAAAATAGGAGCCTAGATATCATCTTTCAAGAAATTATAAAGCAGAATTGCCCTGATTTTCTAGAACCAGAAGGTAAAATAGAAATTGAAAGAATCCACTGATTCTTTGATTGAATTTGATTGAAAAATATCCCCCCTCCCAAAAAAAAACTCCTGGGAATGTTGTCCCCAAGTTCCAGAGTTCCCATGTCAAGGAGAAAATACTGCAAGCAGCCAGAAAGAAACAATTTGAATATTGTGGAAGTACAATCAGGATAACACAAGATCCAGCAGCTTCCACATTAAGGAATTGAAGGGCTTGGAATTTGATATTCTGGAGGTCAATGAAGCTAGGATTAAAACCAAGAATCACCTACCCAGCAAAACTGAGTATCATGCTCCAAGGCAAAATATGGATTTTCAATAAAATAGAGGACTTTCAAGCTTTCTCAGTGAAAAGACCAGAGCTGAATAGAAAATTTGACTTTCAAACACAAGAATCAAGAGAATCATGAAAAGGCAAACAAGAAAGAGAAATCATAAAGGACTTACTAAAGTGGAACTGTTTTGCTTACATGCCTACATAGAATGATGATGTGTGTAATACATGAGACCTTTCTTGGTATTAGAGTAGTCGAAGGGAGTATACATATATATAGACAGAGGGCACAGGGTGAGTTGAGTATGAAGAGATGATATCTAAAAAAATAAAATAAAATTAAGGGATGAGAGAGGAATATAATGAGAGAGGCAGAAAGGGAGAGATAAAATGGGGTAAATTATCTCACATAAATGTGGCAAGAAAAAGCAGCTCTGTAGGAAGGGAAGAGGGGGCAGGTGAGGGGAAATGAGTGAATCTTGCTCTCATCGGATTTGACTTGAGGAGGGAATAACCTACACACTCAATTGGATATCTTACCCCACAGGAAAGTAGGCGGAAAGGGATAAAATGGGGGGATGATAGATGAGAGGGCAGAAGAAGAAGGGGGAAGAAGAAATCAAAAGCATACACTTTTGAAAAGGGACAGGATCAAGGGAGAAAACTGAATAAAGAGAGACAGGACAGGATGGAGGGAAATATAGTTAGTCTTTCACAACATGACTATTTATGGGAGTGTTTTGCATAATGATACATATGTGACCTGTATTGAATTGCTTGCCTCCTTAGAGAGAGGGGGTGGGGAGGTAAGAGGGGAGAGAATTTGGAGCTCAAAGTTTTAAAAGCAGATGCTCAAAAAAAAAGTTATTTTTGCATGCAACGGGGAAATAAGATATACAGGCAATGGGGCATAAAAATATATCTTGCCCTACAAGAATGTAAGGGGAAAAGGGATGTGGGGGGAGGGTGAGTGGGGTGACAGAAGGGATGGCTGACTGGGGAATGGGGCAATCAGAATATATGCCACCTTGGAGTGGGGGGAGGGTAGAAATGGGGAGAAAATTTGTAACTCAAAATCTTGTGGAAATCAATGCTGAAAACTAAAAAATATTAAAAAATAAAGTATAAAACAGAAAAAAAGAAACTGAAACCAAGTGAGGTTCAATGACTTGACTAGGTTTTACAAGTGGTATGCATCAGAGCTGGGATTTAAATCCAGATATCTAATTCCATAGCTCATTCCACCAAATCTTCAAATTTTCTGTCTCTGTCTCTGCCTCTCTCTCTGTATGTTTCTTTGTGTCTTGGTCTCTTGTCTGCCACTGTCTATCTGCCTCTTATCCAAATACAGATCACACCTACCTGTCCAATCTTATTTTATATTACTTCATTTTGCTCAATTTCTTTTCCAGTACAGCTGATCCATTAGAGGTTTCTTACGCATAATTATATCTTCTATCTCTATCTTTGAAGAAGAGTTTTCCCCATGTCTCACCACAGCCTTTGAGAATCCTTCGAACTATGGCTCAGGCACTACCTCCCCCATAACGCTTTCTTTTGTATATTCAGTTATTGGCATTGCATCTCTATTGAAATTACTTTCTACACATTTTAATGTCCTAGAGAGAATTCCAATTCAGTCACCTATTGTACTAGATAAATGGTTCACATTTAATGCTTCTCAAATCCCACAGGGGTTTGGATGATCCAAGGGATTCATACTAAAGATTTCTTTAGTGATTTCTTGAGCAGTAAATAATTGCCCAGTTATCAATCAATTAATCAATAATCAAATAAAATTTACTAAGCACCTACTATGTGCCAATCACTGTGCTAAGCACCAGGCATAAAAAAGGGAAAAGATAGTTCTTGATATCAAGGAGCTCACAACAATAAACAATATATGTTTGAAGAATTATTATTCTTTCCCTGCAGAAATTCAAAACTGTCATGATTGTTCATACAACTCTGTTGTTCTTGCCATGATTGTATCAAATTCTGATCATTTCTGAATAAGCACAACAGCTTTTTGCAGTTTCTGAATCTGTTTTTAAGTTGTTTCCTAACCACCACAAAAGTTCAAAATTTGTGGGCAAACATCTCTATGAATGCCCAGATATATGCACATATCCTTATTTGCATATCCTACAAACTGTAACAGAGTACCTTCCTAATTCCCCTTTGTTGTGATGTAATCATTGCTTACCAGTTGTGAAATTGCATGACCAAGATGATAGGAGCTTATGTCTTCTTGCAGTAAAAATGTCAGGCTCTTAGAAAATCATGATCCCTGGGCATGAACTTCACAAGACCTCAGGGAACTATCATGGACCATCACAAATATTCAAGAGGAACAAATCTTATATTGCCTTTCACTGCAATATTAAGTTCGTATTCAGATTTAAATTTATCCTTTACTTACCCTTTACTATTCATCTATCTGGTGGATTTTCAAATGAACTGGTGGGCAATATTGATCAGTCTTTAAGTAGAGTTTCTGTGAGAGTGTAGCCAACGTACCAGCTGTAAAAGAGAAGAAAGCCATGTTTAGAAACTTCCTTTCCTTACAGTTTATATATAAAATTATTTTTAAAAATGAAGGAACATATGGTTTTAAATCAAAATACAGAAATACATTTAATGTAGAACCAAATTTAAGGCTATATTTTTCTTGTTTTGAGCCAAATACTGCAAACCTTTGTTCCAATTTGAAAAAAAAAATAGCTGAGAATTGAAATAAATTCTCTATATAATTATTATCTTATATTAAATATCTTCCAAGTTGTAGCTTGTTTCATTAAAGTGTTATTTATATTCAAAAATGTGTAAAATAAAGAAATTTAACTTGCAATCTTGTGGATAATAGGAACCATGTGAGATCTTGCTAGATAACTTCTTTTAATTTTTACATAACACTAAACATTAAATATTCATAATTCTGTTATAATTAGTTTTATATTTCATGTTAAATTTTTCATTAATATTGGTAGATGAAAATGTTTATTTTATAATATAATCATATAATGTAAGTTTTAATTGGCACTTTTTGGGGGCCAAAGTTATCATTATAACTATTCTAAGTACTTAATGCATAAATCTATAAAAATATTATAAGTAGTGTGTTCAAATACCCTGGAGGTTCATAACACATATTTGGTTGAAAAAGCTTAACAGAATGAAAAAATTTGGAGTCCACTTGACTAGATGAAGTCCCTTCTAACTACAAAGAAAATTATTTTGTCTCCTATGAGCTGTCAAAATTTGATACATTTTAGTTATTAATTTGGAAACAGAAAATCTTTATTGATTTTCAAGTTATTTTGCTTTTCTTTATCTATACTCAACATTTCTAGATCAATCTAGTCTTAAAACTTGATCTAGTGCAGAGGTTCTTAACATTTTTTGTGTGACATAGAACCATTTTGCACTCTAATGAAACCTATGGAGCCTTTCTCAGAAAAAAACATGTTGTTTAAATAATTGAAAGAAATTGTTTCATTTATATATCAGTGGAAAAAAATGCATTTTTTCCTGTCCAAGTTCATAGGATATCTGAAGTTTCTGCATGGCTTCCTGGGGCGGGGGAAGTGGTCTGTAACCCTCAGGTTAGGAAATCTTGATCTAGTGAGTCTGTTTTTTCTTCTACAATACTTTAAGAATCCTGGATTTTGTTAATATGAGTGTTCCCCTCCACCAATGCAGATTACCGCTCCTTTGTAGGTTCGTAGATAGTGTTCAAGAGTTGCCCTGATCAAAAAACTCATTTCTTTGCCACTAATTAGATGAAGGGTATTTCTGAATTTAGCTATTCCAGCCCTTGAACAATAGGTAGATCGTTAGATAGACAGATCAATAGATAGATAGATAGGTAGATAGATAGATAGATAGATAGATAGATAGGCACATATATGTATGTATATATTTTGCCCTTGTCAAAATATCATTAGGTAGCCAGGTAGCACAGTGGGTGGAGTAATAATTTGGAATGAAGGAGACTTAGGATCAAATCCTGCATCTGACTTTTACTAGCTGTCTCAGTTTCTTTAACCATAAAACAAGTGGATTAGATCCAAGACCTTTAAGATCCCTATTAGTTCTAAAGCTGTGATCCTATGACTATTTCAGATGTGAAGGTCGACTATATATCAAAACAAAGCATTGAGATGAATTTGGTAGCGTTTGACAGCTTAGCAAAATCATCATCATCAATAACATCATTAATTTTAATTAGACCCATATTTTTTTCTAGAATAGTATTAAATTAGCTTCCTTATTGATATATTTTATATGTAATTGGGACTGAAAAAAGTCAAAATAAAATCATCAATCTTATTATCTAACTGTTTCTCCTTAGTTCATTTCTACACCAGTTGGGCATCAGGAGTATGTTAAGAGAAGAAAGACAATTCAGGCATTGTGATATTATGGAAAGAAAACTGCATTTAGAATCAGAAGATGTGAGACATATCCTAAGTCTATTTGCTACCTATGCATGAGTCACTTAACCTCTCTGGGCCTCTGTTTTCTTTTCTGTAAAATGAAGTGGTGTGACTAGGACGACACTAAAGTGGAATGTGTTGCTTTGAGAGAGAATGGATTTCTTTTCACTAGATGTCTTCAAGTGGGGATTCAAAAACCACTTGGCAGATATGTTTTAGAAGGAAGGCTTGTTCATGTATAGTTCAGATTAGTAGGTCTCAGAGGGTCCATTTTCTTCTGAGATTTTTTTTCAGCTGTGATCTATTTTTGTGCATTCAGACAGATTAGCCAGCTCTGTGTTTTATCTATACATACATTCATTCTATCAGTAATATGCATTCTCTCTGACCCTGTCAGAGCTCAAACAATCCAAATCATTCTGGCAAATCATTAGAAAACCAAGGAAACTGCTAAACTCATAGGCCCAGTATACAGAAAATTGAAGTATTTAAGAGGTTTACGCATTTAATAGCTGGTAGTATCTCAACAATTGCTATCTATGATGTTAGAATTTTTTTTTAAACAATATAGGGACAAATTCATTCCAACAGCATTGATGAGTTTTTCAGAAATTCCTCCTCTTGCCTCTAGATGTCTCACCTGGAACTCCCTTGGCAGAATATGGTATCTTGCAAACCCTTGATTCCATGCCACTCCAGGTCATATCTCTGACATTAAGTGGTGAGCCAAGAATAGATAGCAAGATAGATAAATAGATTTACTTTTTTTTTAAAGAAATGCAAATAACAGATGGACGTAGAATGGGCAGATTTATGAGTAAAGTAACTTTCTATTTGTCATCCTGATAAGCCAACATAGATAAAACAGGAACTGTCCTTCTATCTGTGATGAACAGTTTTCAGGTGTAATCTTGTATGTTAGAGAAAATCATAGCTGAGACAATTGTCACCTTCCCATCCCTATAGCTTTTTCCACCTCATAAATAATGCATTTGTGGAGTATAGCATATTAATATATGTTTCCAAGCTACATTTTAGAGGGGAAATATCTAGTATTACAGACTAGTAAAAGCTTCCTTATCCCCATTTTCCCCATTTCCACCAAAGCGTCAGAAGGAAAGACAAAAAAGATCCAGTTTATCTCCTTGAGAACTAGTTTAAGGTTCATTTCAACATGAATGGGGGCTTGGTTCAGTAGGTAGAGAATTCCAAATCTCTTTTAACAGAAAATATTTGTTCCATGAATTTTTACCTTATATTCTCCCTCCTCCCAGCCCCCTTCCCACCTCCAAATGGGCCATCCTTCTCTCTAACCCATTGCTATGTAGGGGATTGATCAAGAGAATTATCAAACAGATTTGCTGAACTTACAAGATGATAAACTTGTGTTCTGAATATTTGAAAAGATCACAGGGGTCATATGTGAAAGCTAGAAAGAACTTTAAAGGCTATTAAATCCACTTTTCCCTCTGCCCATTTTCTAGTTATGAAACTGAGGCCTCAGGTCATTAAGTAAGTGACTTGCCCAAAGTCACATATCCAATTAGTATCTGAAATAGAATTTGAAAACAGTTCATCCTGATTCTAAGTCCAGTGCCCTATCTACTATGCCATGCTTTCTATATGAAGGGTTTGGACCTTATTCAATGGCATCTTGTTGAGAGGACTCACCCAAACTCCAGGAGGGCCAAAGGATAACTCCAAACCAATTAATTCATATTGGGAGAAGCCCTAGTCAATGAAATTTAATCAGGGGACATTCTTAGTCCTCTCAACAAGGTGGCAGTGGCTATGTTCACACCATTAATAGATAGCTGTTTTCAAAAGTTAAACAAATGGATCTTGAACTCCCTTAATCAACCCAGTATACTTATTAACAGCATTACAAGAGTTATGCAAGATGGGGAGATGTAAATTTATTGTGATCTGCATGATTGCAGAGAATGTTCACAGGGATAAGATTATAGATTAATTTGAGTGTTTCAGCAGCTGCTAATTGACTGACATCCTTCACTGGCAAGGAGCAGAGGCAGGCACCAATCCAAGTTCTTCTAATCCAAACGTCCAACACTCTCACTAGCATATTACACTTTGATGCCTTTTTTCCTGATTGAATGAACCACAAATTCATTATTTTCAGTCATGTCTGAATTTTTGTGACCCCATTTGGTGTTTTCTTGGCAAAGATACTGAAGTGATTTGCCACTTCCTTCTCCAGCTCATTTTACAGATGAGGAAACTGAGGCAAACAGGGTTAAGTGATTTACCCAGGATCACACAGTTCCGAAGTTTCTGAGGCTGGATCAAATTCAGGTCTTTCTGACTCCAGGCCCAGAGCTCTATCTACTGCATGACCAATTCATATTTTCATTTTATCCCAGTTTTCAAAAAAGTCAACCATTTTTACAAAAAGACCTCAGATAGGAGCTTCTATTCTATGTTGACAGGTAGGGAGGAATAACAATCATTTATTAAGAACCTCTCCTGTACCCGATATTGTGTTAAGTACTTTACAATTTGTATGGAAAAGCAAAGCCCAGCCCCTTTTACATTTCTGGGCCCTCACATGTCAATACAAGTCACAGGTTTCTGGGAAAAGACAGTCTGATGTAGAGTAGGGGAGGTCATCTTTTGACTCCTTATTGATTTAAATTCTGCATTTGTTAACTTAAAATTTGAATACATACATACACACATACACACACACACATATATATATATATACACATTTTTAAAAGGCAATCATTTTTAAAATTTGGATTAGAAGTTAACAATTTTACTAGTTTATATGAATCTGTGGTACTTCCATCATTATTATTTTTTTTCCTTTTCTTATATGCTCAGGATGCTCAGAATCATGCCTGGCACAAAGTGAGGGCATAATAAATCCCTGGTGACACTCAGCAGCAGCATCTTGAGATGAAATAATACACACCCACTCCAGGCAAGAAGCATTTGAGGACAGCAGGAGGAAATGAATCCAGGGTGTGTGTGCCTCCATGGGGGATTTAGATGTTGCTATTTAACCTCATCCACCAATTCTCTAAGCTTAATCTGAGGATCAAGCAGCCTGAACTCTGAAGGGAAGTTGGTTTGGTACAATAACTCTTTACAGGTCTGCATGTCACATCCTGGACATACACCAGATATTTTGGCAGACCTCCACACAACTGGCAATGCCCTCATAGGAAAGACTACAAGGCTCCATTGGCATGGACACAGCATCTGGGTTGTAAAAACGTGAAGTAGAGAGAAGAGGTCTTTCAGGTCAAGGGCAAGGCCAAGGCCAACAGCTGAGCTGCAAGGCCACTGGGCTTTGCAGGATCTCATGTCCTGTGGCTCTATAGATAAAACTTTGGTTTCCAGGGGGTTTGCAAACACAACTCGCCCCTGGCACCCAAACAAAATAATTACCCCAAATAAATAGATGATGCAGCTGACAATAAAAAAGGGAGATAACTATTCATAGGAAAAATGCATTAGCTCACCCTTTCTGAATACACAGTGATTCATCAGCATTTTCCTGCCTTTCTTCTCTTCTTGCTTTGATTATCAGTGCTCAGCCTGTCCCAAACCCCTACTCCCATTCCAAATACAGTCCATTTTATTTTAACTCTTAAGGGGAGGAGAGAATTATTAAAATTCTGAGAAAGTCTATGGTTGGCAGGAGGAATACCTTTCGGTATGATAGAGAGGCAACTTTACTGACATTACATTTTCTAATTCAGTTATTAAACTGTGTTTTTCTATTGTGTATATTCCAGACAATTTTGTATGTGAACCTTAGCTGACCTGCAAGAAGTTTCCTTCTGATACCCATGCGGGAGACGATGTGGCCATCTTATATGGAATCACGTTGACAAGTGGGAGGCGTAGCCTGAATATAGCATTGCAAACATGGTGAATTAACATTTTAAATGGTGGCTCTGACAGAAACTTGAGGTGATATCAGACCATCTCGTGCTTATGAAAGGACTCACACATTTTGATCAAATAACTGTGAAGCCACTGTGACAAAAACTACAACCCAAATATTTGTGCAATGTTATGTAACTAAGGAAACAAGCAAGATCTTCTAGGATTACATTACTAACTTTCTCAGATTGATGGTCTCCTTGACCATTTCAGACTCTAACAATACTAGGTCATGCAGGGCCTGATTCTACACTTGGAGAAATATTTAGGAGCAAGAGATCCTACTCCCTCTCCCCTCAATCCCCCATTGGATTCTGGCTAGTTAGTTCATGCTCCAATTTCTCCTTTTCCAGCAGGGAGAGGAGGGGAGGGAAAGAAGATTGGTTAAGTCCACTCTACAGGTTGCAACACATAACAAAGAAAGAACTACAGAGAGTCAGACTAAAGGATGTCACAAAAAAGTGTAATTCAAAGAGATGATGGACTAACCATGAGGCTGAAGGAAGAGGATAATCAATGGACAGCCTCTGCTGTTGCTTCATGGGTATCCTTACAATGTCTGAAGAAAGTAAAGCATGCCCCTGTAAACACCACTGCTACTTGCCACTAGTGTGACTGTGTAAAGCCAATAATACCAGCACACGGGAGGGCTACTAGCACAGGTTCTTGGATCTGCTTTTCTAAGGAAAGCAAAAGTGGTTTAAATTTCACTTTAATTATATATATGTATATATATATATATATATGTATATGTGTATATATATATGTATATATATATATGTATATATATATATATATATATATATATATATATATATATATATATATATATATATATATACACATACATATATATGTATAATTCACTTAGTTCAGCTCCCTGCACTCCGGAGAAAATGCAAACAGAAATTACAAGCAGAGAAGAATAACATAAATCAACAGATAGGTTTCTAACCATGTGATCATAGCAATACATACACACTTATGAGAGAGAGAAGCACCAACATCTGGGTTTTCAAAGCAAGGGGGCATCCAACAGCTACCCAGAGTCTCCACACCAACATTCTTCCAATGAGTGAGGCTCCAAAGCAAAACCTCTCCTCCCACAGTTCTGAGAGTTCTAGCTTAATGGCTACTCTCAGAGTATGTGTTCACTTTTTCAGGGCCCAAGGGCTTCACACTTCTTGTGACCTAATTAGCAAAAGGGTGTGAGCCTTCCTACAAACAAAGGCAAGACTTAATCAAAGGCACTTGATTGCCTTAGTGCTGAGAAGCACTCCAAAAGAAATAACAGTAAAAAGTCCCACTTTGCTTGCCCTTACAGCCCCCAAGAGGAAGTGGAGGGGGAGCCCTTTGTGGAATAGTTCTAGAAGGATATGGAAAAGGAAAGAAGGCAACAAACAAGCATTTAGTACGTACTTATTATGTGCCAGGCACTGTGCCAAGCATTTAAAAAATATTATTACATTTGGTCTTCACAGAAACCACGGGATGTAGATGTTATTACAATCTCCTTTTTCATAGTTGAGAAAATTGAGGCAAACAGAAGTTAAGGGATCACCTGGCTATTAAGTATCTGAGGTAGGATCTGGGTTTAAATGCAGGTTGTCCTGACTACAAGCCTAAAGATTTATTCATTGTGCCACCTAGTAGCAAGATTGGATAGGTAGGCATGTTCAGGTACCAATGTCCATAAATGGAAGGAGCACATGCATCCATGATATCATGAGTCCATTTGAGTGTTTGAAATGAATAAATTCAATCATTTGATTTTGTCCTAGGCTTACCACTCTTCCTTCATGGAGAGGGACATTTAAATTAATAAAAAATTATTAAGCACCTATTATGTGTCAGGCATTGTGCTAAACACTAGGGATACAAATATGAAAAAAAAAAAGATACATGCTCCCTCAATGAGCTCATTATCTAATTGGGGCAGACAACACAAAAAAGCAACATGAAAAGAAAGGGTCAGTATAAAGACAAAGGGGGTGGAGGTAGCTGGCACAGGAGCTTGGTGGAGTCCAGTCCAAGGAGTACAAGCTGGTGGGAAATGAAGACATCGCTGACCTGGGAGGTCTCTTAAGATGGCAGCTTTGGGAGGGGTCCTTGGCACTACCCTCACTTCCTCCTGTCAGAGGAATAAATCCAATGTAACCAAGCCTACTATGGGGCTGAGCTGTACTGACCCTTGATTCTCTGCTGAATGTGGACTTGTGAGTGTGGACAATATCCTGGGAGTGATTTTACCTGAGTGTAGTGTGACCATGTCACTCCCATGCTATTGATTACACTTTTGCTTCTAGGGTAACATAACATTGCTTCTAGGATAACATAAAACATCCCCTGTTTAAAACTAAGTGGTTTTAAACCACTTCACAATTTGGCCTCGCTTCACCTTTCTAGCCACATTATATATTATCAACATCCTATATAATGGAGTCCAGCCAAACCAGTATATAATGTGTTCAATAAAGGCTAGTTGACTTTACTTTCCTCCCCTTCAATGCTCCAACACCTCCTCCATACCCTTGTTCTGGAATCCTACATGACAGATATGTACCCTTTTTTTACTTTCAAGACAAAAATCCTTTACTTCTTTCAAGATTCAGCTCATGCTTCATTGTTCATGGAGTCTTTCCTGATCCCCCAACTGTTTTTGCCCCCCCTAGATAAAATAAAATCCACTTTGTATTTATTCTCTATATGTTCATATAGAGAGGTGATGTAGCAGAGTATATTGCCAGGAGGACCCAGGTTAATGCACCACCTCTAACAACACTGGCTGTATGGCCTTTGGCCAGTATTTTTAGTCTTCTTTAATCTCCCAGCCCTTTGTGCTCCCCCTAAACAAACAAACAAACAAAAAATGGTGTCAAACTCAAAAACTATATCTGTTTGGGTGGAGGGGGCATTTTGTGGGCAGCAATCAGGGGCAGGTTTGATGCCTTTGCTCTAGATAGTTCTTTAGGTCTATAAACTTCAGAGAAGGCCCTGACCTGCACTGGTAGGGAGTTTCCTCAGCTGGGAGCTAGCTCCCTCTTCCAATGAAATCAAGGATTCACGTTCCATACTTAATGTTGCTTCTCCTGATAGAATATAAGCTCCTTGAAAGCAAGAATCATTTCATTTTTGTCTTTGTGTCTTCAGGCCCTGGCAGATAGTAGACTCCTCATAAGTGTTTGCTGATTAATTGATTGATGTGAGTGTATATGAGTGAGGGCAACAGAGTAAGGGTGAAAGGGACAGAGGAAGAATGTAAGTATGAGGGCATCTCTGCTCCTGATCAACCTGGAGGGCAGCATAGA
Source organism: Trichosurus vulpecula (assembly GCF_011100635.1). Lineage (NCBI taxonomy): Eukaryota > Metazoa > Chordata > Mammalia > Diprotodontia > Phalangeridae > Trichosurus > Trichosurus vulpecula. Next base: position 273,719,668 of record NC_050576.1, on the reverse strand, counting down.
GGGACAAAGGAGAATGGACAACAGAGTTTAAGTTCCAACTTTATAGGCCAGTCTGCAAGAGTGAGTGCATATATGGATGTACTTCTTGAGTGGGTATGGGAGAGGACCTTGCTAAGGAATGGAGGTAATCATTACTAAATTCCCATATATTGGATCAGACCTCAGCCCTTCACTTGGATGGGAAAGGCAAGCTCTATACCCCATCCCTAAAGACAGAAGAGGGAGAAAATATGAAGCTATTCTTGGAGGGACTGATTCCCAAGGAATTGCCGAGGCAACCTTCTGCTTTGGAAGTGGCTTTGGACTCAGTGGGCTTTGGAAAGTAGCTTTGGAATCAGAGGACCAAAATTCAATGGACAACTCAGCCAGTTAATAGCTCTGAGACCTCAGGCAAATCATTTGACTTGGAGGGTGCAGGTAGACTATGATTTTTCCTTTGTTGTTGTTTATCCTTTGTTCTCAAAGAGGACCAATGACATCAGGATGGTGATGTCTAGACTTTCAAGTGAATTGGATTTAAGTGAGGCAGAGCTGTGGGAAAAGTAATCAGTCTCACTCTCTCTTCCAGTGTCATTGGAGTCCAGTGGCAAGACATAAGTCAAGAGGAGTGGTGATGACCCAGGATGCAGGGGGAGACCTTGGACTTTTTCTTTTTCATCTGTAAAATGGAGTTAAGCAGGATGACTTCTAAGATCCATTCGAGCTCTAAATTGGTGGTTGTATGATCAAACTTTTTATGTACCAGATTCAGCTTCTCCTTATTCCTCACACACCTCTACATTTATCCTGTCTTTGGACTTTGGTTTCCACTTATCATTTTCTAATCTCTCCCTGAATCATTAAGTTTGCTTTATCAGTTTGCTTACTGCCTTTCCTGAAAGGCTGTTTGGTCACAACATGTCTTAACAGAGTACTGGAAGGTTGTTGGTAGTCGTCTACATTCTTTGTTTTTTGTTTTGGTTGTTTTGGTTGTTACTCCTCCCTCTTCCAATGACATCACATGTCTGAACAGAGTAGAACACAAGAAGGGTTAAGAAAATTGACTCTGAGATTAAGCAAATATCCAGGAACCTAACTTGAAAACTAAATCTCATATCCAGAAGCAATATTAAGGAGATTTATGCTTTCTCTGATTTGGTATAGCATACTGCCAATTTTTTTTAATCTTAATGTTCTGAAAAAATTGGAAAAGACAAACAATACTTTTATATGAAAAGCTTTAGATCTTAATTTTAAGCTTTTACACTTTTTTCACTTTTACAATGAAAATACGATGAACTGAAACGATGTCTGTCACTCATAGATCTCCCAATAGAGTCTTGCCAAAAAGAAGAGAAAAAAAGAAAGTTTCTGTGAAATGTCTAAAAAGAGCTATGGAATATGCTATCGCCTCTACCGAAAACATTCATTAATATCATCCTTCTCACACATTTTGTTTCTGTAATTTTATTAGCTTCTGAATGAGTCGTTTGGGGAAAAAAGAATGTAAAATCAGTCATGTTTGATATCATTTTGCATATTTTTTAAAATAATGTACTAAATTTTATGGGAGATTTAATTCAATGGAATTTTAAATCCCACTGAAGTTTTGTTTAAAGTGAATGGTCACACAACTACAAAAAGGTTAAAAAATCTTTTGCCCAACTGTATCCATTACTGTTATGTATTGAAAACAAGTATATGTGAGGCTAAATATTTTAAAGTCATCCTATACTTTCAATGGGAAAGGAATGGAGAAAGAGAGGGGTAAAAGTGGATTTTCCTTAATTTAAAAAAATCAATTTAGATTTTAAAAGTAAAAAAAAGCCAACAAATATTAATTCATATAAACTGGATCAAAGATAAGGAATGACTAAGCATATCTTGTTGGAACAGCTAACTTCTAGCTTAATAAATTAGTCTCTTCTTGTTTGTAATTGCACCATAAAAGTTTTAAGTCACATCCACAAGATTCCCCAAATAACATTTTTTTTTTAAATTAGTGGGTCAGTATAGCTTAACATAACAATTTGGTATTGTTAAGGCCCAAACTGTCTAGACATATTCTTATATAAGTAATACTAATGGAAGTGTAAAGCTAATGGATTATTGGAAAACAGCCAATCTGCCATTATGAATAATATACAGGGCTTGACAAAAGTACATTCCACATTGTTTCCTTCCAGTGAAATATAGGTTTCTTGAGGGCATGAACTATTTCGTTTCTTAATTTGTATCCCTTACTTAGCACATAGTAGGCATTTTATAAATGTTAGTTAAATTAAATGTCTTCTGTTCTTCTAGAATGAGCATTCCTCTGAAGATAGCCCTATGATTGTGTTTTCTCAATTTACCCACATGTTCCAAATAATACCCGTGAATATAGTTGTATCTCCATCTATTTCTCAGTTTCCTGATCTGTTTTCCTTTCCATATTTTTCCATATCTTCTTTGAACCTCTGTGTTGGAGACAGTCATTATTCTATCACCAGATCACCTCAGACTTTCGTTTCCTGCTGAAACCCATTGTGCAGACTAGGGCACTATCATCCAAAGCAAAAAGGCTGACCATGGTTCCTTAAGCATTTTGGCTACCTTCCCCTTAAAAAAAAAAGACTGCTCAAAGTTTCCTTGTTAATCTTACAAAAAAGACTGTCTAGTTACTGATCCTGATTGAATTCTAAAATTTGCATTCTTGTACTCATTAGGAGAGCTTGGAAAACTTCTCAAAACCATTGCCCCACATGAAAGGGGATGCTTACTGTAAGCTTCCCTGGCAAGCTTCAATCCTCCAGGAATGTCCTGAGGGCAAAATAACAGTCCTCAATACTGACTAACTCACAAACTATACCCAATAATTATTAAGCAAGGAAATGTGTCAAAATCTTGCTTTTGTTTAGTGGGCAACTTTGTCATCGGAATTGCTTTTTTTCCTCTTACACATTCCAGAGTGTAAGTAGCCTTTCACTTTGACTACTCCACATTTTTCATTGCTAAGGAATGAGTTTTGAATTATAATTTTTCTGAAAAGGAAACTTCTTTACCAAATGCTTTTGTTTTCTTTAGCATTATCGACAACTATAAGTGGTCGAGAATATTTAAATATCACTTTGATAAATGTTGCTCAAACACTGGTGCTTTGTACATCAGATTATTATTTTCCCCTACAACATAAATCACCATGAAGATCAAGAAATTTAATTCAGGATAAGCTCCGTGACAATAAAACCCATTACAATGAAAATTTCAATATATCAAAGAGATTTCCTAGGCCTAAGTGATAGTCCATTTATTTTGGTCAATGTTCATTATAAATTTCCACAAAAGGTCTTACTGTCCTGACATATTTGTTCTAATAGGATTTGAATTATATGCAATGAAAAGGTGGCTAGCAGCCACAACAGATCACTAGGATGGTAAAAATTAAAAGACAGTGATAGGAACCAGCTGGCTTCTAAAGAAATCTTGCTCATTTTTTTAAAAGATCAGTCTGACCCCCTAGTTCAGCAGCTACTTCACAATGGCCCACCCAAAAACCTAAAATCCACTGAAATCTTACTTCACTACTTCTGCCCTTCTCTAAAAATAATGCTTCACATTAGGAATCTTGAAAGAGCTCCCAAAAGAACATTTACAGGGATTGTTACAAGCAAGTTTGCATAACAGGGAATCCTCGAAGTCTGGATTCTAGTCCTGCTCCCAGTTCATACTAGCTGAGTGATCTTGGATAAGCCATTGAATTTTCCTCAGTTTCCTCATGCCTGGAATTAATTAAAATATTTATTAAGTGCCTACTATATGCAATGGAATGTGTCTCCTCTTGGGATATAAATAGAAAATCAAGACAGTTCCTGCTCTCAAGGAGATCATATTTTCTAGAAGAAGATAACACATTTAAGATTTTTTAGCTACAAATCACATGGAAAGACCAAGCAATCCATATGGTGAAGTGGCAAGACATATTATAATGAAGCTTCATTACTTTCATTTCTTTTGATATAACCATGTCCATTTTTGTTGGTGAAGCAATTCAATAACGTAAAGGACTTTGATGGGAAGAGCTTTCTTTATTGGAGGTCCCGTAGTTATGGATGTTGAGAGGGAAGTACAGAAGCATTCACTAGATCACATCTCCACAGATCTTCAGCAACCAAATTCTTCAGGGGCTAGTATTATCTGCTTCTCTGCAGCAGTTGGTAGGAGGTTTGTGCTGACTATAAAGATGGTACTCCCCTTCTCCGCCAGGGTTGTTTCCTTCAAAGTTGGCTGGGGGAGGTGGTTGTGGATGAGGAGAGCACTGGAAATAGGACCAATAATTTGGTAGATAAGATCAAAGCTTATATTACCTGTTTCATTGTATATTTATGAATATGACAAATGATATATGAGAAAAATTGCAAAGTTCCGTATTAATGTGAATTATTCTTACTTCCATTATCACTGTTAAGCTCAATTTTATATGTTGTTTTTCCTGCTTGTCTTCCGTGGATTTGAATTAACTAGTTAGCTAGATAGATAGCTAGATAGATATAGATATGGATGTAGATGTAAATATAGGTATAGATATAGTTGATGCCTTTGCTAGGTGCACACTGGAAAAAGTAAAAAAAAAAGTCAAAATTGAATGACTTTCCCTCCTAATTGTTGTTATTCAGTTGTCTGATTCTCCATGACCCCATTTGAGATTTTCTTGGCAAAGTCATTTCCTTCTCTAGCTCATTTTACAGATGAGGACACTGAGGTAAACAGGGTTAAGTAACTTGCTCAACTAGTATCTGAGGCCAGATTTGAACTCAGGAGGATGAGCTTTCCTGACTCCATGCCCAGCACTCTATCCATTGTGCCATCTAGCCACCTAGCAGTTTCCTCATCTGTAAAGAGAGCAGGAGAAGGAAATGGCAAACTACTCCAGTGTCTTTGCCAAGAAACCCCCAAATGGGGTCACGAAGAATCAGGCATGACTGAAAAATGGCTGAACAACACAACAACCTTCCTAATTAATATAATCTTGGGTATTCTATTCAGTCCTGAACCATGCTTACTTTGGGTGAAAACTCAGTGGCTCTAACCAGTAAAAATGTATGACATTTAGTGATTTGGAAAATCTGACTTGAATTTTTTTTTTTTGGCTTTGATAGGATCGTAGCATTTAGAACTTGAAGGAAGCTTAGCTGTCATCTGTCCAACCTCCTCAATTTATATATGAGGAAACTAAGGAACAGAGAAATTAAGTGGCTTTTCTGAGGTCACTTACATTGTTCATAGTAGAGCAGGCATGTGAACTGAGGTTCTCTGATCCCAAATCCAGTCATTTTCCCACTATACTGCTTTACTCTACTGATCTGATTTCTGGGAAATGAATTTGCTTAAGAACTCTATTCCACATTAACTCAACTCAATGCTTCTGTGATCTCACTTATCTGGACATTCCCTCCAATAGTACAGATGGGAACCCATTCTTGCTTACCCATTCTCTGCGACTTTTCTCCATGACCTTCCATTATATCACTACAAGGTACTCGTCCAACTTGCTGGAAGCCTTCTTACCTTTCTTCTACCACCACTGTGCTTGTGACATGTCATCTTTTGCTATTCCCACATAGTCAGCCCATCATGACTTCCCAACACTCATTCCCTTCTTTACATTTTTTATTCCTGTTCTTCAAACAAGCAAATTCAGTATTTTCATCATCTGGCCAGAAAAAGTAGTAAAAGATCTGTAGAATCAATGCTAAGGAGAATTAGAGACATAAGTAGCATAGGGCAACTGGGGTATTGCTTCAGGGTGAAATATTTAGATATTTCAAGTGAAATAGCACTTGTGGCCTTTCAGTGGCTGGGGAGGGAGAGAGGATGGGAAAGACTAATCCTCAGTTAACAAAAAAAATCAGTTAAAATAGGAAGCTGTTCCATTGTCCTCCCTCCTTAGTGCCTCTCCAAGAAGCAACATTGCAATGGGCCTTTGTCATTTCCCTCTCTGACACCCTGTGGTATCTTGCTTTCTGTCAACTAATTTGTGCCCCAGTGACAAAATTCCTACTCATAGCTCTGAGCTGAGCATTTTGCCAATTTTATTAAGCTTGGGGTGCCTATAAAACTATAAATTTTCTATTATACTTCTTCTTTTTTTTTTAAATAGGTTAGATTTTACCTAAACTGCAGTATTGTATTTCAAGGTTTCCCACCAATAAGAACTGGAACACTGCTAAAGTGTGCAGACTATGGGCTGTTTAATGAAATGATTTCCTTGTAAACCATAGCAAAATACCCCTCCTAGAGAAATTCTATGAACTAGTTGAAAGAGCCATAAAATATAATATTTTACAAGGAATATTTCATTTTTAAAGTTTGTGGTTTATTGCAAAGTTTCAAAAAGTTCTCTGCCATCCTGTTTACCATCACTAAATTATTTTAAACCTTTTTACCAGGAGTATAGATTGTAATGTTTGGTGTAGTTTTTTTTTTTTTAACAAGAATTGTATTTATTGCTGGTAATGCTGGTCACATGGACACAAATAAGTTCACAAAATTAGGATGTCTCATGAAGGTAACTCTTTGTTCAAGAATGCATTTCAGTGGATTTATTCTGAGATATATATATGTATATATATATATATATATACATATATATGTATATATATATATATATATACATATCTGTGTGTGTGTGTGTGTGTGTGTGAGAGAGAGAGAGAGAGAGAGAGAGAGAGAGAGAGAGAGATTTGGCATGTTTGGATGGATTAGTGATTGAACCAAATTAGAAAATATGTTAAGCAATGAGCATCAGGGCGAAAATATATAGCTCTCCTCTAGGAAGTGTCTTATAATATGTTCTGCTTAGCAAAATCAAACAATGTCCGAATTGATCTCTTGCTTGGGGATGGTGGTGAAGCAGTAGAAGTAGGTAGTTTAGACTGATGTAGGTGAGGTGATCATTCTTTCCACTGACCTTTGCCTACTGCCCAAACTCCCTTAGAATACAACTAATTTTTAATGGACTCTAATCTTTTGTAGAGCCACTGGTCACATAGTTCTGAGAAATGTAACACTACAGCTTTCTAAGGGTCCAATCCATTCTAGTAAGCATTTATTAAGCTCCTATTACATATAAGACACTGGAGGCACAAAGAAGAAATTGAAAAAAAAGCCCTATCTTCAAGGTGCTTACATTCTATAGAGTAATAAATCTATGAATAGAATAATTGCACGTGATAATTTGAGAGAAAAAAGATCAAGCAACAACTGCTAAGGGAATAAAGAAAGACTTCTCAGAAACATGGCAACAGGAACTGAACCTTAAAGGAAGCTAGGAATCCAAAGTGAAGGTGAAGAAGTAAGGTGATACTCTAATCCTAACAGCCTCGGATAGGCATTTACTGTATACATATACAGAGAGAGAAACAGACAGACAGACAGAGGAAGAGAGAGAGACAAAGAGAGAGAGAGAGACAGAGGCGGGGGGGGGGGCAGGAGAGAGAGAGAGAGAGAGAGAGAGACAGAGAGACAGAGAGACAGAAACAGAGACAGAGAGACACAGAGAGGAGGGAGAGAGACAGAGACAGACAGACAGACAAAAAGAGAGAGAGAAAGAGACAGACAGACATAGAGAGATGTATAGTTCTTATTTGAGGAAGCAAGGAATCTCAGATAAGCCTTCTAATGGGAGACTGATGTTTTTGTATACAATATGTTGTGGGAGTTTGGGGACACAAGTAAAGGTAGGAGAGAAAAGAGAGTTGGCTGTTGTCCCACGACAGCAACATAACCAGGGCAATAGTTAGGATCTGAGATTTCTTCATTCCCACTCTAAAACCATAAGAGATGACTTCTGAATGTATGACCTTGGAGGTATGTGATTGTGTGTTTTTGTCACAGTTGTTACTCCCAGTAGCAGGAGTGCTGAAACAAATCACTCAGAAGAAGTGATACTCCACCCTTGCCTTACTTCCACTTAGTTGTGATTTTTCAAAATTATATCAAAGAATAGTATTTGTCAGATTTGATATTATTTCTCATAAACAGTTGTGATCAAACCTATCCTTATGTGGCCTGATTCTTTGATTTCTATCATGGGGGCACAGTGGGAACCACATAGGAAAGAGGGATCTTTCTTGAACATGGCTTGGAATTCAAACCCTGGCCCATTGTTAAAGAATTTGGCTCCCTAAATTTGAGCATAAGCATGAATTATTTCACAACTGCACTTCAAAGCTGTTGCTGCTGTTGATGATGATGATACTTCATTACTATGAATACAGGCCACATTTTATAAATCTGCCCAAGAGATACAAGGCAATATTAGGCAAGCATGGGAAGCAATCTATTCCAAGTTTTTTAAAAATTGCAATTAGTCCAGTTTACCTAAAATAGGTACAGAGGAGTAACACACAACATTTATGGTATATTATTGGGTATTACTAGAAAGGTAGACTATAGTCAGACTGTAAGGATTTTTTGAGATAAGTTTTTATGGATGTATTCTCTTTTTTACATCATCATAATTATCTCTAGTATCCTTCTCTTTCCTCTATTCAGGGAGCCATCCCATACTTTTTTTTTTCTTTTCTTTTCAACTCACATTATTTATTTAATATTGTTAGTTTTCAGCATCATTTTTCACAAGAGTTTGAATTACAAATTTTCTCCCATTTCTAGCCCCCCCATTACAAGATGGCATATATTCTGATTGCCCCATTCCCCAGTCAACCCTCCCTTCTGTCACCCTGCTCCCCCCGCCCATCCCTTTTTCCCTTACTTCCTTGTAGGGCAAGATAGATTTTTATGCCCCATTGCCTGTGTATCTTATTTCCTAGTTGCATGCAAAAACATTTTTTTTAAATCTGCTTTTAAAACCTAGAGTTCCAAATTCTCTCCCTTCTTCCATCTCCACCCACCATCCCTAAGAAGGCAAGCAATTCAACATAGGCCACATGTGTATCATTACGGAAAACACTTTCACAATACTCATGTTGTGAAAGAATAACTATATTTTGCTCCTTCCTATCCAATCCCCCTTTATACAATTTTCTCCCTTGACCCTGTCCCTTTTCAAAAGTGTTTGCTTTTGATTGCTTCCTTCCCATATCTGCCCTTCCTTCTATCTTCCCTCCTTTTTATCTTCTTCCTCCTTCTTTCCTGTGGGGTAAGATACCCAATTAAGTGTGTATGGTATTCTCTTCTCAGGTCAAATCCAATGAGAGCAAGATTCACTCATTCCCCCTCACCTGCCCCCTCTTCCCTCCCAACAGAACTGATTTTTCTTGCCACTTTTATGTGAGATAATTTACCCCATTCTATCTCTCCCTTTCTCCCTCTCTCAATATATTCCTCTCTCATCCTGTAATTTGATTTTATTTTTTAGATATCATCCCTTCATATTCAACTCACCCTGTGCCCTCTGTCTATATATGTGTGTGTGTATATATATATATACATATATATATATATCATATATTATGTATGTATATGTGTGTGTGTATATATATACATATACACACATATATATTTATATATATATATATATATATACATATATATATATATGTATATATAGATAGATAGATAGATAGATAGATAGATAGATAGATAGATAGATATCCTTCAGCTTTCCTAATACTGAGGTCTCATGAATTATACACATCATCTTTCCACGTAGGAATGTAAACAAAACAGTTCAACTTTAGTATGTCCCTTGTGATTTCTCTTTCTTGTTTACTTTTTCATGCTTCTCTTGATTCTGGTATTTGAAAGTCAAATTTCCTATTCAGCTCTGGTCTTTTCACTGAGAAAGCTTGAAAGTCCTCTATTTTATTGAAAATCCATATTTTGCCTTGGAGCATGATACTCAGTTTTGCTGGGTAGGTGATTCTTGGTTTTAATCCTAGCTCCATTGACCTCTGAAATATCATATTCCAAGCCCTTCAATCCTTCAATGTAGAAGCTACTAGATCTTGTTATTCTGATTGTGTTTCCACAATACTCAAATTGTTTCTTTCTGGCTGCTTGCAATGTTTTCTCCTTGATCTGGGAGCTCTGGAATTTGGCAACAATATTCCTAGGAGTTTTCTTTTTGGGACCTTTTTCAGGAGGAGATCGGTGGACTCTTTCAATTTCTGTTTTGCCCTGTGGCTCTAGAATATCAGGGCAGTTCTCCTTGATAATTTCTTTAAAAATGATATCTAGGCTCTTTTTTTTTGGATCATGGCTTTCAGGTTGTACAATAATTTTTAAATTATCTCTCTCGGATCTATTTTCCAGGTCAGTGGTTTTCCCAATGAGATATTTCACATTGTCTTCCATTTTTTCATTCCTTTGCTCCAATCTAATTTTTAAGTTAGCATTTTCTTCAGTGGTCTTTTGGACCTCCTTTTCCATTTGCCTAATTCTGCCTTTCAAGGCATTCTTCTCCTCATTGGCTTTTTGGAGCTCTTTTGACATTGAGTTAGTCTATTTTTAAGGTGTTATTTTCTTTAGTATTTTTTGGGGTCTCCTTTAGCTAGTCATTGACTTGTTTTTCATGATTTTCTTGCATCACTCTCATTTTTCTTCCCAGTTTTTCCTTTACTTCTCTTACTTGCTTTTCCAAATCCTTTTTGACATCTTCCATGACCTGAGACCCGCTCATGTTTTTCTTGGAGGCTTCTGATGTGAACCTTTTGACTTTGCTGACTTCTTGTGGCTGTATGGTTTGGTCTTCTTTGTCAGCAAAGAAAGATTCCAAAGTCTGAGTCTGAATCTGAGTCCATTTTTGCTTCCGGGCCATGTTCCCATTCACTTTACTTGACCTTTGAGTTTTTCATCGGGATATGACTGCTTGTAGAGTATGAAGTACTTTGTCCCAAGCTTGAGGGGCTGCACTGTTGTTTTCAGAGCTACTTCTACACAGCAAGCTCTGCCACACCAGTGCTCCTCCTCCCCCATGAACCACCAACCTGGACTGCGACTTAGATCTTAAGCAGGCTCTGCACTCCTGCTCTGATCTGCCACTTGATTCCTCCCACCAGGTGGGCCTGGGGCTGGAAGCAACTGCAGCTGTAGTTCTGTCCTCAAAGCTGCACCATCTTCACTGACCCTGGGGTGGTGACTGAACTGAGAACTCCTTTCACTCTATCCCCATAGCTTTTCCTATGAACCTTCTCTATTGTCCTTGGTGTTTGTGGGTTGAGAAGTCTGGCAACTGCCATAGCTCACTGATTCAGGGCCCTAGAGCCTGTTCTGCCTGGTTCATGTTCTGGTTGGTCCTGGCACAGCCCATGCTGGGCTCTGCTCTGCCCCCAGGTCTGTGCAATAGACCTTTCCCCTTGACCATCCAGGCTTTCTTGGGCTGGAGCCCTGCTTCCCTCTGTTATTTCATGGCTTCTGCAGATCTAGAATTTGTTCAGAGCCATTTTTATAGGTTTTTGGAGGGACCTTGGGGGGAGCTCGTGCAAGTCCCTGTTTTCTGGCCACCATCTTGGCTCCACTGCCATGCCATATTTAAAAAAAAAGTATTTCTAAAGGGCAAAATAATAAGCATAGTTTGATTGATATATTGAAAAAGTCTCAAAATATGTGCAATGTAGAACACTTCTAGGACTCCCATCTCCATGAAATGGTGAAGTGGAGCTGTCTTCTTATATCTCTTCATTTGAGTTATGCTTGATGTTTATAATTTTGTTACATTTGCTTTTTTGGGTGGGGTACAATATTATTTACCTTTACATTTACTTTATTGTAGTTATTGTGCATATCGTTTTATTGACTTTGCTTACTCTACTCTGCAACAGTTCATGTAAATCTTCACATACTTCTCTCTATTCCTCATATACATCAATTTTTACAGCTATTTAAGTTGTTCTTTATTTTTTATTGGGAACTTTGTAATTGAATCTTTTTAAATCTTGTGTGTACTTTGTTAGGAAAATCCTCAGATATTTTATGAATTTTCTTGTTCTTTGGAATGAGATTCCTTTTTCTATTTTTGCTTCTTGGGTTTTGTTATTATTATATAGAATTGCTATTGATTTTTGAGGGATGATTTCAGCCTGAAACATTGCTCAAACTATTAATCTTCTCAATTAGTATCTTTGTTTATTCTCTATGATTTTTCAAGTATACATGATATTGTCAGCAAATATAATTTTTTTTCCTCCTCTTTGCTTATCTTTATGCCTTTTATTTCTTTTTCTTATCTTATTGTTGTTGTTAACATTTCCAGAGTTTTATCAATAGTGGTAAGAATATGTATCTTTATTTATGCCTATATTTTTGGTAAGGATGTAGTGTATTCCCATTGCACATGATGTTTCCTTTTGCTTTCAGACAGATGCTTTTTGTGATAATAAAATGGTCTCTTTGTGGTTATGCTTTGTAGGAATATTATCAAAAAAGCATGCTGCACTTTATCAAAGACATTTTCTGCATCTGTTGAGATGATCATTTAGTTTTTGATGTTTTGGTTTTAATATGATTAATACTGTTGATTGTTTTCCTAATATGGAATCTTTTTGAATCCATGGTATAAATCACAGTTGGACATAATGAATAATTTCTTGGGTAAATTACTGTACTCTGATAGGATTTTCTTTAAAATGTTTGTCAATATTCCTTAATGACATTGGCCTATAATTTTTTTCTGATTTTTATCTTTACTTGGTTTGGGTATTAAAACTATATTTGTTTCGTTAAAAGATTCTGATAGAGTGATTTATTTTCAGTTTCTTAGAATAATTTATTAAGTACAAGTACTAATATTTTTAATTATCCTGTGAATCCAACAGGACCAGGAATTTTTCTTTGGTAGTTTCTTTATAGCTAGTTCTATTTCTTTTTCTGAGATGAGTTGTTTAATATCTCTAAGTCTACCTCCAAATCTACCCTCTGATAGATTTGGAATTTTATATTTGTGATGGTAATCCTCTATTTCTTTTGTGTTCCATTTTGTTAGCCTATAGTTGTGCACAATATGCTCTGATAATTCTTTTTATTTCTTTTAGGTTTGTTGTGATTTCACCTTTTTCATTTGCTAGTTTATTGATTTGATTTTCTAATGTCTTCATTTTAATCTGATTACCAAAAGGTTTACTAATTATATTAGTATTTCAATGAACAAACTTTTGATTTTATTTATTTCTATTTTTTGTTTCCAATTTATCCTCCTTTGTGCTCCTTTTGATTTGGTTATTTGTTGGTTTTCTAATTTTGAAAATGCATATTCAGTTTATTAATCTCCCCCTTTTTCTATTTTGTTAATGTATGTTTGCAGAGATATGGTTTTTCCAATGAGGACTAGTTTAGTTGTATCAGAAATTTTTGCCCGTTGTTTCACCATTATTTTCTTTCACATAATTATTTATTGATTCTATAGTTTGTTTTTTAGTCTACTCATCACTTAGGATTTCATTGTTCACTCTCCATTTAGATTCATGGTTTTTTGTTTGTTTGTGATCCTTGTTTCAATGAATATTTTTATTGCGTTATGGTCTATAAATGATGTATTAACTATTTCTGCCTTTTAACATTTGTTTGCAGTACCTCTATGTCCTAATATAGTCATTTTTTGGTAAAATTGCTATCAGTGCTTTGAAATATGTATATTATTTTGTTATCTCATCTAGAATATTAAATCTTTTAACTCTAGTATCACCAGCTATTTGTTTAGTTCCTTATTGTCCCTTTTAGTTGTCCTTCTCTTAGACTTTCTAAAACTGAGAGAGGCATATTGAAGACTACTATTACCATTGTGTTGCTGTCTGTCTCTTATTGTACTTCAATTAAGGTTTGCTTTATGAATGTGGATGCTAAGTTATTTGGAGCACATAAGTTTATTGCTGATATTTGTTGTATGTTTTTCCTTTCAGTATACAATAGGAATATAGTAAATTTGTTTAATTGAATTGAATCAAATGGTATGTACTTTGGAATCTTTAGTAATTTAATGTGACTCAGGGATGAGTCTTTGACCTTGTGCTGTTTAATATTTTTAATAAAAGACTAAAGACATAATATTCTTCTTAAATTTAGATAGCTTAAAGCTGGGAGAGGGAGTTGAAAGTATGGTTAACAAATTCAGAATCCAAAAATATCTGCACAGGTTAAAACATTGGTCTGACTCTAATAAGAAATTTTATAGAACTAAATGAAAAGTTTTGCACTTGGACTCAAGACATTAACTTTACAAATCCAAGGTGGAGGAATGTGGGACTATAAAATATTCTTCTAGGAAAGATCTGAGGGTTTTGATGCATAGCAAGCCCATAATAAATGGCAATATAATAGTAATAGTAAGAAGTTGCTTTTGGATTAGTAAATGGGAATTTAGGATATATTAGAAGAGTACAGTGACCAGACAGAGAGGTATTAGCTCTGTCAAATTCTCCCTGGTCACAACACATTTAGAATACTGGATTTAACTCTGAGCAACACATTTTTAGAAGGACTTGTCGAGTTTGAAAATATTCAGAGGAGAGTGGCCAGGGTTATTACACACCTTGAAATCATGCTTGGATGTGAGAAGACATAGGAATGAAATAAAAACAATCTTAAAGCACATGAAGGAATGCTATCTGGATGAAGGATTAGCAGTGTTCTATGTTAGGCTCCTCCTTACTACAAAAAAAGCTTCAAATGGACTGAATGACCACTGGCCAGAATGGCTAAAGAAAGAATTCTTCTTCTAGTTCCTTTTCAACTAGGTGGCTTCTGAGATTGTGAGATTCTATGAAAATCAGGTAGTTTGTACTTAATTCACTGTATATATCCTGTCAGAGTATGTATTTAATTAATATTTCTCCATTTACTCATTTAAAAAATGTTTGAGTACCTGGTATGTACACATCACTGTGCTACGCTCTGCAGGGGATGGAATAATTTATATGTTTTCTTTATCATTATCAGCACATGGCCTACCTTTTCTAGGCTTCCTTGACAGGTAAAAAATGGAGCAGAAGAGAAAGAATTTGGAGCATTAGATATATCATAACGATAATGAATGAAGAGATAATTCAGAACAAATTTTACTCTCAAAATTTTTTGCACAACTCCTCCTGATTCCATCTGAGAGATAAGTATATTTTGAAAGACTGAATTTAATTTGTGATACAGTATAGAGAAAGGGGGTGTGGGATGGATCCAACATAGAACCATTTATTTAGAAATACAGATAGTTTTAGCCAATTGTCTGTAATACAAATAGCATAGACATTCATCAGACATTTTAAAGGCACACTCCCTTAAAATTAACATTATTACAATCATGAAATCTAAACATTTAGAACTGAGGTTAAATTTGTGTTTACAACTGGTTCAACCATTTGGACTGAGTTAACTATTTAGGTAAGCCAAAAAAATAGACTACTCCACTTAAACATGGTCAAGCCAATTGCTGACTATTGGTTGAGTCAAGAAAGTTAAACTGATTGTCTATATGGACATGATTTCAGTGTTTTGTGGGGATACGGGCATCTGGTCTCAATTGTATTTGCAGTCTTTGATGTTTTTTTTTTCATATTATACTCATCCATATTTATGTTCTCTAGAAATCATTAAAATTGGGAAGCCATGTCCCTGATGCAAAAGTTTTACTAGGCTGGCTAGGGTTAGAACTCTAGTGTGAAAAGGAAGAAGGTGTCCCATCAAAGGGTTTAACTTCTCATTGTTCATACCAGGGTATGTGAAATCACCCTCTTTTTAAGGAATTGGCCCCTTTCATGTTACAAAGCTAACAAACTGTTCCAAGGGTACAAATCACATTCAAGTTAGTACTCCTGTATTCTTTACTTTGGGGCAACCATTTTTAGTAAATATGAATCATATACAGGTGTTTTTATCATGCAAAAATTTCTAAACAAAGGAAGCTTGGTAAGATTGATATTTGAGTCTAAAACTATTAAGATCATATGAAGAGAAATGAGTTCTTTTATTCAATGAAGAACCTCGTGTCCCTGAAATTTGTGAATTAGGGACCCAACAAAGATATTTTAAAACTTTTTTTTTTGGAGAGGAGAGGAACAAATGCTGAAAGCATCCATGCAACAAAAGAAAAGTCATAATTAGATAGATATCTCCACTTTGGTTTATTTGTTTGTACGTTGTTTGATTTATTGCCAAATTTTAAAGTGTTTCCAATTCAAATTCCACCTCTGATATATACTACCTGCATGACCTTGGGAAAATCAATTTGCTATTCTGAGCTACGGTTTCCTCATCTGTAAAATGAAAGAGTTGGATTAGATGTCCGTGTAAAGTCCCTTCTTAACAAAGACAGGTAGGTGGCCTAGAGTCAGAAGGAACTGACTTCAAATTCAGCCTCAGATACTTACTAGATGTTTCACCCTGGACAAGTCACTTAACCTCTGTTTGCCTGAATCCACTGGAGAAGGAAAAAGCAAACCACTCCAATATCTTTACCAAGAAAACCCCATAGGCTTATTGATGTACTATGGTTCACAAGGTCAAGAAGAGTTGCATATGGCTGTATTACTGAATGATAGGTCCCTTCCAGATCTAAATCTATGATATAATGAGAAAGAGGACCTGGGTTCAAATCTTACTTCTAACATTAACTACCTGTTAAGAAAAGGCAAGACATCTCACTTCCATAGGCCTCCATTTGCTCATACTGAGAGAGACCAGATGGCCTTTGATGTTTCTCCTATTTTTGATCCATAATCCTATGCCATTCTCCGCTGTGCTTTTGCTTCTAATTGCCAGTGATTTTTTTAATTAAGGTTTAATATCTTTGTTATAAAGGAAACTGATATTTCTCTTTGTTTGAAGAAGAAGCTACAAAGTGGTTATGGAATTACTATCTAAATAAGACCTACTTTATAATTGTATTGGTAGAAAGAACATTGAAGTAGAGGAGAGTGTTGGACTGAAATGTGAGCAGCCCTTTGAAGAATTTTACTATCAGAATCAATAGGGATTTTCCTATTTGTGGAGATCATTAGAGGCTACCTCATGCAAATGGGCAGGGTCTCCTGTACTATATATATGTTCAATGCTAATTTCTTGCAAGTCATACAAAGCATCAACTAAAAATAGTCCCTTGGTAGTTGGGTAAATGCCAGACCAGAAGGACGGGTTAAAAAAAGGGACATCGTGAAGTCAGGATGACCAACTCATACCCTCTAGGTTAAGTCCAGGGTCAGCCTCTGTGACTCCATAAGCAGAGAAAATGGGTATTTCTTCTGCACATTCATCAGATGACAGCTATTTTAAGCCCTATTAGGTTAAGTACTTTATAACATTCAATCTTGAGTACCAACAAGAAGTGCTAATTTCTCCATTTCTAGGAGGACAAGCACTAGTCCCATTTTGTTTTAATCTATTGGACAGAGGCTACTTATTTTGACCCAGAAAGAAGTTCACCTTTCCCAATACATCAAGCCTCATTATCATTTTGAGGTTCTTGGAAATTGTTTGCACCTCTCCCCCTTTTTGGTAAGCTACAAGGCAGGAAAGTGGTTTTACCTGGTAAATGCACTGGAAAACAGTATTTTCCATAGCTGGTATAGCATATTGTGGATTAAGGTTAGAATGAAGTATGGTTACACTGCCTATAGAATTGTATTTCCAATGGAATGCCTTATTACAGTGTTGCATTTCTTAAAAAAAAACAAAAAAACATTATTTTCCCCACAAGCCACCATACACCTGAAAAGTACATTATGTCCCCATCAAACTATTCTCCTGACTTATTTATTTCTTTTTAAAAATCAGTAGCTTTCCTCTGATTTGGAATTTGGGGTGAGAGTACTAAAAAGCAAATGGAATGAAGAGCATGACCATAGAAGATATAAAATTCACTTTAATGAACTAAGTGCTTTCACTAAGTAGGAAATTGGTTCCAAATGGAAAAGAAAATGATTTATAAATGCTCTGATATAAGATATCATGTATAATATGCCCTAAAATAGGATTCTAAGATATAAATCCAAGCTCATTACTCTATGTATCTGCTTGTATAACTGCTACTCACTTGGACAATGATCATCATGTCCTGAGGCAGTTACATTCTTTTGATATCATCTCCCCGTTGGTGAAGGATGTTTTTTGTTTTTTTTTATCCCCTCTCTGGATCATGTTCTTGTAACTGTTTTCATCAAGCTCTTGGTCATTAAATCCATAGTTACAGAAATTGTTGGCAATACAAACCTATGAAGCACAGACTATGATAGTTATTTGGCCTGGGTTCAGAAATCTGACAGACCCAAAAACAACCATAGCAGAGAGCTGTGACATTTGAGCTCATCGCTTAAATCCTCCTCCTCTAGGGTTAGTTTTTTCACTCTCTCTTTTCCCTTCCACCTCCCAATTTCCCCTACTTTTTCCTGTCTAGCCTGTCCTCAAGATTAGAAGAAAATCACCAAAGCAAATGGAGGGGGGAGGAGGTAATTTCAGAGGGGGGGGAAGATCCATAATTTGTAGGAAGTCAAATATCTTGAGGAAAATTATTCAGATCTAGCTTTCTTCACTTGTTTTTATAGTACCTAAGGTCTGTAAACACAATAAAAACTTGTTGACTGACTGATCATCCCAACGTTACTGCTATAAAAACAAAAAACAACAAAAAAAAAAAACTATGCCCATTTGGGAGGAGAGCTGGGAAGTGAAAGAAAAGAGCAGATCTATAACACTTCTCCTCTTGATGTTGAACTTGAGGTCAGAGGACCTGGATTTGAACTCCACTTAAGAGTCTTACTAGATGCTATGTAAACCTTGGCAAATTACTTAAACTCTCTGAGCCTCAATTTTCTCATCCCTAAAATGCTGATAACAATAGCATCTAGATAAATGAGATTAAAATGTGTCTAAAATGCATTGCAAACTGAAAGAACTAGGTAGGTAATCTGTGGTGGGGAACCTGTAGCCTCCAGGCCTCACGTGGTCCTCTAGGCCCTAGGGCCACACTTGAGGATGTAGAGGACCACCACTGGTACATATCATCATCTATTATTTTTATGTAGTTCTAGAATGTTCTGATTCAAATTAACTTATCTTTTCTTCATACATACATTGTATCTGCATATACCTGTAAAAGATAGTTTATTTGGTGGTATAGCTCCCAGAATGTAGATCCTATGTTATTTTTGACTTTGTATCCCCCAGTAACTGAAGAGCGTCTGGCACATCTTCACTCAATAGATTTTGATTGATAGATGTTACCGAGTGGGACAGTTTATACCCTCTTTCATTTCTCAATGTAGTATAAAAGGTCACATTGGGAGTGGGTAGAAATGACTATCTGGCACCACTTAACATACCAAAATGTGGTTTTAGTAGAATTGGTGAAAATCGGAAAAATGGATACAAAGGAGATTTTCTTTTAAAAATTAAAAATTGGATAGCTTTTCCAGGAAGAGGCTTAAAAATCCAGGAAGACACCTGAGGACACCTAAATTTACACTATGTAATAGATGCAAACTTCCAGAGGACAGGAAAGTTTTGTGAAAAGAGTTGCCTGTCTGTTTCTTCCCCTAGCCTGTTTTGGAATTTCAAAAGCATGGCCTCTCCCTCAGCCTGCTCCACAAAGACACACACACACACACACACACACACACACACAAAGACATACATACACAGAAACACCCTCCGCACAACCCTCCCCCCCCCCCACCACACTCACAAATACCCCTCAGACCTCCAAAGCCTTTTGTAGTGGTAATCAGGGTGGGGCTTTTTGCTGTTCTTCTCTTAAGTGCCTTTAATGATTCTGACCTGTGTGTGAATGGGGCTGGTAAAGTGGTTGTCTTGGAATGTTTCTCAGCATTAAGACAATTGGGAGTCATTGATTGGAAACCCTGCATGTGGTGGTACTAGGGATTAACTAACTTTCCCACACCCTAAATAGGACTTTTCACTGTTCTTTGTTTGAGTGTTTCTTAGCACTGAGATAATCAAGTGCCCCAGGGCTCTGAGACTGGTGTATAAGATCTGAGATTGGTGTTTGACTTTTGGGGCTCACTCATAGAAGGAGTGTTGAGACTCTGGGCAAGCCGTTGTAACTGCCCCCCCCCCCCCACTTTGCTAACCCAGACCCATTGGTTCTTCTCTGGTGACTATGAATTGTGATATGACCTGTTTATATTGTCTCTGTTAGTAATTTGTTTGTATTTGCTCTGAAGTTCAGGTTGCTGGCTTTTCTCCCTGAACTAAGTGAATGATATATGTATATTTGATTAAAGTGAGATTATAAACTCCTTAAAGTTGCTTTCCTTAGAAAAGCAGATCAAAGAACCTGTGCTGGCAGCTCTTGTTGCTGATTGTTGGGTCTTACACACCTACAACAGCTGCTCGCCACATTGTTGTTACACCTTCAGGCACAATTTAGCTATGTAATTCAAAGAATCATAGGTTTCCAAGATATAGGGTCTCATAGAGAACATTGAGTTACAGAGAAGTTAAGTGATGTGCCTACCATCATTCAGCCAAAATAGGTCTAAGGCAGGATTTGAATCCAGGTTTTTTTTTTTTCCAGTATGTTCCCTACCATACCACATGCTCCAAAAGGAACATCATCTCCATCCTTGTCTCTGAACATAGGTAGGGTTTTGCCTCAGACAAGCCGAGAACTACTCATCCTCTTTCCTCTTCCTTAGTCCATGAAAGGGAATACATCATAGATGGCCATATTATGAACATAATGAATCCTGTCTCTGGACCCTAGGAAGCTTAAATTGTTTTCACTTCCCAAGTAGCTGATCTCTTTATTCAGATTTCCAGGGAAATCAGATACTTTTCAAACAGTACTTTTTATGATTAGTTCAGGACCTCTTACAAATAACTACTAGAGAGTGAAAATCCTTCACTCTCACACCTTCACATCCTGAGCATTCATATGCTTCAAAAATATTTATTGAACACCCACCATAGTCATGCAAGGCACTCAAGAGTTGTAGGAACATAAGAAAGTGCCCTTGTGTTGTTCAGTAGTTTTTAGTGGTGTCTGACTCTTTGTGACCCTGATTTTAGGTTTTCTTGGCAAAAACACTAGAGTAATTGGCCATTTCCTTCTCCAGTTCATTTTATACATGAGGAAACTGGCACAAAGAGCATTAAGTCACTTTCCCAGGATCATGCAGTTAGTAAATGTCTGAGGCCAGAGTTGAACTCAGGAAGATGAGTCTTCTGGGCTCCAGGCCCAGTGCTCCATGCCACTTCAGTCTTGATATTCACTGAACTTCTCAGCACTTATAGTGCTCTGCTCTAGCTTAGCAAAGACTTTCTTCTGTGTTTTTTTCTGCTAGTTCCTCCTCTGATGCCAGCTCATGGTGTGGAGGTAGCCCTCAGTTCTTAAAGGGTAGGCCAGTAAAGTACAAGTCCTTACTAAGCCAGCTTCAAGTATGCCTTCACCTTCCTATTGTTCAAAGCAGCAGTGAAGGTAAGTTCTGAGCCTCTTTTGCCTAGGTGACTGGATATCGGGTGACAGAATTTTTTAGCTATTTTTTTATGATAAATTGCATTAATAGTTTAATGTTTTTGTTCTACTTCATTCACTGCATTATGATAACAATGATCACCAGTCACATCAGGATAGTACTTCTAAGAATTACTGATTTTCCCCCCACACATATCAGCATAGTACATCAGATACATAGGACAAAATTTCATCTTATGTAGGAGTTAGGTTTTAAAGTCAGCACATAAGGTAAATGATAATAATAATGATAAGTAGAAGAAGAAAAGTCAATTTTAAAACTCTCCATTCACTTATAGTATTAGTAAGTTGCCAGAGTGCACTGAAATATGAAGTGATTTGCCTAGAGAAACATAGCTGGTGTGTATCAGAGTGGAGACTTGGTCCTGTCTTATTCTGACGCTAAAAATTTTTTTCTACCAACTATGCCATGATGCATAACTTTCTCTCTTGCCAAAATTACTATTTTTTTTTTTTTAGCTATTGCAAGTCATGAAGAAAATGATTAAGGGGGCAAGAAATGTCCGTGGAGGGAACAACTACATTGATGAAATCATGGATATTTTAAAGTATTGGCAGATATGCACACACACACTTATACACATATGTGTGTACATATATATACATATATAAAACACATTTTATATATACATATATATAAACTTTAGTGATACTGCATATCTTTTCTTTGAAACATATGAATATATGTTTATGTAAATTTAAGTCAAGAGAACATTGTGAAGACAATGAGAAAGCCTGCCATTATCTATTCATCCTGCTCATTAGAAACTGCAGGTCACCTCTATGGCATTCATTCCTGGAAACTTGTAGCCTATTAAAATGGCATTTCCTAGAAGCAGGAGTTTTATTATAAGCCAATTAGAGTCAGTCCAGAGAGAGAAATGATAGATTTTCCAACAATCCCTAGCTGGCCTCCCTGTATTATCAGCAATCCAGATTTTAAGTTTTGTGAGAATAGAAGCCATGTTAGTGCCTTCTCCCTACTCACCTCCTTCATTACCATATCCCACCCTCCATCTCCACATCTTGAGTAGTGGGTGAAAATCCAGTGCCCAGGCCCTAGAAAAGCTTAAAAAATGCTGTTGATTGACTTATAAGGAACACAGAATCATAGGATAAGAAATCAAAGGGGTCCTGGGGTCACTGAATTCAACTCCAATCATTTTTGTCAAGTAGGAAATTAAGACCCAGAAAGGTTAAGGGTCTTGCCTATAGTCACATAACTAGTATATGACAAAACCAGAATTTGAACCCAACTCATTTGACTCCAAACCACAAACTTAATAACTTTTGGAATATAAGTTATATAACAAATACATTTATTCCTCCCTAGACTACCTCTCACTGGGGTTCAGAGAATACAAGTTAGTACCCTCTATGAGATAAGTGAGCCCAGGGAAGTTGGAAGAAAGACACACCCAGAGATGGCAATCTCAAGCTGTTTTCTCAGCTGCCTATGACATAGGGGCAAAGCAGAAAGGCAGTATGAAATGGCTGAGACTGCTAAGCTGGAGACTTAATGAGTGTACAATGAAAGCTGACATGTTTACAGAACATTGAAATCAAGAGAACATTGTGAAGACAATGAGAATGCCCACCATTATCTGTACATCAGGCACATTAGAAACTGCAGATTACTACTATGGCATTCATATGGCCAAATGTATAGTCTGCTAAAATGGCATTTCCCAGAAATAGGAGTTTTATTGTGAATCAATTAAAATTTGTCCAGAGAGAGAAATTACATATTCTAAGGACTGTGCTCTTTACACTATGGCTCATTCCTTCTTTCATCTGCTTTTGGAAGTTGAGTTCCAGATTCCTAACTAAATTATTGAAGATGCTACCACATTCCAGGACTCCGTGTATGATCAGTTCATGGGGCAGGCATATATTTATAGCTGTTTTCGATATGCCCTTTTTGTTTATTTTTTTCCTAAAATTTCAAAACATGTAAAAATCAAATACCTTTGGAAGGGTGGGATTCATTGATTTATTCTACTCCACCCTACCTGTATCAACTTACAGATGAGAAGTTAATTTATTCAATTTTAGCCTTTGGATTAAGTGTGAAAATTCCTTAGTAATGGAATAGCATTGCATGAGTATGAAATTCTGATTAACCAAGGAAATCTGCCCATGCCCCAGGGATCATCTATAAATTGTCAAAAAGAGTTGGAAAGGGCTTCATTCCAAAAAAAGTTGTTGTTCAAGCTGAAACCCCTGAGAAGGAGCCATGTCAGGAAGGGGAGGAAAGAGAGGCTCCAGCTTTGGACTCTGACACATCTCCTTCCTCCCCATGCCTCTGGCAAGAAGGGAGCCTCATGAGCCTCAAAGGGTCCAGAGAATGTTGAACTTCCCATCTTCCCATGGCTGTCTTAGTGGCAGTGGCATACCTAGATCAGCCGATAGAAGTGTATGCACTGAGTGCCAAGGATTGATAGATACAGATGAACCGTGATTAAGAGAAATCTTTCCATGACTGTGAGACAAAGACTTCTTGCAACCAGAAGCTATGAATTTGCTTTTGTCACATGTGCTCTGTAGGCTTGAGCCCACTTTCAGATGTATCAGACAGATAGATAGATACATACATACATACATTAATAGGTAGGTAGAGTTTTTTTTTTGAGGATGGGTATTCTTTATACCAATTATTGTTTCTGTACCACCTTAGCAATGACTCTAAAAACTACTTAAGGCTGGTGACTAAATTCATTATCTTAATAGTCTTGGAGGAAGTACATCACTAGGGGCTCAAGCTGATAACATTAAAGATTTAGCTGTAACCTTTCAAGAGTACACGCAGAACTCTGAGGGGGAGATGTAGCCTTGCTTCAGAATCCAAGACTATGAGTGGAATTCAGGAGAAGGATTCTCATAGCTTAGATGGGTTACACCTTCTTGTGGTTTTAAAGGACCATCTTAACCTTCTATGATACATAGCAGTTTTGGTCTTGGAATTAAATTTCTTAAAAGCTATATTCATTATAATGGAAGCACAAGTGTTCTTTATATAAGAAAAGACTAAGTACAGAAATCAAATTCAATATAATAAGCATTTATTAAGTAACTACTCTATGCAAGGCACTATACCTGCTTCTGTTGATACAAAGGACAAAACCAAACAGACCCTACCTAAGTTGCTGACAAATTTCCTGGAGGGATATGCTATGTGCAAATACTAAAGTATAAATATTAATTTGAGAAAAGAGAGAATATTCAAAGCTATGGAGACCAAGAAAGGCTTCATCTATCACATAAAGTGACATTCAAAGAACTCAAACAGTTCTAAGAAATGGAGACCTATGGAAGGACACTGTAGACATGGTGGGGTGACCATGAGAAGGAAAGATTAAAGTGGGGATTGGAATGTCAGAATGAGAAATGGAATGGAAGAATAGGAAACAGAAAAATTTGGCTTGAAAGTAGAGTATGTGAAAGGGAGAAGTGTGAAATACAAACAATTCTCATCAGGTTTGAGTCTTTTTTATAATGGAATGTGTATATTTTTTTATTTGACATCAATTTCTTTCACTAATATGAACTCTCCTTGGATGTTTCAGTTGTGAAAAAGAAGAGTAAAATGCTTGTCTATGAATTCCTGACTGTTTGTAGTATTAATATGCTATGGGCTGTTCTACATGTACAAAGAAACCTACTTTTATTATTCATTTTTATGGTGAGTTCTTTTCTCAGTCTTTTAAAAATGCCTCTCCTTGGCAATATGCTACTAGATAAATCTGATACATATAAAGTTTAAAATATGTGATGTATGTAGATACATAATTCAATATTGAGATATACTATTTTTTTTTATAGAAAATCTTCCTCTAGAATGTTACCTGTTGCTGCAGCAGGTGGGGAAGGGGAAGAAATCCAGTATGCTTTCCCAAGCCAAATAATTCCTTTCCACAGAAGGGTTTAACATTACCTTCTAAGCTAGACAATTATTATGTAAATTTATCAATTTTTGTACCTTTTGTTCCCAAGAAAGAGAGACTACAATATCTATCTCCTGTGTTTGAAAAGTCCCTAATAAAGAATTAGTGGGTACAAATGTATGTTCAAATTAGTAGAAGTAAATGGAAATGTTGAGGACCAGAATCTTAATTGAATCAGCTACTGCCAAGAAATGGAGAGGTTATTAAAAACAGGATGGATGAAACTCCTGAACTATAATGGTAGAAAATTGAATTTAAATTGTGAATAAAAATGAGATATATGTGGATAAAGGGATACTTACCTGCAACTGTGCTTAAAAACCCCAAACTATGTTCCTGTCATGACTGATAACTCCACATACACATACACAAACACAATATACACACATACCACATAAGTGTGCATGTGCGTATATGCATGCATGCGTGTATATGTACACATGTACACATACACATATACATGCGCACACATCATATACACATGTAATATACATGCACACACGTACTGTGTTTTTATGCATGCATGTATATACATAGATATATATGTGCATTTACATGTGTGTTTTGTATATGTGTTCAAAGATCCCTACAAGACAGAGGCGTTGGTTAATTCAAATGTTTAGAACAAGAACAAGGGAAGTCTAGTCAGCCAATGGAAATGGAATTGCATCTGTGATTTTGTTAGCATAGTTGAGCTCTTAGGAAGAAAAAGTCTTGCTACCAATGCAAGTCAGCTCTTTATAGAAAACCTACACTCTTGGAGACTTACGAGGCACATTAAAGGTTTAAATACTTGGCTCACACAGCCAGTAGCTGTCAGAGGCAAGACTTGAATGGAGATCCAAGGCCAGGTCACTAAACATTGTACCATACTGGCTTGAATAGACATCTTGTTTTAGTGGAAAGAGCATTCACTGTATTGGGGATCAGAAAGATTACATTATCATTCTGATTCTATCAAGAATTTGCTATATGATCTTGATTGAGTAAATTACTTAAATTTTCTGGGTCTCACTTTTCTTCTCTCACAAAGGAGGGAATTGGTCTCTAGCGTTTCGTCCAACCCTATAATTCCAGTTGAAGGACTGGCCTCTTTCCAGGTGTTTGTGCATCTTATAATTTGCTTTTGTAAACTTGGCACTGGAGTTGAAGTTCAGAGTCTTCAGAGCAGAGTTACTGCCTTTGATTCAGTTAGCCAATTTTAACCTGAATTGTGTTTAGTGGAAACAGACTATCTATAGAGCACTGTAAGCCCAAGGTGCATGAAATGCTGATCCATATTTTTTTAGTCCTCAAAAAAATAAATTCCAAACTCCATTTTTAAAAGGCCTTGGAAAACTTGGAATACAGACTTTATTTTTCTGAGCTAAGGATTTTAAATGAGAAGAGCTAACACTTGAAACAAAGTGGATGTATACATTCTACGTTGTGTATGCATGTGTGTGTGTGTGTGTGTGTGTGTCCAGGCACCGGTGTTATTTATCATTGTTTATCATTTATCATTGTATCTCCTTCAGAACCTAGCAGAGTTCCTTGATCACAATAGATGTCCTTAAAAGTTTTTTAAAAGGAGTGAAGTAGGGGCAGCTAGGTGGCACAGTGAATAGAGCAGGGGCCTGGAGTCAGGAGGAACTGAGTTCAAATCCAGCCTCAGACACTTGACATACTTACTAGCTGGGTGACCTTGGGCAAGTCACTTAACCCCAATTGCCCCGCCTTCTCCCCTAAAAAAAAAAGGAAACAAAAAGGAGTGAAGTACGAACCTCTCCAGACCCACTCTGTAGAATCTACAGACAAGTCCTGGGGGCAGCTGGAGGCAGCCTCAGCCTTAGAAACTTTCATCTCATGGACAGTGTGAGGCTGAGTAGGAGAAGACTGAAGGCCCTTCCACTGTTGAGAAACACCAAGCACAGTCAGATGGTGTCCAAGGCTGTGGCTGCAGGGAGAAGGACATAGGATACCCCTGGTGTGTGTAGTAGCAGAGGGGTGGGGATCCTTTTGGCTGGGAGCACTTGCAAGAGTCCCTGGTTTCAGTTCTAGGGCAAAGAGGACAGCTGCAGTTTGCAGCTACCAGAGGGACCACAGGGAGCAAAACCATTTGCAAGACAGCATGGTTGTGGGCTATAGTGGTGGCTTAGGAGTAGAGAAGAAAGTCCAAGGTTGGACCCCAGGGAAGAGCTCAGAAAATAACAGTAATAAAGACCTGAGGCTTCCAGCATCATTTCTCACAACTTGGGACTAGAATCTGATTATATTAATAGCTGCTAAAACAAAAATAAAAATAAAAATTAGTAAACAAAGAAGAAAGAATCCAACCATAGGCAGCTACTACAGGGACAAATAAGATCTGAGTTCATATTCAGAAGTAGATAATGGAGCTTTAAAAAAAGCCACTCTTTTTTCAATGAGAAATGTCAAATGGCCCCAAGCACAAAAAGAGTTCTTGGAAGAATTTGAAAAGGACTTTTAAAATCAACTAAGAGAGATTGAGGAAAAATTAGAAAAAAAGAGCAATCTAACAAAATTATGAAAAGAAAATAAACCAACTTGAAATAGAAAATCAAAAACTTAAGGAAGAAAAATAATTCATTGAAAACTAGAATTAGGAAAGGGGAAGCAAATAACATTAGCATGTAATAAAATCAAAGGAATGAAAAAATAGGATATACTGTGAAACATTTCATCAGAAAAAGAACTCATCTTGAGAACAGATTGAGGAAATGTAATATAAGAATGGTCTGACTACCTGAACATTATGATGAAAAAAGAATCTTGAGACAATATTACAAGAAATTATCAAGGGAAATTGCCTTGACATTCTAGAACAAGAAAGCAAAACAGAAATAGAAAAAATCCACTGATCACTACCTGAAAGATATCCCAGGTAGAAAACTTAAAGGAATATTATTGACAAGTTTCAAAACTCCCAGATTAAGGAGAAAATATTGGAAGCAACAAGAAAAAAAACCAATTTAAATATCATGGAGTTGCAGTAAGGATTACGTAAGACCTAGTACCTATTACCTTGAAGGACCATAGGTCTTAGAATACCATATTTTGTAAAGCAAAAGAGCGGGGGGTCACAACCAAGAGTAACTTATCTAGCAAAGTTAAGTATAATCCTGAATGAAAAAAAGGACATTTAACGAATTGAAAGACTTTCAGGTATTTGTGACAAAAACAGCAGAACCTAAGGGAAAATTCAATATGTAATACCCAGGAGAAATATAAAGTAAACATCATTATTAAGACCAATTATAGGTGACTCAATAAGGTCAAAGTGTTTATTTCTCATTTGTGTAAACATTATTAGTACTCTTATGACTGTCATCATTATTTGGGTAGTTTGAAAGAAAGGCTTGGGCAGAGCTGAGAATGATGGGGTGATTCTAAAAAAATAAATAAAACTGCATAGGGAGAGTAAAAAGGATTAATTATCTCATACAAATGAGTCATAAAAGGAAAAACTGATAGAGAAGTAGCTAGTGGGGGGCAGGTAGAGCTGGAACCTTACTCTCATCAGGAATGGGTTAAAGAGAGACCAACACAGACATTTGGAAGGTATAAAAGTCTTCTAAATTCAGAAAGAAACAAAAGGGCAAGGGGACAGGGTGGAGGGAGAGGAGGAGGGAGGAACTCTTAGTGGGCTGGGTAGATACTGGGTAGAAGTTAAACAGAGAAGTAACGAGGGATAGAGTAAATAGGGTGAGAAGGAGAGTAGGGAAAAATACAAAGGAGGAAAATACACAAGTAATTATAGCTTAGAATGTGAATGTAATGAATTTACCCACAAAACAGAAATGGATAGCAGATTAAAAATTTGAATATGACAATATGTGGTTTTCAGGAAACACTATTAAAATGAGAGATGCATATAAAGATAAAATAAAGGGTGGGAGTAGAATTTATTATATAAAAAAAGCAGGGGTAGTAATCATGATTTCAAACAAAGTTAAAGTTAAAATAAATTCAATCATAAGAGGGAAACAACACTACATGTCAGCAATATCATTCAATATTCTTTTAGACCATTTAAAATAAATAGACAGTATAAAATATCTGAGCATATACTTGCCAAAACAGTTACAGGAATCATAAGAACATGAAGATAAAACACTTTTTCTATAAATAGAGATCCAAATAACTGAAGTAATATTTATTTTTCATTGGTAGGTAAACCGAATGTAATAAAAAATGATAATTTTACCTAACTAATCTATCTATTCAATGCCATCCCAATTTAATAACTTAAAAATTATCTTACCAAGCTAGAAAAAAAAATAATAACAAATTTCATTTGGCAGAATGGAAGGTCAGGAATTTCAAAGAAACCAGGGAGGAAAAGATCTAAAAGATGCAGATTCAGCACTATCAGAGACCTTACACATCTTTTAAGGTGAGAGAATTGTTGAAATGTAAAATAGATAATTTTGATAATTTTAAATCAAAATTTTCTTGTGTAAATAAAACCAACGTAGGCGAAAATAGAAGTAATGCAGAAATTTGGGAAAAAACTTTCATAAACAATATCTCAGATAGGATGTGATTTGGTTGGAATATTGTTGTGGTGTACAAAATGATGAGTTGGTTGGTTTAGAAAAACATATCAAGACTTGGGATTATGAAGGAGGAAGCTATCCACCTTCAGAGAAAGAGATGACAAGTGGAAATAGACATAGTATGGTCTTACATATATGTGTATGAGTGTATGTGTACATATGTGTGTGTTTGAGTATGTATATATATGTGTGTATCCATGTTTAATTGTAGTACTTTTTAGGTTGGGGTGAGGGGAGGGAGGGGAAAAAATAAAGTAAAAAGTGCCCAGCAGAGAACAAAAGAAAACCTACAAAGAAGCAAAGAAAAGATGGATAGCTTGGAAAATAATTTACAGTATTTATTATATAGATTTTCTTAAAATGGAAATGTATTGTTTTACATTGAATCCTCTCTTATGTTCTGCTGTATACATGGCTTTTTTTCTTTTATCATATTATACTTAAGTTTAAAATAAATTTTAAAAATTTACAAAAAAAACCTAAACCATTAAAAAATTTTTAAAAAGGTTTTGTTAAATTCACAGCTTTTTTCCTTTTCTTCTTCATTGTTATAGTATATAGTTGAATAGTTAGGATTTTATTCTTTAGGACTACTATCCCCAAAAAACTGTTTCATATGTATTTTCTCTTTATTTTTGAAGCATAATTTCTTAATGTCTAGTATATACATGTATACATTTATGTATATGCATGTATGTATACACATATACACATATATGTGCATACATATAAGTATATTGTGTATGAATACATATCATGCCTTACTTCCCTTCCTTTAGAATTATATACTTCAAGAATGGTTACTTTCTCTCAATTTTTTCAGGTTTTTTTGATTTTTCCTCTACTTACCTTCTTGGAAATGAAATTACCAATGAAACAAGTCAAAAATTATGAGATTTTTCTATTGTTGGGAGAATTAAACTTTCTATAAACATCTAGATATTAAAATGCCCCTATTAGTTCTGTATCTTTCATACTAAATATGGTGAATTCTTTTGAGTTTTCACCCTTTTCAGGCCATCTGCTATATTAACCACTCTCCGCTCCTGGATAATATCTCTTTTCTAGGATATTATGATGTGATTCTTTTCTGTTTCTTCTACTACCTGCCTAGCCATTTTTTAATTTCCTTGCTAAAGGATACAAACCATATCTCCCCAACCATGGGTATTTCTCAAAGCTCTGCCTTAGGCCTCCCACTCTTCTCTTTCTATACCATCTCTCTCTCTCTCTCCATAACTTCATCAGCTTCCAATTATCATCTCTTTGCCAGGATCTTGCAAATCTAGACCTCCAGCCCCAATCTCTCTCCCATGCTTCATACTTCACCAATTGCCTATTAGACATTTCAAACTGGATGTTGCAGATACATTTCAAACTCAACATGTCCAAAAATAAACCCATTATCTTTCATCCTTCCCCAACCCCCAATCAGTCTCTTCACCAAACTCCCCTATTTCTGTCAAAGGTGCTATGATTCTTTTAGTATCACAGATTTGCCACTTTAGCATTTTACTTAACTTCTTACCCTCACTCACCCCGTGTACTCAACCAGTAGCCAAATCTTGCCATTTCTATTTCCCTCAGTCTGATTTCTTCTCTCTACTCACTTGGCTATTACTTTAGTTCAGGCTTCCATCATCTCTCACATAGATCATTACACCAACTTCCTAACTGCTTTCTGCGCCTAAATTGCCCCCACTGCAATCTAAACCACACTTTTTACAACAGCGATTTTCCTTAAATTCCTTACATTTCCTTAAGTGTAACTTCTCTAACCCCAGTAAATGCCAGTAGCTTCTTATTGCCTCTAGAATCAATTATAAGCTTTATATTTACTTTTTAAAATCCTTCATAACCTGGTCCCAGCCTATCTTTTGAAACTCATTGGACATTATTCACTGACTTGTATCATGTATTCCAGTCAAATTAGCTCTCTTTCTATTCTACACATACACAATACTCCATCTCCTCT
Source organism: Trichosurus vulpecula (assembly GCF_011100635.1). Taxonomy (NCBI): domain Eukaryota; kingdom Metazoa; phylum Chordata; class Mammalia; order Diprotodontia; family Phalangeridae; genus Trichosurus; species Trichosurus vulpecula. The sequence goes on along the minus strand of NC_050576.1, from coordinate 273,687,793 downwards.
TTCCACAACTTTGCACTAGAAAGCATCCCTTTCTCATCTCTACTTCATTGGAACATTGTCTTCTTTTAAAACACAGCCCTAGCACCATATTGTAGATCTAGGTGGCACAGTGGGTGAAGCACTGAGTAGAGTACAAAACATTTGAGTATGGATCCTGTCTCAGACATTTACTAGTTGTGTGACCCTGGACAAGTCATGCAAACTCTTTCAGTCTCATTTTCCTCAACCATCAAATGAAAGTAACAATTTTGAGAGGAATAGCTATTTTTTTCTGTTTTGCTATGGTTTTGCCTTTCTTTGTGTTCCCAGTGCTTAATAGAGTGCCTGGCACATAGAAAGTGCTTAATAACACATAGTTGACTTATTGATAGAAGAGGAAGTTTGCTATATTGAAGTTAGAGGCCCTGGGCTCTAATCCCACCTTTACTTCTACTTCAACAATTCATTTAATATCTCTTGGCCTCAGTTTCTCATCTCTAAAATCAGAGGTTGGACAAGATTGTCCACAAGGTCCCTTAGAGTGCTAAATCTGAGCCTCAACTTCTATAATCAATGAATTATAGTAGATTGTCTCTGATGTCTTTTCCAATATACTGATACTATGATTCTGTCAATAATCCTAAGGATCATAATGAAATTCAGAAAATCATTTTTGAAAACAGAAAATAGCAAAATGAAACAATGTCTGTGTACTTTGTAAAGAAACTTATTATGATGCTCATCAGAAGTTATCCACAACACATCCTAAGCACAGAGAGCAAAACAGGGAACTTATTAAAAAGTACTTATAAGAGTTTCAGAATTCTATTTTGAATTTTTTTGAAAATTAGAGAAAAACAGTCAAATTAATACAAAATTGGCCGAAGGCTTTCACTTTTCAGGATTTGCTTTTCTTAGCTCAGATTTAATTTAAATTAAATTTAAATTAATTTAAATCTAAATTACTTAGAATTAGCTTGAGTGACTCTCTGGAACTTGAGCAGGGCCCAGATGGTCATTTGTAGAAAGGTGAAAGGCTAGTCAGTCTGTTTTTTTTCTTTTTCTTTTTTTTCCCATGTATATATCTATTTGTTTTTGTATGTGATTTGCTTTCTCTTTTTTAAAAATTTGGATAATATATTATAAAATTATATAGAATAAAATTCTCTGACCTCATCCTATATTTTAAATGCAAAAGTCTTATGGAGATTATTCATGACTAAAGCTTGGATCCATTTCACACCAGATCCAAATGGGTGCTTTAATATTTCAATCCATTAAAAAAATTAATGAGAAACCTGTCATGGGTAATCACTTGCAATGGAAGGCTTGAGCTCCTTTAACGATAAGCACTCTGTGATTTCAAAGTTCAGCTCAGGTCTTCTGGCTTTGACTGACAAAGATGAGGTAATGCTCCTTTTGGTTAAACATTCCCCCCAAATTCAGTACCCCATCTCTAGCTTCCATTCCTTCGCAAGGCTTTCCCTCATGCCTGAAATGCACTTTTTCCTCATTTCCATCTTTTAGAATCCTTCTCTTGCACAAAGGCTTACCTAATATAGTATCTCTACCTGGAAGACTTTCCTGAGCTCTCTAGTTATTAGGGTTCTCTTTCTTCTCAAATAATTAAGGATATATTTATCCTTTGACATTTGTATCACCCAGTAATTAGTTGCAATGGGATAGTTTGGGGAAGGCAGGATCTTTTTATTCCTAGAGACTAATACAGTGTTTTGAACATAGACAATTAGTAATAAAAGCTTGTTGGATTGGATTTTTTTATTTGTGTTGTTGATGGGTTAGTGGGATGACCACCACCACCATCTATAACAAATTTTGTTTGGCACTCAGCATGTGTACAGTGATGTGATAGAAAACTGAATGCTTACTACAGGAAGACTAGCATCACTAGAAACCATGGGTTGCAATCATGACACTTCTTTGCTCACTTTCTGGTCACTGGTCTAATATTACCGGCCTTTTCTACTTATAGGCTTTCCTCTCTGGTGTGCCATACTATGCTCTCAACACTTTGGATAAATTTGGTTCCCAAGTGGAAGCATTTATCAGGTCATCATTGTTCTAAAGTGACCATGTCAATCAGTTAATCAACACGTATCTCTGAGATTTTGCTAGTTTAGGAAATTTCTAGTGTGCAAGTTCCCTTCACTAAGGCAGATTCTTCATACTCTTATGGGTCATTAGAGTTTGGTGACAGCATTCTGTCAAATAGCCAGTACTTTCAGAGGCAGGATTTGAAACCCAGGTATTCCTGGCTCCACCCCTACCATTCTGTCCTCTGTATCATATTTGCCATAGAGAGCTAAGAAAGAAAAAAAAAACATAAAAAGTAAAATTTACATTGCTTCTGGATCTTCATAAAAATTTCTGTTCAAGTGTTAGCACATCTTCCTAAACACTACTTAGAATCAAAAGTTTCATTACACTGATAAATGTGTTTTTCCACTTGAGGAAAGTTTCCCCTTTCCCAGTCTGTGTTTTATGTGGTTGTTTGTTAGGGAGACTAACAGAATGACTAAATCAATACAGACTGCACTCCAGGCAGAGAGGGACTGAAAGAAAGTGTGGCATCATTAAACTGAATTATGGACAAGCATTTAAGGAGACAAATAAGTATTTTGTTACTATAAAGCTTCATTTTTTATAGCTTAGATGAGTGAAAATGTTTACAAAGGTTCTAGAGTGGAGGGGGGAATAAGTGCTGGAGTATTGAGGTACTGCTAACTAGTTTTCTGGGAGTCCCCATTATCACACAGAAGCAAAGTCAGAACAACATCTCTCCAAGTCATCACCTGTGTCTGGAATTGTGTTTCATACACATTCAGTGAAATGAAATAAGATGTGGTAAAAGTAATTACCCCTATTTCTTTGGTGAAGTGGAAAAAGCACTAAATTTGGAGCCAGAGAAGCTGTTTTCTGCTACTTAGAATCACAGGTTTCAATCTGGAAGGAAGGCTATTTAGTTCAAACTGCCTGCCTATTTTGCCTTAGGTAAGTCTTTTAACATCTTTGGGGCTCAGTTTCCTTATCTGTAAAAGGAAGGGGTCATATTAGAGGATCCATTAAAATTCAAAATCCTGTTTCATAATGCTGATGTTAATACCAGCTCACATTTGTGGAATACATTAAGGCTATCTTAGAGAATTTCTTCAAAGACTGGCAGGCCAGTTGTAGCAATATAGTTATATGCACCTTTGAAGGAGGCAATAAATAGTGGAATGAAGGAAAAAGAGGGCTGAGAGGAGGGATAAAAAGTAAAGGCATTTGGCTGGGATTGAGGCTGTTTCCTGGCCAATGTAAGGGTACTACGACTGACTAGGGGAAGGAAAGAATGGAAGGAACTGATGTGAGATAAACGTGACTGCTCAGTGGAGAGAATGTTTGCAATTCTAGTGAGGGATTCCCTCCCAGCTCTGCTCAGTCCAATCCTCCCAGACCTAGAGCTTTCACCAACTGACCAGTTGCTGATGAAGGGATAACAAGCTGGCCAGGCCCAGGCTATTGAAAGGCAGTGTCTAGTTCTGGGCACTAAAACAAAGGAAGGACATGGACAATTTGGAGAGTGTTCAGAGCAGAGCCGCAATGATAATTAAAGGGTTGAAAATAAGGCCCAAGCGGAAAGATTTAAACAAAGTAGAATTATTTAAACTAGAGAAGAAGCCAAGGGACAACTGAATAATGATACTTTATAGCTCTGAGCACATAGTGTGACCTCAATAACTGCCCATTGAATGATAGTGGACATTTGGATATGAAGAGCTCTCATATCATCTTGATTTTGATCTCACGTATATGCCTCAACAGTTTTATGAGGTAAACAGTCAAAGGATTGTTATTCTCATTTTATAGACTAGGAAATTGAAGCTGAGAAACTAAAAAATTTCCCTGAAGTAGAAGACATCAAGTGATGAAGCTAACACTTGAACCCAGGTCTTTGTGATGGTTCTATAAATTTGACTAAAATCAATTACATTTCTGCAGTGCTTTGGGCTTTACGGCACAAGCCACTTCCTTCTAACAGCCTTCTAAAATAAATGTACAAACACTCTTATCCTTGTTGTACAAACATGGAAAATGAGGCTCAGACAGACTGGCCAAGGACCACACAGGTAGCAAGGTATCATCACTGGTATTCAAACCCAGTTCTCTCCTGCGTCACATATTCTTGCCACAATGATGTAATATCTGCAAAAGAAACTATAAGATGGCCCTGACCTCTGACAGACACACTTTAAGCAAGAGAAAATGGTATTTGAAGATATCTAAAGACTGCAGGTTTTCTGATCTTATGACTTGTGATTACCACAATCAAAGTCCTTTCTTAGATCTCAGGCCATTCCACAGCACAGTATGGCACACGAAACTCTTTGGAGAACACATATATAACATGGGGAAAATATTCATAGGCACAAAAAAAGGACATTAGCAATACCTGACCCTTGTGGTTACAATCTTCTGCTGTGACAATATCCTACCTGTCTCCTCTTTCTTGCCTCCAAAACTATAGGGTTTTATAATGACAATTATAAACTACAACAGGAAGACTTCTCCCAGATACTTTCTAAAAGCTTTGCCACCTCTCTTGATCTCAGTTTCATCACCTGCAAAATGAGAGGGTTGAACCTGAAAGCCTTTAAGTTCCTTTCAAGAAAAGTACCATTATTCTTACTTTATAAATGAAGAAACTGAGGGATAAGGATGTTAAGGGACATGACTATGATCACACTGAAGACAAGTATTATCTTACTCTAAAATGCTTCCCCCCGCCCTGCCCCCATCATTCTTTCCACTACACAGCACCGCCTCTTCTACAAAGGCAGCATGTTAAGGGCCACTCTTGAAACTCTCAGCTGAGGTAGCCTTGCTTCTAAATGCTTTTGTGTGGGCTGCAAAGCAGCCTTTTTGCATAGATAACACAGCTGCTTCTTTCCTATCTTGATAGATCACTTGTCCTGCCTTCCCTGCTGTGCTAATAATTTTCTGACTCCAAGACCAGGTTTCTTCCTACAACATCATGTTACTTTTCCATTAAAAAGAATGAGTGATATATAATGGGTATTATACAAGTGGTTTAAAGGACCCAGCCCTCTGACATAGAAATCTCTTAGGGAAGAGGCAATGGCATAGAAGATCCTATTATCATCTCTGTGGGAACAAATAAATCCCCATTTAGATAGGGTAAGAAAGAAATGATCACATGGTTGGCCCATTTTCATCCTCAGACCAGTGGAATCAAGGACAGATCAGTACCTAGTAGTAGACCACACAGAAGCAGCCATTTGCTAAACGGTTGTCCAAGAGATTGGAGAGATCTAGTTGCTAGGTCACTGCAAGCTATAATTTTCTATTACAGCACAGGCTCCTGCTGTTCTGTTCTTGGGCTTATCAAGGCTGAAGGTCCCCTTGAGGCTTCCCTCAAGACATATCTTGCACTTTTTTTCCAGAAAACATAATTTTGGGGGATTTTGGAAGCAGGGAAATACACTGTTTTCTAGCTGTATACTTTTTGGGGCTTCCTATTTACTTCTTCATAGAATGTAAGGCTTAGATTTATATTTCCATTGGCCAATTTAGCTTACAATCTTAATCATCAGGGATTTATATTGGTTCCATGAGATATAAGCAGATTTTTGAGCATTTTGCAATGAAGTTAATCTCAAAAATGGGAAATTATTTCCCTTTGATAGTGATTTCTGTCAGCTATGTGGAGGAATAGAACATATTAATTCTTTTATTTTCTTTGTCATGTAATGAAAGTTTATTGAAAACAATTATTTTAACATTGTTTGGCCATCTGCCATGTACCCTTTTACGGGATTGACCAGGGCATACAAACAGATAGTGTTCATTGAATTTGCTAAACAGAATGTGGGGGAAGGACTGATCAGTTATGAGGCAGGTGAAAGTGTTGATCTTGGAGTCCCTGGTCCTGAATTCAATCCCAATTATTTCAGTAACTACCTTCTTGACCTTAATTAAGTCACTTTACCTCTGTGAGCCTCAGTTACTTAATCTGTAAAATGAGGGGGCAAATCTAGATTTATAAGAACCCTTCCGGTTCTAAATCTATCATCTCATGATACTGTGATTGCTCTTACAATAGAATAATGTATCAGGCAAATGATATAACTTCCTAATTGAGACCTGAGATGAAATTCAAACATAAGCCGTAATGATTTTCCTCTAACGAAACCATTTTTTCCATAAAAGGGGAACCAAAAGCTGAAAGAAAACAAAATACACATGCTCATTCACAACAACAACAGCAAACAACAACATATATACCTAAATCCTTGAACCAGTAAGGAAAACTCTTAGATATTAGCTAACTGAAGCAATGCTAAAGAATGTCAGCATGATACTTTCTATGCTAGAAACTTTCCATGTCCCACTTATTGTGAAATTCCTTTGATTTTGGGAAGGTCTTGAATGTTTTTTTGCCAAAGCTGATCATTGGCTTTTGGCTTCCATCATAAGAAAAGGAAGGTTATAGTTTCTGAAAGTTATACACATGCATTCTGATGTTCTTCACTCTTATATTAGCATTCAGTGATGCTAATATATTATATACATATAATATATAACATATATCATAAATATTATATCGTACTATATCATATCATGTTATTAACTATATTGTATTAGCAGCCCATGATGACTTTTCTCACATAAGTAGTAACAAGGAAATCAGAACATCCTTTTTTGATATATGTCCTGAAATGAGAGAGGCAAGACGAACCTCAGAAGAAGTGTACCATACAATGTGCCCTAAGGAAAAGGACTAATATCTTAGAGCACTAGCAGATGATGCCAGAGATTCTGGAAATCAAATATTGCATGGGCAAACAGAAATCTCCTAGAAAAGAATCATGTGGTACAAATAAATGGATCTTTTTGAGAAGTACTCGTTGTAATGTCAATATCCTATAGCAGCCAGCATCATTGATTTACAAGGTATTGTGGTTGGCAGAGGGACCTGAGGGAGTCTGAGGTGAGCATTTGGGGTTTCTTATTTCTGGAAGGCAAGAAGTGACACAGATACAGCCAAGGGAAACTCTGCCCCTGCCAGCAGCCCAACTTAGGGATCTGAATATAATTTTAGGTTTTTATATTAACACTATTATTACTTATTTTTAAAATGGGAAACTTTGTGAAAAGCTATGGATTTTTCCTTTTCAGAAAAGGAAAATTTCACTGGAAAGCAGGGATTTTGAAGAGTCTGTTTTTGAGCCTTATACTTGGAAGAGATGTAGTGAATTTAGCAATGCCACAGAAGAAAGCAGGGGATACCAACGAGAAGTATGATGACTGAAAATGAGGAGACTTGAATTATAGTCGGGAGCTCATAGCTTAAACTCTCAGCCTCAATGATCTCATTGACATAATCAGAAGGTTGAATTAAATGATCACCTACAACTCTTCTACTTGTTAAGGTCTGTGAATTCCAAGTTGGAATAGAACTTCCCAATATTCTTTCTTCCCTTTCTTTTCCCCCTCTTTCTTCCCATTTCTCCACTTCATCTCTCTGCTCTCTCTCTCTTTTTCTCTATTTTTCTGTCTCCGTCTCTCTCCTGTCTTTCTACCTCTCTATATCTCTGTCTCTTTTTCTCTGTCTCTGTCTCTCTCTGTGCCTGTCTCTATCTCTCCATCTGTCTCTTTCCATTAGGTATGTATATGTACAATTTTTGAGGAATCTAAAGGGGTGCTAGAATGAAAAGATTTGTAAACTACTGGGGTTTTTTGAGCTTTTGAAAAGAAATTATACAATATGGCAATCAAATGTTCTGTGTTTTAACTCATCTAAATATCAATGGACTTAAATTGAAGGCAAAGATATTTTTGTTTGTTTTCAAAATGAAAATATTTCATGGCTGTGAGAGCACTAATATGCTGGAATCTCTTTCCCCAAAGACTTTTAGTGGTAGGATAGATGCCCATCTGCTTGGACTAGCTCAGGGAAAATTCTACCCAGAGGCAAGGAAAGGACATGTCTTGAGATTCCCTGGATCGCTATGATTCTCTGATCAAGGAACAATCCACCAGAATCGAGGTTCTTAAAAGGTCAAGACAAAAAGCACACCACTGACTTGGACCAGGTCACAATCTAAGAATGTTATTTCAGACCAAAACTTAAGATCGGTGCCCAACAAAGCCAATCAAAACCCTGCTTTTATGTTATGTTGCTTCTTCTGTAGGCTCTGGCTTGTGCCTGCTCCAGTCTATTCCCACATAGCATTCCTACCCTGTTCTTCCTCTTCATATTCTCAGACCTGATACTTTTCAGTCCTGCTTAATGTTTATGGGGGCAGAATATTTTTGTATTCCAACTGATGAGCTTTTGTTGATATTTTGTTCCCCTCGCAACTCTATTATTGTATAATATTATGTGTTTACAAATTCTAATTCTGTGTTAATTTAAATATAACAACTTCAGATAAAGGAGCCAATAGTAAACTTTTCACTTCTAAGTATGGCAAACCAAGATTAGAAGGATTCATGTTACATACTTACCCATTTAACATTTTGGGGTTAAGGGTTCAAGTTCATTTAACTTGAGACTAGTCACATTTTATTTGCTCCTTAAGCCTCTGAAGTGATTCATGATTTATATATGGCAACATGGGAAAGGGGGAAGGGGATGCCAGTTTAATGACAGCATACTCTTTTGAAGCCACTTTAATAACTAAAAAAAGATGAAATAGTTTAAAAGTACTATGGAAAAAATGAGAAGTTAGTCTAGTGAAAAAAATTAAGGCAGAAACTTAATTGTATAAAATTACTCAGCTACAACATGTACTTATGATTAATAGAATTTTCTATAAAATTACTAATTAGGCATTTCAAAGCATGGACATTACTATAACGGCTAATCAGAAAGCATAAAGACACCTTAATAAACATTTAATATATGTTTTTCACGTGTAAAATTCAATTCAGTTTCCGGATTGAGTATGTGTCCATTTGGAAACATATGGGTACTTGGCGCTAGATAGTCAAAAGATATATATGGTGTACTTTTACACTAGATTTTGAGCTATATATAAATGCAACTAAAGGTGTCCTAAGACTCTAAGGACATTGGGAAAAATCCATTCCAATGCTTTTTGGTATTAGAAGGGTCTGTTCCTTTCAATTATGAAAGCAAAAATGCTATAATTTAACATTTTAAATCTCTATTGAAAAGAATATTTTGGAGGAAAATTGGTATGCCAAAAATACTGTAGTTGCAGCTAGCTTAATCAACATTAAATTATTACATCGAATTAAAATCTATCCAAATGTCTCAAGTAGATGAGCATCAACATTAAAATACGCACACATTCTCATATTCTCTCTCTCTCTCTTTCTCTCTCTCTCTCTCTCTCTCACACACACACACACACACACACACACACATAGATGCTCTAATTGATTTACACTAATGTGGAAATCTTTATGGATCTAGGTCCCAAATCACCTGTGTAATAACAATAACTCATACTTTAAAAGTGCATTAAATTTCACAAAAGGATTTCTTCTGAACAACTAACTGTGGTAGGTTGTAGACGTATTATCATATTAAGTTTAAAGGGGAGGGTTATATTAATTACTTTTGGTCCCAGAGCAAGTGTCAGAGCCCAGGATTTGAATTTAGGTCTCTAAGCCCTTTCTGCTTTCCCATACTTTTCCAAACTATTTCCTCCATCACTTTTGTGAGTGTCTTTGGTGATTTTAACTGACCACTAGAAACAAGAAAGACAGTGCTCCAGACCAGGCTCAAATATACAACCTCAGCATCTCACAAATACACTAGAAGTGTTCTTTTCTAACTTTTAAAGCTTCAAAATGCTAGTTTTAGCATAAATAACTGTAGAGATGATCCCAATGTGAGCCAATGCAGAGCAAAGTAGATTCTTCCTTCCAAAGGAAACTACGTATTTTGGTATCTCTCTTTGTTTTAATTATTTACATAAAAGAGCCATAATTACAGAACTGTGGCAGAAGAAGGAAAAAAGGTCTTTGGGATTTCCCATTGGTTCAGGGCTTTTCAAGCAGCTGCTTATAATTTCAAAGGGGGAAAATATAACAATTATTCACACTGTCCAAAAAAAGGAGGGAAGGAGGAGCTGAAGGTCAAAAAAGTCCTATAAATGATCAGTGAGCTAATCTTGTGGCTATAAAAGCCATGCTTCCAAACCACCAAAAAAACCCAGAAAATCAAAAGTTAAGGTGAACTAAGGAAGAAGAAAACTGTTGAAAAGAGGAAAAAATGTAAAGGGAAAGAGAGACGGAAATCAAAAGGGAAAAACTGAGACAAATGTCTACAAATTTAAAAATAGAGAGAGGAAATTGCTGCAAATATCCCTCAATTAAGGGTGTTCTCTTTTCAGGGTCTAAGCTCCTAAACTGTTCTGAAGAGGAAGAAGGAGAATAGAGGCCTTGCAAATGCAATGTCAAGAGATGTAGAAGGCTTCCAGAATGTGGGGTTGTTACGCTGGGGAGAATTTAAAGGAGAATACAGACACAAGTTGTACAGAAGGACCAGGCATGAATGGGTTGTGGTCTTCACAGTAGAGGGCATATTCACATGAATGCACAAATCCTTTGAAGGTCAAAGAACTTCAAAATACTTTCTCTTTCTTTATTCAAAAACCACTATGCACTGCCCTTAAGACACTGAGAGGTTTCTTCATCTCTCTATTCCTCACTTGCCTACAAACTCACAGCATTTTGGAATTAAAGGGAAAATTAGGATGATAAGTCAGGTGGGGTAGCATTAGAATTTTGAATAAACCTTACCAGTGTTCAGGATTTCCATAAAGCTGGGAGGAACCTCTGAAATTATCTAGCACAATCCCAATATTTAATAGGCAATAGTAATAATAACTGACATTTCTATAGCTCCTTAAAGTTTGCAAAGTCCTTTCCACGCATCATCTCATTTGCACTTCACAGCAATCCCATAAAGTAGATACCACAGGCATTGTCATCCTCTGTATTCTACACAGAAGCAAAGTGGGGATCATAAGAGATTAAGAGTGGGTATCAGCACATCGAGGTCACACAGCTACTAGGTGTTAAAGGCAGGATTTGTGTCCAGATCTTCCCAACTCCAAGCCAAGCATTCTATCGCTATATCCTAATGCTTCTCTCACTGATGGGAAATAAGTGAAGTCACTTGCTTATGCTCAAATTCCATCTCGGCTAATTGCTTCTGCTGATTTTGGACAAGTCACTTAACTTCTCTGGGCTTCAGTATTCTCATCTGCAAAAGTGAGGAGACTGAAATAGATACCCTCTATGTTATCTTCCAGTTATAAAACTGATCTAATATGGTCCTGTGGCATTACACCTGGGGCCCAAATAACTCTGGGTTTAGCGTCAACAACTACAAAATGATTCCTTGTGCATATATTTGGTGTCCAATAAATAATGGTTGATTAATTCAGTCAACATAGACCTAATTCTGTTAAAAACAAAACAAAACAGTTTTGTTCACTGAGTTTGCACACTTTTATTATATGTCTCGACAAAATCCTCAGAGTCTGCAAAAATTGTGTTATAACAAAGGCTGAGATTGAGAAGGCCCGTCTTCTTTATATGAAGCAATCTGTCATCTTCCACGTTATTAGAAAAAGCTTCTTACATCCTAACTTATGGAATACTAGGAAACAATCTGGCCCCTTCTTACCTGACGAATCTTCTTAAATATTACTTAAAATCTATGGTCCAAATACTAGTCGTCTTGTTCTTCCTTACCCAGGACATCTTCACTCTCATCTCTTTGACTGTGTACTGACCAGCTCCCATGCTTGCAATTCCCCTCACCTCTACCCTTAAGATTTCCAGGTTTTCTTTAAAGACTGTTAAAATGCTACCTTTTTCATAAGGCCTTTTCTAGTACCTATTGTGTCCAGTGCCTTCTCTTCTAAGGTCATCTTTCACTCTGTAATATATATGTGTGTGTATACATATATACATATACATACATGCATGAATATATGTAATATATAATGTATATATGTGCATATCTACATATGTCTGTATATGTACATGTATATATGCATGTGTTTAAGATATGTATGTATGTATGTATGTATGTATTCATATACACACAAAGTTTTCACCCCCACTAGAATATAAGCTTCTTGGGGGGAGTGAATACTTTTGCTATAATTTTTTAGTCTATTTTATAGTTGAGGAAACCAGTGTAAATAAAGTTAAATGACTTAGACAGGGTCATATATCTAAGTGTCTAAGGCCAGGTCTGAACTCAGTCTTCCTGACTCTAGTCCCAGCACTCTATCCACTGGGCCACCAGTTCTCTGTCATTATGTTGCAATGATTCTTTCCTTTTCACATCTAATGACTATTCCTCTTTCCATTTCTTTCTTTAACAATGATATTCTCAAAAAAGTCTTCACAGAGTAACCCTACCCTGTCCCCACCATGGTTACACATTCCAAATATTCAATTTTGCTTTCTTTGTATATAGCTTTTATTATTTTCCTCTGTTTAAGTGAGATGACTTAACAGTTGAGTTCAAAATGGCACATGGTGTCTGAGTACCTTTGTAGGGAACTTCTATTATCCCCTTTTATCCATCATTTAGAATGATTACCTCTCACTTCATTCTAAAGTGAGTTTACTTTTCAACTGTTTCCTTTTACTCTTATTCCTCAATTTAAAATTGCAAAGAATCAAGTGTGACCCTTTTACTTACTGCCTTCTATTTCATGCAGCAGAAAACAGTGACAGTGATGGTGCTTACAAGATGGCTAACTTGGGTTTGTACTTAGTTGGTATTAAAAAAGAATAAGCAACAAAGAATTCGAAGTCCATATCATCTATATATTCCATAACATACCATCGAGTGTCACAATCTGATTAGTATTCAATATAGTCTAGATACTTATTATAAGTTTAATTTTTGGAATAATTTCTGTTTGATCTGAAATTCAACTCTAGCTAGATACACTTTTTATTTTCAGGTTGAGGTTTTTATTTATTTTTTTTTAAAGAGAACCTTGCAGAGAAATTGAGACCTGAAATATGTCAGTTCTTATTAGAAATATCAGAGCAGGTGCTATCCTTGAGTGGCCCCTAGTCTTACATTCCAGTCTCTAAGCAATAAATTTAATATATCTGACTTGGCCCCAATCTTCCCCACCTAAGTAAATATGGAATCTGAAAAGGCATAGATTCATGCCAGGAAATTAGTGGCATGGCCACTGTTTTGCCATTTATCATGGAGCCAAAGGCTTGATATATTAGCACATTGGCTCTGTGTTTCAGATGTGACCCTGCCTTTTTATTTACCATCCTCTTCATTCTGACCTTCCTGCTGGGAGATTATATCGCAGGCCCAAAGCAGCCCTCTGAAGACAGGTGTTACAAGTGCTGCCTGCAATTAGACTGACGGCTTTTAATGACATCTATTAGAGATAGCTTACAATCAAATGTGACTTAGGAAAGACAATCTCCTCAGAACCCCTCCATCCTCCGAAGTTCTGAGATTTTGTGATTCTATGGATTTGTTGTTGAGTCATTTTCAGTCATGCCCAATTCTTTGTCACTCCATTTGGGGTTTTCTTGGCAAAGATACTGGAGTGGTTTGCCATTTCCTTCTACAGACCATTTTACAGATGAGGAACTGAGGCAAACAGAGTTAAGTGACGTGCCCAGAATTACACAGCTGGTAAATGATGCTAGCTTTGAACTCATTAAGATGAATCTTCTTGATACCAAGCCCAGTGCTCTATCCAACATGCCACCTATATAGGGCTCCACAAAGCTTCTCTGCTCCTGACTAAGCAACACCTACTTCTGTACCTGACCCTTATATGGTATTATTTAATAGTTTAATAGTCATCAAGCTGTCTGCACTCTTTTCCATACCTTCTAGCTCCTCCACATTCTTCCTCAAATGTGGTGTCTAATCATGTAAAGAACATTGGATATTGGTCCAATCTGTCCCCTATTCAACAAGCATCAAGTAAATAAGCATTTATTAAGTACCTACTATGTGCCAGTCAATAAATTGTTAGTTGACAGTCATTGATTAAAGCTCTTACTATGTGCAGGCAATGTGCTAAGTGCTGGGGATATAAAGAAGGGCAAAAACAATACTTGTTTTCAAGGAAGACTTGGGGAAGACAATATGTGAAATAACTATGAATAAACAAGACATATGCAGAATAAATTAAAAATAACCATGAAGGGAAGGCATTAGAAGTAAGGGTAACCAGGAAGACATTCTTGGTTCTGCCAGGAACAAGCAGGGGAATTTGGAGGACATCACTTAAATTCTTAAAGCCTCAATTTTACTCATTTGGAAAATGAGGAGTTGAACTAGACAGCATTTAAAGTCTCTTCCAGCTTTAAAATTCAATAAATTGGTCCTTTTTGCTTCCTTCCATACCTGATTCAAGTAAAATTTCAAATACAAGGGTAGTCTTTGACACATACCTTTTGAATCCTAGCATTCCATCCTGCCTCTGGCCAGTCAAACTAAGATATAAGAAAGGAGCCAAATGATCAAGTCTTTTAGACTGGGTTAGGAGAAGAAACTTCATTTAGTAGGTAAGGTATCCTACCCTTACAGATCTGATAGACCTATGGGGCATTAATCATAATGTTAGGAAAAGTTGGGTTCAAATCCTGGCTTAGATACTTTGAAGCTATGTGACCCTAGGCAAACTACTTAACTCTTCTTTCTCAGTTTTCTCTTTTATTAAATAAGACAATTTGATTCTATGGCTTCTGGGGTCCCTTCCAAATTCTATTTGCTACTTCAGTTATGATACTATGATGCAGATTGCATTGCTTCCATATCATGAGTTGGCATGGTAGAAAAAATATAACTTGATAGAGAGTATATCACCCTCTTGAAGCATGCTCATTCACCATGCCATTCAAAAACAAGGAAGCTTGAGGTGAGCAAGCTTCCTGGCATGCATATTGAAGGGATCATTCTCCTATTTTTCAAATTCAGAAGATGTTCAAAAATCCTCTGACTGCTTACAGTCAGCCATGATGACTAGAAGGTTTTTTACTCTATAGTCAGGAAAAGTCCTTTGATTATCTATTAAGATGGAACTCCATGGATATTCCATCTCAACTCCTCTGGCTTTGTCCTCCTCCCAGCTTTACTGTACAAAGATGATCCAGATTTGGGGTAGAAACAATTCTTCTAATCTGGTTGAAAGCCATAAGCTCATAAACTCTTAAGCAAGCCTGGGTCTGAGATGTGTTGCCTCCTGTCTTCTTGTCTATCCTGCTCCTGCGTCTTCTTCCCATTGCTAAAAAGCCTTAGGAGTTCTCAAAACACAGCTGACATTTTCCCTTCCTGGGGACTGTAATGGCAACCACACTGGCATATCCAGGTTGGCTGCTAGTACAGGTCTTTTATCTGCTTTACTAAGGAAAAATAGCTGTTTCAGGGGTTAATGATCTTTCTTTTTTAACCACATAAAATACAAACACAGGAAACACAGAGAAGAGAAATAAAGACCAACAGATAGGACTCTACTGCCTGAATCAAAGCCTTACATCCACCACTGAATCGAGAGAGTCTTTACCTCTGAGGAGTCGGGGAGTTCTGAGCATACAACCAGAGTCTCAACCAGGGAATCTTTCTCATAAGCGAGCCCCCAGGGCAAAAAGCTCACCTCTGACCTCTGAGAATATATACTCTTTCAGCTAATAGTCTCAGAGCCTAATTAGAAATTAACAAAAGATGTGTAAGCCTTCCTACAAGCAAGCAAGTTTCCCTTAATGGGCTCCACATGAAGACTATTGATGGGCAGGGAAGATGTTATTCCTCATTAACCTTACAGGCACCTAAGCAGGACAGCAGCTACCAAGAGTGGAAGCAGCAATAGCAACAGAAGAATACACAAAAAAGGAAGTTATGTGGTGAGAGATCACTTAGGGGAAACAAACCTCATGCATTAGCCATGCAAAATGGCTAATTAGCAGCTCAGTGAGAGAGGGGCAGAGGGATCTCTTTGCAAATATCTCAATGAGTCTTCAATATTAGCCTTTCAACTGACTGTACTTATAGTGATAAGTTCCTGGATCCTATTTTACTTATTCCATGATAGTTTATATTGCTTTTGCATTCCCTTTTTTGTATGGGGCTTTTCCTGGCATACTTAATTTATATTGTATATTAAATGCTACCTTGCTTTTCTTTTTTAGGAGGGGCCCTTAGTTTTCAGACCCATAAATATATCTATAATTATAAACTGTCTAAGTACCAAGTTTCTTCAGAGTAGCCAGGTGGGAATATGAGCCAATAACTGTCAAAATGGGAAGGAAATGGGAAATATCAAACCTGAACCTGGGAAAACCATGTGGGCAAGTAAAGGACAAGGATGGAGACAGCCCATGTGACCTCAGCCAAGTGACACCTATATAGATGATCAGAGCCATGGTACTCATTGCAGTATTTGAAGTAGAGGCTGAACCAGATTAAATTATAATTGGGAAATATTTAACAAGAACAACAAAACACAAGTAATATTAATTTGTGGTTTTCTAAGTTAATATGCATATTACAGGGATCCTTATGTATGGTTTACTGGCCCTCTTTCTATTTGAATTGGTTACCAGAGTGCTAGACATAGGAAACCATGTTCTGTTTTTATGGAGCTAATTCCAGTCAACATCAAAGGCACTATCCCTTTTGGGAGCACCTCATGTGGTTTTGAATTACTTACTTGATTCTTTTCTTTTTTCCTTCCTTCCTTCTCTCCTTCCTCCTTTCCTCTCCCTCTGTTTCTTTTTCTTCCTTTCTTTTTTCAACTGAGCCTACTGGTCCTGTTGCTGAGGGATTTGGGAAATCAGGATTGTCTTTGCAGTGTGAGAGATACATTGTGTGACAAAGGAGACAAAATCAAAAACAAAAAATAAAAAAGAGATTTGTCCAGAACTCCAGTCAGAATTTTCTTCCCAAACAGTTTTTGTATCAGAGATTTGTATCTGAGCTTGAGAGGGAATGAATTTCAGTTGACTCTAGATTATTCATTCCTGTGAAGACAACATGTTTGGAGCGGTATACTGAAATTAGAATTTCTCTGAGATAAGAAGCACTTTTTAAAAAAATCAATTCCTCTTACTTTTGTTAGTTTCTTTTTTCCCCCATTCCCCACTCCTTTTTATTCATTTAATTTTATTGCAACTGACCTTCATTAAGTTCTAAGGATGTAGTAACTTTCTATAGCCTGTATAAAATACCATTTGTTAAATTGAACTTGTCTACCTTTGTTTTGGGGAAGCCGTGCTACCTGTCTGTAAGCTTAGGACTATATAATATCGCTTCATGAGCTGTTCTAAGACTCTTAAACACTAGGCATGTGAAAAGGACAATGATGAGCTTCCCTGGTACCTCCAGGATTGTGGATATGGACAAAAACAAAAGAAAAAAATCCTAATGTAGACAGCAAATGTTTAAAAAATAAGAATATATTTATATGTAAGAGCCAGTTTATAGAGAGTCTTAAATACTAAAATTTTTGCATTTCATTTTATCTCAAAAATAATAGGGAACCACTAAAGATATTTGTGCAAGGGAGTGGCATGGTCATATTTGTATATTAAGATCATTTGGGGGGCAGCTAGGTAGCACAGTGAGTAGAACACCGGCCCTGGAGTCAGGAGTACCTGAGTTCAAATCCGGCCTCAGACACTTGACACATTTACTAGCTGTGTGACCTTGGGCAAGTCACTTAACCTCAATTGCCCTGCCTTCCCCCCTGCAGAAAAAAAAAAAAGATCATTTTGGCAGATTGACAAATTAGACAAAGAAGGGAATGGAAATAGGGAGACAAAGTAAGAGTCCATTACTGAAGGCCAAGTGATGCAAGATATGAACTATGGTGATACTCTTGTGAGTAGGGAAAAGGATTTGTGAGATATTATGAAAGTAAAATGGACTGGATTTATGAACTAATTGCACATGGGGTTAGAGGGTGAAGAAAGAGTCAGCCATGATTCCAAGTTTCCAAACCTGCATGACTTAAAGTTGTCTTTTTTTTTTTTTCAAACTGGGAGAAAGATGGGTTTAAAGAGGAAGATAATTCATTCAGTTTGGGAAGGCAGAGTTTTAGGTGATAGACACAGCCAACTGGATCAAAGGGAGGTTGAAGTATAATATATTAGCTGAGGCAAACAATTTCAGCTGGATATAGAGTTTGGAGAATCATTTGAATAGAGAGTTAATTTTATCTACTAGAGCCAAGAAAATACCAAAAGCAAAAAGTATAACAATCGAAGAAAAGTGGGCCCAGAACACAATCTTGAGGGATGTTCATGTTTAGCAGATAGAATAAATAATGAAAATTAATGATGATCCAGAAAATGAGGTGGAACAGGAGGTAGAACCAAATGGGAGGAGAATCGGGAGAGAGCAATGTCTTAGAAACAATAGAAGAGCATTGAAAAAGAGGTGGAAGTTTCCAGTGGGGGGTGGGGAGGAATGTGAAAAGTCATGGGGGACAAAAATTGAAAAAATCTACCCTGTCTAGAAATTAAGACATGGAGGAGTGGGGGAAGGAAAATAAAAGAAATCTACATGATAACTACTGTATATTTAGATGAATAACAAGTCGTACATAGATTCGTGGTTTCATGTGTAATCATCTTTTTATTACACTATGTTCTGGAAATGTTTGTTTTATGCCATAAATTAAAAATAAAATAAATAATTTTTTTTAAAAAAGACATCACTAGAAACAAGAAGGATTCCACAGTCTCCCTATGGAACCCATTCCAGTTCCTAAGAGCCATGGCATTGATGATGAATCCTTTCTTAGGTCATGTTGAATCTTGTTTATAAGTTTGTACAAAAATGTGTTCATTGAGAGGATTAAAAATAAAAGGTTTAGAAAGCAGAAGGTTCTATCCTTTTAAATGAATGGGAAGGCCAAACTAACAAACAGATGTCTGAACCACTCCTTAGTGAGAAGGGATGCTAACTAAGGTAGTTAGCAGAATGTACCAGGAAAGAAGAAAGAAGATATGGCACTACTGGGAAAAGGGACAGACAGTGGTGCCAACAGCCCTGAGAAGATGGAATCGCAGCTGAGAGTTCTAGGAAAAGGAGCTAAGATCATCCCTAATGGCTGTTAAGAGGCCCTGAGGCTGACAGGGAATAACCAACAAAGTAAATAACACTTGCTTTCTAGAGACACAGTTGTGCATGGGCTGGAGCTGGGCATAGACCCTGCTAAGGACCAGCCAAATTGACAAAAAGGATTATTCAAACACTTTTTGCTGACAAGTACTTTAAAGACAGCAGATTCAGAGGCCAATAAGCAATTATTATTCCTTCTTTTGTCTTAGTCTTTGCTGTCTCAGGCTTATTATTTTATCATTTGATAAAGCAGAGCTTAGAGTTATGGGCATCATTTTGTTAGAAAGCTTTTCACGGCCAAATCAGTAGGTCAGTAGACCAATGGTTGTTGGTCCTTCATTCTTGAAGAAGGCCATGACATCAGGGAGATGACATGATTTACAATTGACTTTGATTTGAGGGAGGGAGAGCTGTATAAAGTTACCAGCCTCACTTTCTCCTCCAGAGCCATCTGGGTCCAGTGGCCTGATATTGATGAGGACAACTGGAAATGGCCCAGAATGTAGTAGGAGACCTTGGCCCTTTTAAGCTAAGGTCTTTTCAGGTTCTCACTTTGAGTGAGGCAATGCCCATTCAGTGAATCAGCCTCTTTAAGAAGTGAGTCCAGGGATGGCCCCTTTAATCAAAATAACAATACTAACAACAATAATAAAAAAAAAAGAACTGGGAGGTGAAGACCCTCAGGGTTGCTGGCCAAAAAGAGAAATAGTTACTTTTACATTCACTCTGAGCCAGGAAGGCCCAAAAATTAACCATTAAGGAGTGCTTAGGCAGGGACCTACTGTTATCCAATCCAAGGGATCCAGAGTGAATTGGGTTTAAGGCTTGTTTTTTGAGAAAGAAATCTAGCCAGTAAACTCTAAGTTAACTAGGCAGCTTTTGGCTATCAAAATTTACCTTCCTTTGGGTACAACACCCTCAGGGGAGAGGAAAGGATTGTAGAGAAGGGAAGGAAAGGCTAAGAGAAGGGAGGGGAGGGGAGGAGATGAGAGGAGGAGCTGATTCGCCCAACTGGAACAGGCCAATTGGGTCCCCATTCAGGTAGCTGCTCTTTAAGAAGGCAGATGCCTAAACAGGCACTACTATTCAGCTGGTGTTGACTATTCTTAGTGCAGACAGAAACAGGGCCTTATGTGAGCTAATCTTCCTACATAAGCATAGCCCTGATTCTGTTATCCAAATTTAATAAGATTCTGCTTCACTTCTACCTCTAAAAGTCTCAGGCTTTAGACTGTTCTCCTTTTATGTTGTGAGTAAATAGAGAAGAATATCATGGCCCTTTTCTCTCCTTTTTCTTGTCCTCCCCACTCCCCAGTTTTTCTTTCCTCTATTTACAATTTATTTATCCTTTATTTCCCTAATGACTGCCTGATCCTAGCCATTAAGTTTATGATTTTACTGTGCAATATGATTAAGACCCTTATAGATCCTTTTCTGATTTTTAACTGAGGAGACTTTATTCTCCTTTTCTCTCCTGTTCTCTCTTTTCCCCTTCTATTCCTCTTCTTCCCTTCCTCTTTTTCCCTATTTCTTTCCCTTCCTCTCTTCATCTCCCCCTCTCTCTCAATCCCCTTCCTCTCTCCTCCATTTCTTTCTTTCTCTCTTTGCTTCCTTCTTCCTCCCTCTTTTCCTCCTTCTCCCCCAGCAAGAGCTGCTTTCCATCCACTAAGTCCTCCCAATATTCAAATTGTTTCTTTCTGGCTGCTTGCAGTGTTTTCTCCTTGATCTGGGAGCTCTGGAATTTGGCGACAATATTCCTAGGAGTTTTCTTTTTGGGATCTTTTCCAGGAGGTGATTGGTGGATTCTTTCAATTTCTATTTTACCCTCTGGTTCTAGAATATCAGGGCAGTTCTCCTTGATAATTTCTTGAAAGATGATATCTAGGCTCTTTTTTTGATCATGGCTTTCAGGTAGTCCAATAATTTTTAAACTATCTCTCCTGGATCTATTTTCCAGGTCAGTGGTTTTTCCAATGAGATATTTCACATTGTCTTCCACTTTTTCATTCCTTTGGTTCTGTTTTATAATATCTTGATTTCTCATCAAGTCACTAGCTCCCACTTGCTCCAATCTAATTTTTAAGGTAGTATTTTCTTCAGTGGTCTTTTGGACCTCCTTTTCCATTTGGCTAATTCTGCCTTTCAAGGCATTCTTCTCCTCATTGGCTTTTTGGAGCTCTTTTGCCATTTGAGTTAGTCTATTTTTTAAAGTGTTATTTTCTTCAGTATTTTCTTGGGTCTCCTTTAGCCAGTCATTGACTTGTTTTTCATGGTTTTCTCGCATCCTTCTCATTTCTCTTCCTTATTTTTCCTCTACTTCTCTAACTTGCTTTTCCAAATCCTTTTCGAGCTCTTCCATGGCCTGAAAACAGTTCATGTTTTTCTTGGAGGCATTTGATGTAGGCTCTTTGACTTTGTTGACTTCTTCTGGCTGTATGTTTTGGTCTTCTTTGTCACCAAAGAAAGATTCCCAAGTCTGAGTCTGAATCTGAGTCCATTTTCGCTGCCTGGCCATGTTCCCAGCCAACTAGTTGACCCTTGATTTTTTTGTCAGGGTATGACTGTTTGTAGAGTAGGGAGTACTTTGTTCCAAGCTTGAGGGGATGCGCTGTTGTTTTCAGAGCTATTTCTGCACAGCAAGCTCTGCCACAGCAGTGATCGTCCTCCCCCAAGAACCGCCAACCCGGACCTGACTCAGATCTTAAGCAGGCTCTGCACTCCTGCTCTGATTTGCCACTTAATTCCTCCCACCAGGTGGGCCTGGAGCCAGAAGCAACTGCAGCTGTAGTTCTGTAGCTATACCACCCCTGCTGCCTCTGGTGCAGTGGCCAAACCGCAAACTCCTTTCACTCTGTCCCCTCAGCTTTTCCTACTAACCTTCTCTGTTGTCTTTGATGTTTGTGGGTTGAGAAGTCTGGTAACTGCCACAGCTCACTGATTCAGGGTGCTAGGGCCTGTTCTACCTGGCTCCTGATCTGGTTGGTCCAGACACAGCCCACACTGGCCTGTGCTCTGCTCCCAGCTCTGTGTGCTAGACCTTACCCAGCAACCATCTAGGCCGCCCTGCACTGGAACCCTGCTCTCCTCTGCTATTCCGTGGGTTCTGCAGTTCTAGAATTTGTTCAGAGCCTTTTTTTTTATCAGTTTCTAGAGGGTCCTGGGGGAGAGCCCTAGGCAAGTCCCTGCTTTCCAGCCACCATCTTGGCTCTGCCCCCAAGGAGCTTCCATCTTAATGGGGTGGAACATGATATTTAAACAAACATATATGCATGCAATTACTTGAAAGAAAGAGCACAAACAAATAAGCTAGAGGGATCTGGAAAGGATTCTTTTGCAAAATTAGTTATGATGTGATATGTTATTGTTGTTGTTTGTCCTTTGTTCTTGAAGAGGATTCTCCCAAGGGTCTTGACTTGGGAGTGAATTGGATTTAAGTGAGGCAGAACTGCATAAAGTCATCAGTCTCATTCTCACATCCAGAATCGTTAGGGTCCTATAGCAATATGAGTTATGACAACACTCAATGGCCCAAGATGCAGTGGGTCATGTTGGCCTTTTTAAATTAAGGTCTTTCCCAAGTCTTTGTTTGTCTGCGACAATGCCCTGATTCAATCACTAAGTGCTATATTTCAAGAAATCATGAAAGAGAAAATATGTGAAACAGAGCAAATTGCCCCAGCTTTGGGGGAAAGAATCATCATCATCAATAGGAAAAAAAATTAAAAGCTAACACCCAAACCCCAAGATATCTTAAAAAATATGAACATTCAAAAGTCATATTTCTTTGGACAGAGCAAAATATCACAAGCATTTCTATTAAAAACATTAAAAGACACAGAAAATGGAGTCTTTCTTAAAATGACAAAATCTATCTAAAACCAAGAGTAATAATTATCTATAACAGAAATAAACTAGAATTGTTTTTTCAATAAGATCAAGTAGAAGCAAGGATGTCCATTATCATCTTGATTATTCAATATTGTACTACAAATGCTAGCAATAAGACTAGAAAAATAAGTTGAAGGAATAATAATAGGAACCAAGGAAATAAAATGATCATTCTTTACAGATGATATGATGGCATACTTACAGAATCCTAGAGAATCCACTAAAAGACTACTCAAAACAATTAACAACTTCAGCAAAGTTGTAGGAAATAAAATAAACCCACATAATCAGCATGTCTATATATTCCAAAAAAAATCAGCAGCAAGAGATAGAAAAAGAAATTCCATTTGAAATAACTGCAGGCAACCTAAAATACTTTGAAATCTACCTTCCATGACAAACCCAGGGACTCAATGAACACAAATACAAAACACTTTTCACACAAAAAAGACAGATCTAAGCAATTAGAGAAATATTAATTACTCATGCATAGACTGAGCTAACATAATTAAAAGTTGCTGTTCTATTACCATTCTACATATGTTAATCTACTTATTCAGTGCCATACCAATTAAACTAGCAAAGGTTACTTTATAGAGCTAGAAAAACCAGTAACCAAATTCATCTGGAAGAAGAAAAGGTCAAGAATATCAAGGGAATCAGTGTCTAGGCTCTTTCTTTAATCATGGCTTTCAAGTAGTCAAATGATCCTTAAATTAACTCTCCTTGATCTATTTTCAAGGTCAGTTGTTTTTCTGATAAGATATTTCACATTTTCTTCTATTTTTCATTCTTTCTTAATGTCTTATGGAGTCATTAGCTTCCACTTGTCCAATTCTAAAGTTTAAAAAATTATTTTCTTCAATGAGCTTTTGTGCCTTTATTAAAATTGGCCAACTCTGCCTTTTAAGCAGTTTTTTTAATCAATGAATATTTGTACCTCTTCTTTCCATTTTGCTAATCCTGGTTTTTAAGATATTTTCTTCAGTATTTTTGTGTCTCTTTTACCATGCTGTTGTCTTTTACAATTTTCTTCCATTGCTTTCATTTTTTTTCTTCTAACACTCTTATTTGATTTTAAAAATCTATTTTTAGCTCTTCCATGAATTCTTGTTGGCCTTGTGTCCAATGCACATATTCCTTTGAGACTTTGTTAGTAGCTGTTTTGACTTGATTTTCTTCTTTTGAGTTTTTGTCATACTCTTCCCTGTCACCATAGTAGATTTTTATAGTCAGGTTGTTTTGTTGTTTTCTCATTGTTCCACCCTATTTCTTGATTTTGAACATTATGTTGAAGTGGGATCTGTTCCTAACATGAGGGGGTGGGGGAAAGAAGCACTGTCTCAAACTTTAGGCTTTTTTGCACTGCTGTTTTCAGAGCTAGTTCTAGGGGTTTGGGCATTCTTCCAAAGTGGAATGATCTGGGGAGAGGCTTTGTCACTGTTTTCTCCTTATGCCCTCTGATCCTTACACAGGAAGAGCCCGTAATCTCTTGTGATTAAGACCTATATTGCTCCACAGGTCTCCTGCTTCTTTGAGATTGAAATGCTCCTATCTACCCTTAAACTATAACCCAGAAGTGAGGATAGAGCTAAGCAATGGAGTTTCCAAGTAGCATCTGGTCCTGTGTCCAGTGCTAGCACAAGGGACCACTGTGTTTTCTTTCTAACCAATTGCCCTTACTGTCTTTGTCTTGAGAGCTCCCAAAATTCCTGCTGCTTTTATCACTACCACTGAGTCCCACCACTGGTATTTCATCCACTTGGGCTTCAGGACAGCCTTCACCCCTGTGTCATAGATCTCTCTTTCTGAACTCCTAAGTTGTCTTGAGCTAGAAGACTGTCTTACCCTGACCTTTATTTTGGTTTTGGCTCTGCCACTCCAGAGTTCTATTTGAGGTGTTATTTTAATGTTGCTTGGAGGGGAATGTTGAGAGGGCTCAGCTAAATGCTTTCTCTACTACACTATCTTGGCTTTGCCCCCAGAAGTTAGATATTCTAACAAGTGAAAGTAAATGAAATAGCATGGAAAGGGAATGGAGTTGGAAGATGAAATGCTAGGGAGTGGCAATTAGTCTAAATTGGATAGAATATAGAGAATGTAAATAGACTAATGTGAAATAAATCTGCAAAAATAGGATTGAGTAAAATTGGAAGGGATTTTCATGCAAAGTTGAGGAGTTTGCATTTTATCCTTCAAGAAACAGAGAGTCGGAGAGATAGAGGGTTATAATCAGTGGCGCTCTGGCAAATGTGTAATAAATGATGACAACAATACTGAGCATTTATATAGCACCTACTATCTACCAGGAGAGGCAACTAGGGAGGCTCAGTGGTTAGAGCACTGGGCCTGGAATCAGGAAGACCTAAGCTCAAATCTGGCCTCAGACACTTACTAAGCCGTGTGACTGGGGCCAAGTCACTTAACCTCAGTTTATCTTAAGCCACTGGAGAAGGAAATGGTAAACCACTTTACTATCCTTGACAAGAAAACCCCATGGACAGTACTGACATGTTATGGCCCATGGGGTCATGAAGAGTTGAACATGACTGAACAACAACAACAAATATTTTCATGGTAGGATGTTGTCCAAGGAGTCACCATATGAGGCTGAGTGAAGTATGGATGAATATATGAGGTAATGATGTTGAGAAGATAAAGAAATGGTTAATAGAGCCTTTTAAAAGGGTCATGAATTTGAACACTGAAATTTCTGTGGTTGAGGGGGTTATTAGTGGCAGTAGTTTAAGGTCACAGGATGACATCAAGGAAGTAGATAGGGTAGTAGAATAAAAAGCTACTTCCTAATAGACCAATCACAACTGAAAGTTCAAGAAATAGCTGCCCTACCTATGGCTTTTCTGAACAAAGCCCTAGACCAGGGCTGTCCAAAGTGCAGCCCACGGGCCACACGCGGCCCACAGTGTAATTTTATGCAATCTGCCTGTGTTTACTATGGACGTGGAGACTGACATAAATGTTTTAACTAAAGCTAAAACTAAAGCTGTGCCTGTGGTGGACAAAGGTGGGCCACACCAGGGTGCACAGCCCGTGCTTTGAACAGCCCTGCCCTAGACTACATACCTTCATAATTTTGTTATGAGTGGTAATGACAATCCCTAAATCAGCCCTTTATGTTCACCTATCCTCTGATGATGAGGGGAAAAGAAATTGGCTGTGTACATAGGTAGGGCTATGGGACTTTGATATTGTTGAGGTCTCTATACTTATATCCTTCTATATCACTTTCAAATCAATAGAATCAGAAGGTATATGAGCAAGGGACTTGAGTACATTTTAATTTGGTTAAATAAAAAATTGACTGTAACTCTCATATGAAAGGTGTAAAAGCAGCATAATAGCCTTGAAAGAGTTAAATGTTTAAGATGCTGCTAGAGTTCAATGTTTCTAATATCCAAAGTAGCAGTAGAACACAGAAATATATATATATATACATTATCAATAAAGCCTAAAAGCTTTCTAATTAAAAATTTTGCCAGAAAACATTCACTTTAGAAAGGCATAAAATCTCTATTTCTAATTTGGGATGCAAGCATTCCTTGGTCAATAAATGAATGATGTAAGATATTTGGAGGGGTGAAAAATAGCCAAAAAGGCCATCTGGGGACCAGGTTTTGGTTAGCAGTTGCAAGGTCTGGTGGAAAGTTGCGAGAAAAATGCCAAGTCAAGATTGAATATTGAAGAGATTTTCTCTCTTGCCTAATTATCTTTGGCAGTATGTAGTCACTAATTCTGGGTAATTAAAAATATAGTTTAGCATCTTGCTTCTTGACTAATATTTCAATTTTTCTATATAAAAATCATAACTAGCAAGAAAATATATACATACATATATACTAAAATATATTGAATCTATAAAATAAAATATATACTATATAATACTTATATGACATAACAGTTATATAAACACATTATGTATCTATATATACAGATTGGAAAAGGTAGTAACCCATGGATACAATATCAATTATTCTATTACCCTTTCAGGTTTTAAATCAACACTTTAAAGTAAAATCTACTATGTAGTTTATTTCTTCTGCTTTCTCCATCTTCCCCCTGAGTTCCCCAAAGTTAAATCATTAGCTTTCTTTAGTTTGCCTTCCAAGCTCTCTTCCTTAGATACCTGGTCTATTTTCTTTCTAAATTCAGCTATCTTGAGAGGCAGCTTGGCATAGTAGAGAGTGTTGGATTTGGAATCAAATCTCAACTCAGAGGCTAACCATATGACTGTGGGTTAGAATACTGAGCCTCTTTTAATCTATTTCTTCATCTCCAAATGGGGACAACAATAATACATGTAGCATTTCACATTCCAGGCCTTCCATATATAAAGTGTTTTGCAAACTTTAAAGAGCTATTAGGATGTCAATTGTTAATTCATTTATTTATGCAAATAACTCTCAAATATCTCCAGCCCTGTCTATTAAGGAAACAGAGCTTCAAAAAGGATTCAGAAGCATGGTTCAGAGAATGGAAAAACCATTGGAATGGAGACTAAGAAAACTAGTTTCTAAAACCAGTCTAGATCCTTACTAGTGTAACCTAAGGCAAGTCAGTTAGTCTCCATGGGCTCCAATTGTTTGTTTTCAAATTTAGGAAATGAGTGGATTGGTCTATATCCACAGTTCACAATCTTTTTGATAGGAGAGCCCTTTTTAATAGCAAATAGCACTACTACCAACTAATAGTACATTTGCATTAGTATGCACTGATTGAGAAAATGCGTTACCAAACCATTAATCGATAATGGTTTTAAATAAATCCTGTTGCTCATCAAAACAGTTTCTCTTTTCACTGGAAGAATATGTTCATTATCCAATGCTGCCACATATTTTGTCAGGGCTAAATAATCATCAAAATGACAATACTTGGTGCACATAGCATTTTCAAAGACCTCGTGCAATAATTTTCTGTCTCGCCAGGTTTTTGTGATCCACCAGTTGGGAACCAGGGGACTGGATCAACTCTAAAGTTTAGCTACATAGTGTAGTATCTAGAGCACTAGAGTGGGGGTCAGGAAGACCCGTGCTTGAATCCAGCCACTGACTCTAACTAGTTGTGACACTGGGCTAGTCAATTAACTTCTCTGACCTCAGTCTCACCTCTTAAAAATGGCTATAATATTACCTGCCTCCCAAGATTGCTGGGAAGATCAAATGAGATTACATGTTAAACGTTTTGCCATCCTTAAATTGCTACGCAAATCCTAGCAATCATTGGCAGTGGTGTTATTCCTCAGTCTAATGGTCTTTCATTCCAGGATCTTCTTTTGTATTTGTTTTCTGTTACCAAAAGCAACTTTAATGGAGGTTTTGCCTGTAGTAGTTGCTGAATAATATCTTTTCAGGTGTTTGGTTTCTGTGTTTATTTTGCATCCCCAGTACCTCAGATAGCATAGCGTACATGATACATACATACTTAGATAATGAATGTGTGTTAAAATGAATTATTGAATTGAGAGCCTGAATCTATCAGGAAGACATTTTTTGAAGCATATCATCATAAGAATAGACTTGCCTGAATGGCTAAGTAGGGGATTCTGAGAATTTGTCTTTTGTCCTTTCTCCTGCTGTTCCATGAAAGATTTTTTCTCCCTTCTGGTTCTCCACAATATTAGTTGCTGGACTAGGCAGAAACACAAACAGACAATCTGGATGATCATCTGGTGTTTCCCAGTTCCTCCTGGGATTAGAGAAGCTTTTCATTCAATAGTTTTGATTTTTACTAGGGGATGCAGAAGAAATAAAAGAGAATACAAAATTCCAATGTGTTTGGTGTTTGTTTATTCCAAAGAAAAGCACAGTAGATTAATACATGGTCTTTATCACTCTCCATTCACAAGGGGTTGATATAAGATGCTTTGGTACGGGCAATCACAAAGTTTTCACCAATTAACCTCCGATTACCAACATCAAGGTGTCAAGTTTTCCCACAAAGGAGGAGAAAATCCTGTGCAAAATACTATTGGAGGAGGGAGTCTCCATACATTGCCAGATGTTCCTCCTTGTTGATGACATTGTGCTAATTGCATCAAGCCCCATAGTACTCTAGGGCTTCCTCAATGAGATCCATGACTGTTCAAAAGAGAGCAACCAAACAGAAAAAAGAAAATGAATTAGCAATGCTTCTGATCCATATTATGAGGTGTAGTTGAATAGGGAACTCATTGAGCAAGTCCATTGGCACTTTTATCTTGAATAGTCACTGAAAGTGAAAAATGAACTGGATCTCAAACCAAATTAGAGAAAGGAAGCATATCAAGCTGCATTTGGGAAATTCTGTGACAATTTCAATAATCCCAAACTACTTCCTGGTACAAAATAAAACAAAACTTTTCATTACTACTATTTTCCCACTGAAGCTACATGGCTTTGGATTTTGGAACCCCATAATCTCCAAAGGATCAAAACTGTAAATTACCCAAAAGCAATAGAGAGAAGCATGGTAGATATAAATATGCTGTGGTATATTAGCTATAATGACTGGTGGTGTATGTTTCGAAAAGGAGGTAGACTGGTGATATATTAACAATGAGGGATTACAAATGTGTAATCCCATTGCCATATTAGGGCCCATAGAAAGACTGAGAGCAGAGAAATTTAACCTGGGTTCTGTGACACATGCTTTTTAAAAATATTTTAATATCACTATTTTGATATAATTGTTTTTGTTCATAATCTTACATATTTTATTTTACACAATTAAAAACTCTATTCTGAGACATGGTTGATATGTTTCCATAGACTGATGAAAGTGTCCATAACACAAAAAAATATTAAAGAACTCTAGTGTAAAAAATGTCATCCAATGAATTGGGTTAATCCTCTATGAAGGCTCTGTTTGTAAAAAAAAAAAAAAAACAAAAAAAAAAAACCTTTAATAGGAATTATGGGGAAGGATGGACAAGATTCGTATAGTATAAAAGAACAGGATAGGCAACAAATTTGCCCCAGAAGAGGGACTACTCATGGCCATGAAATCACGGGTTCCAAAGGACAGAAGATCATTGGCTTAACTTAGTAAATCTAGAGTTTTTTATTAGAGTTACTAATTATAAAAAACTTGCAAGAGAATGTTCAGAAGGAGACCTGGAGGGGGGATATATATACCTATAAATGTATGTATACATATATTTATCCATATATATATTTATTTTTATCCATATATTTATTTATCCATATATATTCATTATTTTTATATATTTGTCCATATATTTATTCCTATATGCAAATCTAGCTAATATGCATAATAAATAAGTTATATAATACATAATATATAAATATATAGTATTATATCTTCTATAATATGCCTGAATTATATGTCTATATAAATTATCAGATTATTTATTGAGTTTAATATCTGATATTGTACACTCATTATGAGACTTTCTCTTCAAGTTCTTTTTCTTTTTTTTTTTGTATTCATGATCCTTTGAAAAATATCTACATGTAACTTTACTGTAGAAAACAGTATCATTATGAAGCTTCCTACCAAGATCACATAGACAGTGTGATCTCTCTAATGGTGACCTGGCTGATGGAGGTATTTCCATAAACCAATAATCTTTAGAGCTATATAATTATATTACAAAAGAACTGTACAGGATCATCTGGTCCAGGTCTTTGCCTTCAGGAATGCAGTACTTCAAAACCAGGAAAAGCCAGCTGTGACAGCCATCAGTCAATGGCTGGCTTAGTCTGAGCTTCATTCACTGTCCTCTTCAATGACTATCTAGTCAAGATATTATGCTCATTAGAAAAATTAGCAGCTTTTGAAGGGAGTCTACTGGGCAAATGTCAACATAAAGATTAGTCCTGATGGTAAAATAATATTAACAATCAGGTAATTTCAGGATTAAGAACATGTTCTCTTCTTTTGGTATTTAAATATTTCTGTTCTTATGTAATAATGGCTGTGGTGCTAGCGGCAAATTTCTACAAAAGGTCTTTGTCAATATTATGAGGTTTTCATATGATCACAAATTTAGACCTTGAAAGGAACTCAGAGACTTTTTAATGGCATCTCCTCACTTTTCAGATGAGGAAATTGATGCTTAGGGAGGATACATGATTTGCTCAGGCTTGTGAAGTTTGGGTTTTGTTTTTTGTTTGTTTTGTCTTATTTGTTTGGTATTTTTTAAAGGTAAATAAGTGTTCATTCTACCTGTAAACCTGGAGCTCGATTATAGTCTGGGATTCCATGTTGTGGGATACTCTACAGCCAAAGCTACCTTTTAATGATGCCCTTGGCAACTTCAATAATTAAATCCCTTGGACAGTATCCAAGATGGGTCCTTTTACTTATTTATTTTTGCAAATGACATTAAATATAAAATAGCATCATTCTAGCTTCAGTGGATTTGTCACATCATACAGCCCAGGTAAAAATTGAATTTGACCTATTGAGAACTGCAAACACTTAGTTACATAAATTAATACATTAATAAAGGTCATTTATGCTTCTCTTGTCAATTATATTTGTTTGAATCAAAGACTCCTTCAGTCAGCCTTGATTTAGTCCATTAAAAGAAAATGTCACACTTAGACATTTCCTAATAAAGGAACAATTTCAGTTAATATTTCCATTAAATTATAATACTTTCAAGCCACAGGGCCTGACTAAAGTTAACAAGTGACCATCATTCATGGTTGAACCATAGATAGGACAGTAATAAGTGACATTTTTTTAAAGTTGTTCCTTATTTATGGATGTTCAGGCTCCCTTACTTTTTCAGCCATATGCAAAGTTTTACTATAATAGTAAATTTTTGTTCCCATGGAATGAAAAAGCATGCGTATCAACAATGCAGAAAAATGTTTGTTAGGTAACATGATTACAAACATTTTATTTCTCTAATATTTATTTTTCTCATCTATAAAAGGGAGACAGTAATGATGAGAATAATTGTTAATATTTCTATAATGTTTCAAAGTTTGCAAAGCACGTTACAAGTATTATCTCATCTGAGCTTGACAACACCCCTAGGCGGCAGGTGCCGTTATTGTTCCCAATGTATGGCAGGGGAATATGAGGCAGGCAGAGGTTTAGTGACTTACCCAGAGTCACACAGCTAAGAAGAGTCTGAGACTGGATTTGAACTTAGGTCTTCCTGACTCCAGGCCAGGTGCTTCATAGACTGCACAATAGGTCCCTCTAATGTGTATAAACAACTTAAGTGGCCAGCCTCCCACAGCTATTTGTTGTGAGGATAGCACCTAGTAAAGTGTTCTTTAAAAGTAAACTATTCTTATTTTTCTTAATAATCAACTAATTATAATTTGTGCCATTAAGGATAATTTCTAACTTCATTCTACAACTCATGATCAAGGACCCACTGGGCTCACATCAGACTTTGTCTTGCACAGTGAGTATCAGTGCCCACAGGCAACTTGCTAAAATGATGTTATAGATGAGTTGTTGACCAGCAGCATCAGCGGAGGGAATTCTAACACCAGGGAGCTCTCCACATGAATGAAATTACAGGCCTGAGACAGGAAAAAAAATCGGGAGCAAGAGTAATATCCAATTTGGGTTCTTCCAAGTTTTGAACAGAGACAGGTACATTTAATAAAAGTTATCAGCAACTAAGTCCTTCAAGGAAAACATCCTTAAAGTGAATCTAGGCACTAGATTCTAAATCAAAATCAAAATCGAGGTGGATGTTCATATCCCATCCAAGATCATGGATTCATTACACAACATATTGAAAGGGGAATTAACATATAGACTAAATATGCCAGAATACAAAAATATGTCTTCTAGGCATTCAAAGACCTAGACTACCTTTGTTGTTAGCTCATTGACATTGGGCATGAATCTGGGGGCTTATCGTGATAATTATTTACTCACATTATTGAAGGTGACAAAAAATGTAGTGCAAGTCAGGTAGCTGAATACCTCTTGGAACATGGTTACTCAGTACATCCATATAGCCCGGTTGATGCACTGGAGCTTCGTCAATTCTTAGACATAAACAACTGTAATCTTCTGCTGCAGCATGCTATCCAAGCAGTACTCCAAGGAGAACTCACAACAGGAAGAATAAGTGTGTTTATTGCCTTTTGTAGCCTTTTCCTACCAAAATTTGTCTTAGGTGAACAAGCACATATAGAAAAGCTTTTGTGTCAGATTTGTGTGGATTTGGAGCAAGGCCTTACTGAATTTCCAGAGACTTGGACAACCGCATGAAGTATGAAAATCATATTCACTGTAATGAGACAAAGCTTCCTATTGATATTCATAATCATTCATCACAGGCTTCATCAGCAAGCAGGCCATGATGCCACCAGCTCCATCATAGCTAATTCAGTGGCCCAAGCCTGGTTCTCAGGCTTACTAATTGTGGAAACTTTCCTAGACCTCATCTTGCTTTGAACTAAGAATGGGATTGAATTATATCCTTTGGCAAGTGGAAGCAGTTTACAGAATGAACTGGATGGTTTCTGACGAGCCACTGAGGAAGTCACCGAACACGGGATTTATTCACCATATTCCAGGCTTTTAAATCTATCGGGAGTAAATCAACTGGACCATGGGCTGTATCCACAGCTGTCAGCTATTACATTAGGAGTATCTTCTACCCAAAGTGGTACACTGGTTGGCGTAAATTTGGACAAAAGATACCAGGCTCTTAGGGAAGCAGCACATGAAGCTGAAAGTAAACTCAGGAAGTGCCATAAACTTCTAGAGGTCCTAAACTAGCAAAAGAGGATGAAGAAATGATCTCTGAGTTTCATCTGCAGAAAAAGGAAATCAATACAAATCAGCTAAAGTAAGTAGTTAAGGCCAAACAAGACCTTCTTGAAAAATTAAGGGTACAATTGGCACCAAAACCTATCAATGATCAAGATAAGAGCCCAATTTTGGGTCAACTAAGAGTAGAGGCACCAGGAGAGATTGTAGTCCACCCCAAAACAGAATTACAACTGCTTAGGCCTGTGGGTTTTAAGCAATCAACTCCTTTAATCCCTTCTCTCAGACTACCCGCCATTGGTCTTCCATCCATGCCACCTCTCTTTGGAGGAGGTCTTCTAACTCTCCAGCCAAGCGAAAGTGAAAAAGAAGGAACACCTCACAGCTCTACAGATTTAGATGTGTTCTTTAAGAAGAAACCTTCTCAGTTAACAGCAATATTGGAAGAACAAAAAGAGTCATCTGATTCTGAGCATGAGGAGGATGTTGATTGCATAGTAGTGCTAAGATACTTATAGTTCCACTGGAACTCAAAGGCTCACAACCTCCTCTGCAACAGTGCCTTCAAAGACCTTCTTCTCCCTCTGGGCAAAAAAGTCAAGACCTCCCTGAATTAAAGCCAGCAATAAAATTCCCTAGTTTTATAGATGCTTTAAATTATTTCAGTAAGGGGCAGTTAGGTGGTACACTGAGTGGAGCATGGGCCCTGGAATCAAGAGGACCTTAATTCAAATCCTGCCCCAGACACTTGACACACTTACTAGCTGTGTGACCTTGAGCAAGTCACTTAACCTCAATTGTCCTGCCTTCCCCCGTCTAAAAATTTTAAAAAATTATTTCAATAAAACTTGCAAGGCATTTAATTTAACTGCTTATACAGGTAAGTCCTTTGTCTTTCCAGATATGATGACTTCTGAAGAACTCTGGAATGAAACATATCCTTCTAGGCATGGCTCTCCAGCTGGATACATACCCGTAGCTAAGGGACCAACACCATGGAAGGAATTCTCAAACGATTCTCCCTACAGAGCCCTTGTAGAAAGTCCTCAAATTGTTTAATTAAGTAAAACCAATAACTGATAAAAATTAAAGATACAGTTCTTCATTAACAATGAGTCAAGGAAAGCAAAGTGGGCCCAACTTTTCTGGTACATACTCTGAAGCCCTACTAATGGGATCTTAGATATAGACTGGATTCTTAGTGGCTCATTCCACATATCAGATACCTCCTCACCCATGGAAAAGTCCACTACCATTCCTCAGGATCAAACCAAAGCATCAAAAGACTTTAATCCAGAGGAACACAATCAACTACTTAATCTAGAAAAATTAATTCATGCAAATCTTGAAATAAGTCAAAAGATTTTCACACAACAGGGATTAATAAACAAGATAGCCCAACATCATCTCAATTTTGAGATTAGCAAGATCTATTGAATCCATCTAAAAAAAGCATGTGGAAATGGTTGTAAAATATGACCATCTAGTGGTGTCCACAGGCCAGACAACTTTGAGGGTAGCTGCTTATGATGCCTATGTAAAGAAACACGATCACTGTCCTCCTACTCCAACACTTTACTCGCAAGAATATTTTAATGTTCCACCAACCAGTACAAGAAGCAAGATCCCATCAGACCTGCTTGAGGCCCATAAAAGGCTGGAGGAAGCTATATTGCTTACTGGAGAGAACTTTTCCAAACCTCAGTTAAATGTAAAGAAATTCCTACAGTTAATAAATCCATACTTGGGTAGTTCAGGGACAGCATTTCATATCCTGGCTCAAGTACTTGCTCAGATAGGAGAAAAAGTAACTTCTACAGTGAGTTTATGGCTTCACTGACTGACAAAAAAAAAAGCTGTGATTCTTTACTAGAAGCTGAGACGCCCATTTTTAAAATTCATAGAAAACATGATATCCCAAAATCTTGCTAGAAAAGCCTGCGCAAACCTATACCATATTCCCACATCAGCAAAGGCTAGAACTATCTACACCTTACACCGATAGGTGGTTTGATTAGACTTAAAATCTAAAGTTCCCACCTGCCCAAAACTTTTCCCCTGTGAAACCCAAGGGTCTCACACTCCCCTCCCTTATAAAGCAGTGGGTACAGCTGGAATCTGCCATGGGTTACAAAATAATTAAGAAAAAAATTGGTTTAAACTTGCCAATGGTTCTCCTTTGTACTGTGTCTCAAGCTGGGTCACAAAAGCCACAGCTCCAGGAAGTAGATTCTTTGATTAGAAGATGCCTAGTTCACCTCCAGATTTAACCAAAGTTGACACCATGACATACACAAAGCAACCTTTCTTTAGAAAAACAAAATGGTCTTTCCATTTGTTTACTTTCAAGACATAGTGTTAAGGGAGGTGGTAAATTCACTGAGGCCGAGATATTCAGGAAAAAACATCCAAACACAAGTAGCACAGAAATATATATTTCTCTGTACACACACACACACACACACACACACACATATGGACATATGGACAGACAGACAGAGACAGAGAGAATGTGTTTATTTGGTCTAGCCCTGGGATTTCTTTGGTGTATGAAAAACCCGATTAGGGACTTAGTCACTTAACTTTTCTCAGTCTCAGTTTGCTCATCGTTGGGGTTCAACTCCATGATTAGCTCTAAATCTTTGATCTTTTGATAATACATAACTATGCAACTTACAGTCTTCAAGAGTTACCTGAGACATGGGGAAGTTTAATAATTTCTTCCAGGTCATTAAAACAATATATTGAAACATCAAGACTTGAACTCAAGTCTTTTGACCATGAGTGATTTTCTATCTATCACTTCATATTGGTTGCCAAAGAATTGTTAAGATGAATGAAATTAAATACAGAGGCTTTCACCATGGAAAGTTTGGTCATAAAGCTCTTTCAAAATCCAACATAGGTTTCACATTCCTTCCATGATACCTCTTCCCTTACAGAAGAAAATGGTCTCTCCTTCCTTGAATTTCTCATAGAATTTTTCCTGGACTTCTCTTTTATACACATCACTCCTTGTTTATGTGCCAGTTATTTTTTTGTATGTGTTTTACCCTTAATAAATTCTAAGAACTTTGAGAGTAAGGTCTGTACAGTATCTGTCTTTTAATGCATAGGACCAAAGATAATGCCAGGTCCTTATCCTCTGCTTAATAAATGCCTGTTGACCTTGATTCAATGGATTTAAATTCTGTCAGCTATTTGAATTGCATTTATCTATGAAGAAGGTCCATGTTTCTATGGGTACACACTACCCTGGAAAAGGCCTCAGGTCAGTCCTTATGTCCTCTAATTCTTTTCCTTTGTCTGCATTGACTTTTCCCTATAATACAACTGCCTAATCCCAAAGTGTGGTTGGGCCATTAATCATAGTCAGGGGATCCATTTGTTATCATTATTTTTTCCAACCTCAGGCCCTATATTTGCTTGTTTCTTTGGGATGATGCAAGGGAATATATCTCTATGTATATCTATCTCTCTCTCTCTCTCTCTATATATATATATATGTCTGTGTATGTGTGTATATATGTATACATGTATGTACACATATATGCATATGCATGTATATGTGTGTATATAATGCATGCACACACACACACATATATATAAATGTTCCATCATGAGTTTAATTATTCAGAATAGGAATACCCATAAAGATAGCTGATTATAAACATACATCGTAGCATGAACACAGAATTAACAACATGTATGTATGTTTTCATTTATGTACACATATGCATATAGGCATGCATGTACCTCTGAGCTGGATTTTTCCCTTGGATATGATGTCCTCCAGTTATGTGTGTATACTCATAGAATGGTTTGCATTGGTCCATGTATTTTTCTCTTAATCAGAAATTATTAGACTGGATTTGTGTTCACCATTGGCTTCAGAAAAATTTGGGAATCTAGTACAAGTAGCACAGAATGCTCCCTAAGCCAGAGGTAGTCAGTCTAAGGACCTCAAATCAGGTGTTTTAAGAAATTCATTTAGGATGTGCGAAAGAGTCTCAGATAGCAACAGGCACTCAGGGGAAAAGACAGACCTCAGTATCTCTTGGGAGGATGGTAACAGAGACCAAGAACAAAAGCCATCATATACTTCTATAAAACCACTGTTGGGAATAGAACAGAGGGCAGGACTGGGTTAGGCAAAAACTTACATGGAATGGAACTGCCTGAGGAAGAATGCTAAAATCTGGCAGCTACTTTAACTAATTGCCCTTGCTAATTAAGTATACACCTGATAAAGAATTGTAAATATTATAAGCTCCCTCTAAAGCCCTAGTTATGGCTCTGGTTGACATCCTATTCAGCTTATTTAATTGACACCTGACATCTTCAAGAGACACTGAGTATATCAAACCAGTATTTGATGAATCTGTCAAAGTCATTGATTACGTTTGAACTAACTCATTTGTTCCTAATGCTAAGTTTTAATTATTATAAAAAATACCCCTTCTTATGATGAGACAACTTTGGCATTATAAAGATCTGGCTTTGGAGTCAGTAAAATCTGGGTTCATATCTTTCCTCTCATACAAAAGAGTTGCATGATCCTTAATCTCTCAGTGTCCAAGGCAACTCCCTAAAACTATAAATAACATAAAAGTATCAATCCTGCATCAATAGAGGGAAATTTCTCATTGGAGAGTTGCCTATACCAATAAAACTTCAGGTTCAATCTTTATTAGTATATGTACCATTCTGTATGCTAAATGATCTCAATAATGATGGATGTACCACTGGTGGAACTATGAATGGGTACAACCATTCTGGAAATCGAATTGGATTTACACACAAAATAGTTATTAAACAATGCATACTCTTTAATCCAGCTATGCCACTGCTTGGTCCATTCCCAAGAGAAGTCAAAGAAAGAGTTGGTTATTGATCATAGGGCTTGCTGTTTTCAAAGTTGTTTGTTTTTAGTGCTGTCATTCTATAAATGGTTCTGCTGATTTCCTTCTTTATAAGTTAATAAAAGTCCACCAAAATGTTCAATTTTACAATATTGATTTTATAGTATAAATGATCTTTCTGGTTATACTCACTTCACTCTGCGTCAATCCATAAAAATGCTTCTCAATATCAACTATTTCCTCATATCTTCAAAAGCAATAGCTCACAACACTCCCCATGCTGTCCAAACCAGAGTAAAATATAATTGGGAAATATTTAACAAAATGAAACATAAATAATATTATTATGAAGTTTTCTAAGTCAATATGAGGCTTGCCGGGATCCTTATATATGGTTTAATGGCTCCCAATTCAATTTGAATTTGACACCACTATTCTAGAGGACCAGTGATAAAACATCCACAGAGTGTGAATGGATTTAGACTGTGGAATTCTATCAATATCAATAGCATCTATATCTATCTATAAGTATGTGTACATTTATGTCTATATTTATACCTATGATTAAATATGAAAAGAGATAGATGGATAGATAGATAGACAGACAGATGGATAGATAGATAGACAGAAAGACAGATAGATACACAGATGGATAGATAGACAGACAGACAGACAGACTGACAGATAGATAGATAGATAGATAGATAGATAGATAGATAGATAAATATTTTTGTGTATAGCCACTGAGGGATTTTTGCTTTTGCATGGCGATGCAAAGTTGTTAAAAGAAATATTATTTTTTTCCTTCCAATGGAATGAGATTGTGAGAGGACAAAAATGTTATTTCTGTTTGTTTGGTTAGTTTTTAAATAAATAGATAAAGCATGCTACAGATGTGGGATGTTGCCTGCACTTCCAGGTCACTGTATTTTTAATTTTATTTGACTGTTTTACTTTCTTTTTGTTTTTGTTTGTTTGTTTGTTTTTGGCAGGGCAATTGGGGTTAAGCGACTTGCCCAAGATCATACAGCTAGTAGGTGTGTTAAGTATCTGAGGTTGTTTTTGAACTCATGGCCTCCTGACTCCAGGGCTGGTGCTCTACTCACTGCACCACCTAGCTACCCCCCTGTTTTACTTTCTTACAAGATATCTCTCACAAAATGGGAATAATATATAAATAAAAATAAAACACATCAATAAAACAAAGTAGGATTTTCATAAACTTTGGTTTCTAAATGTATTATTTCTGCATCTTTTTTTCCTCTTGCTCTTCAATTCCAATTTTCTGTAGTCCCCTTGAAAGACATAGCTTATTCTCTCTCCATCATTACTGAATATTCTACTTACGGCCTTTACTACAGATGCCCTAAACAACATGGATTTCCAAAGAAATGCTGGCACAAGATCTCAGTGATCCCTGGGCATTTCTGTAGAGCTGAAGATGAAGTTAGAGTGACAATTGTCAACTGGAAGTGTGGCTCTTTTGGGGCGGGGGAGGGAGGCAAAGCAAAGCATTCCAATTTCAAGCACCTGTGACAACTATGATTCATGAGGGGGATCTGGGTCACAATCTGCAGCTGGGGAAGCCCCAGGAAAAGCTCATTCTTATTATAAAAACATGTACTTAATTACAGCTCAGAGCTAGAATAAAGGGTGAATGGCACAGCTGGAAGAAGAAGGGCAAATTAATTTGTTGATTTTTTGTTGTTGTTGTTTAAGATCTCTTACAGAGAAGTATGCCCCCTCCTGTTTTTAGCACTGGGTCAGGATGGGAGCCTTACTGAGCATTCTCAAAGACAGAATCAATGAAGAGCTAAGTGACTTACATTCACATTTCTTTGGGCCTATGAACTGATGAACCTGCTTTGGTTTAAAGTTTCTTGTTAGAAAGTTAGCAAAGCTTGGCAAATCTTCAAGATGATTTCCTCTGATTTATCTCATCCTATATGTCACCCCTAAGGCTTTTGTGGTTCCTTGGTTGTGGATGTCCTGGTCTTATGATTTAATTAGAGTCCACTGGGCCCATACATTTTAGCCTCTTGAAATCATTTCTATTCCAGCAGAGTGTCCCAATCCCATCCACTCCGACAAGCAATAAAATTTACTGTATGCAAAGCACTGTGATATTAACTGGAGACACAAAGGTAGAACTAACAGTGAAGGACTAATGAATGAAGGATTTTTGATTTTGTGGACTTTTGAAAAGCATGTAAAGACTTACATGAAATTGATGCAGAGTGAAGTAAGCAGAACCAGGGAAACAATAAGCACAATGATATGTAAATAAAAAAATGGAAAAAAATGAAATGAATGAAAATTTAAAAAATGGAAAATAAAAAAGTAAAACAAAGCTGACTGTTGTATGATGATAATGTTTGATCTTGGCCCTGGGTGGGGAGAGATGAGAAAAGGCATCATTCTACTTTCATTGGAAAGTTTGGAGGACTGTGGGTGTAGAATGCAGCAATGCTAGCAGACCCAGTACTAATGTTAATTGATTACTTTAACTGATTTTCAAGAAAATTTCAATGTGGGTGAGAAGGGAGGGAGGTATATTTTAAAAATTACTATGTTATAAAAAAAAAAGCAAAAAATTTTAGAAAATAAAATAAAGGCAATGGCAATCATACTGGTAGCAGAATAGATTACTGCAACTTTGTCAAGCTGAGCAGCGAGCTACAGCTGTGACATGCCCTATAACAAAGGGTGAGATAGTTTCCTAAGCTGAAATATAAGACATCATTCTGGGGGATGGATCTTTGGAGGAGGGAAGTATTTCTACTTTCAGTCTCACCCAGGATTTCAGGGGTGAAGGTAGAATTCTATGACCAATGAATGGAAAAGGCTCAGATTGGATTAGAGTGGCACTGTATACACAGAGGTTTGGATTGGATTGCTTCTAGGATGACTGAGACATCTATAGCTTTGTCAAACTCAATCCATTGGCGATGGTCTAAGGATGAGGTAGAAGAGAAAGAGGGAAAGAACTGAGAAAGTCTAGTTTTGACTAAACACATCCTTATAAAGCTCAGTAACTTTCCTATTTAATTGTTACATAAATTCCCTTATCAAAAACAGTGATTCCCAGCCTAAATTACCATCTAGATTCACTCTAAGTTAATTTCTACTGTTCTTAAATTAAATGAGACTTAATCCAAATAAGAATCTGAATTCAAAGCATCATGTCCAAACTTAGGCAATGCCCCAGAATCTCAAATGAGTTAATACATTGTCAAACCTGTTTCTGGGTATGGGCCTAAGGTTGAGCTCCTCCGCAAACTTGTTTGGGCAGTGATCTGAAACCAGCTGTCCAGGAAAAAGTAAAAAGGTACCCATTTGGGATATCATTGGTGTCCTTCCAGGATTAACTAAAAAGTGAAAATAGCTATAAAGCACCCTTCCCCAAATTACGTCATTCATTGGATCCAGAAATCTTGTTTGGCTTATAGAATATGCTAGGGTGTATGATTAAATGTTTGAGATTTTCCCTAATGATGACGTAGTTCATATGCCCAAAGAAGCCAATTATGCACCTTCTTTTTCTTATCTGAAAGAGAAAATACACTTGGAGAGGTTGGGACAGCTTTAGTTCTAAATTAAGGAATTTCTACATCAAAGAACATTGGAAGTAACCCAAGCCCCACCACAAGTATTAATGACTTTGAGTACTGGCTCAGCTTAGCCCTCTTTGCTGTGATCCCATTCTTATCATTGTGATCATGAAATATCACAGGAAAAGGTGTGATGTGATTATTGTGATAAATGTTATGCCATGCAATCTCAAATCAAATGCTAATTAGTTGCTGCAAAGATATTGACACACATTGCACAATCTGGCCAAACATTTGCAAGATTTGCTTCCCTCCACTCCAATGCCCTATGATTAAAGTAAAAGCACAACTATGGAGGGTAGAAAGATTCTTTGAGAAATGGACCACTTCTGCAAGTGTGATGCATCCTATCTGATAGCAAAAAGTGGAAATCTGAAATACAGGGGCCCTGTGTTTGGAGACAGATGGAGATGAATTCTGATGGACAGATATCCCTCTATAGAGCGGCAGCAGAACAGTAAAGAATTTGAGCAAATTTCAGAGTCAGAACATTATTGGGTTTAAATCCTGCCTTCAATGATTCCTAGATATTCTACCATGCACCTGTAATCCTTGTTTTTCACCATCTGTTAAATGGGGATAATAGCTGAAATATTTCTTTTATAGGGTTGTTGTGAGGCTTAAACAAACTAATGCCTTCAAAGCACTTTGCAGAACTTAAAATACTATATAAATGTTGGTTATCATTATTATCAGTTATTATTATTACAGGTCCTAAGACTAAAAGGTACTCACAAAAAAGAGCATCTCATGACCAAAGAACATGGGGGATGGAGGGAATAAGCAATTATTAAGCACCTACTCTGTGCTAGACATTGTGCCAAGGACTTTACACCTATTTTCTCACTTGATCCTTCCAATAACCCTGTGAAATAAAATATAATTTGCAAAGAAATACAAAGACAAAGCAGGATGTAACATGAAAAAATGCAGGCAGCTGAGTAGCAGGCAGTAGTCAGGGCATATTGATAGACAAGGTCAAGGCATACTAAGATTTCTAACTGGGGCCAGGAGATGACGGATTAGAGACAGGCAGAGTGCAAGAAGGATAGCAAAGCTGAAAAGTAGAACAAGAGAATACTCCAGCGCCAAGAGGTTCATCTAAAGCCTAGGTGGCGAAGGAACAATCAGGAGGAGCACAAAGGTTCTCAAGGATCAGGCTGAAACATTGAGTCAGAAGTATAGGCAGAAAAATAGAAAGGTCATTAAGAACATTTTTTTAAAAAAAATAAAATCAGGAGAACTTAAAGTATTTGTTTCTACATCTCCTATGCTTCTTGACAGGAGAACAAACCATTTGCAAGCATCGGGGATCCCATAAACAAGAACCATCCAATTCAACAAACCTCTCTGTTTGGCAGAGCACAGTTGTGTGACTAAAAGGATACAGCTATGACTCTCAAGTCAGAAAGAACTGAGTTCCTAATAGCACCTCACATACTTATTAATCATTTAACATCTTATATCAATAAGCATTTATTAAGCACCCATTATGTGCAGGCACTGTGCTAAGTGCTCTGGATAAAATTACAAACAAAAAGAAAATCTCTTTCCCTAAGGAACTTGTATTTTAATGGGGAAAGATAATACATAAAAAGGTGCTGAAAGGTGGAGTGAGGGTTAGGGAAGGGAAGGTATCCATATACCGGTGTGGTGGCAAAGTCCAAAGAGTCAGAAGTTGAGCCAGTAGAGGAAGGAAGAATGGTTGACCCAGGCCCTTCCTCCAAATGGAATCTCATCAATGGAAGAAAGAGGTCTTGGGGGAAGTGGGAAGTTCCAGGAAGCTGAGGCCTGGTGGCCAAGTCTGAAGAGTCAGAAGTAGAGCCTCAGTTTCCTCATCTATAAAGGGGGTGAGGGAATAGCTTATAGGGTTATTAGATGACTCACAGGACATAAAACAAATAAAGTCCTTCACAAATTCTAAAGCACTACATAAATGCTAGGTGGTATTATTATTATTATTATTGTTATTGTCATTATTATTATTGTGGTGTTGTTGTGTTTGTCCTTAGTTCTCAAAGAGGACCATGGCAGCAGGGAAATGATGCCATGGCTTGCAGTTGACTTGGATTTGAGTGAGAAACCTGTGCAAGGTCACCAGCCTCACTTTCTCCTCCAAGAGCCATCTGGATCCAGTGACCAGACAGTCATCAAGATGACTGGAGATGACCCAGGATGCAATGGGAGACCTTGGCCCTTTTAGGTTAAGGCCTTTTCTTGTACTCACTTATGAGGTAACGCCCATTCAGTGAAGTGAGTCAAAGGATGGCCCCTTTAATTAGAAAAAAAATCACACTGGGAGGGCAAGAACCTCAGGGTCGTTGTTCCAAAGAGAAAACAGTTACCATTGACAATCATTCTGGATCTCCTCCAGAGCGCTATAGGCATCAAAACAGATTGTGTGCATGACTGAGGAAAGTACTATCTCCACTGACCATCCATTTCCATAGGCATTAGAGCATTCTGCTGGATTTATTTTAAAAGTGAAAAAATCTGTTCCATTCACTGAACCCACACTGCCTCTACCTGCCCCTCCCAATCCCCACAACACAATACTACATAAAGAGGTTGTAAGATTGTGTTTGTTTTTGTAAAGTGCCAACTGATGCTCTCTGTTCTATCACTCCTTTGCTAAAGCCCCAGTGCTGCAATCTGTCAAAATATTTGCATGATTTGCTTTTTTTTTAGAGCT
Organism: Trichosurus vulpecula; assembly: GCF_011100635.1. Classification (NCBI taxonomy): domain Eukaryota; kingdom Metazoa; phylum Chordata; class Mammalia; order Diprotodontia; family Phalangeridae; genus Trichosurus; species Trichosurus vulpecula. The sequence continues at coordinate 273,642,910 of NC_050576.1, read as the reverse complement.
CTATGGTTAAAAGAACATGTGTTATCATCCCACGGAGGCAATTCTAGTTTCTGCATGGCTGTTGCAGTGGAGTTCAACCACTGGCCAGAACTACCGAGTTGAAGAGGCTTCAAATATGTTCCTGGTGACAGATAGTCTATTGTCTGAGGTCTAGCCTAAATAAATGCAAAAAGACCAATCACCACAAATTTGGTTATTAGAGGATGAATTATCTAACCACAGTAATTTACCAAGACGGGGACCACCATGTCCATCAGTGGAGAGGGTGCCCACATGGATTCAAACACACATCCTTGAAGTGTCCAGATATTCAATGAGATTGGTGATGAACTTGGAGATCAAGTATAGAAGGTGTTGCTTTATACTCACTCGCATCAATGTGTTCTTAACCTACAGCTATTTTTGGCCTCAAATTTGGCCAGATGTTGACTTAATAGTCAGAGCATTTATTACATGCATACTATGAGCCAGGCACTGCACAAAGGAAGAGATACAAAAAAATAACAAAATAACAGTACCTGCCCTCAGGCAGTTTACATTCTAGTGAGGAGCAGTGGGGAGATAGCAGGGAAATAGCTAGGTACATGTGAGACGTATACAAAATAGAAGGCACTAGAAACAGTTGAGGGAACTGGGGAAAGCCTTCAGGAGTCATTACTCTATTCAGGGTGTCCAAGGAGACAGGCTCAAGATTAATATTTTTGGAATAGAGAACCCACACTTTCATGCCTCTCAACCCCTTTGTATAATTTCTTCCCCAGAGCCACTTTGTTCCTCTTGCTGGCCTTTTAAAAAGTGACAGAGTGAACCCTTTGAAAGGACTGAGTTGACTGCTTGGTCAGTTGCCACTTCTGCCACTAAATTATGCCTTGATAAAGCTGGTGGACCATGCATTCAATTAAAAAATGTATTTAGTCATCCCATCTGCCAAAAGACTACAGAGTAAACAACTATCTCCCAAAGAATAGGATACTGTGCAGATTTTCACTCTGAGAATACTCTGCTTTTCTCATTCTACACTCATATAATAATGGGAGATGTAAAGAATGGAGTTATTGTCATGGGTTTGTGGTCAAAGAGCTAGAGAAATTCTTTTGTTTTATTGGAATGCTGTCACATTACCTATTACTTAAAATAAATTTGACCACTGACTAGGGCTTAAAGGTGTTTTTTTTAATTCATTGATTTTTATGAAAGAAATAGTTTTTTTCAGGGTTAAGGATATGTAGCTCCCATAACAACAACCACTGCTAATAACCACTTACATTTATATAGCACCTTATGGTTGGAGAACACATTCACAGACATTTTCCCATTGAAGAAATGTTATGTCACTGTTTCAGGTTGGCCTTTCACAAATGCCTCTAAATTGTGTTGGGAGAAATCTATGGAATGAAAATTGTTAAACTACTATGAAATCTTTTAGAATTTTCCATATTTTATTTTCTGAAAAATGATCTGCTGTTAAGAGCCTTCGGAGCTGGGTGGAGGCGGGGGGTGCCACTAACTTCCCAGGACTAATCTTCTGCCAACAGTAAAGGCCAATGAAACCCACCCCAGACTCTTTTTCTTCCACCTGTTTTCTTCCAGACCTCCCAAGGACCTTCTCTCTTGGAGGGCCAGAGTATGAGACCCAGCCCATTCTCACACCCAAACTGAGAAGAAGAGCAAAAAAACAGGAATCTTTAGCAATTATTACTATAGTAGGAGGGCCGGTGGGTGGTCCTCTTCACCCACCCCACCCCTCAACTCTATGGAAACTGGCCTGCAGATTCCCGATTGAAGAAGTCTGGATTATTGCTAGGAGGATAGACATAGAGGATCCCAGAAAAGAAGAAACAACTTCGCTATTAGGGAGGGAGGAAAAAACCCTTTGCAAACTTAAAACCCTTGTGGGGGTACAGCTCTCACAAGAGGCTTACTATTTAGAGACAGAAGAAGGCAGAGTGTGTCTGTTGTTTAGAGGTGCCTCTGACTTCCGGGGAGCCTTCCTCCTTGCCTTCATCTTGACCTGCTCCCCTACCTGTGCCCCCCAGCCCTCCACCCTAGGCTGGACTCTAATATTGCCAAGGATGCCTCCACGATAACATGTACATCCTGTTTGCACCTGGCTCCCAAGAAGCCAGGTCAGCCAGGCCCAGGGCCTAGGGATACCAATCCCCGCAACACTGGTCCATCTAGCACCTCTCCCTTCCCCCTCCTGAGCTGAGTCCAGCCCCAAACCCTGCAGCCAGGAAGGGAGCCAGGGCCTCTGGGTCCTGAGACAAGCTTGAGTCCTACCCCTGCCAGGGCCATGTCCTCCAGAAACATGAGGAAGAGCAAGCGGAGCCACCTCACCAATTTGGTGGACGCCATGGCCATAGCCAAGGAGTTTGACTGCACTATGATGGAGCTGCAGCACCTCATGGATCTGCACACCAAAGAGGTGGTAGTCCAGCTCCATGAGAGCTATGGAGGTGGGCTGGGCCTCTGTAGGAAGCTTCAGGCCTCACACATGGAAGGTAAAAAAGCAAGGAGCCCCTGAAATTTGCAACAAAGCTAAGAGCAAAGATGGTGTTCCTCTAGAAATCCAACCCCTAAAAAGCCAAGAAGGGTTAGAGGAAGAAGAGAAGAAGAAGAAGGGGCCCAAGAAAAAGTCAGTGTTACAGGGCAAACTGACACACTTGGCTCTTCAGATTAGGAAAGCCGCTCTTTTCATGTCTGCTCTCACAGTTCTTGTCTTGGTACTGTCCTTAGTGATCAACACATTTGGGGTACAATGTCTGAGTTGGAAGGTAGGATACATCCCCATCTATATCCAGTAGTTTGTCGCATTCTTCATCATTGGGATCACTGTGCTTGTAGTAGCTATACCAGAAGGGTTGCCTTTGGCTGTCACCATCTCACTGGCCTATTCTGTCAAGAAAATGATGAAGGATAATGCTTCACCTGGATGCATGTGAGATCATGGGGAATGCAACATTCATCTGCTCAGACAAAACAGGTACACTGACCTTGAACCGTATCACATGACAGTGGTGGAGGCTTTCTTAGGGGACACTTACTTCAAAGAGATCCCTAGCCCAAATGTCATTGCTCCCAACACCTTGGACGTCATTGTCAATGGCATCTCCATCAACAGTGCCTCCGCATCCAAGATCTTGCCTCCAAAGAAGGAAGGAGGGCTTCCCCTGCAGGTGGGCAACAAGACAGGGTATAGCTTACTGGGCTTTGTCAAAGACCTGAAACATGACTACCAGGCAATAAGGAATAACTTGCCAGAGGAGAAATTCTACAAACTCTACACCTTCAATTCAGAGTGCAAACTAATGAGCACAGTTATCGAGTACGCAGATGGGATTTATCGAATGTACAGCAAGGGGGCCTCAGAGATGACCCTGAAAAGTGAGCCATCCCACAGTCTACTTCACAAGGCTCTCCCTCCAGCAAACCTTCCATAGAGCTTTATTCCAGCCTTTGGGCAGCTGGAATCTCTGCCCTGACTCTCTCCATGCCAAAGTGGTGTGTGGTCACATTCAAGTCATTATACCCCTTTAGGTTCATCTGTTCAATGGAGAGAGTCTTCCCTACTATTTCCTCCTCCTCTCACAACCCCACCCTCCACCCCCATCAGGGCACATGAAAAGAAGGTAAGATAAAAAACAAGGGTTTGAAAGATAGGAACTAAACCGAAGGTTCTTGACCATTTTTGGTGTCATAGACCCCTTTGGTAGTCTGATGAAGCCTATGAACCTCTTGTTATAATTATGTTCTTATATCATAAAATTCAGAGGATTCCAAAGAAAAAAAAAGAATTATCCATATTTTAAAACAAATTATTGTAATTCATAACTATAATTCTTCTAAATCCATTTGATTTTAATAAGCTTAAAATAATTTTACTGTATAATTTACAACACAATTGTTCTGCTTTACAAGGGTCATTTTCTATAATTGCACATTACTAAATGAGGAAACATTGCGGGAATAAGAATAAGTTTGAGTGAAACTTGCAGACATTGATTACTAAAAACAGCTGAAAAATCATATTGCTGAATGACTGTACCTAACGAATTGTTCTTAAAGAATTGAACAAAAGATGTCCTGGCTGTCCTACTCCTGCTGAGCTGGGAAATTCCATCAGTGAACTCAAAGACTATTTATTTCCAAGATGATATTTTAATTGTCAAATCAAAAGTAAGTCATTCGCAGATTTGGGTCTTTTCAGACAATTATTCTCAAAAGGAAAACTGAGAGACAATGTGCTAGAGTCAAAAGGGCACTGGGTCAGCAATAAGACATGATGGCTTTGATTGCTGCCTCTTTTATTTAGTAGCTATCTCGCCTTAGGCTAGCAACTTACCACTCTCAACCTTATTTGCTTTATCAGTAAATATGTCTCCCTACCTGTATAACCTTAGAGAAGCTACTTGACCTCTCCAGGCCCCATGTTGTTTATCTATAAATTGAAGGAGTAAACTTGATGACATTTAAGATCCCTTCCAATTCTAAATTCATATGAAATGGAAAGATTAAATATTACTTTAGACTTAATCAAGAAGGAACAGTTTAGTGTGAGTTACAGATGGTATGTTAAAATTTCTGTATTTCCTGTTTATTTTGAGTTACTATTTATCATTTGCTCTAATAAGTGACCTGAAGTGTGACCAATCCTAGTAAATATCTTTGACCCCTTTAGAAATGCTAAAGATGACCTTCTATGATGCTTCTAATACCCTTCTTTTGAATAACCCACTGACATTGGAGGTAAAGACCTACATCCGCAAGCTGCTGAATTGAACATTGACCTTTAGTTTAAAAAAAGATTATTGAACAAATTAATCAAGGGGCAGTATCTGAGCTTTTTAGAAACAGAAGGGATGTTCACAACCAGCAAGTACATGTGTATTAAGAATAAATCATACCCTCCACAACCTCACTTTTTGCGTTATTAGACTGTTAAATCAAGGGAATGCTATGGATATACAATAATAAAGAACATGTACAATATGTTCCAAAAGTCTTAGTTCAGTTTAACTCTTTAATAGCTTAAAACTGCACTAAGGCTTTTGGGAAACCCTGGATTTGAAGACATTTGCTTTAAGGTTTTTCAAATGTTTTCCATACATCATTTTATCTGTTCCCCTCAATGACCATAGGAGGTAAGAGCTAAAGCTGTTTTCCCCCATGTTACAGATGAAGAAACCAAGGCCAAAAGAAATCAAGTGAATTAAGTAAAGATAATGTAGCTAATAAGAATCTGTGGCAACACCTAAACCCAGGGATTCCTGAATCCAAACTATACATATTCTCAAATATGGCTCACTGCTTTTCTATATATCCAGAGAGTATATGGAAGGTTGTCAGATGGGAAAAAAACCCTCAGAAGGGGAGACCAGGACATGCCTATGGTAGAAGACAGCATTTGATCAGGGTCAAGAGGTGAATGTGAGATGTGAGGGCATGGGAGATAGCTAATGCAAAGACATGGAGGCAAAAAATTGGTTTGTTGTTTTCAAGGAACATCAGGGAAGAAAGTATGGCTGGATGACTGTGTATATAGAGAGAAACAAAACATAATAGTTTTGAAAGGTAGAAGAGCCCAGGCACTGAGGAGATTTAAATGATAAACAGGTATGTTTAGATTTGCTCTTGGGGAAAATAGGTATCCTAGAGTTTAATGAGTAAAAGTTATGACATGGGCAGACCTATACTTCAGGAAAATCACTCTGGCACCTGGATGGTGAATGGACTGGAGTGAGGAGAAACATGAGGCAGGGAGACCAAGTAGAAGATTATTATAATGGTCTAGGTTCTGAACCAGGGAGGTGGCCACATGAGTAGAAAAAGGAGTATAGACAAGAGATGTTGGGAGGGGGGAAGTAACCATATTTGGCAAAGGACTGACTATTTGGAGGCATTTGGATTGACGAACCTAGGATGATACCAAGGGTGGTTTTGTTGGTGCTACTTATGAAAAATAAATATCCACAAAATATTATCCTTTTTGATGATGTAGATATACATTGAATCCAGGCTAGAATCAATTTTAATTCTATTCATTTTGAAAATTTTGTTTCCTCGGGCTTAGATGGGAAGGGTAGCACGTTTAGACCATGCCTACTGAATTACTATAAGATTTTCCCATCTTTTCCTTCCTTTCTCTTCCCTTCCCTTCCCTTTTCTTCCTTTCCTTTATATTCTCTTCCCAAGATTGTGAATTAGGGAACTGGGGAAAGTAAGAGGGGAAGTAGTAATAGTTGATAGTAAGAGGGGAAGATTTTGGAAACCAATGATGAGTTCTTTTTTTGGACATTTTAGGTTTGAGATGCCATTGAAGCATCCGTTTCTATATGTTGAAAAGCATTTGGTGATGTAGGACTGGAGTTCAAGAGAGAGGCAAAGGGAAAAAGCAGAAATTCAGAAGAAACACTGGAATATAAGGCCAGAGCTAGACTGCATTATCCTTATGCTACACAAATAGGAAGGTAAGAGTAAGGAGTAAGACCAGGTCATTGATAAATAAATATCAACATGCTACACTGATACCTTCATGAATTAAATTTTCAGAAAGTGAGACTCATCAAAGAGAAAAAACACAACAAAACAACAGAAACACATCTAAAGTAATAAAAAGAAAAGTGTAGATGATTTGAAGTAAGAGATGAATAGGAAAGAAGGAAACTTTTAGACTCCTACAAGAAGCTCTGAAAAGAGAAAATACACAATAAACACAGAAGGGAAGACTCTGAACTATATTATTACCTCAGCTGGGAAAGGTTGGTTGGAAATAACAGACAAAAGTAATTAAAACTTCAAAGACTAAGAAAATAGGGCCAAGATGGCCGCATGATGGCTCCTCTTACCGGAGCTCTCTCACAAGGTCTGTCAGATTCCCATAAAAAAGTGAATTTGAGCAGATTTGAGAGAGTCAGAAATCGCGAGCAGTCTGCGTGGGGCAAATTTCCGAGCCGGGAGAGTCTGAAAGGCCGGAGGAACGAACCTGCAGGCTCGGAGAGTGCTCGGTGCGGAGCTGCTCCAGACCAAGGCGGAAGCAGCCGGCCGGGAAATCCACGTGGGAGACGGGCTGGGAGAAAGCTGGGCGCCCAAAACCGGCAGAGATCCCCAGACCTCCCAACACAGGACGGCAGCCTCTGGGAGTGACGAGAGGCAGCGCACCGCCACCAGCCGCGAAAACACCCAGTCCTGATGCTTGCAAAACCCAGGAACTCGGCCTGTTGAACTTCCGGAAGACTCAATGGCCAGGTAAATGGCTCTAACCCCTCCCCCCCTCACCCAGAGATTTCCTCGGGGGAAAAAAAAAAAGAGAACTGAAACAGAGGAGAGAGTAGCGGGGCTTCACAGGACAAATACTAGAAGCTCATTAGACCCAGAGGGGAAGAGTCGGCAGGGGGCCAAGCCAGGAGCCCAGACGTAACCTTGCTCCCCCAAGGGAAGCGCCAGTCATCAGCTCAAACAACAAACAGCTGAGACCATTGCTGAAAAGCAAGTGCTGGAGAGCACCCACAGGGAGTGAGACGCCAGGGAGCCAGACCCCTCCCCCACACCTCAGGAAACTGAAGGTTATAATTCTAGACTCCCAACCCCCAGAATAAGAAAGCTGGGACAGAAAGCCCTGAGACTCACAGATAGAAATTCGTTGTAAAGCCAGCAAAAGGCAAACCAACATGAAGAAGAACACAAAAAAACCGAGGACAATAGATTCTTTTTATGGAGACAGGCAGGATCAAAATATCGACATAGAAGAAGATAGCAATGACACGGTAGATACATCAGATACCTCAAAAGCTAATATGATCTGGTCTCCAACCCAAAAAGCACTGCTGGAAGAACTAAAAGAGGATTTTAAAAACCAAATTAGGGAGCTAAAAGAAAATATGGAAAAAATGGAAAAAAGGGAAAAAAAATCCACTGACGAAATCAAGTCCCTAAAGAATAAGATTGGCGAAATGGCTATGGAGATTCAGAATCTAGAGAGAGAAAAGGACACCCTGAGAGGTGAAATCAACCAATTGAAAATGGAGGCTCAAAAGCAAAATGTAAACACTAACTCATTTAAAATTAGACTTGAGCAAGTGGAAGCTAATGAATCTATGAGGCATCAAGAAGTAATAAAACAAAACGTAAAGAATGAAAAAATAGAAAAAAATGTGAAATATCTGATTGGCAAAACAACTGACCTGGAAAATAGATCCAGGAGAGACAATTTGAGAGTTATTGGTCTACCGGAAATCCACGATGAAAAAAGGAGCCTTGACAGTATCTTCGAAGAAATTATCAAAGACAACTGCCCAGAGGTCCTAGAACCAGAGGGCAAAATAGTCATTGAAAGAATTCACCGATCACCCCCTGAAAGAGATCCCAAACTGAAAACACCAAGAAATATTATAGCCAAATTTCAGAGCTATAAACTCAAGGAGAAAATACTGCAAGCAGCGAAAAAGAAGCAATTCAAATACCGGGGAACTACAGTCAGGATCACGCAGGATCTCTCAGCTTCCACATTAAAAGACAGGAGAAATTGGAATATGATATTCCAAAGGGCAAAGGAGCTGGGACTACAACCAAGGATCAACTACCCAGCAAAACTAAGCATAATTTTCCAGGCAAGGCGATGGACATTCAATGAAATAAGGGAATTCCAGACCTTCCTGATGAAAAGGCCAGAACTCAATGGAAAATTTGATCTCCAAATACAAACATCAAGAGAGACATAAAAAGGTAACCAGGGGGAAAAACCCCACAAACTTCATTAACCAATAAGCTTAGGTTGTTTACATCTTTATGTGGGATTATATCATCTTATGTATGTTTTTTATGTATATATATATATATATATATATATATATATATATATATATATATACATATACATATATAAGTCATTCTTGTGAATGGTACAACTATTGTGACAAATGAAAGGGATATACATAGGTTGTGAATGCCTGTATAAATTAACTGATGTAAAGATATAAAATATAAATAAGAGATATAAAGGGAGGGCTATGAGGGAAGTGGTAAGGAGGTTGTAGAAAAGGGTAAATTACACCAAAGGAAGTGGAAAAAAAAAACATATTATAGTAGAGGGAAAGAAGGGAGGGAGAAGAGCAGTATTTGAGCTTTACTGTCATCTGATCTAGTTCAAGAAGGGAATAACATACTCTGATAAGTTTAGAAATCTAACTTGTCCTACAGGAAGTGGGAGGGAAAGGGGGGAAAAAGGGAGGGGGGATGGCAGAAGGAAGAGGAGAAGTAGCAAGTGGGTAACGGTAAGATAAGGGAGGGGAATAAAGAGGGAGGGTTAACTGAGGAAAGCGGCGGTCAAAAGCAAAACTTTGTTGGGGAGGAGAAGGGGAAAGGGAGAAATAAAAGCATAAACAGGGGGAATTAGGATGGAGAAAAAGACACAGATAGAAATCATAACCCTGAACGTGCAGGGGATGAACATTCTCACAAAACAGAAGCAGATAGCAGAATGGATTAAAAACCATAATCCTACAATATGCTGTTTACAAGAAACGCATCTGAAACAGGGGGATACACATAGGGTTAAGGTAAAAGGCTGGAGTAAAATATATTGTGCCTCAGCTAAAGTAAAAAAAGCAGGTGTAGCAATCCTAATCTCAGACAAAGCAAAAGTAAAGACAGATCTAATTAAAAGAGATAAGGAAGGACATTATATCCTGCTAAAAGGCACCATAAACAATGAAGCAATATCATTGCTTAACATATATGCACCAAGTGGTAAGGCATACAAATTCTTAGAGGAGAGGTTAAGGGAGTTACAGGAAGAAATAGACAGCAAAACTATAATATTGGGAGACCTCAACCTCCCCCTTTCTGAACTTGATAAATCTAACCTCAAAATAAATAAGAAAAAAGTTAAGGAGGTAAACAGAATTTTAGAAAAGGCACATATGATAGACCTCTGGAGAAAACTGAACGGGGATAAAAAGGAATATACTTTCTTCTCAAAAGTACATGGCACATACTCAAAAACTGACCATGTACTAGGGCATAAAAACTTCACAATCCAGTGCAGAAAAGCAGAAGTAGTCAATGCATCCTTTTCAGATCATGATGCAATAAGAATCATTTTTAATAAAGTACCATGGAAAAATAAGCTAAAAACTAATTGGAAACTAAATAATTTAATTCTAAAGAGTGAGTGGGCCAAAGATCAAATCAGAGAAACAATTAATAATTTCATTCAAGAGAATGACAATAATGAAACAACATACCAAAGCTTATGGGATGCAGCAAAAGCAGTTCTTAGGGGAAGTTTTATATCTCTAAATGCCTACATGAATAAAATAGGGAAAGAGGAGATCAATGATCTGGGCATACAGCTGAAAAAGCTAGAAAAAGAGCAAATTGAAAACCCCCAATTAAATACCAAATTAGAAATACTAAAAATCAAAGGAGAGATTAATAAAATTGAAACCAAGAAAACTATTGAATTAATAAATAAAACAAAGAGCTGGTTTTATGAAAAAACCAATAAAATTGATAAACCTTTGGCCAATTTGATTAAATAAAAGAAAGAAGAAAATCAAATTACCAGTATCAAAAATGAAAAGGGTGAGGTCACCTCTAATGAAGAGGAAATCAAAACAATAATTAGGAATTATTTTGCCCAACTGTATGCCCATAAATTTGACAACCTTAGAGATATGGATGAATATCTACAAAAACATAAACTGCCCAGACTAACAGAGAAGGAAGTGAAATTTCTTAATGACCCCATATCAGAAAAAGAAATTGAGCAGGCCATCAATGAACTCCCTAGGAAAAAATCTCCAGGGCCAGATGGTTTTACATGTGAATTCTATCAAACATTTAAAGAACAACTAATTCCAATACTTTGTAGACTATTTGGGAAAATAGGTGAAGAAGGAGTCCTACCAAATTCTTTTTATGACACAAATATGGTACTAATACCCAAACCAGGTAGAGTTAAAACAGAGAAAGAAAATTATAGACCAATTTCTCTAATGAATATTGATGCAAAAATTTTAAATAAAATATTAGCAAAAAGATTGCAGCAACTCATTACGAGAATAATACACCATGACCAGGTAGGATTTATTCCAGGAATGCAAGGCTGGTTCAATATTAGGAAAACTATTAGCATAATTGACCATATCAACAACAAAACTAGCAAAAACCATATGATCATCTCAATAGATGCAGTAAAAGCCTTTGACAAAGTACAACACCCATTCCTATTAAAAACACTAGAAAGCATAGGAATAAGGGGAACCTTCCTCAAAATTATAAATAGCATCTACCTAAAACCATCAACAAGCATTATTTGTAATGGGGATAAACTAGATGCATTCCCAATAAGATCAGGGGTGAAACAAGGATGTCCATTATCACCCCTATTATTCAATTTGGTTCTAGAAACATTAGCTGTAGCAATAAGAGAAGAAAAAGAAATTGAAGGAATTAGAATAGGAAAAGAAGAAACTAAATTATCACTTTTTGCAGATGATATGATGATTTATCTAGAGAATCCTAGAGAATCAAGTAAAAAACTACTTGAAATAATAAACAACTTTAGCAAAGTTGCAGGATATAAAATAAACCCACATAAATCCTCAGCATTCCTATACATTACTGACAAAGCCCAACAGCAAGAGATAGAAAGAGAAATTCCATTCAAAGTTACTGAAGGCACTATAAAATATTTGGGAGTCTATTTGCCAAGACAAACCCAGGGCCTATATGAACATAACTATGAAACACTTTTCACGCGAATAAAATCAGATCTAAATAAATGGAGAAATATCAGTTGCTTATGGTTAGGCCAAGCTAATATAATAAAAATGACAATTCTACCTAAATTAATCTATCTATTCAGTGCCATACCAATCGAACTACCAAAAAATTTTTTTACTGAGCTGGACAAAATAATAACAAAATTCATTTGGAAAAACAAGAGGTCTAGAGTATCTAGGATATTAATGAAAAGACATGCTAGAGATGGTGGTTTAGCCACACCAGATATTAAACTGTACTACACAGCAGCAGTCATCAAAACTGCCTGGTACTGGTTAAGAAACAGGGGTGTGGATCAGTGGAATAGAATAGGTACACAAGTAGGTGAAATCAACAAGTTTAGCAATCTACTCTTTGATAAACCCAAAGAAGCCAGTTTCTGGGCTAATAATTCAGTATTTCACAAAAACTGTTGGGAAAATTGGAAAATGGTAGGGAAAAAACTGGGCATAGACCAATATCTCACACCATATACCAAATAAAGTCAAAATGGGTTCATGATTTAGGAGTGAAAGTTGATACTCTAAGTAATTTGGGAAAGCAAGGAATGGTTTACTTATCAGATTTGTGGAAAAGTAAAGAATTCATGACCCAACAAGAGATAGAGAGCATTACAAAATGCAAAATGGATAATTTTGATTATGTCAAATTGAAATGTTTTTGTACAAAAAAAGCCAATGCAACAAGAATTAGGAGGGAAGCAGAAAATTGGGAGAAAATCTTTGCAACTAGTATCTCTGATAAAGGCCTCATCTCTAAAATATACAGGGAGCTAAGCCAAATATATAGGAATACAAGCCATTCCCCAATTGAGAAATGGTCAAAGGATATGAACAGGCAGTTTTCAGAGGAAGAAATTAAAGCTATCTACAGGCATATGGAAAAATGCTCTGGATCGCTGCTGATTAGAGAAATGCAAATCAAAACAACTCTTAGATACCACATCTCTCCTGTCAGATTGGCTAAAATAACAAATCAGGAGAATGATAAATGCTGGAAAGGATGTGGGGAAATTGGAACATTGTTGCATTGCTGGTGGAGTTGAGAGCTGATCCAGCCATTTTGGAGGGTGGTGTGGAACTATGCCCAAAGGGCTATAGAAATGTTCATACCCTTTGACCCAGTAATACCACTTCTAGGGTTGTATCCCAAAGAAATCACGCAAGCGGGAAAAGGACCCATATGTACAAGAATATTTATAGCAGCTCTCTTTGTGGTAGCCAAGAATTGGAAAGCAAAGGGATGCCCATCAATTGGGGAATGGCTGAACAAGCTGGGGTATATGAAGGTGATGGAATACTATTGTGCCATAAGAAATGGGGATGATGCAGACTTCATAACAACCTGGAAAAACCTACACGACATAATGCTGTGCGAGCAGAGCAGAGCCAGGAGAACGTTGTGCACAGCCACAGATATGTGGATTCCGTGAGGACCAACCCTGACATACTGCGCTTCTCTCAGCAACCTAAAGGGGCAAGGACAACTCCAGGGGACTCACGATGGAGAATGCTATCTTCATTCAGAGAAAGAACTGCGAAGTTTGAATACAAACTGAGGCACACTACATGCTCGCCTTTTCTGCTTCTCTTTTGTTTTTGTTTTTGGGTTTTTTTTTTGTTTTTTTTTTTTTTGGTTCTGTTTCTTCTTTCTCATGATTCATTCCATTGGTCAAAATTCTTCTCCACGACTTGACTAGAACATAAATTAATTCAATGCAAAGTTATACATGACAGTTATATGAGACTTCATGCCGTCTTGGGGAGGGAGGGGGGAGGGAGGGGAGAAAAACTGGAACTCAAAACTATGTGGAACCGTGTGTGGTAAACTAAAAATAAATAAAGAAAAAAAAAAAGAAAATAGAAGAACATAGGGAAAGAGACTGTGACAAAATTAGTGTTCCCAACTTTATGTGCATGGACCAAGTACCGATATTAAAAGAAAAGTGAAAACCAGTAAAAAAAAAAAATAAGAAATGGAGGGAAAAACATATCCAAAGACCTTAAATTTAAGTAGATTAAACTACTTATGAAAAACAAAAGAAAACTTTAAAAATGGATAAGCAAAAAACCCCAATAATTTGCTGCATACAAAAATAATTTAGGAAACAAAAGCACAAGAACAGTGAAAATGAGAAGCTAGTGTAGAATTTACTATTTCACACAACTCCAAAGGATTAAGACAAGCAGCAATGATCTCAAACAAGGCAATAAGAAATGGCAAAAGTCAATTCAGCTAAAACCAGTAGTGAAACTGTCAGTCAATGAGTCAATCACCATGTACCTATCACACTGTCTTAGTTGTCAAGGTTACAAATACAAGGAATGAAACAATTCCTCCTCACAAAGTGGCATATGGTGGGAAAACAAATCTTTGCACTAAAAATAACTACCAACAACTACCCAAATGGATATAGTGCTTTAAGATTTTGTCTCTTTTGAACGTGACAGTTACCAAATGGAGAGAAAATACCATTATACAATGGAGGAAATAGAATCTCCAGAAGTGACTGACCTAGGCTTCTACAACCAGCACCAAAAGTTAGATTTAAACATTGGTCCACTTGATATAAGCCCAGCACTTCTTCTATGTCACACTCCTATATACATACATACATACATACATACATACACGTGTGTATGAATATATATGTTTGCTACAAGTTTATATAACTGATGAATATTACCCAATAGATAAGTGGTCAAAGTACCTAAACAAAGACTGTACGCAATAAAACAAATTGGAGGACTTGCCTCATTCACTGATAAAGTATTCAAATTGATCTCATGTTTTCATTGATTGGGGAATTCCTTCCAATGATGTCTGAGCATCTTTCGTAATTCTCATCCATTTCTTCCTAAGTGTTCACCATAGGTATTCCACATCACACAGGTACTAGTGGAGAACTTGAAGTGTCCAGCTGATATTTTCTTTGTTCTTGCCATGTAAGCAGCCCATCTTCTCTTCCTATCATACTCTCCCTTGCTGACATATTTCCTCCTGTTTTTCTTCAGAATTTTTTATTGGATTTATCCCGTACCCTGTAAATATCCACTATGTGTATCTCCACTGACTAAGTAGTATTCTAGGCTCTTTAAATTTCTTGGTTGATTAATTTGCTTTAAACTTCTTCGTGAAATAGTAATAGTCAGTGCTGATGTCATTTCTGTTGTCCATTCACCATTTTTTTCAATTGCTTGTTTTGACAATTCAGGATTAAGTCACATTGATTTCATGCCACATAGTTTGTAAATGTTATTTTTCTTTTTTAAAAAATTGTCCTAATATTAGGTCTAATGATCACAGCTTGCTCGGGGAGATGTCCCAATAAATAACCAATCTTTCCCTGACTCCAAAAATATAACCTATTTCATTTTTATGATGGTGTTATTTGGTGCTCGCCATATCCATCTATCAATTCTTTTTTCAAAACAAAATGCTCATTATACACAACATTATGTAGAGATGTGATGCTTCTGTGTAACCTGCAAGCTTCTGACCTCTCTCATTCCTTCTTCTTGAACTGTGGCTCTTCATTGTCTTTCTCTCTTTTTCTTACCTTTGCACTAATGTTGATTTTTTTGATGAGTTCTATTAAGCTCTTCATAAAATTTCTCTATTCCTTTGTCCTCAGCAGTAACTGTTGGTACACAAAACACAATTATTTTCATAGTGGTATTTTTGCAAATACAAATCTTCAATATTGTAATGAGAGGCACTATGATATAGTCGATAGAGAGCTGGCCTTGAACTCAGGAGGACCTAGATTTAAGTCTGACATCTGACACATACTGGCTATGTACCCTGGTCAAGTCAATTAAACTCAGCTCTCTTGGAAAACTTTCTAAGATTTATGAATTGCAGTTCAGGTGAAACATATTGGTAGGGGGAATTTCCTGTTTCATTGACATCACGGCCCAGTCCCCATCCCTATCCCTAATGCTGCAATATACAATAACAATGTCCCATGAAATATGGAGGAGGGGGTTATGTCTAGGAGGACAGTCAAAATGATTCTTCCAACTCTTTTTTGTCCTTCCAATAGGTTCTAGTGAGTCATTCTTCTCCTTAGGAGCAAGTTATCACTTCCTTCCTTCCTTCCTTTCTTTCTCTTCCTTCCTTTTCCTTCCTCTCCTTCCTCCCTGCTCTCTCTTCATTTTTTTCTTCTTCCTCCTCCTCCTCCTTCTTCTCACTAACTACTCTGGCCTTCACTGCTTAAAATCCAAGTAGGTTACACCTCACCCTTCCCCCGAAGTTCTCTAGTACCCTTGATGGAGCAAAGAAAATAAAACTTTAAATAGGGTTTTTTAAATTAAAAAATAAAATCCACAAGCTATTAAGTTAATATTATCTGTTATTGTATCTCCAGCCACCATTTCCTTGATATATTGCCATGTAGTACTTGGTGAATAGAGAGCTGGACTTGGAATTAGGAATACCTGGGTTAAAATCTTGCATCAATTACTCACTAGCTATGTAATCCTAGGCAAGACACTCAATCTCTCTTAGCTTCAGTTTTTCCTCATCTGTAAAATGGACATAATAATAGCACTTATCTCACAGGGTTGGTGTAAGGATTATATAACAATAGGTTTAAAGCACTCTGAAAACCTTAAATCATTATGTAAATGCCTCATCCTCCCTTTCTTCCTCCTTCTCCTCTTCCTCCTCCCCTCCCCCTCTTCTCCTCCTCCTCCTCATTCTTCTTCTTCTTCCTCTTCTTCTTTGTCTTCATCTTCTTCTTCCTCTTCTTCCGCTCCTTTTGCTGCTTCTTCTTCTTCTTCTTCTTCTTCTTCTTCTTCTTCTTCTTCTTCTTCTTCTTCTTCTTCTTCTTCTTCTTCTTCTTTTCTTTCAAATACCCAAGTGGTTAGTGTACTGTTCTTGGGAGTAGGGGATAGTTGAAGGTGAAAGGGAGATGTGGAGAAAAATTGGGAGAAAAAAAATGAGCTATGCACCTAAAGGCACACCACTGAGCAAAGGTCTGAACTTATTGCTTGAAATATCTATAGAAATATAGAGATAGATAAGAAGAGATAGAAATAGATATACATGTCAATATAAATTATATATACATACATGTGTGTACATATGTAAAAAGAAAAAAAGAGAAAGTGGAGGGAGGGAGGGAAAGGGGGGGAGAGAGACTAAAGGGGAGGGAGAGAGAGAGAGATTGTGATTTTGTGAACACAGAGATACATCAAGTCTTTGCTGGAGTGCTAGAGCACTGAAAGAAACCTTTATATGAGTTCATATTTAAACTGTGAGCTAAATGGGGGAAATTTGCAATTTGTCTAGTAGGACACAACTCTGGGCCTGGAGTCAGATAGACCTGAGTTCAAATTTGGCTTCAGACACGTACTAGTTAAATGACCCTGGGCAAGTCCCTTAATTTCTGTTTCCTTCAGTTTCCTCATCTGTAAAAGAAGAACACTTATTCTCAGAGTTGCTGTAAGGATCAGATGAGATGACAATTTTAAAGCATTTTGCACAGCGCCCGGCACATAATGAGGGCTACGTAAAGGTTAATTATTATGATTTTGATAATAATTCAGCTATGATCAAGAACTCAATGAAAAAGCCTAACTGCCATTTGCTTCTCTCAGTGTCCTCATGACATGTTTACAAGGCAACACTGACTTTTGAGTTTTAACATTTCACAGTAGGTGGTAGTAAGAATTCAACTGCTTTTCAAAGTTATTTCAGGTCACTCTTTCCAGCAGTAGATGGCAGTAGTAATTTCTCTCCATTTGGTGAAATTGGATGCATTCTTGTTCACTTTCATATCAACAAAAATTCTGCATTTACTCTCCTACGAGTGATTGTTCCAGGTTTTCACAGAATCAGAGATTTAAAGGGACCTCAGGAGGTCTTCTCATCTATTCTCCTCTCCCTTATTTTGTGTTTTATTTATTTGCATTTATTTCTTTTCCCATTCTTCTTTAGAAAGGTGGTGGGCTGATCACTTTGGCCTCAGTTCTTACTCTGTTTGTGAATACCACCCCACCAACCTTAGTATGTTTATAGATTACAGCGAGAGACAACAAAAGGACACAAGTCATTTCTAGCTTCTTAAACTAAACACATGTAGAAAGGCATGCCAGGGGGCACAGGCTCAAGAAAGCCAAGGAGTACAGGAAATAACAACAGCATTTACTAACATGCTCAGCCAAGAACATAATTGTTAAAATAACCTTGAAAGGGGGCTAAATTACTGTATACAGCAGTGGTGATTACCCTGATTTCAATTACTCTGGTTTAAAGGGAATCAAATAGAGGTCTAAGTCTGTTAATTAACCAGTCTATCCACAGGTGATCTCAAAATGCCCCACGTGTAACTTCTGTTAAAGCAGAAACCCTGTACACCTAGAAATGGCAAGTCTGCATATTAAACCCAATTATGCAGTTTACAAGACTATTAGAGTTCTTTTATTTTTCTACCAAGAAAATTATAGTGAAGGGAGAAAGGGAGGAGAGAAAGGAGCAGAGGGAATAGCATATATATTCATGAATAATGATCTAGAGACTCTGCCTTCCTTGAATTAGTTCATTTTGAGAAGAACAAAGGGGTTGTCCTGCTGGGTAGATTTTCAGCCGGGATGCCTGGCTGCCTTATTTCTGATCTGCATTACTATGTGGTTTCAATTAGCAGTGGCACTTACAAAACCAGGAACACAGACATTTTGGCAGGAAATATGATTCTGAAGGGGAGAACGGTTCTTCAGATAGTCTCAGGAAGAGATGGAGAAATACGTGATATTTTAACTCTTGTTCTGCCTTCACTCTTATGACATGCCTTAGAGAAACATAGTTTGTTTTTTTTCCATGAGCTTATAGAATTTTCTATTAGCAGGATGGCACAATAGAGAAAGTGTTGGACTAAAGATCTAGTTTGACCCCTGACCTCAGATGCTTAATACCTGTGTGACTCTGGTCAAGTCACTTAACCACTCTGACCTTCAGTTTCTTCACCACTAAAATTGGTATCAAAAAGGCTCCTGCCTCACAGGGTTTTTGTGAGTATCAGATGATATCATAAGTGGAAACCGTTTTGCAAATAGATAAATACTGTAGCAGCTAGTATTATTTTTTTCACCTTGTCTTCAATGGAGGCCAGGTAGAAATGACCCTGGTGCAAGTTGTATCTTGATTGTTCTTTTTATATTTAATGTGTGGGGTAGTATAGCATAGCTAGAAAAATGATTGCTTTTTATAACTGAATAAAAGTTCTGGAATGTAAGGTCACTTTTTTTAGATTCGCAGAAAGCATCCTCAGTGCAACTACAGCAGCAAACGGGTCTGTTTTGTATTGTAGCCAGTTCCCACAAAGTTTTGATTTCTTTTCCTAGGTCTCTATATTTTGAGAGTTTTTATTCTGCATAACTTGGAAGTCATGAGTGCTTATAATATCTAATTAAACTTAGTTCATACATTTTCCTTTTTGAATGTTTGAAAAAGTGGCCATTAGATTCTGACCTCTGTATGTTATTATCCATCGAATTCTTCCTTACTTAGTTCTTTTCTTTCTTTCTTCCTTCTTTCCTTCCTTCTTCCCTCCTCCTCCTCCTCTTCCTCCTTCTCTCTCTCTCTCAAATATATTTGGAAATTTGCACACATGGTAGACAACGATCACATGCATAACTTTAACAAAGGCTATGATTATATTTTCAATAGTTAATTTTAAAAAATACATTTTAAAATTTAGATAACATTTAAAACTTAAAGCTGAAACTGCACTAAGATTTTTGGGACACCCTGTACATTCAAATGTGAAGAAAGGTCACAGACTGAAGAGAAGTGCTACACTGACAAATGTGTCTAGGGAAGTGGAAAGATATAAAAACAAAAGTCGAAGAATAGGAGTGACTCTTGTCACTGCATCAAGGAAGAAGGTGGCAGACTAACAGTTCCAAGTCACTGACCCATAGAAGCCTGGTACAAAAGGAACCTTGGATTTTTTTTGTACAAAGGCAGCTCAACTTCTGAGTGTCCTTTGTGTTATCTTAAGATCCTGATTGTTTCTCATGTCTTCATAGGTTGAGTTTTCCAAGCCTCTTTCAAAACTTCTCCTGTGTCATTTGCCTGCAATTCTGATTTGTTACCACTAGATGAAGAGTGCTAGTCTTCCCATCAGTATGATTAACTGAAGTAAAGAAAATATCGCTCCTTTCTAGTCAAGTATGCTTGTTTCTACAAATACAAAGCTCTTAATTAAGGCACCTAAGTATAGGCTTCAAATTAAACTTTGTAACAGAGGCCAGAAAATTTAGATCACAATTTTTTAAAAAGTATAACACTTTTTTCTTTTAAATATTATTTTATTTTTTCTAATTACATGTAAAGACAATTTTTAACATTCACTTTTTGATAAAATTTTGAGTCGCAATTTTTTACCTTTCCTCCTTCCCCTCCCTCATCCCTAAGAGGATTAGCAATTTTATATAGGTTATATATGTGCAATCATGTAAAACATATTTCCATATTAGTCATATTGTATAAAGAGAAATTGAACAAAGAAACTATGAAAAAATAAAGTGAAAATGGTATGCTCCTATCTGCATTCAGACTCCATCGGTTCTTTCTCTGGGTATAAATATCATTTTCCATCATGAGTCTTTTGGCATTGTCTTGAATTAATTTATTGCTGAAAAGAGTTGAGTTTATCTTAGCTGTAGATCACAATTTTTAAAAATATAAATATCAATATGCACTTCCTTTCTCACTGATACTTAAATGATATCAATCTGATTAATTGAACCTGGGCTTCCTTGAGGTATAAATGGAAAGATTCTGCCAATACACCTAATGTTTCAAATCAGAAACTCTTCAGGGGTACAAATCAATTCACATACATACATACATACATACATACATACATATTACATAGATATAAGATATACAGATATAAATTTACAGAGATATATAATTATTGTTTGGTCATTTTTCAGTTATGTCCAATTCTTTTCAACATTTGGGGTTTTCTAGGCACAGATATTGGAGTGGTTTGCAATTCCTTCTCCACGTCATTTTACATATGAGGAAACTGAGGCAAACAGGGTTAAATGATTTGTCCAAGGTCACCCAGCTAGTGTCTGAGGCCAGATTTGAACTCAGAAAGCAGAGTCTTCCTGACTTTAGGCTCAGTACTCTATGCACTGAACCACTTAGCTGCTACACACACACATACACACACACACAAACACACACACACACATGCACACATGCACACACATGCACATGCATGCACATATGTATGTTTATAGATGCACAAATATATACACATATTAAATGGAGGTGGTAGCTATATGAGTAGAGAAAAAGGATTGGATGTAAAAGATGTTATGGGGTGGAAATGGCAAGATTTGGTAACTGATCAACTGTGTGTGTAAAGTAAGAGAGAGAAGTTGAGGATAACTACAAGATTGTAGACCTGGAAAAGTGGTACAGCCTTTGAGAAAAATAGGGAAGTTTCAGAGACAGCAAGTTTTGAGGGAAAGATAATGAGTTCTGATTTGGACACATTACATTTGAAATATCTGAGACATCCTGTTGAAAATGTCTAAAAGGCAACTGGTGATTTAAAAGTGATGCTGATAGTTGAAACACTGGGGATAGACATATAGATCTGGGTGCCATCTGTAGAGAGAATATAATTAAACCCATGAGAACTGAGGAGGTCATCAAGGGAGATCATCAAGCATGTGGAACAATGCTTAGAGAATGTCCTAGCTTACTTTTCCAGAGCTAAGCTACTACTATTCTAGGGTACCTTGAGGGATTTGGGGATGTTTCTCTTTTCTAACTTTCAGCTCAAGCACCCACCAGCTATGTCCCAGCCACTCCACACCCCCCCCCCCATTAGGTGCCAGTTTCCAGTGCCCAAATCCATTTAACCATCTAACACAAATTAGCCTTTACAAAAGGATATTTACTTCAAAGACAGAGCAATCACAAAAGCACAAAAATGTCTTCCTGATGCCCTGGGGACACAAGTTCTCCTATTTCACCTGGCTTTCTAAGGAGCATGAGCTAAACACTCTTTGTTGATAATGTTATTTCAATCATGTCTGACTTTTCATTGTGACCCTATTTGGTGTTTTCTTGGCAGAGATGCTGGAGTTGTTTGCCGTTTCCTTCTCTAGCTCATTTTACAGATGAGGAAAGTGAGGCAAACAGGGTTAAGTAACTTACCCAGGGTCACACAGCTAGTAAGTGCCTGAGGCCAGATTTGAACTCAGGAAGATGAGCTTTCCAGACCTCCGAACCAGCATTCTATCAACTGGGCCAGCTAAATTCTTACATAACATTGGTCCAACTGACTTCAAGTGCAATAGATGGCAGTACTGCTAGATGAGTCCTCATCTCAGCCACTACTGGACTGGAACCCAAGGGTCCATTACAAAGGTCACTCTTTGCTCCTCTTAGTGTTGCTTTTGAGCTGACTATGAAACCCAGACAATGGTATCCCAGGATGTCAGATTCTCCAATCCCTTCACCAAAAATGGAAATGGATAAACACCAGAGAGAGGCAACAAGAATTTAATAAGTGCCTACTATTTTACTGTACTGTGCCTTACAAATATTTGTTTCATTTGATCCTCATGACAATCCTGGTTGATAAGTGTCATTTACTATCCACATTTCATAATTAAGGAAACTGAGGTAGCGGTTAAACAACTTGCCCAATGTTACACAGCTGGTATAAAAGAATGTAATAGGAGTAATCTAAAACTGATGTTTGCCAAGGGAAGATCAGGGTGGAAGGGAGAAAGACGCAAGGCATTCATGAGTAGAAGATAGAGCAATATAGCATTAATTAATTACAAGGTTATGATTGGATAGGATGGAAGTGAAGGGATTATTTGCCTAAGGAAGTACTGGGGAGTGAAGGGATTGGAGGCAGGGGTATGAGATGAATGTTCAACAACCCACTCTGAAAATTCACAAGCCAGTGTAGACTGGATTTAGCACATCCCTGATTGGAGGTCTCAAAGAGGGTGAATATTTGGCTTAGAGGGGGTGATCTATTATGATCAGAATGAAGAATGTCAGAGTTTTTAATTAGGGAAGTAGAGCACTCATAAGTAATGGTGGGGTCCACTTTGTGACTAGTCCTATGTGTAGCCGAGGTAGGATGAAAGAACAGGTTTCTTGAAGAAAAGAATTCAAGGAGAATGAAGAATGGACAACTAGAGGAGTTTGCAAGAACATTAACATGGCTGTTGATGTCTCTTAATATATGGGTAGAAGGTAGAGAAGAGAGGAAGATGGGGTGCCAGGTACTGAACTCCATGATGAAGGAGAAAGAATGTCCTGGGAGCTGGGGTACAACAACCACCATAATTTGGACTGAATAGAAAATGTTGATAATGTGAACTTCAGGTGAGGAATGGCTGCTGAGTGATGGTGGTAAAGGGAAAGGCTGGAATGGCTGTAGGAAGCAAGGGACAGTCTAACTCTGGGAACCATTGTGTTCAGTGATGCGGGTCAACAAGAAGAACTGGTATATAATGGTGTTGGATGGAGTCAGTCTCAGAGCTCCTATGTGGCAAGAATATGAGCAATTAATTCTAATACTACATAAAACATACAAGATAATGAGGAAACAAAGGTCTGCATGAGGGTCTCTGAAGGGTCAAGGGTCAAGACAGTTGAACACTAAAAGCCATAGGAAGTATGATCCTATTTCAGGCTTTAATCCTTCTAGTTTCCTCCAAGGGAACTCTAATTACTTGGTTACAATTTATCTAAGGGAAGCTCCACACAAATGAATACTAATGCAGAAGGTCGCCATTGAATAAAGGTGTAAACTAGGTAAAAACAAGTCTTTTGTCAGTTTGGGAGGCCTGATGTGATTTTATCATCAAATGAAACCACATGACACCACACAGGAAATACTTTGTGATTGGCTGAAGAGAATCAGTCATGCTCTGATTGGCTGAATCTAACACAGCAAACCAAATGAGAAGCTCACATTCAAGTTCTGGAAGCTTCCGGGCTCAGGAGTGCCTTGAGGAGCCAGACCTTCCACCCTGGCCCCAGGAAGTGTTATTGGGGAGAGTCACTCCCCATCCCTACAATTGATCATGTCATCAGAACTGGACCAGTGAAAAATAATTCAGCCAACCAGTAGCAGAAACACATTGAGGACACACTGAAGATAAAAAATTGTAGAAATAAATCCCCTGAGGGAAGGACCCATTTAAAGGAGCATGGCTCCCTTGCACCAGAAAAGCAAACCAAACATATACTCAAGAAAGGTTCCAAGAACCAGCAGGTGTGAGTTACCTTCTTGACACACATGTCCTACATGTGTACTTCCCAAGAATACAAACTGTTCTCTTGACTGGTGTCTATTCTTCCCATGGACCTATGTGTACCTGTGGGAGATTGTGCCCTGGGCCATTGGGGCAGGCTTTTGTACTGTCTCTTCTTGCTTTATTGTGAACACTTACAATATGGTACCTCCATCCAGGATTCCTTTCCCAACTCCAACTATCAATGGCGGGTTGGCTCTCTGGAGAGTGGTTATGCCTTTCCTCAGGTATCTAGGGGTAACACTGAGGGGTTAGGCATTCTAGTACCATTTCACCAGCCTTTTTCTGACTCATCACATCTGAAATTTGGCTCCTAGATGGGGTGAAGAATTTCTTTTTGGTTATAGCAACTCATGAAACCATCCTCTGGAATTTATAGAGCTGATGATCTGACTCAGAGGAAGAACTACTCATATCACTGATGTAGTATATCTTTTGAGGAAGTGAAAAGTTTCCCACATTGAGAAAAAGCTCATCTATGAAAATATCACTCAACATAAAGACATTAAGAGTGGTTCTTCATTTGCTTATTTATTTTGCAGAATCAACTTCAATGACCTACCAGGTTTTTTGCCCCTATCTAGCTAAGACTATTTAAATCTTACTTTCAGACTTATTCATGTCCTTAGCAATAGCCTAGATGTACCCTTTGGATTATAGGATCCTACCTGGCAGGGGCTTTCAGACCCCAGACCTTAACAGCCTTAATAGTTCACTGTTAAATCTACCATACTATTGATTCCCACTCTACATGTACCCTTCAACTAAGCATCTTTTTTCTCCTTAAACATCTATGCCTACATTTCCTCTAGAGAGAGTTATTTTTTTTTTTTGCTTTTTGGCAGGGCAATTGGGGTTAAGTGACTTGCCCAAGGTCACACAGCTAGTACTTGTGTCAAGTGTCTGAGGCCGGATTTGAACTCAGGTCCTCCTGACTCCAGGGCCGGTGCTCTACTGACTGCGCCACCTAGCTGCCCTAGAGAGAGTTATTTAATAAAGACGAGCAACCCTGTGGAAGTTCCGGAAAATTTTTAGGTTAGTTTAAAATAAAAGAATCCATTAAAAATACTTTTCTAAGTTAATGCTATAAAGTGGTACAAAATGCATAAGTATCCCCCCCCCTCCAAAAAAATAAAATAGATAGAAGTAAAGAATTACAAAGCACTCATTACTTGCCCCAGGCTTGGGGTAGGGATGAGGTCTCCCATGCAGCCAGCAGAAGAAAGTCAAAATCTACTAATATCCACCAAGAAACAGGCACAGAAATAAAAAGCAAAACCGTTCGCTGCTAATATGATGGTCCAGGAAGACAGAGAGAGAGAGTTCCCAAAGCAGAGGCCTCAGAAAATTGACATCTTTAAGTCCTGCCTAGGATTTCCAGTCTAGGAAGGTCTCCATGCCTGCTACTGGCAGATCTTCTGAATTTCAAGGTCTAGGTCAATTGCAAGGGGTAGTAGAGATTTTACTTTCCCTCTTTCAAAGGATAGGGCAGTTTTGAGTTGAGATTCTGCCATTTTAAAACCAGAAAACTACCTCATTTGTGCAGATTTTGAGGGCTTTTGGGTGTCCCATTTCCCAAGAATTTTGAAGGATTCTCATGAAGGAGGAACAAATTGTTATGCCTCCTCATTCCAAACAGTTAAAAAGTAACTTGGTGTTAGTAATAATTATAAAATACCGGGCCTGGAGCCAGGAAGACTCATTTTCCTGAGTTCAAATCTGGTCTCAGATACTTACTAGTTGTCTGATGCTGGGCAAATCACATGACTGTGTTCATCGGAGTTTCTCATCTGTAAAATGAGATGGATAAGAAAATAACAAACCACTCTAGTACCTTTTCCAAGGAAACCCCAAATGGGGTCATGAAGAGTCAGATACAACTGAAATGACTGAACAACAGATAATTATATTACTGTCTAAACAGTCAGGTTCATAACACAATTTGAAGGTCAACAATTTCAACAAACATTTATTAATCACCTAATGTTTGCAGAGCACAGTTTTTAGGCACCAGGTCATATACAAAAATAGAACTCATAATGTAATAGCACTTCCATTCTACCAATGGATGCCTTATCCTTAGCAGTAAAGTTGAGAAGCTAGAATATATCCAGTAAAGGTTGAACTAACTGGATGGTGGGTATGATGTAAATCACATCATAGGAGGAACATTGAAGAAATTTGGGATTTTTATCTTGGAAAAGACTCACGGCAGAAAAGACAACACCTTCTAGTATTTGAAGGGCTGTCATTCGTTTGGCCACAGAAGGTGGGATGGTATATAGGTTTAGAGTAAGTTTCAGCTTAACATTAAGAAAACCCTTCAAATAATTAAACGCACCTCAAAGTGGAATGGGCTACTTTGGTTGATGGTGCAGCACCAATCCACAGTGGTTTTCAAACATCTGGAATAACAATTTATTGGAGATAATGTAGAGATGATTTCTGCTTATGAATGGACAAGACATCTAGAAGACTCCTGAAGTGCCTTTTGGCTCTGAGTTTCTATGATTCTGTGTTCTAGGTCTCACACATCAAATAGCCATGTGAGACTCCAGTTTTGATAACTCAGTGTTGGTCTTGTCCCCATCCCTACCCCCATATGTGCCCATTCTTCAATCCTCAGTTTCTCTGTGATGAGTAACTTAGATTATCTTGTTCCCCCAGTCCTACAATGATCTGTAAAGGCCTGCCCCTGATGCCCAAGTTCCATGGCTGGATCCTCAGTTTCCTGGCTGTCTGTAATGAGGTTCCATTATCTTCACCTCCCTCCTCAAGTTAGGCTGCCCCCACCCAAGAAATCACCCCTTTGCTTGCCTGTGCTCCAGACTTGGACTTTGATCTTGAATCTGCTTATTTTCCTGGTAATGACTTATTGTTTCTGGCTTGGCCTCTGTTTTTGTCTCAGCTCCTTTGAACCTAGCTTGTTTCCATGTGATTCAGCCCCATGCCATTACTGCACCTGGCATATGACCTACAACAAAGTCTACATATTCAAACTTGCTGCCCCCCCCACCCCCCACCTTGGAACATTGTTTATCTACTTTCTGACATTCAGGCCCTGAGCACCTCCTCTTCTCCTGGGGGATATCCACCTGGCTTCCAGGCTCCAAGAGCCCCTTGGGCCATACTCCTTAGATGGGCCAGATGGGACAGGATGCTCACTACGTGCTGTCAGATTCCCTGTGATGTTGACTGCCTTCATGCTTGACTTGCCCCATCTTTTGCCTGCTGCCAAACTCCCATGATCTGTGCTGACTGCTTTCCAAAACATCTGCCTGCCACCTATGGCTGGGTTGCCCTGATGCCAAATGCCCATATGTATACACTTCCTTGTCTTTTCTGCTGCTGGTTCCTGCCCCAAACAAGTAAACTCACATATTCTCCAACTGTGGGACATTCCTACCTGGCCTATCCTATTAGTGCCAGGATGGAGGTTGGCTCTGACAAGAGGTACACTGTTTTTTTAAATGACAAATTCTCCTAATACATTTTAAATCATGCAACTTTTCAGTTTTATCTGTAGCATATCCACTCTGTACAGGACATAGTGGTGTTTGCTATCCCTTTAGAGACTGGGGATTGAGAAGGTAATTGCTCTAACATACCTTTGTTTCTCTGGAGCAGCTGGGTAGTACAGTGGATAGAGTACCAGGCCTGAAGTCAGAAAGACTCATCTTCCTCAGTTCAAATCTAGCCTCAAACACTTACTAGCTGTGTGACCATGGGCAAGTCACTTCACTCTGCCTCAGTTTCCTCACCTGTAAAATGAGAAGCAGAAGGAAATGGCAAACCACTCCAGTATTTGTGCCAAGAAAACCCCAAATGGAGTCATGAAGACTTGGACACAACTGAAGAATTTTGTTTCTATTTAGGTAAGCCTGCCCTTTGCCCTGTAATTAAGGTAAGCTCCCACCAGGTAGAATGTTACCTCGATTATGTTTTTGAACAGGTATCCTCCAAATAGAATGGATAATAAACACAGAATTTAGGATGTTTTTCTTTTTTCTCAACCAATTGTGTTTTTTCTACAAACACACACACATATACACATGAAAGAACATGCTTTCCTCAGCCAACTGTGCCTTTTCTATATATATATATATATATATATATATAGATAGATAGATAGATAGATAGATATAGATACATAAAACACATTTTCCCAGAAAATTGTAACATATATAAATATATATATACACACAAATAAATGTGTGTACACATATATTTATACTACACACATGTATCATAATTGGAGGAAAAGCATACTATTAAATATCAAAACTATATCAAAAATTTTGGGATGCCTTGCATGTGTATAAATGTATGTATATGTGTACAGGTATAAGCATAAATACACACACACAACTATATGTGTTTAGTCTATTGTACTAGTAATTAATGCCTAAATATACACATAAGAAAGAAAAAAAGGTAACACTATTTTATGGTAACAAAATAATGTATTATTGGTATTAGTGTAACATTTATGAGTGCTACAGTTTAGATCAAGATTTAAAGAAATACAAGCCCTGGGTATAGGGGAAGTACATGCCTCCTAGATTATCTTAAGCCATCAGAGGTAAATGGCAAAGTGAATAGAGCAATGGACCAGGAATCAGAAAGCCATGAGTTCAAATCTAGACTCAGGCTCTTCCTGGTTTACGGTTTTGGTCAAGTCATTTAAGTTTAGTTTGCCTCAGTTTCCTCATCTATAAAATTGGGGTAATGATAGCACCTATCTCCAAAGGTTATTTTGAGGATAAAATAATTGTAAAGTGCTTTGCAAATATTAATGTGCTATATAAAGGCTAACAGTTCAGTATGTTCCTTAATGCTTCTTCCAACCTTAAATAAAATAAACATTCACCCTCAATCTTAGGGAGCTGTCCACATCTCCAAGACCTCCAGGAAGCTCCCAGACTTGCCAGATGTTAAGGAGTCTAGGAAAACAAGTTCTGTTATGGGCTTTAATGATGACATGCTCAGATGCATACTCACTTCTAACTAATCTAACTAAATCCCTCTTTTTGCATGAGAGACAAAATTGACATTCTTTTCTATCAACCTGGTTTTATAACACAGATTGGCTAAAGCTCCCTGTCATCTTACTAGGGGAATGTAACATCAACATATGTAAATGTAATAAAATATAGATAGTCCCTGAGGGATCAATAGAGAGAATATGTCACTAATTATATCAGTGGTATATTTGAGGAAGGAGATAAAACTGACACCTAGCCCTTCATAAATGTTTTTTTGTTTGTTTGTTTTTTTGTTTTTGTGGAAAGGTGATACCTTAGGTGAGTCCAAAAGGAAGGTAAAGATTCTCAAAGAAAAAAAGTGAGAAAGCGTACAGTTATCTCTTCTACATTGGGACTTTCCCCATCAAAGTTTCAACATATTGTGCGTGGGCATAAGAAATTAAATGGGAATTTGGGGGAGTTTAGCAGAAGCTGCAGATGACACACAAAGGCCAGCAGATGCAGAAAAAAGTTTGAAAACTCATAAATGCATAAAATACATGGATAGGAATAAAGTATCAACCTAAATTTTACAATAATGTATTGTAAACAAGATAAAATTTAGAAAAAAGAAAAAATTCAGACTTCTTCAGCACAAAGGGACAGTCAAAAATTTTACACAGATTTTCCAGATTGTGGGGGGACCATGCTCCAAACCTCTGTGATGTGGAAGATTAGCTGTAGACTTGAAACAGACTTGAAGGAATGATGTCTGTGAATGCCAAAGAGAAGATGTCATATTCTGGGAAAAAGTTTATAGTACAAGTGGTTTGAAACATAGAATATACAAAAGAGCATTGTTAAACAAGACTAAACATACAGGTAAAAATCATATTGTGCATGGATGCAAATGATAAGAGGAGTTAGCATTTTATCACCCAGGTGGTAGGAGATCCTGAAGGTTTTAGACCAGGATAGTGACATGATTATTTCCTACTCAGCTGCTCACCTTAATGGCATCATGATTTCTATAAACCCATCTTCCTGAAAGATGGCATCAGCCCTGAAAGTCATAACTCCTCCTTACCCCTGCCCCTTGAGTACCCTTTCCTCACTCTGATTAGAGAGAATAGACAGTGGATGTTAGATACATCTTCCAAGATTCTCTATTTAAGGAGGGGATCCAGGGCAGATATTTCAAAATTTCCCACTTGGCTGCACAACTTCATCATGCTCCCACACCAAGCCCTCCCTCCCTTCCTCTGCTCCCCTCCCCCAATTTCTCAGTTTCCTTTTTGTGCTGTCAACCCTATTAGACCTTGGTAACAGGGGGCTGTCTTTTGCCTTTATTTTCCAGCACTGAGCACAGTGCTGGCACAGAGTAAACACAGTAAATGTTTATTGACTGACTGTCTGACCTGAGCCTCAGGATAATTATTTTGTCAACTACATGAAGAATAAATAGAAGAGCAGAGACCATTAAAGGTTTTATTACAATAATCCAGGTGAGATGTGATGAGGGCCCAAACAAAGATATTAACCATTAAGGTAAAAAGAAAGGGGTAGATGGAAGAGATGTTGAAGAGACAGAATGATAGGATTCAAGTAAAGATAGGGGAGAGGGAAGAAGGAAGAAGGAAAAATCAAAGATGTGGGAAGGGAAGAAAAAAGGGAAGAAAAGAAATGTACATCATCACTTTATTATACATTTAAAGTATTACAAGTTGTAAATAATAGATTTGCAGTGTCATGTACAATCATCTTTTTTATTCTACTATGTTATAGAAATATTTGTTTTATTTCATAAACTAAAATAAATGAAAGTGGGAAAAATGTCTCTAATCTTCCAAATTTAGGTGAGAACAAAGATGGCAATACCCTAACTATAAATAAGGAATCTTAGAGGAGGGGTGCTTTCAGGTGGGAAATATTGAGGTTAGTTGTAGTTGTACTGAGTTTGAAGGTCTTCATGAGAAACAAAAAGAGCTGTGGATCAGAGGTTCATGAGAGAGATTAGGGCTAAATATATTGGTTTAGAAGACATCCTATAAATGATAATGAAACTCATGGGGATCATAAAAATTATATAATTCAATTTAATATGGAATCTGTGGATAGCATCTTCTGATTCTAGATTTATTTGTGTAAAATATGGGCTATGGTGTAATTTTAAATGTTTTATCATGTCTATATCCACTCACACCAATGTTACTGTACTTATTTCAAAATAAGTGTGTCTCTGAAAATAAAGTAACAGGATAAATAAGACCTTAAATTGAATAATGCTCCTGGGGGAATTCAGCAGAGAGTGAAATAAATCCATCACTTTGCTTCAAGGATCTGGCATTTCATGTTTTCCTTGATGTGGATACTTTTTCATGTACAGTACAGATTGCAATCCCTCTATGACTTGGTATACAGTCTTTGAGAATTGCTGTGGCCAAAATATTCATGACCATATGGTCAATTTGATAATTAGCCTCTCAAAACTTGGAACTTGGTTTTGGGATGGCAGACATAAAATCTGTCACTGGGTAAGCTTTTAGAGCTTGGCAGGACCTCCTAGAGTTTGGACTCTTTATGGGATTGCCCTAAAAATCCCAGGGTAATGTCCATGCTGCAATGGGATGTCAGAGGAACCCAACCCAAGATTCCTTGATGATTTCTGAGAGCACTGAAGCAAGTATGATAATAGGTGTTCATTTGATGATGCTGCATCAATGAGAAAAAGTTAAATTATATTATATATACTTTATATTATGTGATATGTACTTTTATTATATACAGATAATGGGAAGCAGGGCACAGTCTAAGAAAAATATTTTGCCCAAATGGTTAAACTGAAAATATTTTCAACTCAAGATATATTCTTGACATCTTTATTATGATAAAGGCACTGTACTAAGCCTCAGGATGCAAAGACTAAAAATGAAGAAACAATAGCAGAAAAAGGAGTAGAAACTCTGCCCTTAGAGAGATCACTTTCTAAGGAGGGATGCCATAGTATCAATAGATAAATGAAGATAAGATAACTTGAGGGGGGAAGAACACCAACAAAGGGGAAGATTAGAAAGGCTTCACAGAGGAGTAGGTATGTCAGCAACACTTGAAAGAAGCTAGGGATTCTAAGGAATATAGAAAAAGAGAAAATGTATTCCAGGCATGGAGAGGAGCTGGTAGCTGGTGCAAAGTCTTAGATGGGGGGCATGCAATGCCATATTCAAGGAGCAGCAAATAAGCCCATTTAGGGGAAATATTAGACTGGCTGGAACCACACTGTTAAGAAGGTGAAGAGTTTATAAGTCTGTCATAAAAGCAACAGGGAGGAAATTATGATTTTTTGAGTAGAATCATGCATGACAGGGTCAGATTTATGCCTTAAAAAGGTTATTTGGAAAGGAAAAAGTAGAAGAATCAAGGAGACAAATTAAGAGGCCATTGAAACAGTCCATTCAAAAAGAAATGAAAGGCTACACTTGGATGCTTAAAGGGTTAAACCTCAGCAATATGGAAATGTATTTCTATTCAGAACACTTGAGTCCCATAGTGGATAACTGGAGCCTTACTAGCTTTAAAAAAAGTGAAAGCTGGTATATGCCATTAGGAAATAAATACGTAATATGTATCTAAATGTAATTTTCTATCTATATTAGGGAATGGATCTATCAAGGGAAAAAAGGCAGAAAGCAGCTGGATTGAGATTTGTTTTTAATGCAATCAGAGGACAGTGGCTATCATACCCAAGTTGAAATGCACCTCAAAATCAATGGAAATCCCCCACAAGTGCTTCCCTCTGTGGTGGAAGATATATACCCCAGACAAAGGTTCTGTATTTATTTTTGTGTCCCCGGTGCTTAGCACAATTCCTTATAGAGAAGTGGCTTTGGATAAATGATAGGGACTACATTTATGATTTCTTTAGTATATAGAACTCTGGGGTAAGGAAACTCCCTTTACTAAGGTAGGCCAGCATTTTCCCTGTAATTTATAATCTTAGAGAGTTGCCTAGAGCACCAAGAGGTTAAATGACTTTCAGAGAACCATTATGTATTGGGCAAGACTTGAATCTCAATATGCTTCTTTTTGAAGACAGCTTCCTGTCCACTGTTCCAGGCTGATGTATGTTGAGTGAATCAAATTGATGTGGGTAAAAATCTGAATGTGATGGATACAAATGACTTTCTACTGGAAGCTTCTCTCAGAAATAGTCTTTCCTATAATATGATTTGGAAACAAACAGTTTGTATCCTAATGAGATAAATTTGCCTCTCTATATGTTACAAAGAGCAACTTGTAGGAAATATAATCAATAAAAAAATCTGCAAACTTTGAAATGGTAACTCATCATTGAAGTAGGCTGAAATGTAAGGAACATTTAGTAATGATAACTATAAACTGAAGTGTAGTGATCCTAACGAATTCTAGAAAAAGGTTTGCAGAGAAAAAAAAATGTGTCAGTGTGTCTTTACCAATATTACCAATACCAAATGCATCTCTAGTAATTATCAGAGAAAATGAGATCATAACTGGAATGTATGACAAACTAGTCTATTTGCAAGTATATCCCTTTAGTAGAGAAGAGTGATGAAAATTATTCTCTGGATCACTTTATGGCCATCCAAATGCTTGGATCCCCTCATCTCATCCAACTTCCCATCTAGAACAAGTATAACCTCCAGACTTCTCTAACTTCCTGACCACTTCCTGATCCATTATCTAGACAACAACTTCTAATGATGAAAATCTTACTTCCTCATAATGTAGCCCATTTGATTTATGGCTATCTTAAATTGTTAGAAAATTATGTTATTTAAACAAAATATCAGCTTCCCCATGGCTTCCACAGCTTGATCCCAGTTTTTTTTTCAAGCTACACAGGAAGTCTATATAAGTTCTTCCATATACCAGTACTTCACATCAAGCATAACCCTAGGATATCTTTTCCTCTCCATCCCTGGTTTCTTTAGCTATTGCTTGTATGACATTGTTCACTGGCACTTTGCTACAATCTTTTTACCATTTCTTCAGTTCTATATTTACCAAACAACCTCATTTTACATTGGTTTCTTAAGTAAGCATCTCTGCTGGTAAAAGAATACAGTGAGCTGCCAACACAAATACACTGTCTACTTGGAAGCTAAATTTCTTACTGTAAATTAATACCTTGGCATTCAAGTTTAAAAAAAAATCATGTATTAAGGAAACTCTGATGAAGACCTCCCTGTACCTTACTTCAATGTAACATAAAAAAGTCTTAGGGATACTGTGTGAACGCTGGTGTGAAATCCTGATCCTCATTTCTGGAGAGGCAAGATGACAGTTGGGGTGGGGGAGGAGTAAAAGAAAGATTATCTTATAAAGGAATCTAGGAGAGATCTAAATGATTAGGAATGATTAAATGACCTGTCATCTTGACTTAAAAGTGCCCCAGTTGGATTTTATATGACTTGTTTGGTGCTTTTATGCAAAGGAGAATCAAGTAATCTTGGAACAATAATGATATCAGACCCGGGTTCAGAAAACCTAAATGCTTGTCTTTGCTGTGACTCTGTGAAGCATTTACATGGGGATATATGAAGGCAATATAAGGCCAATCTCCAAGGTATCTTAGGTTGTCCATTAATATAAGGAATATAGCATCTTATCCTCTCATTCTGTTCCATGGTCTAAATGAATTTATTTTCAAAGGGTTGCTCACCAAAGAACTGTCTGATATGAAATCTAGCCTAGTAAATGGAGATTTTATTTCATAAGTTTCTCCAGTTGTTCTGAAGACATTGGGGAAGATATTAAAATTCACTATAATTTTGCATGTCTCTGATGGCTTATGAAAATGTTCAATTAAAAACAGGATAAATTATTATTATGGAATGAGAATATGATTAGGATGCAATTTATGAATTTTAGGAAAGAACTGATATACCAACAAAGGTTCCAAAGGTCTTTGACTCACTAGATAAGGCTTAGTGAGTTGCTGGAAGCAAACTGGAGTTTGAGTGACTGGCCCAGGGTCATGCAACCTAATAAGGTTATAGACAAGATCCAGCCCTATTTCTTCCTGCCTATGATGTTGATGCCTCTAGGAATCATGGTATTGAGAAGAGGGGGAATGAAGGCATCACTTTTGTCTCTGCCTGATTTAGCATGTTTTATAAAGTCACATAGAGATAGATAGATAGATAGATAGATAGATAGATAGATAGAGGCAGACCAAGAGATAGACAGACAGACAGACAGATAAACATTTGTTAAGCACTTATTATGTGTCAGACATTATGCTAAGCTCTGGAAATACAATTACTAGCAAACAAGATAGTTTCCATCTTTAAGAAGCTATCACTTTAATGGATGAAAATAATGCTGAGAAGGGAGTTTGAAAGCAGAGGGAGTTAGGGAAGATTAGCTTTGGGGTCAAGAAAATAGGCAAGGATATGTAAATGTACAGGGAGTGAGTCAAGCTGGGAGTGAAGTTAGCATGGCCAGAGTACCTTCTGAAATGGTGGTCTGGGCTAGAGATTCACCAACAAGGGTACTGGAACTGAAGGAGAAGCTCTCTCCATGCTGAGAAAGTGACAGGTAAGGAAGTGGAAAAGTCCAGAGAGTGAGTTGAGCTGAAAGCCTCTGACATTTACCCGATAGTGAACACTATTACTGCCACTACTGTTTATGATGGTGCTCTATGGTCTTTCTAGAAGAGAATTGCTAAAGTTGTGATTGCATTTTTGAGGCTCTCTCCCTATGCCCCATTTGTAAGATGCAAAACATTCCAGTATCCAGTTGCAAAAAGAAAAAAAAAATCACAAAGGCAGCAGAACAAGAGAAATTTAGATCTTTAGAAAGCAACGGTGTAGATATGAGAATAGAGTTAAAGTCTCTAAGACATATAGCACCTAGCAAGGTTCGAAGAATCCTTAAGTCACATGGTGAGATATTTCCATTAATGACCATTTAATAACAATTGCCCAAGGGGCTATCTCTGTTTGAACAATAGTCCAAATGTGGAACTTGTACCCAGAATATTAAAGGGAATAAAATTAATCATAGAAGTGTTTTTATATCTTAGTGAGACCCTCCATTTCATACGGCCTGTTGCCATCAGGACCAAAGATATGCTTCTGTGAGAAACCAGCAAGGCTCAGGGAGCTACATCAGCCTTTCTTCAGTTGCCTTGATCACTAATGTTCCTATTCTCTCTGAATAACCAGCATGTATAGAACACTTTAAAATTTTCACAGTGCTCACACCTCAGGGCCTACAATTTAAGAGTATATTTAACAGTCACTGTAGAAATATTTCAACCGCATCAACCATATAACTGTGCTATTATCCTGGTCCAACAACATCAGTTCTGGCTAATCAGATTTGCTTAATGCCTAAGCACCAGAGCCCTAAAGGAGTTTCTAAAAAAGAATCACCACAAAAGAGCTGGCCAACTTTTTTGCTTTTCCTTTCATGGCCCCCTATACTATCAAACAAAAAAAGGTAGGAAGTTACAGATTTGTCACACATACAAGGTTCACCATTCCGGACCGTAATCAAATTATACCTAATTACACCTAATACCGTTAACCACAATGGCTTATCTTATGACTGGACCATTGAGAGTATACAATTGGATTCTGATAGGAGAAGATGATGAGTAGAGGATTTAATTTAAGCTTACTGTGGCTGCTATGAAATCTGGGTCTGACCACACCACCTGGGCAACACCACATAGTGGTGCTTCAGAGATTAACTAGCTTTAAAGGTTTGTTTAAAAGCAGGATTGGAGGTTTATCTTGACAATCTGTACACCTACTCCCTGGCCTCTATCTATATGTTGGGTAAAAGTGTTTTAGGGGAACAGTGTGCTATACTGGAAAAAAAAGTCACTGAAAATGGAATCAGAAGATCTAGTGTTAAATCTCACCTCTGCTGTTTCTGGAAATATCTCAACTTCTCTGCACTTCAGTTTCCTCATCCATAATATGGGAATATTGGAGTAGATGATCATTGAAGTTCCTTACACTTATAAATACTATGACTCAAAAACATCACCAAAGACATGTAATACCAGAAAAGGAGTTGAGTTAGCACTGTAACAAGACTTAGGAATAACAAAGGGACAGCTGAGTTCCACGGCACTTTAAAGACCTGCACTTCCAGAAGCATGGATAAAGAAAGACTCTACCAGAAAAAGCAGTGATCCAACATTTTCTTTAATAGGTGGCTCTCTTTTCTTTAATAGATGGATTTTTTCTTGAATTGTTGGGTGTGAAAAATCCATCTCCCTGTGCCCGACATGGCTATGAGCTCCTTTGTGCTTAACAAGGTTAATACATGGCTAAAAAGCATACAAAGATAGCTGATCACAAGACTTAGCAGGTACAGCCTGTCAGAGCTAGAGATCTGCCTTCATCGATTTCAACCCAGGTTTGCCTCCAATCCATGATTAAGCAGCAGAGTAGGACTTTAGTGGAAGACCCCACAGAATGTTAAAAGGACCAGAGGAAGACCTCTACCATGTTGGTTACATCCTCTATGAGGTATCTAGAGAAGGAGAAGTATAAAAATCACAAATCAGGGAGCTGTTGATGCTATGCAATATGTCTGTATAGGGAGTATCTGAGCTGATGGAATAATGGGTCTATAGAAGAATTAAAAAATGGCTATCCTGGGAGAAGTCTTTAGAAAACTTCATCTTCCCATAGGGGCGTTCTTTATTTCTGTGAATAAAGTATTAAATTAGAGTCAGGAAGACTAGAATTTGAATCCTGCCTCAGGCACTTATTGAATGTATAACTTTGGGGAAGTCATTTGATCTTTTCCAACTTTGGTTTCCTCATCTGTAAAATGGGGATAATAATAAGACCTACTTCATAGGGTTGCCTTGAGGACCAAATGAGATAACATATATAGTGTCTCTGTTTGCAAACCTTGAAACAATACATAGAAGTTACTTAAAATTATGATGATTTGGCCCATAGGTATTTTTCTATTTCCATTGCCACCAGCCTAATCCAAGTTATCATAACCTCACACCTACATTACTAGATAAATGCCCTAAATATTTACCGCATGCACTCCACATCTCTCAGTGTATCTTCATGATTATAGGACCATAGAATCTCAGATATAGAAGGGAACTCAGAGGCCACCTAATTCAATCTATGCCTGGATTCAAATGTCCTTTGTAATGCCCCTACCAACTGGTCATTTATTTTGGATTTTTTTCAGTATTATGGAATTTATTTTTTTCTTTTAAATAACATTTTTTTCCAATTGTATGTAAAGACAATTTTAACATTCATTTTTATGAAATTTTGAGTTCCAAATTTTCTCCCTCCTTTCCTCCCTCCCTATGATGGTAAGTAATTTGATATAGGTTGTATATGTGCAATCATGTAAAACATTTCCATATTAGTCATGTTGTAAAAGAAGAAACAGAACAAGAGGGAAAAAAACTACAAAAAATAAAGTGAAAATCATATTTTTCAATCTGTATTCAGACTCCATTGATTCTTTCTCTGGATGTAGATAGCATTTTCCAACATGAATCTTTTGGAATTGGCTTGGATTACTGTATTGATGGGGAGAGCTAAGTCAATCATAGTTGATCATCACACAGTGTTGCTGTTACTGTGTTCAATGTTCTCCTGGTTCTGCTCACTTCACCTTGCATCAGTTCATGTTAAGTATTCCTAGGGTTTTCTGAAATCTGCCTGCTTGGCATTTCTTATAGAACAATAGTATTCCATTATGTTCATATATCACAACTTGTCCAACCATTCCACAACTGATAGGCATTCCTTCAATTTCCAATTCTTTTCCAATACGGTTTTTATTTGAAGACCTCTAATAAAAGGGAATCCACTCTCTTTTGCAGTAGCCATTCTTAGTCCAGATAGGCCTAGGGCTTTTTTTGGTAACTACACAGCAATGTTTAGAGTTCTGTTGCCTATTGCCAAGTAGAACAAGTTGAATCCTGCTTCTTCACAAAAATCCTTCCAACCTGTGAAGACAGCTGTTGTGCCCTAGCTAAGCCTTCTCTTCTCCAGTTTAAACATTCATATTTCCTACAATTGATCTTCATCTGACATGATCTCAAGGACCTTTTCTATCCTCACTACTCTCCTCTGAATGCTCCCCATGTGATCAACGTTCTTAATAAAATGTGGTTCCTAGAACTGAACACAATACTCCAGCATGAACTGACCAAAGATGAGTATCACAGGGATATCAAATCTCTCACTCTGGACACAAAACACTTCAGTCTAAGATAATATTTTTTGGATAGCACAACATACTTTATTCATATCGAGGTTGTAGGCCAACAAAACTG
This sequence comes from Trichosurus vulpecula, assembly GCF_011100635.1. NCBI lineage: Eukaryota > Metazoa > Chordata > Mammalia > Diprotodontia > Phalangeridae > Trichosurus > Trichosurus vulpecula. The sequence goes on along the minus strand of NC_050576.1, from coordinate 273,603,527 downwards.
TCTGATATTTTTTCAGATGAATTCCTATATATCATGATCCACTCAACCCCTCTTCTAGTTGATTTTTTAAACTCCAATGTAATATTTTTTATTTAACCCCATAAAATTTCCTCATACTAAAAATGAAGTAATTGTTTTGAGCTCATTTTGGATACTGACTCTTTTCTTTAACATATTAGCTATCTCTCTTTGTGTTGTCTGCAAATTTGGTATGCATAACTTCTCTTTATTTACATAACTAATAGAAATATTAAACAGCATATAGACCCAGGACAGATTCTTGAATGATTCTTTCCAAGTTGACATAGACTACTGTTTGGATTCTGCCATGTAACCTGTTCCAATGGTACTATTGTGACTCTACATTTCTCTTTTCATTATATACAAGCAGCATGGGAGAATTTATCAAACATTTTCCTCACATATAGGAAAACTATATGTATAGAATTATCTAGTATACTAAGTGTATAATTCTGTTTAAAAATAAAGAAATGGGCTTAGTCTGGCATGGCTCATTTTGATAAAGTTGGCTCTTTGAGATAATTGTTCATTTTCTAGATGTCACTGATCATCCCTTTAATAATAAATTCTAGAATATTTTCAGGTGGTGAAAACAAGTTTCCTGGCTTATAGTTTGCAGATTCTTCTTTTCCTTTTTTTTTTTTTTTTTTGAAAATAGTCTTTTTTCAATCCCATGGCACCTCTCTCATTCTCTTTTATCTTTCAAAAATCACTGGATATATGAAAGCAGTGATATCTTCCAATTCTTTCTGTAATATGGGAGGTGATTCTTCTTCTAGGTCAAGTATCAAATTCAGCCAAATATGGTTCAGCATGCAGATTTGCCCCTTGGGCAAATCTTGGGTGTGCCCACCCCTGTAGAACTCTATCTATCTTTCATTGGAATATTTTTAAATCTCCTCTCCATAACACTGTTTCTTTTCTTCTTTTGACCAAATCTAAATTGTCCTGCTATCTTCCATGTCCCCCCGAGTCTCTATGATTTCTACATTACCAACTCCTTTCTCTTTATTGTGGAAAATCTGGTCTAGAATACCATTTTTCTTCTTTGGTTCTTCTACCTATTGAAAGATGAAATTATCAATAAAGTAAGCTAGAAAATTATCTTCCATGTGTAGGTTCACATTCTATAAGGTAAATTGGCCCAAGGACAATGGAAAGTTGTCAAAAGTGAAATTGCAATGTCACAAATAGAGACTAGTTGTATCAGGAATAAAATAGGAAGCCAGTTCAGGAGACTAATGTGGATCCGCAGGCAAACGTTTAAAGCATTCAGAGTAGGTAAGTTGATTATGTAGGAAAAGAAATTGTTAATAAATGGTAAGTCCATGTGCTATAATGGTATGCATCCAACATCAAGACATCTCGAGGAAGACCTCCAAATTGGTTGGAACGTCTATGGAAGATTTCCTGGAGGACACGTACAAGAGTCTAAAAGAACGAAGAGAAGATAGATTGTAAACTTCACTATGGCAAAGAGTACCCACCTTAATGAAATTGTGCCTCCATCACAGATCAAATAAGGGTTCAGAATGAGTGGACTCATCACTGCCATGTTCAGAACACAATGGGCATAGGGCATTCATTTTTGGTGCCACATTTTAATAATGATATTAACAAAATCTGGCCTATCGATAGCAGGCTAATGAAGGCTATCTACTATGCTGTTCAAAGATCTCGATGTAACTGAAGATGTTCAGCCTGGAAATGAGAAGGGTTGGAGGAGGGAAGGGTGGTAGGACATGAAAGATTTCATCAAGCCTTTGAATGTCTATCACATGTAAGAGGGTTTCAACTTATTTTTCCTTGCCTGGGAACCAGAACCAGGAACCATAACTCAAAGTAAAAAGGAAGGAGATTTTGAGTTGATTTAGGTAGAGATAATTTCCTGTTACTGCCATCGAAAAATAGAATGGGATAACCTATAAAGTGATAGTGTTTCTATCAATGGGAAATGTCAACTATTGGTTGACTGATGACTTACTAAGGATGTTTAAAGAATATTCTTACTCATTTAACAGTTAAATAAGATGACTACCAAAGTTCCTTCCAAATGTGAGATTCTGAAGTTCATGATTCTTGGTGCATGTGTCACCCATTTTTACTCTTTTGATCTACATAGCCTCTTTTCAAATACTCAACAATTATTAATGTATTTAGAGATTAGCAGTAGAAAATGAGAGAATGATGGAGTATTAGCATGTATGTTCACTTTTCCAACAGGACTAGAATACCCTTCATGTTGTGCAAAGATATCTACATGTATGTGAACAGGTCTAAAATTAACATCAGTATCCTCCAAAGATCTATTCTAGCTTTTGATAGCTGATTGAACTTGCAAGTAATATTCATATTATATCTGTACATTCATTGAGTCCAGATTTATTTTGAAAGGCTAAAGGGCAAATGGAAGTTGACCCTAATGTAGAAAAATCTATTAATTCTACCAGAAATGACATTTTATAGGAAGCAACAAATGACCCACTGACCCACAGATAAGTGATATATAAGCACATAGATGGATGGATCTATCAACACGGCTGCTGTGAAATAAGGACACTAACCCTGACTTAACCCCCAGGCAGCTGCTCAAGACAGTAGTGTCAAAATTGACATTTAACTAAAATATACATTGCAAAAAGCATTACAGCCTAAAAACAAGGTACTTCACAATAATGCAACTTTTACTGTTGCTAATGGTGAGATAATAATGTATACTCAGAGACCATATGGACAAAAAGGAGTGTACTCTCAGCAGGCCATTTTTAGCCAATGTAAGTACTGAATGTAGTCAACAAGGAGACAAGCATTTATTAAGCATCTACTATATACCGAGCACTAAGCTATACACTGGGAAAAAGAAACATGAAGTCTCTGCTCTGAAGGCACTCATAGTCTAATGGGGAAAACAACTTGCAAACAGCTATGTACAAGTATGATAATGACAAAATAAATCAGAAATAATCTTACAGGGAAGACACTAACAGTAAGAGGGGTAGGACAAGGCTTTTCTGAAGATGGCAGGATTTTAGCTGAGACGTTAAAGAAGCCAGAGAATCCATGAGGCATGGATGAAGAGAGTGAGAGAACTGCAAGCTAATTAAAATAGAGTCAGGAGACATGGGTCATACAATGAATACCAATGTCGCTGGATCCAAGAATACACGGAAGGGAGAAAAGTGTTAGGATGACTGAAAAGGCAGGAAGTGGGACATGTTATGAAGGAATTTAAAACACCATTCTTAGTGGTATACATACATATCTACATGTAGATAGAAAGATATAGAGAGTGTCTATATATCTCTTTATCTATCTGCACACCTATATACACACTGATATATGCTGTTGTTCATTCATTTTCATTTGTGTCTGACTCTTCATGACCCAATTTGGGGTTTTCTTGGCAAAGATACTAGAGCGGTTTGCCATTTTCTTCTCCAGATCATTTCACAGATGAGTAAAACTAAGGCAAAAAGGGTTAAGGTCACACAACTAGTAAGTGTCTGAGACCAGATTTAAGCTCAGGAAGATGAGTCTTCCTGCCTCCAGGACAAGTGCTCTATCTACTGTGCCACCTAGCTGTATATGTATACGGATACATATATAGATGTATATGAATACATACAGTATGCCTATGTATAGATATATGATATGGATAGATGTATAATATACAATGCAAAACATGTATAATATAATAGATAATGTGTAATATAATAAGCAATACATAATACACACACATATGTGTGTGTGTCCAATGCCACAGCATAGGATTCACAAAATTAATATTATTTTATATAAATAAATAATCTGTTATATACTTTTCCAGTATAACTACGCATATACATGCATATGTATGTATATACATATATGTATGCATGTGTGGATGCACACACACATACACAGATGCATACATAAGCATGGGTACTTTTTTCTTTGTAAACTGGGAAAATTATCATAATTGAGGGCCGCTGTAGTTTCCCTGAGAGCTACTACTAAAACCAATATAGACAGTAGTATCTTATATAACATAGCTTTTTATATTTCATTTTGGACATATATTTATTTTTCTTAGAGTCTAAATGTATTCTGAGAATACTATGCCTTTAAATCCCACATTCAGCTAGCTCACCTAACCAGGCCCTGAAAGCATCTTCCCTGACCTACCTTGCAGGATTGTTATGAAGATCAAATGAGCTAAGTTAGAAGTGTTTTATAACCAGTAAAACACTCTATCAATGTCATCTCTTGTTATTGATCTGACCTTGAGTTTGGCAGAGCTGTGTCTCCTTTGCCACCAAAAGCATGCAGAAGGTTCTTAGAACTGGTTGGTGTTCAGAGGTTTTTGAATATGGAGGAAGCTAAAGCAAAACCTTTTGAGTTCCTTGAGGAATGGCCAGAGGAGGGGTAAAAAGGGATGCAAGTGGCCACTAGCTGGGCACAATTGAAAGATCACACCGAGGCTGGATGCAGTGATCCTAAAGTCCTGTCTCTGACTTTTACAGTCTCTGTGATCCTGGGCAATTCGTTTAACCGTTCTGGACCTCTGATGCTTCAGCTGTAAAATGAGGTAGCCAGAATAGATGGCCTCGAGTTTCCGTCCAGTTTTATATCTATGATCCTATACTTATTACTTGCCTGACTGATTCAGAGTTGTATATGACATTACTTAAATTTCTAATCAATTGTTGATAAGTAAATGTATTTTCACAACTATACTTTCTTTTAAAAAATTAACATTTTGACTTAGCTATTCTTAGCAATACAATGATCCAAGACAACTCTGAAGGACTTACAGTGAAAAATGCTATCCATCCCCAGAGAAAGAACTGATGATGTCGCATACTTTTTTATACTTTATTTTTCTTGAGAGTTTTCAGGGGGGTTTATGTTTTCTTTCACAACATGAATACTATGGAAATGTGTTGCATGACTACACATGTACAACCTATATCGAACTTGCCTTCTCATTGAGGAGGGGTGGGGAGGGAGGAAGGGAGAGAATTTGTAGCTCAAAATTTTAAAAATGAATGTTAAAAATTGTTTTCTACATGTAACTGGGGAAAAACAAAATACTAAATAAAAGAAAAAGTTACATTTCACACAAATAAATGTTGTAGAATATATTTTTCAATAAACAAAATAATCAAAAGACAAAAATGTAAATTCCTTAAAAAGTTTTTTTGTTATTTCTTTTTTGACTTCTTATCCCCAGTGACTTATATGTAGACAGTGGTCACTTGATAAATGTCTATTGAATGGAATCAAATGTGACTATAAAATATTCTCCTCCCTTTGCTCCACTTAATTCTTCACAACACTTCAATTTTTCACATTTCAGTTAAGTAGTCCGTCAAAACCGCAAACAATTTTCAGACCTTAATAACCTACCTGAAGTTAACTGGATGAAGTGAATTCAACATACCCTTATGAAGCACCTATTAAGTGTCAGGCCATATGCTAAGCAGCAGGGATACAAAGAAAGGTAAAAAAGTTCTCTATGCTCAAAGAGCTTACAATTTAATAACAGTTTTATTTAAACCATTCTTGGTAATCAGATAGGTCTAAATCCTGTCTGGATTAGCTGTATAAGAGAGGCCTGAAAACAAAAGTCCAAATGAGAGAACCATCAAGATGACTTTCCAGGGAAACTGGAAGACTAAATGTTTAGACAACATGTCTTGTTTTGCTCAGCTGTATAAACCTGGACCCATGGAGTTCTACTAGAATGAGCCTCATTTGAAATGCCTCTATACTTTCAAAAAACATTCAGAGAGGATTCCTTTATGCCTTTCATCTAATAGATAGTTTTATCCTCTTTTCACATAACAAGGTATTTTCTTGAAAATGTTTTCCATCGTGGAAGCCTTAGGGAAGAACACACTGTACTTAGACAAGTTAAGAGGAAATAGAATTCAAAATCCTATCACTAAACCACATAATATTTTAAGTGATTGGGTTTTTTACTATAGGTAAGTCTTACAAGTAATAAAAACTCATAGTGCAAGTTTTTAATTTGTCAGGTAGAATATGAAATACAGGAATTTTCTTTTTCTTACTAAGTAGTAATCTGAAACTACATGGGAGTTTTCATAGTAAATAGAAACTATAAAATAAATGTGATATGACAGACAGAGAGAGACAGAGACAGAGAGACAAAGACAGAAACAGAGAGAGAGAGGGAAAGAGAGAGAGAGAGAGAGAGAGAGAGAGAGAGAGAGAGAGAGAGAGAGAGAGAGGGAGAGAGAAAGAGAGAGAGAGAGAGAGAAAGAATGTGAAAGAGCTGGACTTGGAATCAGAAGACTTGAAAAGGTCACAACTAAGGTGAGGAGCCTGACATTTACTCCAGGGTGCTAGCACAGATAAGGAGGTGTTCTTCCTTTCCACAATGATCCTACATTGTCTTGTAGTGTGTGGTACAACTATTTTCACTCCCTCATTGGCCCTCAAGTGCCCACTCCCAAAGTACTATGGCCATGGTGCCCTTTTCTTGGTGCTGACCTTCCCACTAATACCACAACTTATGCCTATCCCAGGTGTTATGGGCTTGAGAACAGCAGGCCACGCCATGGTGACTAGATTTTCTGTAGGACGGCTTGAGACTTCTCTCCAGTTGCAATTATAATCAGTAAATAATGTTCTTTGTTCTCTCCTCCCATCAAATGCACACATACACACACACACACACACACACACACACACACACAGATTATAACACTGACTCTAGTCAACTTTTAGTTGTTGTATGTGTTAGTTTATTAGGACAAGTTACTTAACCTTCTCTCATGAAAAATAGATTAGACAGATAATCATTAAGCTCTAAAGTAGCATCTAAGGTGGGAGAGCTGGGACTTTGCCCAGGTGCCCAAATTTAGAGGAAGTTCTGTTCCTTCAGCAGCTTAGAAATAATTTGGCGCCTAGCTAGCAAGAATAATTATATGAAACAGGAAGAAACCCAATGGAGGAGCTCTTTTCCTTTCCTGCCACTTCCCTTGCCACCCCACCAACCAGCCAACCAAAAAAGGCTACACTCTAGGTAAGCTCTTCCTTAGCCCAGGCCCACTTTGTCATCTTCTTGCCAGGCAGCAGGCTTTGGGCTGCCCCAGAGTCTCTGTGTCTCCCCTCACTGGGCAGTGTCCCACAGGCTTTCTCTTCTCCATTCCCCACTTCCAACTTGATTTGTCCTAAAATGTTGATTTGATGAGGTGTTTTCAAGTACCTTGTCCATGTTGTAAAAATTACTAGTTATGACCCTTCTAAGATCTCTTTCAACTCTAACTTTCTGTGATTTTGTGAAAAGTGTTATCAAGGATGAAGATATAACGTCTCTATCTCACCACAGTATATCGGTAGGGAGAAAACGAGTTGTAAGTATTTGCTTAAGTGACCTACTTCTCTCCCTTACATAAAGGAAAAAAGAAAAATTAAAAAAGCAAAACCTCAAAGTGTTAACAATCCTGAAAGAAACCTGATACCACATGTTGTAGTTATGTTGTTGTGTCTTTGTTGTTGTTGTTTTGGGGGTGGGAAGTTTTGTTTTGCTTCCATTTGAATTTTGGAGTTTAAAAAGCAATTCTCCGAATTCATCCATCAAGACATTAGTTCCTAGAAGTTTTCAGACTGATGTAATCTTATTTAGGAAAAGCTCACTCTCATCCAAAATGAAGATATCATCATACACACAGGCTTTCTCAAGTTCGGTCAAGCTGTCTGACAGCTTCATCTTAACCCTAGGTATTAAGATCGCATTTCACCAACTTAAGAGCATATACTTTATATGCTGGCCTGACTGCTACAATCCTGATGGGTGTATTGTGAGATCAATACCTATATTAATGCTAATAAAACACTTAATGCCTTTTCCCCAATGTAGATGTGGCCCCTTAATCCTTCCTGATGCTTTTGCGGGTAATCATTTTTACAACATAAGATCACTTGCACCAGTGAAGTGCATTTTAACACCTTTCCCTCTTATCCATGTGAACAGATGAGCCTAATAGAATCCCAGCAGTGCAGTTGAACTTCTTTCCTAGGTTAATCAGGCTCAAAGAGAGTTTCCCAACTAAGCTTCCCAAAGGGAGGCTTCACTACTTTTAAAATAAATAAATAAAATTTTATAGAGTACTTGCTCATCTTCAAAACTGCAGAGACTGAGGGAAGAGAAGTGCCCATACAAGGAAAAGAAAAGGTTAGGGTTTGTGGGGCTTTAAAAAAAAACAAAACAAAAACAAACATGCCTCTTTTCCCCCCTTCTTTTCCTATTTTTTTTTGTGTGTGTGTGGGGGGTGAGGAGAGTGGGGTAGGAGAAGGATGAGGTGGTCATGTAGTGGACAGCATCCTTAAAAAAATATCCTTCTCAACAAAGGAGTTAGGCTGGTCTCTTTTTATTTGATCTTTAATCCCTTCTCTCCCCTCTAGAATAGCAAAGCAGCACCCCTCTCTTTCTAATAAATAGCTAGCAAAGCAAGGCATTCAAGGCTGGGTCCCTTTGATCAACACAAAGCTGTCAGCCCCTGCAGTATTTTTTTTCTCCCAGCCCTTGTTCCTGGCTAAAAGTGGAAGTAATACCCCCTGAAAGAAATACCCTAGGTGTCCTGCAAATCATCAATCTTTCTCTCTCTCTCTACCCCTCCTTTTTCCAGAGGCCCACCCTCCCAGCCTGAACAAATCCCCCTTTTCCTCCCTCCTCCCTATTCTCCAAAATCCCAGTTCCATTTGATACACAATTCAATGTGCCAGTCTGACCTACTGGGACCTTGCTGTCTGAGACTCTACCACTCAGTGCAGACAGGGGAGACCTCTGTTCTAACAATAAACAACAGGGCTCACTTTTTCCCGGAGTTTTGAAGAGGAAATTACATAAATACATGTGTTTCCATGTGCGGCAGTTTGCTTTCGAGAGGTTCAGCATTGTTTTCCTTTGAATGTGCCCTTTATTTGACCCCTCAAATTCCAATCCCCCTTCTCCCCCCTTGGCCCCCAAATGGTTTGAGAGGTCCTTATGGAATCTCTGGGTTTTCATTTTGGTCTCAGACTGCTATGTTTGGGAGACCCAGCAGCATTTTAACTGTAAACATTTGCAAATGCTGCTGTTTCCAGACAGGTCATTTAACACATTTTAAAGCTGATGTTCCCCATTCCTTGTTTACTGCTGCGATTATAAGCAATCTGTGTCCCCTCTTATCATGGTGTCAGGCGGTGATATATAGTTTGTAAATATTATGCAAAGGAAATAATTCACAGAGGCAAACAATTACAGGAAACTATATTCAGCAGGCATAAGTGTTTACCAAGTCACAATGCAGGGGACTGGCGGGGGTTTCGGGGGGAGGAGGGGGTTTCAGGGAGGGGAAAGTGATCGGAAGGATCCTGATTCTTTGACAGTGACATAACAACTAATTAAACAAAACGTCGCTTAAAAGCCCTTGCTATTTTTCCAGAAATTGCTCGAATGTGTGCATTATTAAAAAAAAAAGAAAGAAAGAAAGAACCAGAGGGGAGGGGCTTTGGGGGAACCGTAATGAGTGAATACAGCTCCTTGTGCTGGCTGCAAAATGTCAAACTGCATTGGAAAGAAATACAGCATTGCAGTGGTGGTGTGCTGAGGCCCCTCGTAGAAAAGCGGCAGCTATTAAGTGGAAAATTCCTGCAGAGGACGTGTTTCCATTTCTAATGGGAAGAAAGAGGGTGTTGTTTGAGGCTCGCAGGTCGGTGGAAAATACAGAAAACCCAGGGAAGATGAGAAAATGACCTCATTGAACTCTGAGAACTTAAGCAAACAAAGCGATTTCGCCAACCAGACACATTCTTGTAGTACTGATGCCTGGACAGCTCAACTGATCATCAATATTACAGATTGTGCAGGCAGCAGCCCCGTTTTCCAGGCTGTTTTTTTTTTTGGAGGGGGGAGGACGTAGGGAGTGGGAGCTCCTAGTGAGTACATACCCTATCTTAGAGTAGGCATATTGACAAAAGGCTGGAGAAGGTCGGGTTTTACACACACACACACACACACACACACACACACACACACCGTCTTTTCGGGTGAAGTTCATGTTTAGATCACTGGGCGAACACCAGTAAGCAGAGGGGCACACCTTGTAGATTACGCTGCCCAGCACGCCCAACCCGCACTTGCATTTTATATTGCCCCGGGGGAGTCACCGGGTTGGGGGTGCGGGGGGCTGCGCAACCCAGATTCTGTAAAAAAAACTTGGTGGGGCTCCTTCCCGAGAGAGCTTGGACTGCATTGTATGGCGCTTCTGGAGGGAGCACAAACAAGGCACATTTTGACGTCTCGGCTATGGCTTACCCGAAGAGGCCCCCTATATGGCATCTCTGAATGCCAGAATTACCATTTTCTATCATCTCAACAAACTGGAGCGTAAGAATTCTGGGGCCAATCAAATTCCACGTTTTTTGTTGTTCTGTTAGGTTGTTTGGAAGAAAGGGGAGGAGAAACCTTAAGGCAGCTAGGGAGTATGCTCAAGGCCTTTATATGTTAAGAGTTTGTTTTTTTCTTTCTCTAATATGATAATATGATAACATTATGCCGATAACAATAGGAAAATAAAACAGTATGAATGTGTGTGTTGGGGGTGGAGTTGGACTTTTATTTATTATTGCCACCCAATGCAATTCATTTTTACTAATTCATTGTGGAATTGAATGTCTATTGAGCTATGTGCACAGTTCTTTAGAAGACCTTTTAAGTTATTTTGCAGGGATCCTTGTATTTACAATTGATTGTCCTCTCCTTCGCCCCAGATGTGTTTGGGCAAATCCAAATATTAATCTGAATGCCATAGGCATTCAAGTCCCAACCTCAAATCAAACTTACCAGGAGATCTCAATGTGGAGGGCTCAAGCAAGGTCTGCAGACTTTAAATAGCAAGCAAACAAGCTAAGCTTAGGGTGGAAAAATAAATGAGCTACAAGTGACATAGAGATAGAGATGAATAGCTGTTTGAGACAAATGATAAACTAAAGAGGCTGCATTTAGATTCAAAATATTAATTGTGTCAAGGTCCCTTCCAGCTTTCAGTTTGTGATCCTGTGATCTGTGGTTTAAAAAACACACTAAGTATTGTAACTCTATGGAAGGAAGAGAGGGAGGTAGGGGAGGAGGAAGAAAGGAAACAAGAACAAAGGGAACAGAAAGAAAAAGAGGGAGAAAGGGAGGGAGGGAGGAAAAAGGAAGGAAGAAAAATAGAGGGAGTGAGGAAGGAAAGGTAAGAGGAAAGAAGGGAGGAAGGAAGGAAGGAAGAGAAAGAGGGAGGAAGGAGGAAAGGAAGGTTCAGAGGGAGTGCAACACAAGAACTGGGAAATTACTTTAAGTGAGTCAAAAAACAAGAATGTACTGAGTATTTGTTATGTATCTAACATTATGATAGAGATTATAAACATTCAAAAGGATTAAATCTGGGTTTTATCTAAGGTATATCAAAATTTCTATTAAAATGATAACTCTTTTGTCCCTTGAGTATGGTTTGGTTACTTTGTTAGGAAAGGGCAACATGACATCTTTGCTGTGAAAGCCATAAACATCCCCCACCATAGAAAATATTTATTGATGGTGTGGAGTCAGAGGACGTGGTTTCAAAATTTCTATCTATCACTTAATACTCCTGTGACTCTGGGTTTAACCTCTCTGCCCCTCAGTTTCCTAACTTATAATTGAGGTGATCAGAATAGATAACCTCTAGGATTCCTTCCAGGGCCATGGAGTGGCTCAATAGATAGAGTGCCAGCCCTGGAATCGAAGATCTCAGTTCAAATCTAGCCTTAGACACTGACTAGCTGTGTGACTCTGGAGTCACTTAATCCTTTTTGTCTCAGTTGCTCATCTGTATAATGAGCTGTAGAAAGAAAGGGCAAACCCCAAATGGCATCATGAAGAGACATGACAGCACTGAAAATGATTGAACAAAGTTTCCTACTAGCTCTAAATCTAGGATCCCATGTAAAATGACCAAATCCCATAACACTAATCTAATATTGTTCTCTGACAAATGATTACAGAATAGGCTATATACGTTAGTAAGGGCTTTGATTTTGTCTAATGGTGAATAGTTCAGCTAATTAAATGGAGGCAGTTGGTGGCACTTTGGATAGAGGGTTGGGCCTAGAGTCAAGAAGATTTGCTTTCAAATCCAGTCCCAGACCCTTACTGCGTGACCCTGGACAGGTCGCTTAACCCTGTTTGCCTAGTTTCCTCAGCTTCAAAATGGGGATAATAATAGATCCAATAATATGTGCCTGGCACATAGTAGGTTGTATATAAATGATAATATATTATCAATTATTAACACAGTAATATAAATCAAATATAAATAAATAATAAATTCCTTTCCCAAATTGAAGAGGAGAGGATTGCAGAAAGGGGCAGGCGTGGGGGGGGTGGGGGTGGGTAGGTTGTCAATCCTGAATGGAGCATTCTTTGAACATAGCTTTGTTTTCCAAAAAGAAAATCATAGTCTCAGGTCATTTTGCCTGACCCATACAGGAATCTCCTTTAAGACATAACTGACAACTAGTACCCAAACTACATCAGAATACTCCACTGGTGGTGGGAAGGGGGTGAGGGGCAGAATGCGTTACCTTTCAAGGCGGCCCTTTCGTCTTAGGAATAACTGGGGTGGTTAGGAATCTTTTCTTTACTTAGAGCTACAAGAGGCCTCTTCTGCACCTTCTATTCATTGTTTCTCAGTCTGCCCTTGGTAATCCCTTTAAATATGGCAATCTTTCAGATACTTAGAATCAGAAGAGATAGAGACAGTGACTGGCCTCCTGCAATATCACTAGCCTATGGAATAGTCAGGTAAGGAAACTCCATGGAACAATGCAGGCTACTCTCCTGTTCTTGAAGGCTGGCTAAGACACGTAGAAGAGAAAAGATTTACTCAACCAGTATGTGTCAGAGGCAGAATTTTATCCCATGTCTTCCTAACTTTGAGGATGACTCTCCAACCAGTAGTTGTTCATGCTGTCTCTCTTGAATCTGACAATCACAGGATCGTTGGTTTGGCCTGGAAGGCATATGAGAGGTCATCTAGTCGTAGGATTAAAGATAAATAGGTAAAAGGGAACTCAGAGTCTGTCCCCACCTCATTTTACAGATGAGGAAACTGAGGCCTAAACAATTTCAATTGCATTCCCACTATCATCCAAATAGTAAGAATGTTCGAAGGTAGGATTTAAATCTGCATCTCTGGGAATCCACATCCAGTCCTCTGTCCAATGCAGCACCATGCTGCAACTCCTTCATCTAAAAATTAAGCCCAGAAAGGGGAAATAAATGTAAATGATGGAATCATAGATTTAAAACTAGAAAAGAAAAGCTTTATAGGCTGTCTGGTTCAATCTACCCATTTTAAAGATGAGAAAACAGGCCCAGAGAGTCGAAGTGACAAAATCACCCTGGTATTGTAGATCCAGAATAGCAAACTGAATCCATGAAAGGGGATGGATAATGTATTCAATTTGAGGAGAAATTAGAAAGATTTAGAGAAGAAGATAAAATACTTCAGCCACACGTCCCTGTTTCCTTTCTTCTTTCTTAAACGTTGTTTGCTCAGGTGCCAGAAGAGGGACACTTAAGGTGTTCAGATTCTTCTCCTGGCTCCACATGTGTCCCACTGACCTTGGCTCGTCCAACCTGGCATGCTGTATCCCCTGCACTGCCAATTTCAGGGGTTCATATCGTATCAGATGATAAACATGAGTCTGCAATGTTATTAAAAAAGCACGATGTTACTGGGTCCATAAATAGTTCCTGTAGGACCTGTGAGGTCATGTTCCACTTTTCTTTCAGCTTTGTTAGGACCAAAGTAAAACACTGTCCTGAGTCCTGGAGAGCATTCAAAAAGTAAGAAGAATGGATTGAGAAACAAGACCTGTCAGAATTTTGATTAATTAGTTTGGAGAATCGAGAGATGGAGGGAGGATAGATTAACGATTTTCAAGGACATTAAAAGAGAATGATGACCAGAAGGAACAGAGAAATTGCCTAAGGGATTTAAAGTCTTTTCCAGACCTGATTCACAAAGTTTCACTGTAGCCATATGAAAATTTAGGAGTAAAGTGTACACAGGAATCTTTTGTTCCCTGAGGCCTTGAAAAGAATGAATCCTACCTGAGACTAACACAAAGTTGAAACTTGGGAGGCTAGGATAAACCCAGCCCTTCTCCCTTTCCTCAAATTGGTTGGAATTTGTACTGATTCAGGAATCTCTGCTACTTCATTACCATCACACTGCACCTTTTCTGTCACCAGTCCAGTCTCCTTTCTCCCACTTCCTCCCTAAATAGCTCACATCATCACCCTTTAGTTGCATATTAAAGTGGAAATAATGTTTGACTTGAAGTTGAGTGTAAATCCTTGTTCAGAAGATCAAGAACTAACTACCTTTATGACCTTGAATAAGTCATTTCCTTTCTGGGTCTAAGTTTTCCTCCTGAGAGAGTGGAGCTAGATGACCAGAAAGTCTCTTCTACTTCCAAATCTGTGGCCCTGTGAACCTTCTGCCCCAAATTTTCCCGGTATTCAACAGCTGAGTTACCTATTTTCTATAATCTGAGGTCACTACTCAAGAATAATTTTTCATTCATTATTTATTTCAACAGACATTTAAGTACCTACTCTGTGTCAGGAAGTTCTTATGGATTGGGTTACAAAGACAAAAGCAAAACAGTCCCCACCTTTAAGGGTCTTACATTATATTGGAGCTAAACAACATATACACAGATAACGGAAGATAAGTGCACAGGGATGAAGCCAGTGATTTCATTGTTACAAGGAATGCCCAGGTGAGCAAATTCCCTCTGCCAATGCAGATTGACATCTTATAGTCTTATTGCTGTTGTTGATCAGTAAGTTCAGTCTACTCTGACTCTTCCTGACTACATTTGGGGTTTTCTTGGCAAAGATACTGGAACGACTCGCCGTGTCTTTCTCCAGCTCGTTTTACAGATGAAGAAACTATGACAAACAGGGTTAAGTGACTTACCCAGGGTCACACAGCTAGTAAGTGTCTGAGGCCAGATTTGAACTCAGGTCTTCCTGATTCCAGGCCCAGTGCTCCATTCACTGAGCCATCTTCCTGCCCTATAGTTTTAGAGGGTTGCCTAGGACACAGGAAGGTTACATATGTCTTGCCCAGGGTCTCCTAGATAATATATGTCAGACAATACTTAAAGCCATATCTTGCCAGCTTCGAGACCATTTATCTATTGAATACACCATACTTCCTCCCATACAAAAATAAATTAAAAAGCTATTTGATGCATAACAGGGGCCTGGCCAATGGGGCTCCATCATGACCAGAGTACACATAGTATCCTCCAGGCAAGGGGAAGAGACTGGGGAGCCTGCTTTCTGAAGTATCATGATGTAATAGAAGGGCTCTGTTCTCTGACTCAGAACATGCCCTGGTCCTCTTTCTGGTCCTTTGATCACGTGGCGAAGAAATGGAGTTTATGATGGATGCTGAGCCAAAACTGAGAATCGTTCAAATGGTATTAAGTAGCCATTGTGTTTTCTCTTTCCTGCCTGGCTTTGTTCCAGAGAGGAAGCATGAATTTCTATAGGCCCTCGAAGGGGAGAGAGACCTTAGAGAATTTTTCCCACCTTAGTAGCCACCATATAGTCTCTGAATGCATGGCCATGCTGTTGTATCTGTCTTTATGGGGTCTATTCTTCCTGTTCAGATGAAGGAATATTGGGGATGACTATGATATTGGCATTTTCAAAACATCAAAATTAAAAGTTCCAGAAATCTAGAAGCTTGAGTCCATGCCAGTATTTTCAGGAGGTCAAACACAGATGAAATAGCTGCTGGGACCCTGAACAATTGTTGACTTGACCGAGCCGAGGAGAAGCAGACATGTGGCCTCATTCTTCAATCCACTGGCTAAGCCAAATTTGGAAGTCAGTCAATCAAGTGGCATTTATTAAGGACCTACTATGTACCAGCCAATGTGATAAGTGCTGAGGATACAAAAAACAACTAAAGACAGTCCATACTCTCAAGAAGCTCACAGTCTAATGGGGGAAAGCATGCAAATACTTATGTACAATAAGCTATATACAGGATAAATTAAAAATAATCAGAGAGAAGGCACTAGAATTACAGAGGATTGGGAAAAGGTATTTTGTAGAAGATGGGATTTTAATTTAAATTTGAAGGTGGCCAGGGAATCTAGAAGACACAAATGAGGGAGAGAATTATAGTTATGAAAGACAAACAATGAAAGATGTACATTGGCTTGTTCGAGAACAGCAGGGAGGCAGGCCAATGTCACTGGATGAAAGTATATTAGAGTGCGTAAGGTCACTGGAAAAGTAGAAAAAGGTCAGGTTTTATAGGGTTTTGAAGGCCAAACAGAGGATGTTCTATTCAATTTTGGAGGTGATAGGGTTCTAAAACTGGTGTTCATTGAATGGTGGGAAGGGCTTACATCATCAACCCTGCTCTTGAGGAAGATCAGTTTGCCCACTGGGTGGAGGATGGATTAGAATGGGGAGACACTTGAGGCAGGGATATTAGCCAGCAGACTATTGAAATAGTTCAAGAAACAAAAAACAAAAGAAAAGAAAAAAGAAAAGAAATAGTTCAGGAGTGAGGATTTGTGAGCCTGCACCAAGCAGTGGCACTGCCAAAGGAGAAGAGGGTGAGGTATATTAAAAGATATGTTATGAAGGTAAAATCAAAAGGACACGGCAAAATATTGGATGTGGGAGAGATGAGAGTAAGGAGTAGAAGGCATAAGGAGTAGAAGTCAACATCTAGATTGTGACAACATCTCAGTGACTGGAAGGATGGTGGTAATCATAGACGGTAATAAGGAAGCTCAGAAGAGGAAAAGAATTAGAAGGAAAGACAATGAGTTCAGTTTTGGATAAGTTGAGCTTCAGATGTTACCTGAACATCCAGTTCAAGATGGAGATGCAAAACCAGAGGTAAAAAGAGAGGTTAGTGCTGGAGAAGTGGATCTGGTAATCATCAGCATAGAGCTGGTAATTGAATCCATGGGAGTTGAAAACTAAGAGAAATAATTTAGAGGGACAACGCAAAGGAATCTAGGACAAAGCCTTGGGGGAATCCACAACGAGTGTATCTGACTTGGATATAGATCCAGCAAAAGAGGATGAGAAGTAGTAAGACTTCTAGGAAGAGAACCCAGGAGGACATGTCACAATAACCTAGAGCAAAGAAAATATCAAGGAGAAAATGGAGGTTAATATTGGCAAATGCTCCAGAGAAGATGAGAATTAAGAAAAGGCCAATAGATTGGTTGATCACGAGATTATCGATACCTTGGCAGTTTGCATTTTGCCCCAGACAAAAGAAAGTATAAGTGGGGTTTCTTGAGCAGGAGTGACAGGGTCACATGTAGGCTTTAGCAATATTGATTTGGCTCTTTTATGAACGATGGTTGTTGTTGGTTGTTGTTGTTTGTCCTTCATTGTGAAAGAGAACCATGACATTAGGGAGGTGATTGCACGACATGTAAGGGAATTGCATTGAAGTGAGGGAGGGCTGTGCAAAGACACCAGCCTCATTTTCTCCTCCAGAGCCATCTGGGTCCAGTGACAAAGTATAAACGATAGACTGGAAAGGGGAAGGACTGGAGCCTGGGAGGCCAATTTAGAGGCTATTACAATATTCCAATCCCTTCTCCCAGTCCTGTGTTCTAACTCACTCTCTACTTCCACCTACACTGAAATACTTCCACCCAGTCCTAAAATATATTGGACTCTGTGTGTGTGTGTGTGTCTGTGTGTGTGTGTGTGTGTGTGCATATGTGTATTTGTAGTGCTTTTCCACTAGAAATTATACTTACTCTCTCTCTCTCTCTCTCTCTCTCTCTCTCTCTCTCTCTCTCTCTCTCTCTCTCTCTCTCTCTCTCTCTCTCTCTCTCTCTCACACACACACACACACACACACACACACACAGGGGCAATCACCAGCCAGAGTGAATTATCTACCATTACCTTAGGAAACTTCCTCTTCGTTATTTCTCTAGCCCCTTTTCCTAATCCAAAACACAATGTAGACATGAGCAATATTTACTTATACTCCCAAAGATGATTATTTTGTGAGGCAGAAAGAACATCAGACCAGGAGTCAGAGAACCAGGGTTCTGTTCTAGGCTCCACTCCTTATTACTTGCATGACCCTAAGTAAGACTTCTAGCACCTCAGGGCCTATACTCCTTTATTTGTAAAATAAGGGATTTGAACTAAATAACCTCTAAGAGAACCGTTCTTTCCATTTCTAAATCCTATCACACTTCAGAAAAAAAATGAATGCAACCATACCTTATGAATACTATAGCAGTGGGCTTCCTGTTGAAGAGGTTTGAGGACAATATAGGCATTTTATGGTTCAATCAAGCTCAGTAAAATCATTTTCTACCTGTATGAAGAAGAATTAAGCATGCAAACATATTTAACCCCTTCCTATATTATCATATTCCTGATTTCAGGCTCTTAGTTTCATCTTCTCTATATTTTTATGCCTCTGAAAAAAATTTTCCCCAAGTTGTTTCAGAGTTGGGGGTGACATGTTCCTCTAAAAGATTCTCGTAATAAGCTGGCTATATAAGAACATATAAGAATATTATTAATTAAATTTGGCATCATTTGAGAATATAATGTTCATTATCTACAGAGACAGAGAGACAGGTAAAGAGACAGACAGGTAAAGAGAGAGACAAAAAGAAGTGAGGGAGAGAGAGAACCAGAAAGAAGAGAGAGACGGGGGTAAAAGAAAGGAAAGGGACAAAATTTCTTTTAGGAAACTAGAAGAAGATGGATCCATCCACTGGTGACTACACTGGAGTTATTGTCCTTGGAGTTACTGATGTTGCCACGATGCACTAGCAAGCCGGGAATAGAATGACTATGTACAAGAGGTTCAAAAAGTTCTGCCAATTCTTCACTTCAATCTGACCCTCAGCAACCTTGCTATTCTAAATCCAGTCCCCCTCATAACAACCTTGTGTTTGGGCCAAATTTAGTATTGCTTTTTATAATGTGTACAAATGGGGACTGAAACAAACTCATTTTGGCAACCATTCCTACCTACAAACCCAAGATAGTTTCAATGCACACAAAAGAACTAGTTGGTCCTATGAAAAAAGCTACCAGGTCATCTTTCTAGAAACGAAATGGAAGATTGGTTCGGGTGTCCACATGACAATTTTGTAAAAAGCATTTCATGGAAGATTGGTTTGGATGTCTACATCACAATTTTGTTAAGGCATTTGACTGTTCTGTGATCTATGATGAACCTACATAAATTAGAAGAAACTCAGGATATTTCATTGTGCTTTTCAAGAGGATTCATGTTGGGGCTTGGTTTTTGTGGCTATTGCATCAAATAACATCTTGGCCCCTATGAAATGTCTTTAAGGGTGATGCAGACATTCCCACCACAGTGTGGTTTCTGTAAAATAAAATCAAGGGGTCTGGGGACACTGTGGACATGGCCCCTTTTTCGTTGCTGAAAACAAGGCAGCTAGCTATCCACAGAATGTGAAGACATTTTTTTTTGTAAAAACCCCAAATTTAAAATGTTTCCCAGAATGTTTAGTTTGAATATCTCATGCAAACAAATTTTCTTTGGAGATTTGTTCTCCTCTCCACTTCTGGTTGGAAGCACAATGACTGCCTAGTATAAAATATGTCTGTAGAAACTAGAAAGACTAATGCCCTAAAAGCATTGCTCTCAGCTGACCCTGAATTAAGGATAGTCTGCCTATCCAAAAATAAATGCAATATACCCCATATGCCTTCACTATTCCTGTGTTTCTTAAAGAAGCAAAATAATTCTGAATTCACCTTGGCTACCCATTTGTAGTGCTTTTCCACTAGAAATTAGAAGTTAGGAAAGTGTGCACATGTACATAACGTTACCAAACAGTACACAATCACATGAACCCATGTTCAGTTCATTAAGAAATCCAGAAATACTGGTGGTTATTTATTTAGATCAGACAAGAAGTTATCCAATAAATGCTATATTATTTGGGTTTGTTTTACAAATATCAAAATAAATTAAGCCCCTCCTCCAGTTATAAGTACCTTACATAGATATGGGACCACCTTGTTTTTAGCATCTCCTAACATTTAATAAGTTACCCACAAGCGTTCAGTACCTTCTCAGAGCACTACATTTTATACTATGTAAGATAGTTCATATTACAAATTTCATGGACCTGTCAGTATTTGGATAATGAAAGCTTGTGACTCTTATCCTCTGATGCCATAACAGCATATCATGTGGTCTTTCTACATTCATGTGGTGCTTTTTCCAGTAATTTTCTCTCTCCTTTTACAATTATTTTTTACCACTAATCAGGATGACAGGAATATTACAGAATCACAGCATTTTAGAGCTGACTGGTATTTTATTTGGATGGCTATTAATGCCTAACGTATGTAACTTCAGGAAATGCTTAGGACAATTACTACTGCTTGCTGCAGCTGGGGCAGGTTTCTCCACAGCTGGCTGTCAACATGGGCAGTTCCCACTCATGGGATATTCCAATGACTTGATAAGACCAGTTGAAAAGCTGCAAATAGTGGTTGAACACTCCCATTTTAGCCAACAAGGTTCAATTAAATATATGTACACCTCCTTAACCAATCTCACCAAGGCTTCCCAGGTTGAGTACTTTAATTACTAATAATCTGTAGTCTACCAGGTAGGAATTATGTAGGCAGAAGAAGAATCTTAGGAGTACTGTCTTAAAATTGACATAAGGAAAAAATATATTAAATTTTTTTCCTTTTAATGTATTTTATACAGACATGCTATAGAGGTGTGTGTGTGTGTGTGTGTGTGTGTCCAGAAGTAGTTTAGTATACTGTAGAGGGGTGACCATGGGTAAGTCATTTAAATTTCCACTTACCTAAAGGGTAGAAGTTACAGACAAGTTGTTGGTCCACATCAGTGGAGGGAACTGCCACTCCTTGGAGTACCCTATGAAGATAATAATCAGATGGTTGAAAAAAATACACCAATCAAGCATTTATTAAGCACTTACCATGTTCCAAGCACTGTGCTAGAGAAACAAAATCAAACGAACTCAAATAATCTCTAATTCTTTAAGGAGGTTGCATTTTAAAAAGAGAAACAACATATCTGCCTATAAGCATTACATATGTACAATATGTAAATGCATCTATGTATGCATACATCTATGTACATATCCATATACATGTATGTGTGAATGCATAATATTCCGAAAGTTTATGTGTACTTTCAAGCTTTAACAGCTTTTATACTTGTACACATACATATGTATGTAGATATATAAGTACATATATACACATGTATAATATATATACACATGCATTCATATGTTGCATGCACGCATGAGATGGCATGTTTTGTATACATGTGTGCATATGCATGTACATGTGCAGACTAAATTGTTTATAATGTGCGTATATGATACATCTATACAACACCAAACACGTGCATATGTACACACGTGTACATATAAACATGTGCATTGCATGCATATACACATGCACATATTGGTGCTTTTCCACTAGAAAGTAGATGTTGGTAAGTTCTCAATACATACACATATGTATACACATAAACATATATGTATATACACAAATGTGCCTCTATACACACATATACATGTATACCATGTGGGACCTAGTCAATTTTTATTCCCGTATTTAAGTATCACAACATGGTTATGAAGATATACTTTTATGGATATGTGTAATGATAGAGAAATTTATTTTATGTGCAAATACATTTTGAAGATACTCGAATCTCCCACTATCTATTTTCCTTTCAAGTCAATTATTTAAGCTATTCAAGCTATATTAAGAATTCATAAATAATTTTTAAAGTATCTTGAAACAACTGATAATGTCAAATTGTTGATACAGGTTGCAAGTTCTGACTTACAGTGTGTTTTACAAGTTTATTCCTGAGAAGCATTCACTTTGATGATCTTCCTGTAGTCATCTACAAGCTGAAATATTCACACAGCTAGTACCTCCCCTCTTCCACACAGCATGTGTGAGTGTTTTGGACACCACAGTCTTCCTTAACAGAAAGCCTCCGTTAATCTATAATTTGATGAGACATTCCAGCAGACCATGTTGGGGGGGAAAGCTCCTTAAGAGAAGGCTTTTAAATGCATCTCCTATTATATCCATGATTGTCCAGTGCCTAATGTAATGTGTGTGATGCGGAAACTAAAACCAACCAATGTGGTGGGGCTGTTCCTGGGAGCTACTGGCAGGCATCTTATCTCCCCAGCCCTCCCTTTCCTCTCCCCCTCACATATCCCCCGCCTCCCATAAGCCCTACCACATAGCAGCTAATTGCAAGGATTAGGGCACACTAAGACACTCAAGCTACACTCCTGTGGGTTTGGGGAGAAACAACACGTTTAAACATTCCAGTGATGGTTTCCTTGGCAACCTCCATAACAACAGCTCAGTAAAACTATGAGTTTCTGTTTTCTTAACCCTTCAGGACATTAACTGAATGAATACTTCCTTGAGAAAATATTTCAGTCAGCCAGATATGGTCAAACGCACTTAAGCTCAGCAGTGTAGGGCTTCTGTCCTAGTCTCTGCATGCCCATCCCTTCTCCCCCCTCCCCAAAAAAATCAAATTAGAATTTGATCATTGAAGCCATCCACTTTAATAATGGTTGAGAGTCAACTTCACAAAAGAAGTGGATAGCATTTAGCATAGTTTATGAGAAATTTAACCTGAAAAGTAAAAGATTAAAACTTCAAACAAAGAAAAAAAATTAAGTTATTTCTATTTATAATCCCTTGGCAATTTTACTTAGGGAAACTGAAAATCAAGAGCTCAATGGGGTCTAGATAAAAAAATAATCTTGTCATTTTAAAGGGAAGGAAATAAATAAACCTTTAATTGTGTATATAAAAATAGGGTTTATAAAAGTTCACTATGTCTGCTCTGCTGTATGCTTCAAAACTAGATGGACAGAGACAGATAAATGCAATCTTTGCTATATAGTTACTGAATGAAAGGGAAAATGTGCATATAGAATGCAGTCTGATACACCATCATTATTTAGAGCTTACTTTACAATCCAACCTAAAAATAGCAATAATTCCATCAGATGAAACTTATTAGATGCTATGATTATTATGAGGTTCTAATTATTTGCAATGTACTGAAAAATAATGATAAAAATAATTAAACTTTCATTTCCTAGTTTAGGACATTAAAATAATTGATTAGTAAAGACTTTTAAAAAATGTCTCAATTCAAAGTCTTAATTGAAAAGATGATTTATGCATAAATTAATGCGATTTATATTTATATAATTCATGTTTATTTTAGCATAACTGAATATTTTTAATATATTCAGAATGTGTATTTCTATATTGTAGAACCATAAAAAAATCAAATGCATTTGCTTTCATATGGTCCAGTCCTTTATTTCTTCTTGGTCATAGCTAACATTCTCAATCCATAATTATTTAATCAAAACAATTCTGTTCACATAGAAGGAGTGAGGTTAAGTAATAAAATACATCAAGGCACTTGTAAACTGCAGTGCTTGATTTAAAGGAGTTTGGAAGTGCCTGGCCTCAAATAACAGGAGCTGAAAAAGCTCAATTAACACACAATTGTTAGGGGTAGCCTGAAGATTGTGTTGGTAATTACAAGGTCATTCATATTTTCTTTAATGTAATAATGGCAATAGTCAATGTTGACTTCCCACTAGAAAAAAAATATTCAAAGAGATTTTTTTTTTAAGGCAGATGCTGGGAAACCATAGTGGATGCAGTGTTTTGAAAGGCCTGAAGGCTACATGAGCTAACTCATCAGAGACTATAAAGCTCCTTAAACCTTTAACTGAGGACATCCAAGCAGGCTCTGTTTCCATTTTATGTAGACTTCACCCCTGGACCTCATGTTTTAGCACTTCAGTCCTGAGATTGTGACAGTGAGAATGTGTCCTTTGTTCAGACATGAAAGGACAGCAGGGAGGCCCTCACATAGTCCAATGGGACAGGCAGAACTCAGTGATTCATTCAGTACCAGCAAACCAAAAATATTTTTGTTGGGGACCTAAACAGGCCTAGAGCCTATTCATAATGGTGTCCAGAGGAAGAGGAAAACTGGTAAGGGGAATAGATAGCTACAGTCTCCCATTTTATTTTTAAGTTATTGGTGAAATAAGGCTGTTAGTTTTACCTATGGTGCCCCAAGCAGGGGTTCTTAACACTTTGGGGGGGCATGGACCCCTTTAGCAGTCTGATGAAGCCTTTGACTCCCTTCTCAGAAGAATGTTTGTAAATACATAAAACACATAATAAAAGGAAACCAATTATACTGAGATACAGTTATCAAAATACTTTTAACAAGAATTCATGGACTGCAGGCTAAGAACCTCTGACCTAATGAGACTTCATGGGCAATGCCCATCTTACATCCTGATTCTTCAAAGGATATTCTCTCTACGAGTACAGAGCTCAACCTTCCTATATCTTTCTTCTCAGTGTGGTTATTGTCTATGCACATCTCTAAACCCTCCATAAATATCTACCCAATGTATTATAGGCCTTACTCTGAGTCTTTCAGTGTCAATGCAGTCTGTACATCGGTTACTGTTGTTCTCGCTACCTGTTTGACCCACTTCCTTTTCTGGTCTTATCATACAGTGTAAATTTCTGAGTTGGAATGGAGCTCAGTTGTCATATTTAATCTGACCCATAACTGAAAAAAGAGATAATAGCTAGGATCCTAACATTTGATGTTCTACAGGAGAAGCCTTCTGAGATGAGATAAGGAGTTCTCAACAATGACTTCCAGAAACCATAAAGAGAAGTAATTCTGATGAGTAGTAAAAGGAGGAATATTCTAAAGAAGGGAAGGGAACAAATATGTATTGCACATTTACTATGTACCAGAGACTGTGCTAAGCATTTTATAAATATTATCTCATTTGATCCTGACATCAAATTTGGGAAAGAGGTGCTATTGTCCTCATTTTATAGTTAAAGAAACTGAGGCAGATGGTGGTTAAGTGACTTGCCCAGGGTCTCACAGCTAGGAAGTATCTGAGGCCAGATTTAAATTCAAGTCATCCTAACTCTAGGCTTAAAACTCTGTGCCACCCAGCTACCCCTACGAATGTGTAGATAACATATCCATGAATTTAGATTTTCAAATGACACATTCAGAAGATGCAATCAGGGATAAATAGCTATGAATATGAAAGATGGTATGTCGTATGAGATACTTTCAAAATTGTTAAAAAAAAAAAAAACTTATGGAGGTTGCCCCAAGATGGAGGAAAAAGGCAGTGACTGGCCTGGGCTCTCCCCAAAACCCCTCTGAAAACCTTTAAATAATGCCATAAAAATTTCTGGAGTGGCAGAACCCACAAAAGGACAGAATGAAATAATTTTCCATCCAAAGAAAACTTAGAAGGTCAGTAGGTAAGGTCTGTCATACCTGGGTTGAAAGAGGAGCAAAATCCAGCACAGTCTGTGCCAGCACAGACTGGGCCCCATGCCCCAGCAAACCAAGAGCATACCTTTAGAGCCACTGAATCTGTGGCAGCAGCAGCTGCCTCAGGAACTCTCAGCCCACAGACTGTAATTAGATGTGGCTCATAGTCCTGAGTGGCAGTCCCAGGGCAAGGAAGAGCATTAGCACATCAGAGCTTGTAGGCCACTGTTGAGCAGGAATCCTCATCACTGTTCCAGGGCAGAAAAGAGTACTTGTGGTCAATCACGGACCAGAAGACAGGCCAGGAGAGTATTAAGCACCTCTCTTTAGATCATACCACCTTGGAAGTACTGAAAACATACAGGTCCCTAAAAGTATCTCTGAAAACAGCTGCACAAAATCCCTGAAGTGTGGGACAGTGCCCCCTCCACCCTGGAAGCAGAGCCCTACTTTAACAAAAAGTTAAAAGTCAAGAAATAGACTGGAAAAATGAACAAACAATAGAAAAAAAAAAGCTCTGACCATAGAAAATTACTAAGGTGACAAGGAAAATCAAAATATATACTTAAGAAGATAATGTAGTTAAAGCTCCTACATTTAAAGCTTCCAAGAAAAATATGAATTGGTCTCAGGCCATGGAAGAGCTCAAAAAGGACTTTGAAAATAAAGTAAGAGAAGTAGAGGAAAAATTGGGAAGAGAAATAAGAGTGATGCAAGAAAATCATGAAAAATGAGTCAACACCTTGGTAAAGGATCCACAGATACAGAAGAAAGTAACATCTTAAAAAACAGAATAGGCCAAATGTAAAAAGAGGTCCAAAAAGCCAATGAGGAGAATGCCTTGAAAAGCAGAATTGGCCAAATGGAAAAATGAATGAAAATTCACTGAAGAAAAAAAAAACCTCCTTAAAAAGTAGAATTGGCCAAATGGAAAAGGAGGTACAAAAGCTCACTGAAGAAAATAATTCCTTTAAAAATTAGAAATGAGCAAATAGAAGGTAATGAGAAATAAAGAAACAATAAAAACAAAAGTAAAAGAATGAAAGAATAGAAGACAGTGTGAAATATCTCATTGGAAAAATAACTGACCTGGAAAATAGATCCAAGAGAGATAATTTTAAAATTATTGGACTACCCGAAAACCATGATCAAAAAAAAGAGCCTAGACATCATCTTCAAGAAGTTATCAAGGAAAATTGCCCTGATTTTGTGGAATCAGAGGGTAAAATAGAAATTGAAAGAATCCTCCAATCTCCTGAAAGAGATGCAAAAATGAGAACTCCCAGGAATATTATAGCTAAATTCCAGAATTCCCAATTCCAGGAGAAAATACTGCAGGCAGACAGAAAGAAACAATTCAAGTGTAGTGGAGCCACAGTCAGGATAACAGAAGATTTGGCAGCTTCTACATTAAAGGATAGGAAGACTTGGAATATGATATTCTGGCATAAAAGCTTAGATTACAACCCAACAAAACTGAATATAATCTTTTGGGGAGAAAATAAATATTCAATGAAATTGAGGACTTTCAGGCATTCTTGATGAGAGATCAGAACTGAATAGAAAATTTGACTTTCAAATTCAAGACTCAAGAAAAGCATAAAAAGGTAAACTGTTTACATTTCTACGTGGAAAGATGATACCTGTAACTCATAAGAACTTTCTCATTATTAGTCCAGTTAGGAGTATATATAGACAGAGGGCATAGGTGTGGATTAAATATGAAGGGATTATATCTTAAAAGAAATAAAAATTAAGGGGTGAGAGAGGAATGCACTGGTTAAAAGAGAAAGGAAATGATAAAATGGGGCAAATTCTCTCACATAAAAGAAGAAAAAAAGCTTTTACATTGATGGGGAAGATGGGGGAAGTGAGGATGTGACTGAACCTTACTCTCATCAGAATTGTCTCAAAGAGGGAAAAACATACACAAGCAATTGGGTGTAGACATCTCTCTTACCCTACAGGAAAGCAGGAGGGGAAGGGCATAGGAGAAGGGCTGCAGTAGAAAGGAGGGAAAATTGGGGGTGGTGGTAGTCAGAAGCAAAAAACTTTTGAGGAAGATCAGGGTGAAAGGAGAGAGAACAGAATAAACAGAGGGGGAAATAGGATAGAGGGAAATACAGTTAGCAATTTAACTGTGAAAAAAATTTAGAAGCAAGTTTCTCTGATGAAGGCCTCATTTCTCAAACATATAGAGAACTGAATCAAACATAAAATTGAGACACTCCCCAACTGATAATTGATCAAAAGATATGAACAGTTTTCATATGAAGTAATCAAAGTCATGTATAGTCATATAAAAATGCTGCAAATGACTATTGCTTGGAGAAATGGAAATTAAAACAATTCTGAACACACTACCTCATACCTATTAGATTGGCTAATAGACCAGAAAAGAGAAATGAGAAATGTTACAGGGGGTATGGGAAAAAATGAGACACTGATATACTGTTGGGGAGTTGTAACCTTATTCAACCATTCTTTAGAGCAATTTGGAACTATGCCCAAAGGACTATAAAAGCCATGCATATCCTTCTATATAGCAATACCACTACTAGATCTGTATCCAAAAAGAGATAAAAATCAAAAAGGAAAAGGACCTAGACACACAAAAATATTTATAGCAGCTCTTTTCTGGTGTTAAAGAATTGGGAATTGAGGGGATGCTCATCAATTGGGGAATGTCTGAACAAATTGTAGAATGTGATTGTGATGGGATATTATTGTGCTATAAAAATAATGCTCTCAGAAAAACATGGAATGACTTACAGAAGCTGATACAAAGTGACATGTACTGTGTATATAGTAACAGCAATACTGTCAGATGATCCTTTGTGAGTGACTTAGCTGTTCTCAGCAATACAAGACAACTTTGAGGGACTTAAGATGAAAAATGCTATCTATCCCCAGAGAAAGAACTGATAGTGTCTGAATACAGATTGCAGCATACTTTTTTAACTTTATTTTTCTTGAGTTTTTGTCTTTTCTTTCACAATATGACTAATATCAAAATATGTTTTGCATGACTACACATATATATCCTATATTGAATCGCTTGCCTTCTCAGTGAGGAGAGTGGGGAGGGAGGAAAGGAGAGAATTTGGAACTCAAAGTTTTAAAAATGAATGTTAAACTTATTTTTACTTATAATTGGGGAAAAATAAAATACTAAAAAACTTATTACAAAGAAAGAAAACCATATGAAAAGATTGTAATGTTAATTAGTAAGAATTTTGGTAAGGTCAAGTTGAACTTTCTATCATAAATATAGATTTGGGGGGTGAAATTTTGGCTACTTAAAAGTAATGAATAAAAATAAAAGTTGGCATATTAAATAAATTAAATAAAAATAAAAATTGGCATATAAAAATGATTATCTGAGGCTGGCAAGGAAAGCTGGCAGGGAAAATAAAAATTTTTTCTCATTAGGGGAAAAGGAAGATCAAGAAGGAATAGAAGTACTTTTCATAATGTACAAGACAATAATAAATAAAAACAGGGAGAAATCACAAATGTTCCAACTTACTTTGCTTCTATTTTTTCTACCAAGAAGAATGCAGCTTAGACTAAAAAAAATGACCAAAAGTAGTTAATAAGAAATTGAATACTAACATAAGTGGGGAATGAGTAAGAGAGCATTGGTCCACCCTTGATGCAGTTAAGTCACTAGTCTCAGATAAACCACTTTCTTGGGTACTGAAAGAAGTAGCAGACAAAATTACCTAGCAACAGTTATCCTAGAGAATAGGAAAGGCATTGCAAAATTGGAGAGGGAAAATGATGTCACAATTTGCAGATAAATAATGAGAGTGGAGTTTTGCAAATTGGAGAGCAGCAAGCTTGATTCTGATAGCTACCAAGATACTAGAATATATTATTGAAAGGATGGTTATTGAACATTTAGAAAAGGAAGTAGTGATCAACAAGATTCAGTATATTGAAAAAGTTACTGGAGAATGCTGTGGAAATTATTTACCTAGATCTTAGCAAAAATATTTGACTAAATATTTCATCACATCCTTTTAGAAAAAGAAAATGGAAATCTATGGACCAGATGAAAATGTGGTTAAGTAGATTTGAAACTGGTCAACTATCATGGCACTTAAAATGTAGCTACTAATACATTTCAATGTCATGTAGGAGGGAAGTCTGCACTACATTGCCCCTCTGTTTGACTGACTCTGTTCTAGGTAACATAAAAGCCAGTGCCAATAGATGGCATGCTTATCAGATTTGCCGATGACACATAGCTGTAAGGGAGAGCTAAAACATTATATAACCATGAGGGTTTGAAAGAGACCTTGACAGGCTACAATGTTGGGCCAACTGTGATATGAACTTTAAAAGGAATATACCTAGAGTCTTATAGTTGTTTTAAAATAAAACAATCAATTTCTCAAGTGCAAGATGGAGGAAATGTTACTAGAAATTTTAAAATAATCTGGGTGTTTTATTGAACTTCAAGTTCAATAAAAACAAACAAAATAAAACAGGAAAAAAATACTTGTGATTTCATCTGTCAGCAACTCTGGGTGAGGAACTTACTCTGCCAATTCAGATCCACACTTTCTCTGATATTTAGAAAGTTAGAGTGTTTCTTGGGGCACTGGGAGTTTAAGTGTTGCACTCTGGGTCACATAGCCAGTGTATACAAGAGGTAAAACTTGACCCAATGTCTTCTAAATCTAAGACCAGCTCTTTGTCCACCACAGCATGCTATCTCTCAATAGTGTGATATGGTAGCCAAAAATATAGCACAAATTTAGGTTGCTTTGCTAGAGGTTTGGTGACTAGTATAAGAGAGGTGATAACCCTGATCTACTTTGCCTTGACCAGTCTGTATACCTTGGGAGTTCTGTGTTCAGTTCTGGGTACCCCATCTTAGAATGGACCTCAGTGGGGGAGAGGATATACTGAGAATAGCAATCAGGATGCTGAAGGGACTTGAGATCAAGAATTAGCTGAAAGAACTAGAGATATCTCACATGAAGAAGACAGTGGATAAGATAGCTATCTTCAAATGTTTGAGGGGCTTTCATATGGAAGAGGGATTAAACTTGTTTCGCCTGGTCAAGTCAACAGACATTTATTGAGTGCTTACTGTATGCAGGCACTATACTGTCTCTCAGTGAGATATAGCAGCCAAAAATATGTGAACTCAGGCTGCACTGGGCTTCCAGAAAGCACAACTAGGTGAATTATACTGTAGTTGTAAAAAGAGAAATGGAGTCTTTATAAAAAGAGAGGGGGGAATAAAACTTCCTAATGATTAAAGCTATGCAAAAGTAGAATATACCCCCTTGGAAGGACTCACCCTCCTTCGAGCTCTTCAAAGAAAGGTTAGATGATAGAGAACTTATGAGTGAAGTTTTTTTTTACCCCCAGTATGAGTTGCACAAAATTCAGTTTTATTCCATCTCAGAAAATCTGTGAAGTCACTGACACAAATGCTGAAGAGAATAGGAACAAAAACAGAACCTTTTGGTATAATCCTAAAAAATCTTCCTCCAGGTTAACATTGAATGAATGAATGGAAAAGCATATGAAATCCATTGGTGATTAAAATACAAAAATTATATTTTAATAGAGGAAGAGAACACTCTCTAGGAAAGTGGTAGACAGTGATAGTTTCTGTCTGTGAAATCACAGGGATGGTGAGTGGACTGATTTATTCTTCCTTTTCAGGAATTTTTATATAATTTGATTATTGTCCTCAAAGTAGGGAGGGATTGGGTGAGGGGAAGCTATATAGTGTGTGGGTTGGATAATTGTGAAGACTTCACAGGGTATGTCTAATAGAGAGGTTTTGGGATTTGGCCTTGTAATTTTGGGAAGGCATGCCCTTCCCTCTCTCTCTCTCTCAGATATTAGAAGATAATGAACTTCCTGTGAGCTATTTGTTCTCTGCTCTGGGAAGGGTGTCTCCTTCCCCCATCCCATTTCTCCTCCTAGACTTTCAGACGCCACCCTGTCAGTTGAGTTCTGATAGGGAAAAACCTGGACGAACCAGATCAATCTTGGTCCTCTGTGTAGTTTTTGCACCTAGACTGTAAGCCCACCCACTGCTTTTTTTTTTTTTACTTTTTCAGGAAATAATTCTAGATATTTTATTTTTACATTCTGGGGCTTTAAGAATAAAAATTTTCAAATGATAAATTTGATTGAAGGAGGTTTTTTTGTTAGCTGCTTCCTCCTTTACACAATGTTCATTTTTTTCTGACCCCTCATTCCAACTTCCAGTTCATTGACTGAGTGGTGCCTCACGAAACCTGTGTTAAGCAAGCTAGAAAACAAAACAAAGCAAAAATGCACGAGGGATATAGTTCATTAGCTTTTCAGAAGACCCTAACCTGAAAATCCAAACATCACAAAAGATTTATTGATGTAAATTTTGCTACTACAAATGAACATCTATAACAAAGCACCTGGAGCTAGAATGTGTTCAGGCTCTAATTTTAACTCTAAACCTTAATGTATGCTCTAGATTCTGTGGCTATTTGTACAGATTCATGGGAACATCAACACCATAATGTTCCTGATATTCGACAAGGTAAGGAAGGGGTGGCATCATCTATTTGGCCTTCAAAGAGCTAATCTTTTGGCTTCAAAGATACATCCTATAAATAGATTACACAAATATCAAGTAATTTCATAAGGGAGGGATGGTCAGGTGGTATCAGATGGTATCTTATCTGAGAAATAAAAGGAGCTAGAGATTTCAAAATGTGGAGATGAGGAAAGGAAGCATTCTAGGTATGGAATGCAAAGGCATGGAGGTGGGAGATAAACTGCCATATATAGGGAAGACCAAGTAGGCTAGATTGGCTGGAATATAGTTTATGTGAAATTAATCTAGAAAAATAGGTTAGAACCATACAGTGAAAAGCCAAACAGAGGATTTTGCATTTTATCCTTGAGGCATTAGAGTAAGCCATGGAATCTTACTGAGCACTAGGCTGACATTGCAAGAACCATATTTTTAGAAATATCAATTTGGTACGTATCTGCAGAGTGATCCAAAAAGACTGGATGGTGAGAGAAGAGTTGCAAAGATTTACAAAATCCATCTGAGGAGTGATGAACTCACGTGATGAACTCTCAAGAGATATTGGTGGTCCAGTAGAATTGTCAAGACTTTGTAAATAACTTGAAAAGATAAAGAGAGATGGAAGAGCTGAGGATGACTATAAGTTTATGAAAATGGATGACAGAAAGATGGTGGTACCCTCTTTAGGCAAACGGTCATAATGTGCAGGGGCAGGTTTGGGGGGAAGGAAAATAGATTTCATGTGGATCTTGTTAATAATTCCATAAGGATCCAGAAACATAGGATGAATGGATTTGTCAAAGGTCCAAAGAATAGTGGCAGGGAGGATTTTCATTAAGTCATTCAATTCTAAGATTGAGAGAAGACTGGCACCTGCTTAGCTGCCCTGGATGTGTGTAGGAGAGCCTATCTGGTGTATGATCTTCAGAGAATCACAAGATGCCTAAATTGGAAGGCAATTCAGAGCTCATTCAATCCAAAGCCCTCCTTAATCCAGTCAATGCCTGAACAGGAAACACTTCTACAATAACCATCTTGTCCCTAGATGAGGATTTCTAATTAGACAGACTACAAAAAGGCAGCACATTCCACTTTTCACCACCTCTGATAATTTTCCCACACAACCCCTTTGTAATTTTCCTTGGGTCCTGGTTCTGCTTTCTATGGTCCAGCAAAACAAGTCTATCATCCTCCTCCACAAAACCACACTTAAAGCATTTGAAAATATCTGTCATGCCCCACAGCCACACCCATCTTCTCTTCTCCAAGTAAACGCCTCCAATTCTTTCAACTGATTTTCAAAAAAGCCTAGTGACCACCATTTCATGTGTTCTCATCTGGATACAACCATATTTGTCAATGTCATTCATTAATCAAAAAGTATTTATTAAGCACCTACTATATGCCAGATACCCAAAGCAAAAGAAAGAACTCCAGGGAGAATCTCATCAAGGCACAGCAGAGAGAGACTACCACCTCCCAGATTCTGGATATTATATTTCTATTAATGAAGCCTAAGTTCCTGTTTAGGTTAACTAGGTGGTGTAATGGATACAGCACTGCACATGAAGTCAGAAGATCTGAGTTTAAATCTTGCCTCAGAAACTTACTAGTTATGTGAACCTGGGCAAGTCATTGAAATTCTCTGTGCCTCAGTTTCCTCACATGCAAAATGAGGGTAGTAACAGTACCTACCACTCAGTGTTGCTGTCAGGGTAAAATAAGATAATTTGTAAAAGTGTTTTGCAAAGCTTTTTATAAATGCCAGCTATTGTTATTTTCTATAGCATATCATACTGCTGGCTTATGTTGAATGTGGAATAACTAAAACCCAAATAGTCCTTTCGAAATAAAATGCTATCTAGCTATGCTTGAGCTTACCACTATTGTTCAACTGATCATAAAAATACAATATGGGGCTTTGCATTTATCCCAGATAAATTTATTCTTATTAGGTATAGTCCATTATTCTATCCCATTGAAATTATGTATATACATATATATGTCTGTCTGTCTAATATATGTATATATGTATATATTATATATAATATATATGTCTAACACATGTTATATGTGCATACCAGGAGAGAGGGTTATTGATCATCATCCTATATTTTACCTATCTACCCAATTTTATATAATTTGATAATTTGATAAAGAAACTATCAATGGCATCATGGAAGTCACTGACAAAAATGCTAAATAACACAGGGTTATGGTAAGATCCTTGAGTCCCCCCTTGGAGATCTGTTCCATTAATGACTGCACTTTGGTCCAATTATTCAATCACCTTTGAATTCAGCTAACTACTATTGGCTAACGCAGATCTCTTTAGCTTGTCCATATAGATAATATGGATATTCTTGTCAAATACCTTTTTGAAATCCAGATTTAATATACTTTCAATTCCCCTGATTCTCCTGTCTAATAACTCTGTCAAAAAAAAGGAAATGATGTCAGTTTTGCCTGACCTCTTCTTCATGAAGTCATGTTGGTCCCTTGTGATCACTGTTTTCACTTTTTGAATGATTACAAACCATCCCTTTAATGAAGCGTACTAGAGTGCTTCCAGCAATTAAAGTCAAGCTCATAGGACTATTATCTGAAGACTGTCCTCTTCTCAGTTTTGAAAATTGCAATGGTCTTTTCCTGCCTTCAATCACATGACACTTTCTTATTCTCCCAGATGCTTCAAAGAATATCATTAGTAGCTCCTCAATCATATTTGCCAATTCTTCCGGTACTCTGGGATGTAGGTCATTTGAATCTGATGACTTGAACTCAATGAAGACAATGCAATGTTCACATATCATTTTTTCCTTTATCTTGTGCTTAAGCTCCCCATCAACAATTTTAGTGTCATTCTTCTCTATCCAAAAATTATTGTCCTTAGTAAGAAGAAATAGAGTCTAGTAACTGCCTTTTTTCCTCATTATTGTTTACCAGCCCTTCCACACCAAGCAGTAAGTAGCTCTTTCGATTCTTTCATCTTTTTACTCCCCACATTTCTTTTTTACAAAAGGGAGGGAGGGGGGAGTTCTCTCTGTTGTCACATGGTTCATTTTGTTATGAGGGTTCACATGTCTTACCACATGTTTTACTATTATGCTACTCTTTTGTATTTATTCTTACTTCCTTATTCTATCTAGTTTGATCAATAATTCCACATGCATTTACATAATTCTCTTTAGTCATGGTCCTCTTTTCTTCTATGTTATCAACCAACCAACCAAAAAGCATACATTAAGCAACAACTATTTTCCAAGTATTGTGTGGGGTTTTAGGGATACAGAGACTAATAATAATGACAATAACCATCCCTGCCCACAAGGAGCTTGCATTCCACGTACACAACTATTTACTAATACAGACTAAGTAACCTTGGAAGGTACTAGCAACTGGAGGAGAGGGGATGGAATAAGGAAGTGACATTTTCAACCTTGATGCCACCACCATAGATTTCTCAGACCATAACAATCTATATTTTCCTTGTACCTTGGGGAAAATCTGTTCTTCCAAAATCTACTCTGTGCGTCAGACTGCCTGGATCCCCTCACCTCCTATACCATCATTCCCTATTACAAATTGTAGAGAAAATAGTCACTTCCTCCCAAGGGTCCCAGTATTTCTATTTCAATTCTCCCTTAGTCAAATTATGGTTCAAAATAACGTTTTTCCTCATTATGTTCTCCACCTTTTGCATATTGAAATTACCATTGAGGCAAGGCAAGAATTTATAAGCTGCCCTGCTTTTAGCCACAGATTACTAATATAGTTTATTTCCATGCTTGGTTTGCTGTCTCCCCACTACCCCACCGTAACCCTAATAGTTGTCATCATCTTCTTCTTTGGGCTTTATGCATATGCCCACAACAATACAGTTTCAGTTTCTCTTTCCATTGATCCTCTCTTAATGGTACAACACCATCCTAACCCACTCCAATTCATGATTTTGTTAACTTAATAATAATTAACTTTTATATAGCACTTTAAGATTGGCAAAGCACTTTACATATGTTATCTTGTAGATATTATTACTGTCCCCATTTTACAGAGGAGAAAACTGAGAAAGACAGAAATTAAAGTGAATTGCCCAGGATCATACAACTTGTAAGTATCTCAAGAAAGATTTGAACTCAAGTCTACCTAATTTATGTCCGACTGCACTTCCTGTTGCAATAAATTATTCCATTTTACAGATAAGGGAATGGAAACTGAAAGAGGTTCAATGATCTGCCCAGAATGATACAGGTACTAAGTGTTTGAGGCATGATTCAAACGCAAATTGTTATGATTCCAAGAACTCTATCCACAATGCTAACCTGTCCCTCTCTAACATAAATGTATATTTAAGGTTTGCTAAGCCCCATACCATAAGTATACTATCTCATTTGATTCTTACAACAACCCTGGGAGAATCTCAAGAGCAAATGCTGTTTCTGCCATTTTTTCAAAATCCCCAATGCTTAGCACAATATCTGGTACATTGTAAGTACTAAAATACTTGTTGACTTGACTCAGCTTTTGAATTAGCTATATATCCTTCCATTCCCGTATGATAACCATCATTCCCATATTACTCAATCCCGGTAATACCTCCGAAGTCAAACTTGCCTCCTTCTGTTTAACAACAGCAGCTCATCTTGTTTATTACACATTTTTTAAAATGTGTGAATAGGCATTTGAGGTTATAGGTTTTATTGCTTTCTCTTTCCTTGAATTCTGTCCCTGGGGAATATTGGTCCTGACTCTTAATATTCTTCTTCTAATGTCATACATTGCTAGTCTCTATGGTCTCAGGCTTGATGAATATCTGTGGACAGTTTGGCTCCTCGGTCCTTGTTTTCAGTTGAAAACCTTCTTAGTTTTATGAGTTGGCATGATGTTTTCATACAGAGTCAATTGCCATGAAGTACTCGTCTTTAAATTGTGCGAGGATGGGGATCAGGGAATATGTTATCTACATCTGTATCTTCAACAGGTATTTAATAGACAGGTGATGAAGGTTGAATGAATTGCTACCTATCAATGTGATCTCTATGTTCAAATTCTCAGCAACAAGCAATAGCTGTGATTTGGTTTCAATACAATCCTTACCTTCTTAAATACAAAGTACAAAAGCCAAGTCACTAGCTTTCTAAGTTCCTGCTTCAGTTATCCTCCTCCTCTCTAGGTCATCATTGTATTAAAAATAAAAATAGTGGCTCTTTCACAGACCCAGTTTTCTCCAGGATAGTAATCCTGCTGGTATTTTGTTACAGTAGGGATAAAAACATGTCAAATCTATAAGTCATACTTGATGAGATATGAACTTTGCTACAAGTGAGAATAACTATCTTAGTTTCCAAAGACATTTTGATGGGAATGTAATTTCCTTTATCTGAGCAAAATCACATTCTGTGTAATCATAATGGATAGTGAGAATTCAGAAGGAGGAACTTTGTAAGTCACTCAGTACCTCCCCCTTCATAAAATATGCTGTAACCCAGAGATGTCAAAGTCTTAGGGCACTGATAGCAAGCAGCCTCTGGGGCCCAACCAGATTACAATTTAATTGGGAAATAAATAAAAATATAATACGACATAGATGAAGTTAATTTGTGATGTTCTATGTCGGGGCTGTCCAAAATATGGCCCGCAGTGTGATTTTATGTGGCCTACCTGTGGGTTTTAATTGTCACGAATGAAAAAATAAAATAATAATTTGCATGGAATGCGTATTAGATTTTTTTAAATTCTATCACTAATAAATAATCTCGTTGATGTTAATTTTCTTTGGTGTTTTTAAGCAGTATCAAGGACAGACCATATCACATGGAATTTTTAATTGATCTGTGGGATGCATTCCATCTGTAGGATGCAGACTAGTTAGTATGCCCCTACCTTTTTACTGTTGTGTGGTCGCTTTGTTGTTTTGTGTTTGCTTTCACACTTTGCGCCTTCACCTGTCATGTTATTGACGCGTGTTCTCCCACTATATTTTTAATTCTGGGTGTGGCCCTCAAATAATTATTTTATTTTAAAGTGGTCCTAAGATAACCTAAGGTTAGATAGCCCTGTTCAGCAGCAGGGATCCATTTCCATTTGACTTTGACCCTGTTGTTGCGAACCATACTGTTCTGTATTTTTAATAGCCAAATGAAGGACAATTTAAAGAAGTTTGAATTGATACAAATAAAGCGTATTTTGTATTCAGAGGGTGCTTTTCAAAAATAGTGTTGCATGAACCTAAAAGGCATCTGAAGTATTTCCTTTAAAGGATCAAGCTATTCCTGACATAAGCTGTGTCTCCACTTAGACTGGTTTTAAGAATGAGAGAATTGTTTTAAACCAATAACTATGCAATTGCCTTAAGAAGAAAACTAATTGGTCAATGAAAACTCAACAAAAAAAATTTTTTGTTTAAAAACTCCATCGCTACGTTTTGGTAAAGGTATGTATATATCTGTATCTATATGTATGTTTAGATATCTATATGTAGGTATCTACATATATTGATATCTACAGATACATGCCTCTATATACAAATATGATGTATGTAATATGCGCATAGCTAAACATGAGTAATATGTTATATTACTATATTATTTTTGTTTTATAATAAATTAATTTTTATGAGTGAAACCAACAGCGGGCCGATAAGCCAATTGTTTACTTGGTCATGAATTTAAGTGATTATGTAGAGTCTTAAAACCTAGAATTGGGGGGAAAGTTATTATTACACTTTCTTGCTTTTAAAAAGTAAGGAAAATTATGAGCAAAAATATCTTGAAATTCTACATGATTTTCATTATCTTCCCTGGTAAAGTGAGTGAGTTGAGTGGAGAGGTGTGGGATTCCAGCCTAAAGGACTCACTACTTCTAGGAAGACTTGCTGACACATAGAAAATAATCATATGCAAAATGGCTGCTGACATTTGGAAAAAATCATTACCGAAAGGAAACTGCCTGTATAATTGAGGCATCCTGGACATAATTCAATGCCATTGATATTTTTTTTAGTTGGACAAAATCAAGTGTTTATATTTATAAAAGACAACCTTCTTAGCAACCATATCAATGGGAATGTGCCAGTGGAGAATTAAGAAGAAAAAAGAGCAAAGGCAGAGCCAAGTAAATTGTTTTTTAAGGGGG
This sequence comes from Trichosurus vulpecula, assembly GCF_011100635.1. Lineage (NCBI taxonomy): Eukaryota > Metazoa > Chordata > Mammalia > Diprotodontia > Phalangeridae > Trichosurus > Trichosurus vulpecula. Next base: position 273,564,341 of record NC_050576.1, on the reverse strand, counting down.
AAAAAATGAGTAGTTGCAGTGAGTTTTCTCTATTTGATTTGTTATTTTTCTCCGTGTCCAGGTTGTAGCACTGTTTACTGTTTTAGGAATATTCCTTATCCTAGGTTGGAGTACTCCCTTCAGTGACTTGGATTTCAACTTTGTTGGTTGTCGGTTTCTTGGAAGTTACTTGTATTGAACATGGAAGCTCATTGATGAGTCAGAAGCGGAAATTGAACTCAGGTCTCTCGGACTCCAAGCCCAGTGTACAAACCACTCTTATCATTCTGCCTGCCTTTCTTTAATAAATAATAAAAAAAATGCTCTGCTGCATACCTCCCAAGGTTATTGTGAGGTTCAATAGGAAGGACTCTACTCTATGAAAGTCAGCTGTTCTTGTTGTCAGGTCCCCAGTGCCCCAGCCAGAACTCCGAGTATACCATGTGCTTCATAAGTGTATGATTGAAATGAATTAAAATGTTTACTATCATATGTGTGTATTTCTGACACAGAGCGGAACAGATCCAGATGTCAGCTAGAATGTTGGGGTCTTTTTTGAGTGTACACTGAGGTTTTTTTGTTTTGTTTTGTTTTGTTTTATACTTCTGAGTGGAATTCCAGCATGGGTACTTTCAGTACAATTTGTAAGTGAGGCATCAGACACATTTAAGCTTAAGAAATAGCAGAGACCTGAAGGTAAAGTATTTAAGTAACGGCAATTGGTGAAAGTCATCTTTAGCCACTGCTTTATCAAATTATCATGTACTGCCAAATCTAAAATAAAAACAACATTGTTAGACAAAAAAAAATAATAGCATCACGAGAGGGATTGGGGAGGATGGAGGGCAGTGAATAATGAATCTCAGGCTATTAACAAGGTTAATGGAAGACCAAGTTGAACTCCCATGGTGAGCATTAAAAACAAATACTTCTCAAGATAATATCCAATTTATCTCCAGACTGGCTCCTGTCTTCCCATTTATACATTAAACATTGGCTTTCTATTGCCCCTTTCTCTTTTAACTCTAGGTTTTCTTTGTTCTCTCTTAGCCTCTCCTTGATATTTTTAAGCCTTTTCTTTTTATCCCTTGCCTTTGGGGTTAGGAACTCTCAGAATCTATGCATTTATTTCCCGGATGTCTTCCTGCAGCTAGTGCCTTTCTTGATATGGGCTCCATCAGTTTCCATCAACATCCCAGTTTCCTAGAAGTCAAATGATATATTTCCATATAGGTTGAAGTCTAAGAGTAAGAACATGCAAGTCGTCTTTACAACGCATTCTATCATGAGAATCATTTTTCAACAAGTTAGTTTCCTTCTCCATGTCACTATTTTCTTTTTGAAACATGATTCCTTTTCAAAAGAGACATTATTAAGGGTAAGCAATCACTACAGAGGTCAATAGGACCATTTAGAGGTTGTGTATAACAAGATTTTCATTGCAATTCTAGTTAATCTGAATTCCAATTATATTTGCCAAACGCCCGTAATTTCCCCCACTTCAGACCTACAAATTCTAGCATTCTTAATAGAAGACATATTCGTGACATGTCCCTTTTATATTGCTAAGGCTATAAAGTACAAATCAAGTCCCATAAAATGTACTTTATGCTCCTCCCATTCCTGAGTTTAAAACAAAAATAGTAGTTTCCCATGAATGCAGTTTTCTAAGTGGTCTGCACTCAAGAATCGTTGTTATCCTTTGTAATAGTTCTCAAGTTATCTTTTTAAAAAATCATAGCTTTCTTAGATCTAAAAAGATACTAAACATTCATAGTCTAATAAAGAGACTTTCCTTATACAAAGGTACTGAGCCTCATGATTTTCTCATCAAGTTTAGCTTTATGTTTGTGCCCATTTCATAATTGTATCAATTTTCCTTTAATGATAATTTTAAAAATTCCATTTTGAGGGTGTGTGGCTTTTTTATTATTGTGTTTCTCTTTTTTTGTTTTTGTTGTTTTGTTTTGTCTTGGGTGTTTATTTTTCAACTATTCTAAAAAGAACCATTTTATATGCTTAAATATTTTTGCCTTTTTAAAGCTATTTGACAATATAATAAATGGTAAGGCATCAGGTAGATGTCCCTTATGCATAGCAACCCATGAATGAGGTGATCAGGGGCTACAGAAAGGTGATTATGAAAAAAAGCAAGGAAAACATAGCATCAGAGAGATATTGCACAAAAAAGATGAACAGAACTTATCAATAAATCCAAGGTAGGGAATAAAAGGGATAAAGGAATTCATTTTAGAAATCATTGTACTGTATGGCTCCTGGATAAATACATTCATTTTCCATGGCTTCTTTTTCTTGTTAAAAAACAGTGGTAGCTGAGATGGGAAAAGGAATAATGTTATTCTCTGACTTTCTTCACTAGATATGATATATAAAAAGCACTATGCAGAGACCATCCAAAGCTCCTCTTACATCTCCTGAATGTGATATTTTCACAAAGTTCTTGCTTTGTGATATTCCATTATACCCAAAACACTCAGGTGCCAAGTCTCTAAACCATTTTCACATAGACGTTTATTGAGATTAGATAGTTTTTCCATGGCCAGAGTCTCTGTATGCCATTTTCTGTTGAGTTGTTCACCTTGCCCTATGACTTTTAGCTAGCTCTCAACATTTAAGTAGCAAGAAAAGAGTTGATTTTTTCATAAGATCCATGAGGGGAAGAAATTGACTAGATGCCAGCAGACCCTGGAAGGGCTTAATATATGTTTGTTGAATTGAATCGAATGTGACTTTTAGACCTGGCAAGTTTGGCAAGCCTGGGGTGAATCAGAGAACATTGGCACAGTTATGCAAACTGTAGTCCTGCTGATCAGGAGTCACAGTCTTGTAGCAAACCTACTTCACATTGACAGGTTAACACTGAAGCCAGAATTCCTTGGAACAAGATAGATTGTGCTCCCTCCGTGAGCAGTGACCCAAATGATTAAGCTGCCCCCCAAATGGACAGTTTAGATAAATGTTTCAGTTTTTCTCACCGAGGTGAGTGAACTCCATATCACTGTGTTGCCCACAGGGGAAGTTGGTTCCTAGTGTTTTAACTCCTCCAAGAAGAGGATCAAGGCAATCCAAATAATTGAGTGATTCCTCCTGTGGCTAAAGATCCAAACTCTTTTGAGTGTTTCCAAACGTGACCATTAGGTCCCACTATGTCAAGTGTTCATGATGTTGCATTAAGTCAAAATGCAAATGGATGCCATTTAAACCAGTCATCTCTGTTTTTCAGGCATCCTGTTGAATTGCCCATTCACCATATTTCTTTCCACATTCACAATTGTGGTAAAAGCACATTGAAAATAAAGCATATAATTCAGACATTCGCAGTGCATCTCTAAAAATGTGAGCAGATCTAGTTCATTTGAACCCTTTCAATGGTTGTCAATGGTGGCTGGTGAAAAATAAAGCACACCATTGTTCTTTTAGTGAAAATACTAAAGCAGTTGGTAGAAAGCAGCTCTACAGGGAGATTCCTTTTTTCCAAAATGTAGGACCAAGATCTTTTATAAAAATGCATTTGACAAAAGAAGGATCATCGATTTACCCTAGGAATTTTGTTGAACAACCAAAACAATAGATCTATTCTATTTGGATGATAGGAGGTAAAACACAAGTGATAACATAAGTGATGCTCCTTTCCCCTTCAACAGATGAACTAGAATGCAAAAACTTAGCAAAATTTGTATTCAAGGCTCATAATTATATGTAAAAACTTTGTTAAAAAAGCTTCCTTTAATTTCGTTAAATTAACACTTTTGCTAAAATGGAATTTGATGAATTTGGGATTTCCTCAGTTTGAGAAACTCCCAGTATGTGACCTAATTTCATCAACAGAGAGAAATTCATGAAATTAAAACCACCTACAATTTAGTATATAACTCCTGTGGAGTTGATGGATGCACAAGGAAATTGAGTGATTTGCCAAGTGTTCCACAGCCACTAAATGTCAGAGGCAGGATTTGAGCCCAAATATTTTTCATTCTAAGTCCATCTTGCTCTCTACTATATCCGACCTCTAGTTAAAATAGTAGTAAGGGGGGGGGGGGGTGGGATTTTCAGGTACTGTATTTAAAAGTTGCCCTTGTTTCTCCGTATTAAAAGTGTTTTTTTGGTTTATTTTTTTCTGTAAGAGAAAAAATCTATCCCATAATGGAAATATTAGACCAATCACTTTACCCCTCCTGTCATGTCTTCCATCTGTTATAACATAGATCCTTTTGTGCTTCCATCAATCTAGAAGTAGAATAGGTCTCCAAGAAAATATCATGGATAACACTAACACTGCCTGCCTTACAGGGATGTGTTGGGGTAGCTGCAGGGGTGTGATGGAACTAGCTCTTGTGAGCTGTTGAGGACTGATTGTTAAGTTCTCAGTGTCTGCATTTACAACTTGAGAATTGGTAAATTTTACAAATTTGGACTTGACTTGGTGTCTTTTTGATTGTCTGGTCTTAAGAAAATGATGGAGAAAAAATTATGCAGGAAGATAGGGCTAGATATTTAAATATGAGCATCATTTGCCTAGAAATGATAATTTACCACATGGGTACTAGTGAGATTACCAAGTAGTATTGAAGCAAAAAGAGAACAGAGCTTTGGGGGACACTTGGTGGGCATTTCATGGATGAGGTCTTCAAGGAAAAGCTGATGACAGCATATTAGGTAAGTTTTATCAGGATTTTTTTTTCTTTTGGGTATGGGCTGGCTTTTATAGTCCCCTCCATTTCTGTGATTCTGCAGTTTTGTGATAGATATAGGTATAGACAGAGAGAGAAACAGAGACATAGAAATAGATATAGACACAAACATATGGATATATTTATGTCATATTCACTGTGTGATTAGGATGGCAAGTTGGGTGAATAAATTGAAAAAAATGCCCTCTTCACAAAGTATGCATCATGCAGATGGTTTTTTGACCCACCCCAAATTTCCTCACTGGATTTTCACAGTGCCTGAAAATTTAATCATTAGAGCATCTTTCCTGTAAGCGAATGCTTGTGTCTCCTAGAAGGCCTTGTCAAGTTATAAAGAACTCTAGGTGGAAAAATAGGAGCAATACATTAATCCATTACTGAGCATAAACATCTCTCACCATAATTTTTGTAGATAACTTGACTTGAGAGTCAGAATAAGCTAAACACAGATTATGATTTTTTTTTTAAATTCCGTAAGCAACCTGAAAAGCCTTGCTATGGCTTGGAGGGACTGCAGTTTGTTTCAGGGAACGGATTGTACTCACTGATAAATATGACACAATCAGTTTATCCTTGGACTATTGAAATGTGAAAGAAATGAACTGACAGTGTACAAAGAAACAAGAGGTAAGAGAAGACCAGGTAAGCTTTCTGAGGCACTGTGTGCATTTTTCTACTTTGTAGTGTTGCTGGTGTGAAGGGGGCTGGGACAGGGGTTCATATGACTAAAGCCCCAATAATGGGCAGAGTAAACAGCTTTATCAGCGGCAGTCACAATTAAAAGGAGAGAGGTGATGATCAAGTCAGGAAACTGGAAAAGAAGAGGTTATAATTTAAAAAAACTAGCCAGGGCCTAGATAAGGAAGTGGCCAACGAGGATGAAGACTATTTTTTTTTCAATAGATACTTAAATGAGTTGGAAGAGGAAGTTTTTTTTTTTTCATTCCTTCTGCTCCAATTCAGGTTAACCAATGTCTACAGATCTTCATAGAATTTGATCCAAACTGTCTTAAATTTTCCCGTCCAATGATTCCATTTTTTTTAATTCAAGGTTTTGTCTGATATTAATATTGATGCTGTTATATCTGGTGTTGTCATCTCCTTACTTTACAAAGAAACTGAGGCATTCCCAAAGTCAAATATTCATCCCAAAAGATCCAGATGAATCAATCTCAAAGTAAGGAATAAATGACTTTTCAACTCCCAATCTTCTGTTCCAGCCAACAGACTAGAATTTTGGTCATGTGTCAGAATAGATGAAACAATGTGTTATATTTATTCATGTAACTTAATGCTTTCTATCAGATCACCCTGTTCAGTCTGCAATTCAGTTAAGGAACTCTGGGAAAACGGGAATAATAGAAGCACCTACCTCACCACTTGACCTGGAGATCAACTGATGAAATATAGAGATAAACATAGATATAGATATATAGATATAGATAATAGATGTATAGATATGTATATATGTATATGTGTGGATGTGTGTGGATGTGTCGATGTGTGTATGTGTGTATATGTGCATGTGTGCACGTGTATATGTGTGCAGATCATGTAGATGTATGTGGATGTGTGGATGTGTATGTATGCATGGAAGTGTGTGTATGTGTGGATGTGTGTGGATGTGCATGTGTGTGCATGTTTGTGCATGCATGCATGTATGTGCATGTGTGTATACATGTATGTGCATGCGCATGTCTGCATGTGTCTGTGTGTCTGCATGTGTGTCTGTCTGTGTGAGTTTGTGTGTGTCTGTGTGTCTCGTGTGTGTCTGTGTGTCTGTGTGAGTTTGTTTGTGTGTGTCTGTCTGTGGGTTGCATATGTGTATATACACACGTACATATATGTATATGTATGTATATATTTGTGTGTATGCATATATGTAGATAAAATATTTGCTTTGCAAACCTTAAATGCTGGCTATTATTAGTTAAAAATTTTTCAGTGGGGTGTAGCAAATACTACATTGGCTATGGAGTCAGAAAGTCCTGGGTTTAAATCCTGGCTCAGATAAATACTAGCTGTGTCACTCTTGGCCTCCCTGCTGGGGCACCTAGGCTCAGTTTCCTTATCTATAAAACTAGGCAATAATACCCCATACTCTAGAGTTCTGCGAGGATCAAATGAGACAATGAATATAAAGTATCCTTCAGGTCTTAAAGCACAGCATAAATGCCAACTATTATATATTAATATGTGAATGGCCTAGACATTAAAAAATTGTTTTTCTTAAATCTTGGAAAATATTTTAAATCATCATTTGCTTTAGAATCTAAACACTTTGTGTTTGTTCATGAAATAATAAGTTACTGGTCATTTTCAGAAAGGACCTTTATTTAAAATCATAGGATGGATGAACTTTTCCTGAGGGAGGAAAGGGAAAAAAAATCTGATTTTAGACTCAGCATAAAACAAGCTCCAAAACTGGCAATTTGAAGGACGACTTCTTGAATTTGAAAATGTCCACATATTTCCATGATTTTGCAAATGTATTAGGTTTTCCTCACAGTTGGAAATCTCTGTTATGCTTGATTCTGTGAACTATTTAAAACTCACACACTGAATAATTTTGACAGATAAAAAGTAAACAACATGGTGAAGCCATCCCTCTCTCCCAGCCCCAGCCTTGGAGTCCATAGAGAATCCACACTGAGACCTGCCTTGGCTAAGGAGGGCTCCCAGGTTCTTACCAGAACCACCTAGACATCCACAGAGATAGGCGGTCTCCTGAGTGCTAGAGGTGAGAATGATGTAGGGAAACTGATTGATATAACCAATCAGAAGCTACTGGGTAAATCAGAACTGCTGTTCTTGGAAAGGGGAAAGGGAGGAGAATGCAGAAAAGAATGAAAAGCCTCAGATAATTACATAATGTTTGAATGAGCAGCCACAAATCAAAGCCCAGAGCACTCCGAGTTCACCAACCATTAGGTTCAACAATGTGAGATTGTTCAAAGCTTGCCAAGGTTTAAAGGTTTGAAGCCACAGCCTAATGGTGTTGATGTTTTCTTTGCTAATTTGTCTCCTTCTTCACCCTTCACCTATTAAATCAATTGTTCTGCTTTATTGTTAGTGTTTTATTTGCTCTATCCCCTAGCACACTACTGTTTACACTTCAGAGTCTTTGATGTTGTTATTTTACGGTTGTGTCCAACACTTCCCAGCTACAATTGGTATTTTCTTGGCAGAGATACTGGAGTAGTTTGCCATTCTCTTCTCCAGCTCATTTTACAGACAAACAAACTGAGGCAAACAAGGTTAAGTGACCTGCCCAGGGTCACCCAGCTAGTAAATATCTGAGGCCAGATTTGAACTCAGGAAGATGAATCTTCCTGACTCCAGGGCTGACATTCTACCCACTATGCCACTTAGCTGCTCTAGGTCTATGGTGGATTCCAGTAATATGACCTTCTATAACAGAACACTTACCTACATTTTCTTGTTCCTATTGTTTCTTTGGGGATTCCCAATTCATCGTCCCAAATATATCAATATTTGATCGGTGTACATAATCTTGTTCCTTAAACAGATTTCAACTCTTCCAAATTATAGTAGACACTGAGAGAAGACATATGCGCACACACACACACATACACACACACACACACACACACACACACACACACACACGGACGCAGGATCTTGGCATCTATTTTTTACCACTTCAGAAACCAAGAACCATAGATTCATTACAACAAATGACCTGAGAGGTGGATGGATCTATTCAAGTTTGTAGCCCTGGACAGCAGGCCTGATCTGTCATGTGCTAGCAACATTTTTGTTCCCTATGGCAAAGTCTTAGGACGAGTAAGCAAAAATAATTGGACCGTCTGGATAGTAGACATTGGACTGACCTTGGAGTCACAGAGACCTGGGTTCAAGTTAGGTCACTGGTACACACTAGATATGTGACCACAATCAAGTTAATTAACCTTTCAGTGTCCAAGGGGACTCTCTTAATCAAGCAATCCATGAACATCTATTAAGTTCCTACCATCTATTAAGCTGAAGATACAAATACAAAGAATAAAGCAATCCCTACTCTCAAGGATTTTGCATTCTAATGGAGTAAATAACATATTCACATATAAGTACACACAGAATACATATAAATGGAACAAATACACATAAACATAGGGGAGTTAAATACAAGGAAGTCAAGGAGGAAGGGGGATAACAGGTGAGCAGAACCAGAAAGAGTTCATCTAGAAAGTGGTACTTGAGTTGTAACTTGAAGAAAGAGAAGGATGCAATGAGGTAGAAGAGAAGAGGAAGTACATTCCAGGCATGAGGAACAGCCAGTGCAAAAGCACAGAGATGAGGGATGGCATAACCTTAGAGGTCATCTGATCTAGGTCTCCCACCCTACCCTCACCACCTCATTTTATAAAATGAGTCTTGAAGCATGGAGCAGTTAAGGGACTTGACCAAGGCAATTCAGATCACTAGTTACAAAGAGGAGATCTGAAACCAAATTCCTTGACCCAAACACAGTGCTCTTCTTTGTAGGATACCATATTGCCTCATTGAAATTATGATGAAAATACAATTCCTTCCTTTTGTTTTATTAATCAAAATCTGTCCCTTTTTTACTTGAAGAGCTCTTTTTTATTTTAAAAATAAATCTAAAATCCCAATGATTATCAAGAAAAAATAGTTACTTCTCTCCCCTTCCACCATTGCTGATTCTGATTTCTAATAATTTGATAGTAAATTTTACCTTCCACAAGTCTGATCTAGTTCTTGTGTAAATTAAAGCTTTTATCAATAACTCGCATCTACATTTTTACAAAATGCAAAATGTAGAACCACAATGTAAAGAAAGAAATGTGATTGTTACTCTTACCTTCTTCCTGAGCAGCTTGGCAGTAAAGCAGAGAGAGGTCTGGTCCTAGAGTCAGGGATACAACCCTTAATCCAATCTTGGACACTTACTAGCTGTGTGACTATGGGCAAGCCATTTAACAGCTGTCTACCTCAGCTTCCTCAGCTGCAGAATGGGGATAATAATGGCACCAAATCCCCAGGGTGGTTCCAAGGAACAAATGAGATAACAATTGAAAAGCATTGAGCATAGCTCCTGGCATTCTCCACCGGCTACACTACTTTTTGACTTCTTTAGAGTTATATATCATGCCTTCCTTCCTCAGGAAATTCATTATTGGGAAATCCCTTTATGTTGTCTGATTGAATCTGCCTGGGACTCACATCTCATTGTGCCTTCTATCCCTCTGAGAGAAATCTTTGACTGGAGGGCAGGGCCATGGGCTCTACGCCCTCCATTTAAAGAGGGGGCTCAACAAGATGTTTATCCCCATTTCCCACATACTACACTGTTTTTGGACTTTTTTCCATCTTCTGCATCATGACCCACCCTGCATCTTTCCACACTCCAGCTTCTTTTTGTGGGATATCTTCCTCTATTGGATTATAAGCTCCTTGAGGGCAGGGACTATCTCTGTTTTTAGTTGTATTTATATCCCCAGCACTTAGCACAGTGTCTGGCACATAGTAGATACTTAATATTTATTGACTAACTGGTCACGTGCTTAATCAATGCTTTTTCTCTCCCCTCCTCTATAAAAAGGATGAAATTGTGGCTCAAAAAGTAAAGTGACTTCCTTAAGGTTACAGGCCAAGTAAATATCAGAGCTAGACTTGGATGCTAGATTTCCTGACTTGAGGTACAACAATTTTTCAAACTGCTCTGAATCCACATTTCCTGGTATGCTGTGAGTTCTTCAGCTGACCCTGTGTGTGTGGGTGTGTGGGTGTGTGGGTGTGTGGGTGATTTTCCTCCATTATCTATTACACCTTTTCCACAAAATAAAATATTGAAACTGATACTCTAGTTTCCCAGGTCAAACAGGTAATAGCTATAGATGGCAAAAATAAGTGTAATTTTAAAAATTGCTAACAAAGCTTCAACAAATAAAAAAAAATTCTCAGTATATCTCTTACCCAGCTGAGTCATTCATAATCCAGGTGCTGTTAGTCAAAGAAATTGTACAGGGTGAGCCCTAAGGTAATTGAAGGTGGTAGAGTCCTTTAAGTAAGCATGGAACCTCAGCTGTCAAGAATTGCTAAAGTGTGGCCCTGCCCTGAGAAAGGGGGGTGAACCTGATAATAGTGGTCTTCCACACTTGTGAAGTATCTAGTACCAGAATTATGACCAGTAATTTGAAGGTGCTCTAATGCTCTGAGCTACTCTCCTCTTTCCTTATTCTGGCTATTTCCTTCCATAATCAATTTAATTCTTGGCTCTTTTAGCGTTTACCACAACAGTTTCCATGTTGATGCCTGTCATGGTTCTTGACCCCCATTCCTCCTTAACCAATAAGTCAGGTGCTGATTCAGCTGGGCAGAGAAGAGGTGACTGAAAGTCAAACTCAATTTTAGAGTCAATCCAAGGTCCATTCAGTGAATATTTCTTCTGCAATTTAAGTACTACAAAAGGAACAAGGTTGAGGAGATTCTGCCCATAGAAGATTTGTTAAAGAAAATGAAGTTATGAGGTACCTTGTCCCCATAGAATGGGTCATAAATATAATCACACCACTTATGTAGACTCTTTTATTTCTTTGGATTACATGGAAGGTCTGGACCTTGATATTGGGAACTCCCGGTGTGGAAACTTCCATTATGGGTGCCCATAGACAACTTGCCTGATATCTATCCAGCCTCATAATCTATTATTTCTTTTCCACAGTCTACAATCCAGTCAAGCTGGCCTTTTCTCAGTTGCTCACACAAAGGATTACATGTCTCATCTCTGGGCTGTGCTGGGCATTCCCCCATGCCTGGAAGCTCTTCCTTTTCACCTCATTGCATCTTTCTCTTTTATTCATGATATAGCTCAAGCACCACCTTCTTCATGAAGGCTTTCTTGTTCCCCCACCTGCAAATGGCTCCTTCCCCAAGTCCTCCATATTTAATTACCTTGGATTGCTCACTTTTTATATATTCTCTTTATACATACATACACATATATACATGTATATATACATATATATGTATATATACATTTTATTTTACCCATTAGAATGTAAGCTCTTTAAGAATAGTGATTGTTGGGGGGTGGAGCCAAGATAGTAGAGTAAAATCAGGGACTTGTTTGAGCTCTCCCCCAAATCCCTCCAAACACCTGTAAAAAATGACTCTAAAGAAATTCTAGAGCTACAGAACCAATGTAATGACAGAGCGAAACAAGTCCCCAGCCCAAGATAGCCTGGATTGTTGCTGGGAAGGGTCTATCACACCATGCTAGGAGCAGAGTGTAGCCCAGCATGGGCCATAACAGCACAGACTAGGCTGGAGCAGACCAGACAGAGCAGGCCTCAGGACACTGAATCTCTGAGCTGTGGCATGATTTCCAGACTTCTCGACCCACAAACACCAAAGACAACTTACCAGGTACCTACAAGTAGTTTGGAAAACAGCAGCACAAAACCCCTAAAGCTTGGGACAGAGCATTCTGTACTGTGGAAGCAGAATCATAGCTTGACAAAGAGCTTAAAAGTCAAGTAATTGGCTGGGAAAATGAGCAGACAGCATAAAAAAATCAGGCTATACAATTTTTGAAAATCAAGTCAGAGAAGTAGAAGAAAATTGGGAAAAGAAATGAGAGAATGCAAGAAAATCATGAAAAGCAAGTCAACAGTTTGCTAAAAGAGACCCCCAAAATACTGAAGAAAATAACACCATAAAAATAGACTAACCCAAATGGCAAAAGAGCTCCAAAAAGCCAACGAGGAAAAGGATGCCTTGAAAAGCAGAACTGGCCAAATGGAAAAAGAGGTTCAAAAGACCACTGAAGAAAATAATTCCTTAAAAATTAGAATGGAGCAAATGAAAGCTAATGACTTTATGAGAAATCAAGAAATTATAAAACAGAACCAAAAGAATGAAAAGATAGAAGACAGGTAAAATATCTCACTGTAAAAACCACTGATCTGGAGAATAGATCCAGGAGAGAAAATTTAAAAATTATTGGACTACCTGAAAGCCATGATCAAAAAAAGATCCTAGACATTACCTTTCAAGAAATTATCAAGGAGAACTGCCCTGATATTCTAGAGTCAGTGGGTAAAATAGAAATTGAAAGAATTCACTGAATCCTCTTGAAAAAATCCCAAAAGGAAAACTGGGAGGAATATTATAGCCAATTCCACAGTTCCCAGGTCAAGGAGAAAATATTGCAAGCAGCTAGAAAGAAACAATTTGAGTATTATGGAAACATAGTCAGAATAACACAAGATCCAGTAGCTTCTACATTAAGGTATCAAAGGCCTTGGAATATGATATTCCAGAGGTCAAAGGAGATAGGATTAAAGCCAAGAGTCACCTACCCAGGAAAACTGAGTATAATACTTCAGGAGAAAAAAATGGATTGTCAATGAAATAGAGCACTTACAAGAATTCTTGATGATAAGACTAGAGCTGAATAGAAAATTTGACTTTCAAATACAAGAATTTAGAGAGCATATAAAGGTAAACAGGAAAGAGAAATCATAAGGACTTATTAAAGTTGAACTGTTTACATTCCTACATGAAAAGATGATATTTGTAACTCATGAGACCTTTCTCAGTATTAGGGTAGTTGAAGGGAATATGCATACATATAGGCAGAGGGCACAGGGAGAATTAAATTATGAAGGGATGATATCTAAAAAATAAAATTAAGGGGTGAGAGAGGAATATATTGGGAGGAGAAAGGGAGAGATAGAATGGGATAAATTACCTCATATAAAAGAGGCAAGAAAAAGCTGTTATAATGGAAGGGAAGAGGGGGGAGGTGAAGGGAATGACTGGACTTTACTCTCATCAGATTTGGCTTAAGGAGGGAATAACATACACACACAACTGGGTATCTTACCCTACAGGAAAGTAGGAGGGAAAGGCATGAGGATGGGATGATAGAAGGGAGGACAGATTGGGGTGGGGGTAGTCGGAAGCAAACACTTTTGAAAAGGAACAGGGTCAAAGGAGCAAATTGAATAAATGGGGGACAGAATAGGGTGGAGGGAAATATTGTTAGTCTTTTATAACATGACTATTACAGAAGTGTTTTGCATAATGATACATCTATAACCTATTGAATTACTTGCCTTCTCAAGGAGGGTGGGTAGGGAGGGAAGAAGGGAAAGAATTTGGAACTCAAAGTTCTAAAAACAAATGTTAAAAACTGTTTTTACGTGCAACTGAGAAATGAGATATACAGGCAATGGGGTATGGAAAACTCTCTTGTCCTACAAGAAAGTAAGTGGGATGGGGATAAAGACAGAGGAGGGCGGAGGGAGTGGGGTGATAGAAGAGAGGGCAGACTGTGGAAAGGGGCAATCAGAATACTTGCCATCTTGGGGTGGGGGGGAGGGGAGAGATGAGGAGAAAATTTATAACTCAAAATCTTGTGGAAATGAATGTGGAAAACTAAAAATAAATTAATTAATATTTAAAAATGAGAATAGTGGTTGTTTTATTCTTGGTGTTTGTATCCCCAGAATCTAGGATGGTGCTTGAATTGAATGTCTCATTCCTTTCCAGTCTGCACTCAGAACTTCCTCCACCAAGTCCCAAACTGGCTCACTTTTTCTCCCTCCTCTTCCCACTTTGAGCTTCCTTTTATGTGTTTTCTCACCCCATTAGAATGTAATCCCCCTCAGGGGAGACTTTCTTTCAACTTGTTTTGGTGTTTCAGTAGCTTAGCACAGTACTTGGCCTATTTTGTTGTTAGCAATTTTTTCAGTTATGTTGGACTCTTCATGACCCTGTTCCCAGGTTTTCTTGGCAAATATACTGTAGTGGTTTGCCAGTTCCTTCCCCAGCTCGTTTTATAGATGAGAAAACTGAAATAAACAGAGTTTAGTGACTTCCCCATGGTCACATAGCTAACAAGTATCTGAGGCCAGATTTGAACTCAGGAAGAGGAGAGTTTTTACTCCAGGCCTGATACTTTATGCACTGTATCACTTAGCTGCCCCTACTTGGTCCATCTTAATTATTTAATTAATGCTAGTTGATTATGACTGTAGCTAGTTGGAGCTTAATAAGTACATGTTGATTGCTTGACAAAGAGAATTCTCTTGGGTAATAAAAAGTTAAGCAATGTGACTATGGACAGAGAGCTAGTGTGTATCAGCAGTCCCAACTCCAAGGTGGGCTCACAATCCACTACCCTAACTCCCCATTCATTTAGACTTATGCATCCTGAAACTTTGCCATAGGATACAGAGCCTTTGCTAATCAATGTAGGGCAGATTAGGATAACTATTCAAAGTCCTGAGGTTTAGAAAGCCCTATATTTTAAGAGCTAGATAGCCACCAAATGAGGAAATCATAAAAGGCAAAGAAATGTTTTAGATATATATCTAGTCAACCTATAAATCTGCCTAATATTAGTTGACATGATTATTTGTCATAGCTGCTCCTCCCCTCCCTACTGACATGGCATTTACAACAACATGGGTGGTATCGCAGTGGTGATACCAGCACCTCCTGAAAAGTTGTTTTATAGATTGGGAAAGCAGTTTCTATAGTGGAAAGAGTACTGGTTGTGGACTTGGATTCAAATCCTGGTTTTTTGAAACTTTCCACCTATATGATCCTAAGCTTCAGTTTCCTTATCTATAAGATCAGGAACTTGGATGTGATGGCCTCTGAGATATCTTCTAGATCTATGAGTACGTAAAATAAATATGAGCTATTATTTATCCTAGATATCACTGTCTCCTTAAAGATGATTCCAGTCATGGCCTTGAAGGGTTATGCCATGGCATTATATTAGAGCTAAACCAGTTGGGTGAGATTTTGCAGAGCCCTCTCAAAATTTTCTCTAGAAATAGGGTTATGGACAATGCCCAAAGGACAATCAAACTGCGCCTACCCTTTGATCCAGCAATGCCACTACTAGGTCTGTATCCCAGAGAGATAATATAAAAGGGGAAAGGACCTACATGCCCAAAACTATTTGTAGCAGCTCTTTTTGTGGCGGCAAAGAATTGTAAATGGAGGGGATGTCCATTAACTGGGGAATGGCTGAACAAGTTGTGATATATGAATGTAATAGAATACTATTGTTCTATAAGAAATGACAAGCAGGCATATTTCAGGAAAAAAAAAACCTGGAAAGACTTACATCAACTGATGCAAAGAGAAGAGAGAAGAACCAGGAGAACACTGTACACAGTAACAGCAATGTGAGATGATCAATTATGATCAGCTTAGCCCTTCTCACTTATACAACAATTCAAGACCATTCTAAAGGGCTCAAGATGGAAAATCCCATCCACATCCAGAGAGAGTTCTGATGGAGTATGAATGCAGATTGAAGCATAATATTTTCGCTTTCTTTCTTCATGTTTTTTTCCTTTTGCTAACTTTATTTTTTTTCAAAGTTTCTTCTTTCATGACATGACTAATGGAAATATGTTTTACGTGATTGCACATATATAACCTATATCAAACTGTTTACTGTCTTAGGGAGGGCAGAGGGAATTGAGGAAGGAAGAAAATTTGGAACTCAAAATTTCATTAAAATAGATGTTGAAAATTGTCTTTACATGTAATTGGAAAAAATAAAATATTAATAAAAATAAATAACTAAAACATGCCACTAATAAATAAATAAAATTCCATTACTTGTTCCACAAAAAAGGAAATAAAATTCTGGGGAACTGGCTGATAATAAACCCTTGACCTCCTTCATCTACTTGCTATCAATGACAACAGCACCAGCAGTGCCCTCTTAAAAGGTGGGGCTTATTTGAACCTCTCAAGTTAGATGTAGTCATCACTAGTTTCTAGTTTTCACAAAAAATCTTGTGACTTATGGTTAACTTCGTGTCTAGAAGTCAACTTTATCAGGTGACTGCTTCCAGGATTATTGGCTTGGGGAGTGGGTCACTGGTAGTGGTGAGGATATCACTTCACGTAGCAACTGTGTACAAGTGACAGCTTCCTCCTTAACTGCATAGGTAATACCCATAACCTTTATTCAAATTACTGTCATTTTTAGTGGAGCCAAGACTTCTACCCAGCACACCAGGAGAATGCAAAGCAAGCTGCTTTCGCTTCATGATCTTTTAGCTGCTTAACCTCCTAATTCATCATGTCCTCCAGAGTGCTGAGTTATTTAACTTGAAGCCTGAGAAACTGGAAGAATGAGCCTGGGATCTAGTAAAGTGGGAACATTTTAATATTTAAGAAGTAGTTCTTTATCTTCAAATGCTTAGTGCATACTTAGCCCATTTCTGCAAGACCCAATTTCAAAAACCATCAGTGCCATCCCTTACCCCTGCTCTCCACCCTAAATGTGAAATAGCTTAGCTACCTTGGAGGGAGTGACTAAAGATCATTTTGATCCTTAACTTAAAAGTAATCAGTTGGTAGTCAATTAGCTAAGATTTATGAAGAGCCTTCTATGAGAGACAGTGATTAGATAGTTGGTCTTGGAGCTAGGAAGACTTGGGTTCAAGTCCGGCTCTTTTCATAGGCTAGCCATGTGATAGTACGCATCACTTAAATTCTCAATACTCTAGGTAATTCTAAGTTGCAAAGAAGGTGCTGTCCTGTAATGGATTGTAAGGAATTCTTTTATCTCAGAGTTCCCTATATCAGTCAGTCAATATGGTACATGGCAAGGGACATGGTAGAGGAAGTCCAGAATGCAGCTTGGAAAGGGACAAAGACATAGCTGTCCCGAGTGTTGTCCTTAAATGGATGTTCTGGGAGAAGGCATCCAATCAGAGGCAAAGCATTGCCAATGTATAAATGTCAAGGCTAGAGTAAAGCTTCAGTATAAAGATCTGCAGCAAGGGAGAGGAGTCCTGGAGTGCTACCTCTTTTACAGAAAGATATTTAAGCAGAGGGAAGAACAGTTAACCATCTATAAAGTGTATGATGCAAGTAGTAGGATCACAAGAACAGCCTAGGAATTAAGATGCCTGAGTTGCCTTCCCCATTACTATTGATTTACCATCACCTTTCTCTTGTGAAGAAGTTACCTCTTTATCATATTAAAAAGATTTACAAAATGAGTACAATAAAAAGCCAAAAGAGGACTTTCAAGATGTAACTCCCCAGCATAGTCCTGCCATTCCAGATAAGCAACTATGTGCTTGTCCTCATGTCCATCACTTGCTAGTTCCTGCCTATGCCTTTGGGCCTGCTATTCAACCATACACACAGTTGTCATGTTCTCTCTAGAGCCAACTCAAAATTCATTTTCTACAGGAAGTTTTTTTTGGACTCAATGGATCCTGATCATTCTTTTAGTTTGCATCACCTTAAACACTTTTTCATTTCCTGATGACGATGATGATGATGATGATGATGATGATACCTAACATTTGTAGAATGTTTTAGGTTTTGCAAAGCACTTTATAAATATTATATTGTTATATCTTCCTGGTTGTGAGGGTCTTCTCCTCCAGTCATTGTATGCTGCATTTACTTATTATTTAAATGTTGCATTGTCCAAGTAGAAAGCTTTTTGTTTGATTCATCTCTATGTTCCCAACACCATTCCCAGCACAATGCCTCCTACAGGGTAACCCTTGAGAGATGATTCTCCTTAAAGTAAGTAAGATAAAGTCTACATTTCACTGGGTCAGGGTAGCTGCTGTGGGCTTGGCGATAGAGTGCTTTATTATACTCTTCCCCACTTATTTCACTGTTAGTGTTTCATCTCTAGAATGAGATTGTGAGCTCTGAAAGTCTAAGGTATCTCCAATCTTCTTTTCCTTCTTTTTTTTTTTCTTTCTTCCATTAACCCCTTTGATTGTGGTCTCCAAACGGCAGGTGTTCAAATACTGGTTATCCAGGCTTTCTGTCTAGTGCTTCCTTAAGACATTTAGGTTGAAAAAAAAATATCTTCCAAATTTAGTCTTAACCTTAACTGTATGAATGACAATAGTGTGTTAATTAATAACCAGAGGCAGTGTGGTATAGTAGATAGTGAGCTGGACTGCATCAAGAAGATCTGGGTTCAAGTCCTGCCTCTGACATACACTGACTTGATGACTCTGGGGAAATCACTTCCTCTCTTAGGGCTCTAGATAATTCTCAGAGAGGGTGAACTGCATAGGGTAGCTAGGTGGTGGATTGAATAGAGAACCAGGCCTGGAGTTATGAAGACTCATCTTCCTGAATTCAAAACCAGCCTCAGACATTTAGTAGCTGTGTGACCCTGGGCAATCACTTAACCCATTTTGCATCAATTTCTTCATCTGTAAAATGAACTGGAGAAGGAAATGGCAAACCACTCCTGTATCTTTGCCAAGAAAACCAAATGGGGTCACAGAGAGTCAGACATGACTGAACAGAAATAAACTGCCTATCAGTTGTGAATTTGCCTTGGAAGAGATAGCTTTATTATCAGAGATTTCCTATACCAAAAAAATCACTGACTTCTTGTCTCACCATGCAAAATAATCAAATATGATGATAATGGGGATTAGTATTAGTACTCTTTTCTTCCTCAGATTATGGCATGTCTGTATGCGTTTGTTTATGTATAATACATACATACATATATATATATATATGTATATATATGTGTATATATATATATATATCAGCCTTCAGTAGAATGCATTTTCATTGAAAGGCCTCTTTCATTACGTCTTTATATATCAATTGTCTTATACATAGTAGCTTAATATGTATGTATTTAACTTGACGCTTATTGGATAATAGCTATCATTCAGACAACCCATTTTAAGGTTTATGAAGCATTGTACTTGTATCATATCCTCCCCAAATCCTGATGGGGTAGGTCCTGGCAGTAAAAATATAATTCTGTATTCACCTTCATATAACAGAAGGAAATAGATATGGAAAACTGTTGAAATGATTTCATTTACTTGATGCCAAGCCCACTTTTAATCATGACAATTATTAGAAGTAAGAGCAGTAACAGGGGTCTCTGGGGTTGGGGGTGTGGGAGGGCTTCATCCATTAGTTGCTTGCCCTTTATCAAACATTCTGAAAAGTGTAACCTCTAGAAGTTAGCTGTAAATGTGCTATAGTGATACCATTGACCTTAGTAAAGTGCAGGCTATGAATTTCAATGAGGGGGCTGAGCGTGTTATAAAGACCATCTTGAGGCACCACCTGTTTAAAACAGGACTTTGTTTCATCAATTACTCTCCCTTTCTTGAATCCTTAATCCTTCCCTTCACAGTGGCTCCTTCCTTCTGACTACAAATATTCTTGAAAAGATTTAAGATTCTCTCAGCTCCTGACAAACAGTACACCAACACTATATTTTTGATTTGAATTTTCTCAGGGTTTTTTTTCTAATCTCTCAGATGTTTGAGGAAACTTGGGGACTTTCCTTCCATGACTTCTGCCACTTGATATGATCATAGTTTTCTTCTAATTTCTTTTCTTCCCTTCTTTGCCTCTTTCAAAGCCTCAATTTCTCCTCTTTTCACTGGGTGTCGAGATACCCTAATGCTCATTCTTAGGCTTTCTGTTCTCTTCTCTCTGTTCTCTTCCCTCACAGCTTACATTTACTCTGATAAATTTTGGAATTTTGGAATCAAAAGATTTCAGAATTAGAAGGGACCTGAGTAGCCAAAAATACTATCTATACCTAAGAAAGAATTCTCTTTGTTAACTGGACACCGAGACTTGGCTTAAAGAACTCCAGCGAGGGGGGATTCATGGAAAGATCATTGGCTCAGTAATCAGATGACCTAGGTTCAAAATCGGTCTCCTAAACTTTCTACCTACCTGAACTTAAGCATTCAACCTCTCTTGGACAACTCCTATATGATGAAAATGTTGGACTAGAAGGCACCTGAGATTCCTTCCAGTGCTACATTATTATCCTATGATCTTGTGAGTCAGCTCTTTTCATGGGAAGTGTTTCCTTACATCCACCCTAATTTTGCTTCTTTGCAACTTCTTCCCACTTCTGTCCTCTGGAAACATGCAGACCAAGACAATTTTCCATAAAATCCTTTCAGCAGAATTGTTTCTTGTAGTCCAGAAATGTCTAACACCCCAGTGGAGGGTGATGTTCCGAAGTAAGTCCTAAACCATTTTAAAATGTGAGAGAAATAATGATTAATAATCAATGATTTGGGAAGATTCATATTGCCCCCTTTTTCTGTTATCTTCATTTCAAGACCTCAGTCTCTGAAGGCTGAGTTAACCTTCACCTCTATCTGACCCCACCTGACCTTACTGAGAATTTCTAATCTAAGGTAAATTACATTTAATCAAGTTTAAGTGGAGATAAATGCTTTTGTCTAGATTGTGCAAGGCTGGGAATGATCTGGATATGCGGATAATTTCTGTCAAAGAGTGATATGATGTCACCCTCAGCTCCTCATTGGAGTGAGCTCACTTCTCTTTGTAAAGTCGACCTCTCATACTTGTTAACCAATCAGAGTTGATTGTCACCTTCAGGAACACTCCTTTCCCAAAAGGGCATATAAGCCATGAACCTGCTGCCATGACGGTCTTTAGTCTAAGAGAGAGATGGCCAAATGACCATCCTTTTATTAATAAACATGCTGGCATTATTAATAAAATTATTAAATTACCCAGAAATTATGTATTTTGAGCTTTTAAACATCACAAATGTAGCTGGGAATTACTTAACAAGATAAATAAAAATAAAATTATATTTTAAAACTAAGTCATATGAGACCCACGGGGATCCACATGAATGAATTAGTAGCCCCTGTTTTTATTTGAATTTGACACCATCGATATAGTCCTTTTCTTAATGGCATATGTAACAGAAAACTTTTGTCCCTTCTTGAGTACCTCTTTTTTTGGAAACTGTTCTGAATTGGAATCCCTCAGCTGGGAAGGCCATCAGGTAACAGTAGCCCCCCCAAAAACCCATTCAGATCAGCAAGATTTCAGGGGTGCTAACATTAGAAGATTATGGTTAGGGAACAATTAAGGGCCTCTCTTTTCAGAAATATTGTTTGACACTGTGCTAGCCCAATTTTTGACAAATGAGAGAATTCACAATCTAGTTCAGATGCCATAATATCATAGCCATCTGTGGCACAGTCCAAGTGTCCTAACCTCTAAGTTATTCCTAGTACTGTGATCTTGAAACAGTAAATTTGACATACTATTTAAGTCTAAAACCTTAATTGGTGGGAAAACAGGGTTGTTAATGTGTGGTGCTCTCTCTTCTACCAGCCTCTGCTGTTCTTATTTTACTGGCATTCCCTAGGAATGGGGAAGAAAGCTCAACCAAAGGCAGTTCCTCTCCACAAATGGATGGAAAGACATATCTTTTCAACAGCCTCTCCCCACACTGATCTTAGAATATCAGGAAGGAAAAATTCCTCTTCCTCACAAAAAGGTTGGCCATCTTTTGCCTAGAAGAACAAACAAGTTGATACATCTGGCTATAAATTTGATTTAGATGAATTCAAATTGTAAAGGTAATGTTTGACATTTGTTGTCAGAGAACCACCTCTTTAGAAAGCCTTGGAGTCTGAAATGCTCTACTGAGGACCATTGGGGTGGCTCATTAGAGAGGAAGTGGTGCAGATGGCCTCTGACTGAAACACTCTTAGAATCTCTTCTAAGAGAAGATAAATACAGGCAATATGGCATTATAACTGGAACAGGAGTCAGAGGAGCTGTGTCCAACCTTTGGCAAATAATTTAATCTTTACACTTCATATATTCAATTAAATTCATCTAAATTAAATGCATCATCTCAGTTTCCTCAGCTGCAAAATGAGGAATGAATTCCAAGAACCCATCAGTCTAAGCCTATAATCCTATGGCATGGCATGAAAAATTCCAGACCACATGGAACACAAGCACACAATCATGACATAACTATTTCAAGTTCTGATGAGCTATGCCCAGATTACTCCTTCTTAGAAGAAAACAAAACAAAACTTGGAAACAAAACTCGGAAAAGTTCCAATAATGAAGAAAACAAGATATTTTTGAATGAGGAAGAAACGGACATATCATTACATGTGTGTATCTAGAGATGAAGATAGTTACTGATACAGATGAATGTGGAGATAGAACTACATGTACACACACACACACACACACACACACACACACACATATATATACATATATACAAGAGAGAAGATGAGAGAGAAAGAGAGAAAGAGGGAGAGAGAGAGAGAGAGAGAGAGAGAGAGAGAGAGAGAGAAATGTGTGTTAATAAAATGCCTCTGGAACAGTAGGAAGATCTGTTTAAAATAAAATCCTGACTCTGACACATAAACTATGTGACCACGGCTGTTTATGTGGCACTTCAGGTTTGCAAAGGTTTGCACAGCACTTGACATATGTTATCTCATGTGATCATCACAATAGCCCTACAAGACAACATGCAGTTGTTATCCCAATTTGACATATGAGCAAACTGAGACTGGGAGAATTTAAGTGGCTTGCCCTGGTTCACACAACTAGGAAGGATTTGAGACAGGATTCAAACTCAGACCATTATTTCTCCAAGTCCAGCACTCTACCCAATGCATCCTGAACATGATACAATCTATCTAAGCTCCCATTCCCGCCTCTCTAAGTGGAATGAACAATGCCTAGAATCCCTGCCTTACAAGGATACTGTAGTGATCAAAGCAGATAATCAAGATAAAGTGCTTTAAAATATATAACACATGTACATATATTTACAGCTTTGAATTTAGGCACATTTGTAACTGATTTCTGACATGTATTTCAAGCCTGCCAATTCAGTATTGAAATGACTCTTTCACAAAGTCACACATTGACTCATTCTTTTATCTAGACATGTTTTATGTTATCTTTAGAAAAGAAATTGTGCTTTAAATGGAAAAGAGTAATATTTTCAGTGTTGTAACCCTTGTACCATGACAACCTCCCCGTACGAGGGATGTTGTACATCAACACTATGTTGTCATTTGTTGGCTTGTGAGTGGCATTGCTTTGTGAATATTCACTATACAAGTTACATCATCACTCTAAGTCCATTAAATAGGAATGATTATAGAATGTTAGAGCCAGAAGTCTGACCTCTTCATCATAGAGATGTGGAATCTGAATACCAGAAATAAAGTGACTTGTCCAAAGTAACATTAACTAATGGCCAAGGAAGGACTAAATTTAGGTTCTCAGACTCCCAGTAAAACACTCTTTCTATTATACCCTATTGTCTTTAGGGACAGGACACGTCCTTGAGCCTGGGCTCAAATTCTACCCCAGACACTATAAAGTTAAGCAGGGTGGGACTTTTTTACTGTTTTCTCTTTTGGAGCACTTATGTAATCAAGTACCTTTGATGAGACTGTCCTTTGTTTCTCTTGTTAAATCAGTAGCCTTTGATGACCTGCTTACCTCAAGGGAAAGCCTAGTTTACATGAGTTTAAGTCCCATGTTTGTGATGCCCTTTGACCCTGAAGAAGCTTTGAGGTCATGTGGGTTTGAGTTGCATGGTTGTTATACCCTTTGACCCTGAATATGGTATATAAACTCAGAGGTTAGCTTTTGTTTGGGGTTATCACTCACTGGAAGAGTGTTGATGTGGAGACCCTGGGTAGCTGCTGGAGCCCCTCGGCTTTGAAGAAAACCCAGATGTTGGTGCTTCTCTTTTTGGTAACTATGTATGTAATAGCTTGATCAGACAAAGTCTATCTGTTGAATTGTGTTACTTGATCTGTTGATATTTTCTGTTTGCAATTTCTATTCGTATTTGCTCTGAAGTTCAGGGTGCTGGCTTTTCCCCCTGAACAAAGTGAATGATATATGTATGCTTGATTAAAGTGAGATTGTTAACTCCTTAAAGTTACTTTCCTTAGGAAAGCAGATTAAAGAATCTGTGCTGGCAGCTCTCATTGCTGGTCTTGTTGAGTCTTGCACACCTACAGCAGCAGCTACAAGCAACATTGTTGTTACAGACACAAGGCAAGCAACCTCTCTGTGTCTCAGTTTGCTGCTCCACCTTCTGATGATCATCACTAGCATTTCTATAGTTTTAAGATTGGTAATGTGTTTTACACATATTAACTCATGTGATCCTCTTAACAATCCTGTGAGGGTAAGGTACAGTTATTATTTTGACTTTACAGATGAAGAAACAGACTGAGAGTAGTAATAGAACTTGTCCAGGGTCACACAGCTAGGAAATATCTGAGACAGGATTTGAACTCAGGGGTTTGTAACTTTGAGTCCACTGCACCCAACCACCTAACTGCCTCAAAACGTGGGGTGTGGACTTATGACCTCTTGGCTCCCTTGAAGCTCAGAATCTATTATCCAATGACCCTCTGTTTCTATTTTCCCATTTTAGTTAGTCCTTTAGATAAACATTGAAAACTTCTTTTTAAGTTACTATTATTTTATGAGAAGGCTAATGTTTTAAACCATTGGCACTCATTAATTAGTATAGCAGCTTGAATCCGTTGATCAGATGAGATAGCCAAACTTGTAGTTATCCCTTGCTCATCATGGTTTTCCCCACTGTGGTTTTGATATGTCTCATGTCAGCATAAGAAATTAAATGGGAATTTGGGGGGAGTTATGCAGAAGCTGAAGACGATATGCAAAGGCCAGCAGATGACAGAAAAAGTTTAGAAATTCAGAAATGCATAAAATATATGTATGGTATTGTATGAAATCAATCCAAATTTTATAATAAGGTACTTTAAACACCCTATAAAAGAAAAAAAATCAGATTTATCAGGTATGAATGGAGGGCCAAAAAATTTTATGCAGATTTCCTGGATCTTGAGGGCTATATACACCTAACTCCCATGATGTGGAAGGGATAACTGCATAATCCTGATGTAATGAAACACAGGATAGATAGGTCAGCACTGGTGGGAGGGCAGAGAAATCAGAAAAACTGATATTTCCCAGGAAGGGCAAACCCAAGTGGCATATGCAAATAAGGGGCTGTAAAGAGCCAGGGAATGCTATGAGGGCTTAAAGTGCCATGAGTACAAGGTTCCCAACACCAACACCATGTGTGTAACTCTAGCTTAACATGCAGGCTTTGAAGGGATAGCTCACCATATGTAGCCTACCTCCATATGCTTGCTGAAATTGACATGCTGTCTCCCACCTCTATTAATCTTCACAGGCCAACCTCAGGTCTCAAATGTTCTCCTTACTTATTTCTGACTTTCACATTCCTCATCTAATTTCAAAGTCTTTCCTGATCCCACCAGATGTTAGTGCTTTTCCCTCCTCAAATATTCTAAGAACATTTTCTTTAATCCTTCTTTTGTTACCACCACTCTCCACCCTGTAGTGTATGTATATATATATATATATATATATATATATATATATATATATATATATATATATATATATATATATATATATATATATATATATATATTATGGACAGAGTATGTACCTAGTAGAATGTAATCTCTTTCAGAGCAGGGGTTATGTAGCTTTTGCTTTTATGGTCATGGCACCTAGCATAGAGATTTTTACCCAACAGTCAAAAGAAATGTTTGTTTTTGAACTGAATTCCTTAAGGAGAGGTAGTTTCAGCTTCTATTTCCCATCCTCCTCTTTTAAAGTGGTGAGGCATGCCATTGGCCTGCTAATCCAGGGAACCATCTATCCATTGTTGGATTATCAACAAAACAGAAAAGACTTGCACCTGAGCCCATGAACACTCCAATCAGCTCTGGGTCTTCTCCAGTGGTCTCCTGCCATCCCCAGAGACCTAGATGATCCTCTGGGCTTGTAGTCCTGTCTTAGAGTCAGTTCTCCTAGAAATAGGAATGCATTTAGGACACTAGAATTAACCTTTTCTTTTAGTCAATCTCTCTCATCTCTACTAGGGATTTATGTGTTTATCTTGCTTGTTCTAGTAATTCTAAGAGGTTTAAGGCTAGAATTCTTCCACTTGGCCAGGAACTCCTTTGTTCCACTATTGCCACATAAGCTGTTGCCATTGCTTTCCATGCTTTTTCATGTTTTAGTACTAGTAAATCTAGGTCATGTGGCTACTCCTCCTCAGAGGTCCTGTGGACCTTTGAAAGAACATCCCAGAATCACAGATTTCCTCTCCAGGGAACTGAGATTGAGGTGCTTTGTACTCAAACTGAGGTGTTCTGTATCTACACTCTCAGGTCTGATTCTACCTGGCTACCTTTGTCTCCTTTCTCTTTGTAAAGGCCAGATGCAAGGATAACTACCAAAATTTGATTATCTCCAAATTTGGTCACTCCTCTGCTCAAGAAGCTCCAATGACTCCTAATCACCTCAAAGACTTTTCTAATCCTTTGGCATTTAAAGCCTCTTAACAGTTGTTAATAATAACTATTGTTGTTACATTATTATTATTATATTATAATAATAACTGTTGTTATTCAGTAGTTTCAGTCATATCTTATCTTTTGTGACTCCCATTTGGGGTTTTCTTGGTAAAGACACTAGAGTGGTTTGCCATTTCCTTCTCCAGTTCATTTTACAGATGAGGAAACTGAGACAAAGAGGGTGAAGTGACTTTGCCTAGGGTCACACTACTAAGTAAAGTATCTGAGTGCTGATTTGAACTCGTCTTCCTGACTCCAGATCTCCGGGTCTATCCACTGTGCCACCTAGCTGTCCTTGAGGCTAAATTGATTCCAGCTTATTAAAAATAACTTTCCTCCTTACACTCTATGTTCCAACCTAACTGCCCTCTACTTGCCACTCCTGGTTTATGGCATTCCTTTGTCCATGCCTTTCCATAACCTGGTGTGTTTTCAGGGCACTTCTTTACCTCCTCGGGCAGAATCGCTAAGGTTCTATGAGGTTTATCTCTAATGCCACCACATTCCCAAGATGTGTCTCAGGTCAATTGCTAACTTTACAGAAATTTCTGTATATTTACTTTTTTATGTATTTTGAACTTATATGGGTCCAAATGATTTCCCACAGAATAATAAGCTTCTTGATATCTTTTCTTTGTATCTCTAGCACCTAGTACAGTTCCAAGCATATTGTGAACACTTAATAAGTGTTTATGGATTGATTGAACCCTGAATTCCTAAATTGAAGTCATTTCCCTCCTAATAAACCTCTGGAAATGAAGGACAGCATGACACCAGACACTCCCCTAGAAAGTTGCCCTCCACTTCCTAGATACTAATGACTTTTCTCTGCCTCAAACACAGCAATTTCACTTCTAGCTTAGGAACTGTATGACTTTTGGGTAAAGGAATCAAGGTACATAAGAAAGAACACTGAATTCACAATAATATTTAAAAAGAGGGTTTGAGTTCTTGAGTCTCAAAGAATTAAGGACTCTTCTTTCTCCTCTTTTTTCTTCCTTCTCCCACCCCACCCCCCATTCCTTCTTCCAACTCTATTTCTTTTTCCTTGTTTATCACTCACCAGTTTCTATACATTTCATATGTCCTCTTCTGAACTTGGCTGATCTGAAATATTATTACTTACAAGAGAGGGTTTGTAAAATCAATGTAAATATTGTGGGCTAAATACAGCTTTGTGACCTAATGACTTTTAATTATTATTTTTAAGATTCATGTAATAGCAATGACTCATACCACCCTCCCCATTCCTATCACCACTACTACCACCAACAATTCTTGGAAACAAAGAATAGAAAACTTTTTAAAAAAATATTACCTTTAATAAAAAGCAAATACAGTCCTAATAGAATACAGATTTTTATTTTACATATAGGAAATTCCCCTGGCATTTGCCCTAAAAGGAAACTGAGTCTTAATTTTTGAATGGAAGGAAGTTTAAAATGAAAAATCAAAATGCAGTATCTAGTTATAGTAGAGTGTCACCCTTTATTCAGCCCCATATACTGATGATCAAATTAAAACTTCAGGCTTCTTTTACTCACTGGAAAGAAACTAGACTTTCCATAATTTTGAAATGCGGCCTCATAATAGACTTAAAATGGTCTTGTCTAAAATTCAAAACTAGGTTTATTTTTTAACTTCTCATTGCGTATTTTAATGTCTTTCCCTAGTTCTTTATGTTTTCATTGGCTTAGGTGATGTTCCACAGGGGAAGGCAAGTGGAAAAGGGAAATTGAGTATAAACAAAAACAGAAAAGGAAAGGTCCCAATCAGAATTTTTCTTCAATATTCATGGAGTATTCTAAAATGCTTTCCAGATTGAAGCTTCACTTCTCCATAGTTTTTTAAGATTGTCTTATTCAAGTACACATTTGTCTTTATTTTGGCTCTGGCCATGGATATCATGATGTCACCATTAATCTGTTTCAAGAATTCTCTGCAGAAATGATATTCAATATTAAAATAGAAGTGTGTTTCATAGAATTCTTAAATCATAAATTGTGCATTTTATCAGAAAACAGAATTTGAAGTGAGAACAATCCCAAGATCAATAGAATTTTGCCCCTGGTGCCAAAATCTGCTCACTGAATAAATAAATGATGATATATTTATTCTTCTGAGAAACAAAACACTTTCCTAAGAATAATTCTCCTGACAATCCAAAATATTTGCATGCAAAGGAAAGGCAGTAACTTGAGGACGGAGTAGACCAGAGGGAATGGCTTTACTTCTGGTGAAGATGGTGAGGGGACATGATGGCTGTCTTCAAGTATTTGAAGAGTTGTCATGTGGAAAATGAGTTAATTGTGTTTTTCTGGACCTCGTAGGGTAGAACTGGAAGCGATGCCTGGGAATAACAAAAAGTCAGATTTCGGTTTGAAGCTAGTATACAAGGAGTACTTTCCCCATTTTTAGACCTATCTATAAATGAAATAGGCAGCAGTGAGCTGTGATGAATTCCTCTTCAGTAAAAGTCTTTAATCAAAGGCTACAAACCTACTTTGGGGAATGTTTTCTGTGATATTACCATTAACAAATCAGTTGAACCAGAAGGTTTCTGAGGTCCTCCTAATGATCAATGTTTAGAGTCTGTGGTGCTGTGAATATAGAATAAAAAGAAAGATATGATCAAAAAATAATTACATACTTATTTGTGTGTGTATCCGTAGAATCAACCTGGTTGAGGATAACTGGCCTCAAACCTGTTGGTGATTTAAGGGGATGTCACACCCTAAGCATGTGAAGATTTTCCCTGGTAGAATGGGTAGATGAGAACAATTTGTTCCAATGGCTATGAAGGCAACTAATGCTGGTACTGTCAAGCCTAGAGCTTGGTCAGGCATTGAAGATGCCAAGGTCATCCATTGCCATTGTCAGTCCTTTTAATTTTTGTCTTACCACCGCTCTTCAGTGACTCAGAAAGAAAGAGGGTGACTAATGACCTTGAGCAATTCTGCCTCACTTAAATCCATCATCCATAATGGCATTGGTCTTCTTAGAAAATGAGAGATGCACAACAATATCCTATAGAATATAATCCTGCTCCCATGCCACATTGTTGTGTGAGGATAATCCTGAATTCTCAAAAGTCCTGACATATAACCAAGTTGGAATGTCTTCAAGTACAGGTTGAGTGAGACTGTTTGCTTGTCATCCATTGAGTAGCCTAATGAAATTTAAAGACATTCATCAGCAGATTCATAGCAGGTTAATGGCTTTTTGGCAACAATAATTCTCAAAGACCATCCACTAAATTTTGTAGATATACAAGTCTGTGCCAGTGTAGGAAGTATTCACACCTATAAAATGCCATGGATTTTTGAGATATTATAACATTTTATAAATACACACACGCTTGTGTGTACCCCCATATATGTGAACTTATGTATATCATTATGATATGATATGCATGATATGATAGACATTTTCTTCTTTCCCTCACCAATAAGAAGAAAACAGCTGAAGAATATTTGCAAAGTTTGGCATACTTCCAGACCTACATGAAGAATATTTTCAGAGCTTAATTTGAAAAGAAAAAAAATAAAATAAACAAATGTTGTAGCCAATTGAAAAATTACTTGTGAGAATCTGCAGATGACACTGAACTAGAATATATGCTATATCCAAGTAAGGGAGAGCCTCACAATCTCCCATTTTTTTTTTCAAAATTAGGAGTGAGAGTTTGTCATGATTAGTTTGACGGTGATAACGAAAAAATATTTTGGCCCATTTGTGGCTTATACAAACTATGCTGATTGGGGTAGAATACATCTGGATGTGCTGCAATTTAAAGGTATCTGTTGCTTCCTTATTCATTGTAGCCTAGGTTCAAGTTGGGGCTATTACATCATGGACTTTAGATCAAGCTTGCTTTCTGCTATCAACCTGGCATGTTTTACCTAGCAACACTTTGATTCAGTAATTACCATGTTTGAATTAGCATGAGTCTTTTTTCTGACAGGCCTCACAGAAACCACCCTAAACTGTTGGAGACCCTTTGGCCACAGGATGTTGGAGCTAGGTATGTAGAACAAATCTAGCAAATAGAGTGTGGTTGAGTAAATGACACCCTGTCCTCTCTTCCCTAGAAGCTGGCTTCTTGGCCAGACCTAGAAATGAATCTTCATAGGAGGACTGGTCTTGGGTGGGGTTAGAAATTTTCCCTGATGTTGAAGAGCTCAAGAAAGACTGGGATTGCAATGAAGATTAAAATAAACTGAATCATCAGCTGATACAGAGGGCTTTGAACAAACTTTAAGATCATCTAAATTAAATACACACTTATCTGCATGTGTATCTGCAGAATGACAACATGCCTTTATCTGCTGAAATGTTTTCACAATTCACAGAGTCATTTTTCTACAACTTTTCTTCCAACAAGCTGGAAGGAGACATTTTTGTTGTTGTTCAGTCATTTCAACAGGGGGCAACTCTTCATGACCTTTTTTGGGATTTTCTTGGCAAAGATGCTAGAGCGGTTTACCATTTCTTTCTCGACCTCATTTTGCAGATGAATAAATTGAGGCAAACAGAGTTAAGTGACTTGCCCATAGCTAATAAGCATCTGAGGCTGTATTTCAACTCAGGTCTTCCTGACTCCAGGACTGCTGCTCTATCCACTGTACTGCCTAGCTGCCCCTGGAATGAGACACTACTAGATAACTAAAAACCTTTATTGATAAGACATTTGCCATCACCCTTTAAAATTTTAAATCTTTTTTGGCAATATTTGCTGTCTTTAGAAGATCATTATATTTACACATTGAATGAGGGTTTTTTTTAAATGGGAGGGTCTATGCTGGGGGATAGAAATACAAAGACAAACATGAAGCAGGCCCTGCCCTCAGAGTGCTTGCATTTATCAGGAGGAAAGCAGCTTATCCACAGAGAAGTAAAGATAAAAAATAGACCAAATAAATTAAATGTTAAGAGTAGGGGGAGGTGATTAATGATTCCAGAGAGAAGGAAAAGCCTTGTGTAGGATGTAACTTTTGAGCTGAGTCTTAAAGAGAAATAAGGACTGAAGTAAATAAAATTTATAATTTTAGGAAACTACTTTTATAAAATAAACAAACCCATCAGATTAAGAAAAAGGGGGGGGGAGGGCAGAAGATCCTGGGCATGGAGTTTTTCTCAGGCTTTCATTGTTTCACTGATTTTTTTTATATTAATATCTGATTCTCAATCTTCTCATCTAAAAAATGAAACTGTTGGACTAAATGAATCTGAGGTCCCTTTAATCTCTGCCATCCTGTGTTTTTATGAAATTGTCAAGGATGTCTTCCTATTTTGGGCTACCCAGGCCAGAAATGAATTGAAACTGGTGTAGTGGTATTTGGTTAAAGGCATCGTAGCAGATGACTTGCTCTAACTAGTGGCTAACACCATGATTACAAAAAATGGGGAGGAGGCTTTGGTTGCATTGGCAGCTAGGTGGCTGGGCCTGGAGCCAGGAAGAAGTGTTCAAATCCCACTTCAGACATGCTTACTAGTTGTATGAACTTGGGAAAGTGAGTAAACCTCAGTTTTTCTCATTTTCCTCAACTGCAAAATAAGGATAATAATATAGGGATAATAAAATAGGGTTGCTGTAAAGATCAAATGATCTATTTCTAAATCACTTATCACAGTGCCTGGCACGTATTAGGTACTATGTAGACGTTAGCTATTGTGTCATCATCATCGACCTCATCACCATCATCATCATCATTATTCAGAATTGAGGAAAGTATGGAAGGTGTAGGAAAAAAATGTCCCCCCTGGAGTGGGATTTGAGGGGTCCTCCATCTAATTTCCTATTGGGAAAATTCAAAATGGTTCATCTTTATGCTTTTTTCCCCCAATGATACTACATGCATTTCAGGAGGCTTGGGCATTGTAGGTTGCATTCCCCTTCTGATAAGAAGCTCCTTGAAGTTAGATACTATTTTCACTTATGTCATTATGTCCTAGGACCTGCAACAGTGCCGGACACTTATAAATGTTTATTGATTATTTGCTTGATCGAAATGCTGCCACCAGTAATTATATGTGACAATTAGCCAGTGTTTATGGATACTTTCCCTTGGACCCCATCAACCATCTCCAACAGGGCCATCAGTACCGTGAGAATTCTCTGATTTAGTCCAATTCTTGATAATAGTCCCAGGAGCAATAATGGAAAGCACAACCACCTCTGATGTACACTATTTGTACAACCTGGGCCTCAGTTTGTTCATCTGTAAAATAAGGAAGATCAACTGGATACCCTCAGATGTCCCGTTCAAATTTAGATATACAATATTATGTTTCTACCATAAACCACTGAATTAGCCCTAATGTGGCTGCGGCCTGGGTATGCTGGCAAATTTTTAACATCCAGATCTCTGTCACTTTCATGAGTCTAAACAATCAAAAGGGGAAAAAGGCCCTAATTTAGAGCCCTGAGAAATTTGAATGTAGCCATTTCCAAGGGTTACTGAAAATTTAACAATCCGCTATCTCTAATCTATTCAAAATGGTTCCTGTAACACTGGTTGTGTCCATCTCTTTATACCAAAAACAATAGGTCCATTTGTTTTTGTTTTTTTCTTCCCTGATTCATCTATCTGCAAGAGGTCTTTTGGAAGACATAGTATTTGAAATTCTGGAGCGCAGCTAGCTTGTGCACAACTTTCCCCTAGCAAAAAGCTTTAATTTCAGAAAGCTGAGATAAAATATTTCACAAACAATCTAAATTTAAGCACATGTGGATCAGTTACAGAAAAAAAAAACAACCAACACACCATACCCCTACCCCCACCCCCACCCCCATACCACCATTTGGATTCTGAATACATAGAGTATGCCAAGATACTGAAAATAAGAATGCCTTTCGATACCATGTCATATTAAGCATAACACCCATGCTTAATATGTCACAGTATCGAAAGGCATTCCTTTTAGTATATGTATGTATATATGCCAGGTTTGGAGACTTTACCTCCTGGGCTTCCAATTAAAATGTGAACATTTGGGGGGTTGTGTTTGTTTATTCTTGGCAAGGCCCCACTTCCTATTTCTAAGAAAAAAAAGCTTTTCAAAGCTTCTTGGACATCAAATAGCTCTTGCAAAACAATATTTTGATGAGCTAAGTGTAAATGAATCAGAAACATACGGATTGAATTTCCATCGAGCTCCACATGGGCTTAAACATTAACTGAACAGAGGATTTGGTGAGATATACTTGGAATTTATGGGACCAAAAAAGGGGGAAGATCAAAAACATGCGCACATACAACTTTTTTGAGATATTTGTTGCCCTCTCCTCCAACATGGAAGGTTTACTCCCCCTCTTTAACCTGTTTTGAAAGGTGGAAGTTACACATTAGAACTGTTTAAATAGAGCCTGACAAAGCCCTTTAATGGAAAACAGTAATACTTTTACAAGCAGGATTCAAAGAGAAGGAACACCCAGGGCCACCTGCACTAGTCACTTCTATCAAGAGAATTTTTTTTTGTTCACTCTCCATTTTCCTTCTGCCCTCCTAGAGGGCAAAGAGGGGCAGAAAGGGACAAGCTTTTTTTTAAGAGGGGGAGGAGTGTTGCTGGTGTATACTTGGCTTATTGAGATTTGGGCTTGGTTCCTCCAAGTCATGTTGGAAATTTTCCCACTTAGCTGACTCTGAAGCTTTGTCCTCTATCTTAGATAATATTTGGAAATTCCCCTGGGAATTTCCCAGCCAGTATAGAGTGATATGTTTTATAATGGCTTGCAGCTAAATGATCTTACTCCTTGAAAACAAAAAAGATTAAGCAATTAATTCAGTTTATCCACCCCAAATAGAGACAGTTGTATGGCATTGTTGATAGAATATTGGGATTGGAGTCTGGAAGACCTGGGCATGAGTCCCACCTCTGACACTTAATAGTAGTATGACCCTGGGAAAGTCATTTAACCTCCAGATGCCTGAGGCAACTCTCCAGGGTTTCTCTAACAAATCACAGACAATTGATCTGCCCTGAAGAGGGATTTCCTATTCTCTGTAGAAAGCACATCTTCTTCCTGCATCTATGCTCATTTCCCTTAAGTTTTAGAACAGAAATATCAGTCAATCAATAGATTAATAAGCATTTATTAAACACCTACTAGGTTTCAAGCACTGTGCCAAACCCTGGTATAAATACAACAAATGAAGCAATCTCTCCCTACCCACAAGGAACATAACATTTCCACGTGGGAGAGACAATAAAGATGGATTAAGTATACTCAAACCATTTAAAAAGAATAAATCGGAAGTATTTAAGTACAAGGTACTTTGAGAGAGAAGCTTTCTAAGCTTCCCTTAGAAAGTAATATTTGAGTTGAGTGTCAAAAGAAGAGAAAATAGTGAAGGTTCCACAACTTCCACAGATCATCTAATATGGCGGGGAGGGGGGGGAGAGGAAGTTACTTAACAATAGTATGGAAAGGATATTCAGCAAGAATACCACATTGATTTATTTGGGAGAAGCTCTCCCCGACTTGGCATATTGCACAATGACATGTGATCATAAATATGTGTCCAGTAGCCTTAGGTGCCCTTCACTGTTTGTGCACTTGAATTGATACTTAGGCGACTAGGAAGCTATGTCAAGGGTTTCAGCCTGAGTCTTCTGGGTCAATTGAGTCTCAACAATGGTTTCACAAACATTTAAGGAGAAATTATCCTAGTTTATATGGGAGTAGGTACCATCCCTATGCCAGCTATTTAGATTTCCAAAAAGAACCCAGACCTCCGTGTGCACTGCAGTTGCCACCTGTGTATTCCTGTCTTAGTCTGGCAAAGAGAAAATGCCTGACAGTCATTAACTACCTACATTCCCCTAAAAACAAGAAAGAGGGCAAAGGGTTACTCCTAGTCATGCCCTAGTTTCCCTGTTGTTTATCTGTCTCACATTTTCAGTTCTTGGTGATGACAGGGCTAATCTCTGTATTCGTTGTTGTTCAGTGCTTTTTCAGTCATGTCTGACTCTTTATGACCCCATTTGTTGTTGTTTTTGGTGGGTTTTTTTTTTGCAAAGATACTGCAGTAGTTAGCAATTTCCTTCTCCAGCTCAATTTACAGATGAGGAAACTGAGGCAAACAGGGTTAAGTGATTTGCCCAGGGTCACACAGCTTGTAAATGTCTAAAGCCAGATTTGAATTCAGGAAGTTGAGTCTTCCTGACTCCAGGCCTGGCATTCTATCCATCATGCCACTTAGAGTCCATTTATTACTTAGTCCCTTAAACTTTAGATGTCAACTTTTGTTTGGATTCTTGGATTTTGATTTTCCCTGTGTCTTCTTGCCCTGAACTGCAACTCTAAACAATGACCCTAGCTTACTTACTTAATCACTCATTCAGTCAATCAACAAGCATTTATTAAGAACTTATTATATATGTCAGGTATTATGCAACATGCTAGGAATGCAAGAAAAGGGAAGGGAAGGCAGGGAATAAAAGTTTATGTAGTCCCTACTACGTGCAAGGCAGTATGCTAGGTGCTTTACAAATATCTCATTCGATCCTCACAACCCTGTGAAGTAGGTCCTATTTTGAACCCCATTTTATAGTTGTGGGAGGTGAAGCAGACAAAGGTTAAGTGACTTGCTTAGGGCCACACAGCTAGTAAGTGTCTAAGATCAGATTTGAAACTCGGGTCTTAGAGAGGACCATTGATTCACACAATAACCCCATGAA
This sequence comes from Trichosurus vulpecula, assembly GCF_011100635.1. Taxonomy (NCBI): domain Eukaryota; kingdom Metazoa; phylum Chordata; class Mammalia; order Diprotodontia; family Phalangeridae; genus Trichosurus; species Trichosurus vulpecula. The sequence continues at coordinate 273,527,698 of NC_050576.1, read as the reverse complement.
GTAGGTGCTATTCTTTCCCCATTTTAAGATGAGGAAAGAGAAGTTAAGTGACACCTAGGATCACAAACTAGTAAAATATCTGACGCCATATTGGAACTCAGATCTTCTGGATTCGAGGCCCAGCACTCTAGTCACTGTGCCACCTAGCTGCCAAGGAGTATTAAAAACACAGTGCCTGTCATCAAGGATGTCACATTCTAAAAGAGGAGACATCTAAATGTCCAGGAATATACAAGATACATGAGGGTATATGGAGGTAGTCTGAAAGGGGAAGGCAACACGTGCATGGATGTTTTCTTCTGTTTGGTTTGACTTCATAGAGTTTGGCCTTGACTGTTCTCTGTATCCATATTGCCTCCTCAGTCACTAGATGGTACTCATTATGACTTCTTGCTTTTATGTCATGTTACTACATCTACCACACTTTATTGGTCTGGCCTAGTCCTGCTCTCTTGGGTACCACTGCCTACCTACCCACAATCTGACAGTGACTTCCCTGTGGGTATAGAAAGCAGATATGGTTCTCAGCCTTATACTGTGCTCTATGTCTGAAAATTGCTCAGGTTTTGCCAAGGATACCAGAGTTCTCTTTCCAAACCATTAACAAAGATTTCCCCCTTCCAGTCAATTTCCCAGCAAAACTAGTCTTGTAACTTCAGCGGTATTTTGAAGGTGAGCATGTTGTGATAGATTGTGCCCCTACTATATCACACTCAAGCAGATATCTTTGAAAACAAATGTCTATTTTCATAGAACACAAATAATTACAGTCTAGATTCCGGGATCATGCTGCCTGATGAACCAAAATCTTCCTTCCTCTACATAAAGGGTTGGTGTTCAGTAATGTAAGAAGGCATACATCTTCTGCAGGAATTCAATTATTGGCCTAGAGGTTTCCATCTCTCAGACAGGGAAAGTTCATTCTCAGGTCTTGGGTCTCAGGTCCCTGACCTCTGCTCAAAAAGGAAACAGAAAGGCCGAAGGCAGCCAAGAAGCAGAGGTTCAGGATCGCCCTTCTCAGACACCTGAGCAAACACATACAGTTCACCATGTGCTCGAAAACAAACATGCCAATCTACTAAATAAGATTTTGGCGTGGAAGATTTTACTTCCAATTTATCCTTGCATACATTAAGTATGCTTATAGAAGTGAAGAAATTGGATTTTCCCTCCTCAGAAGGCTCAACAAAGCTTTCAAATACCTTCTTGAAGGAAACAAGAGAGAGTGAGATTAAGAATAAGAGAGATAAAGACAGAGACAGAAAGAGACAGAAGCAAAGAGACACAGACAGATAAAAACAGAGAGAGAGATAGGGGAGAAAGAGAGAGAGGAGGAGAACAAGAGGGGAAAGAGGGGAAAGATGAGGAAGATAAAGGGGGTGAACAAGAAGGAGGAAGAAAGAAGGAAATCATGCCTTAATCAGCAGTCTGAGAAGTTTCTCTCAACAATGCCACTCTTAGGGCCATTGCCATTAAAAGACCTGGTCACACAAAGTTTTAAGCTCCTCAACTGCCCACTGACTTTGGTGCAGCCCTTTGTTGAGCCAAGACCACATGCTCTCTATCTCTTGCCCCTCCCCCTCTCATGTCAGCTTTCAGCCCTTTTCACTTGAAGGATCAAGGATTTAGACCTGGAAGGGCCCTAAGAGGTCCCTGAGCCCAATATTCTCATTTGACAGATAAGGATCCTGAGGCACAGAGAGATTAAGTGATTTGCCTAGGATCACACAACTGTAAGCATCTGAGACAAAATTTAAACCCATTTTTCCAGGGTAGGCATGTTATGACAAGAGTTTTATTTTTTGGTTTGTTATTGTTCAATGAAGCAAGGAACAGTAGAAAAGACATTATCAATGCATATAAAAATGCATGAATTTATTTAAAATAAAATTTTAAAAAAGGATAAAAAGACAAAAAAATCTTTTTGTATCAAATGTTAATTTTGATGTCTTTATCTACCATGTAGAGAGGAAGTGTGGTATAGTAGAAGACCAAACCCTAGTTTTGGAGTAAGAGGCCATGGGTTCATAGCTTTCCTCTATCACTTATGTAACCATGGGCAAATCACTGAACTCCTCTGTGCTTGTTTCCTCAGTATAAAATAAGGGAATTGGACTAACCAGTTACCTTCTAAGCCCCCTTCTTGTTTTTGAGCTATAAGCCCCCCTAATGAGAGAAAGTAAGGGCAGAGGGTTGGCAAAATGCTGGCCATCTTCTTAGCTGACCATTATTTCTCTTTCTTTCTCCCTGGCTTGTTACTCACCAGTTCCTGCTTGAGGCTGGTGAATTGGGTGCAAATTGCTCTAGATGCCCTTGTGCCATGTGAGACTTAGGTTCCGTCAGTGTTTTGCAGTGCCCTTCTAAGGGGTAACACCAGCAGTGGCTAGAGAAATCCTTTCCTATTTTCCATTCATTATGGGTATGAGTTCTCTATTCATACCATTGGGATACAAGATTTTACTCTGGGTAAGACTGTCTTCCCCAAGGTCTCCCACATTGATGCTATAATGCAATCTCACTTGGTCCTTACAATGAACCAATGAGGTAGGTGGCACAAAAATGATTATTAGTGTGTTTTACTAGAGGATGAAACAGAGATATTAAATGACTTACAAAATGTCATGCAAAGAGTGAATAAAAGAGCAGATGTCTAGAACCCAGGCATCCTAACCATATTCAGCGAGTGGTCTTTCAACTATGCCCCTCTACTGTTGTGGCCTTATAGGGAAACACAAACAAAGTCAATCACAGCTATGGGGACAAAGATTCACCATATAAAAGCACAATAAAATGCTAGCCATCATCATCATCATCATTTACCATGTTAAGGTTTGCAAAGCACTTTACAAATGCAAACTGTTTTCATCCTCACAACTCTAAGAGGGAGCTATTGTAATTATTTGCATTTTACAGATGAAGAAACTGAAGGAGACAACATTTAAGTAACATGCACATGGTTATATAGCTAATAAATGCCTGGGGTAGGCTTAGAGGTAAGTTCACCCATCTAAGAATCAGGAGATTTAGATTCTAATCCTGCTTTGGCTACTTACTAAACAAGAGATCTGCTCCCCGCCCCCAGAAATCCAAAATGGTGTTTATTGAATCTATTTGGGGAACACAAGAAATAGACAACTTGAAAGACTTTGGTTCACAGCCTTGGACTTTATAGATGCATTGGTTTTGGTCAACAATAAGAATATTCTAGCAAACACAATAGGGGTAGTCCTTTACTTCATAATGGAGAGAAAAAAAAAACCAACCATACCACTAAGGATTTCATTCCTGCTGCAACTATGAAAGCTAACATATCTATAAAACTTGAACAAATCTTTAACATACATAGAATAATGCATATGTAATTTCATATAACATGGCATAAAGATATACTATATATAATTATATTTCTGTATAGATCAAGGACAAAGTCCTCCAACTAACTCATACCCATAAGCAAATAAGATTTGGTAGACTGTTTCATTATGAACACTTCCATTCCCAACCTAATGGCTTATGCTTTTAACTGACAACTTTTTTTTTTAATTAGGGGTTAGACAAATAAATTAAGCTCTTTGAGGTCCAGTTTCCTTCATCTATTACTAATGCTTGCCTTGCTTGTTGCCTATTGTGAAGATCAATATGCATGTGAAAACACTTTGGACTTTATAAGAGATATAAACTTTGTGGTAGGAGTAGTTACTCATATTTACAGGGTATTTTAAGGTTTCCCAAGTGCCATATTCCTTATTTATCATTATATTCTCTTAGGTGGTCTCTACGGAGATTGTAGTAATGATAACAGCTGGCATTTATGTAGAGCTTTATGGTTAGCAAAGTGCTGTATGCACGTTATCTTCTTTGAGGTAGGTGCTATAATTATTCCCATTTTACAGATGAGGAAACCAAGGTTCAAAGAAGATTAAGTGATTTGCCCAGCATCATACATAAGTTTCTGAGGCAGAATTCAAACCCAAATATTGCTGATTTGAACGTCAGCATCCTATGCAACATTTTGGAGAGTTTTACAGTTGTATATCATCATATTATCATAGATGGTGGAGGAAAAGACTTCTTACAAGGCAAATCAGAACTGAGAAGTGAACTCATTATATGAACCTTGCCAAAGTCAAAAGTTTTCATTTAAAGAGTGTACAATAAAGACTCTTGCATGAACATGAAGGAAAAGTTGATACTTTTTTCCCCTTCAAAATAACCAGCAATTGGGAAGTTGTCTGTAAGAAGCATTGGCCTGAATTATGTACACTGGTATTTTGTGTTGACTTAATTAGCCAGGTAACTCATTATTCCTTTGGGTGACATTTCAAGATTATAAGATCCTTGTAAATTCCATGTTAAGATTTCCTTTCATGTGGGGAAAGCAACTTCAACATGGAAAAGTTAGTGAACATCATATTTAAGGTTAATAGCAACAGAAAACGAGTCTGATTGTGACTTGGAGGAAGCTTTAATTGGTCTAAAAAAATAAGGTGATCATGAGTTGTAATGCCAGAACTAAGAGCAGAAATGTAATGAACTCGGGGACCAAGCTGAGGTCAACGCCAGGAGTCATGGAAATTATAATCAAGCTAGAAGGAGAGCCAGAGAATAGAGTTTCTAGAATGCCAAGGTCAGATTGAAACAACTGAGTCAAAACTTGGGCCAAGAGGAAGCTGGGGTTGAAAATACCAAGGGAAGAGTTCAGATATAAGATTGTGGAGTAAGTGTAAGAAACTAAAATTTGCTACATGCAAATGTGCCCTGTCATGACTTTCTTTAAATGCTGGGTTGGTACATGCCAGTCTTGCACCCCTTATTCTTAAAGGAATGTGCCTGTTAGGAACTGGGAACTGGAGATGGAGAATGAATCACCCAGAGCCCACAGGCAAGCAGCAGATTTTGTTTCATGCTTCTTCTTCTATCTTTTCCATACTTGGTTGACCACAATATCAGCTATGCAAGAAAAAAAAATGCATATTGGAGTTGATGCTTCACAGGGGTTATCTTAATTGGAACCGTACCTGCATGTTATTTCTTGCCCTTTTATCTTTTGTATGCTTCTCGAGGTGTTGATACAACAATCTTTTAGAGAGTCTGCCAACTGCATGCATTCTTCTCCTATCATGGAAGGCAGAGGGAAGTGAGTCTCTCTTTCCAGCAGCCAAAGGAAGTGTTGCATTTCAAGAAAATCAGAAGCAGATTTACAAAATCTGCTTCTTCTATTTTTAGCTTCTCTTCTAAGTGACTAATTATCCTTTAGTGTCATAAGTAGTCACAGGAATGTAGGGTCAACTGCCTTTTCCACATGGTTCTGTATAATTGACACTTTCACAAATGCCTGATGGAATTTTAGAAGCTAAGACCTTAATGTCAGGCCAGAGGTGGTAGATTCCTAGTAAGGTTTGCTGGGGGTGGAGAGATGGAGACTTTGTGAAGCATCTTCAGTTGAAACATACAAACATTATAGTCATAGATTCATAGAATGTTAGAGATCATTTAATCAATTTTCTCATTTTACAGATGAGGACCAGAGAGGTGAAGTTACTTTGCAGAGTCTGACACAAGTAGTGGAAACACGGGCATTGGAGACATGAGTAGCAGCAAATATAGGGGCAAAAGAAAAAAAGTGTATTGTTTTGTTTTATTTTTAAAGACAAAAAACAGCACAAACTTGGCCATGGCATGAAGAACCCTGGTGTCCTATCTGAACAAGGTCTGTGAGGACTATGGTAAGAAGCTTCAGTATTCACATAGTCCTGATCATTTAGTGCCCTCTAGGTTATCATACCAAGATTAAAGATGCAATTAATTAGGTGAGAAGCTTCAGACTCTAAACCTCTTTTCTAATGCTGTGAATTTGGTCTAGATATGTCCCTGAAGACCTTAGGATTCCACTCATTTGTATATGGATTCAAGGAATATTCACTACTTGATTCAGTACTTTATTATTTATCTTTCCATTTTATTTTAATTAAATATATTTTGCTTTGAATGCATGTGGGTTTTGTTATAGTCTGGCATACAGGTATACTGATGGGGGTTCAGATCTCAGCTTTGAATAGATTAGTGTAGATATAGTTAAGTGAGTTGCTAAAATTCTTTCCTTCGCTCAACAAATACTTATTCAGCATCTATATTGTTTAAGATGCTGTGCTATGTGAGAATAGGTTTGAAATGGGACCCCGTCTCTTGCTTTCTGCTCTGCTATCCCAGTAATTCCCTTTATCTAAAACAGAAGTTCTTAATCTGGAATCCTTGAACTTGTATGTGTATATATGTGTCTTAAAATGTGTGTATTTGTGAGTATTGTGTATGTATAATAGCATTTCAAAAGAATTGTTTTCCTTTGTAACTATATATTTTATTCTATACATGAGAAAACATTTGAAAACGGGTCATCATCCATAGAGTTATATAACATATGCATTATTCAATATCCATAATCGTCCACCTCTAAAAGAAGGGAGAGTGGTTCATTTTCTCATCTCTTATTCATGGAAAATATTGCTCATTATAATTACACAGGGCTTAGCTTTATTTTTTGTTGCTGCTTTTCCATTTATATTATTATAGTCTTTGTGCATACTGTTTTCCTGGTTCTGATCACTTCATGTTGCATTGGCTGATATAGGCCTTCCTACGCTTCTCTACAGTCTCCATATTCTTTATTGCTTATATCAAAGTAATATTCCATCACATTCATGTACCACAATTCATTTATATATTTCCCATCAATAAATGTTTACTTAATTTCCCATTCTTTGTGTCTGAAAAACTGGTGCTTTAAATGTTTTAGTGCCTTTGGGGTCTTTCTCTCTCTCCTTGACCCAATGACTGATCTTCAAAAGTTCTTGGAGAACAGAAAGGGTACCATGTGAACTGGAAAAGGAGAAATGTCTTGATTTCTTTTTAATGGGAAGTGGTCTTTGCAAACTGCACACCTGTGAATTTGACGTTGATTCCTGGCAAAATTCTACAATATATTTAAAAGATGGTTAAGTAAACATGCAGAAAAGGATGTGGTGGTTACACAGATAAAGAAGGCCTTGATTAAGAACAAGATATGATAGGCTAACCTCAATACATATGTAAATGATTCTTCGATTTAAATTAGGGTAACTGAAGATAAAATTTATCAAGACTTTAGCTTAGCATTTGGCAAAGTATCTCATGGTATTCTTTTGAAGAAATATGGGCTAAATGATAGTACAGTTAGGTGGTTTTTGACCCAGTTGAATGGCTGGATTTGAAGAATGATGACTATCTATTTGACATCAACATAAAAGGAATTCTTCAGTTATAGGGATCTCTGTTGAATCCTGGGCTATTTTAACATTTTATCAATTACTTCAAGAAAAGTTCAGATGGAATACTTATCAAGTTTACAGATGAAACAAAGTTATGAGGGATAGCTAACAAAGTGAATGGCAATTGGAATTTAGAATGATTCTGACTAGCTAGGATACTGTGATTCATCCAAAGAGATGAAATTTAATAGAGATAATTGTAATTTCCAATACTTGAGTTAAGGGAAACAACCTTAGAAGTACAAGACTGAGATGACATTATTAGATATTCTACAGTCTGTGAAGGCCTTTAAATGGCAAGCTAAGGAATTTTCATTCTAGCCTTGAAACAACAAGAAATTACTGAATATTTTTGAGCAACAGTGAGGAAGATTATTTGATTCCTATGTGGAAGATGGATTGAAAACTAGAAACATGGAAATTAAGAAGCTAATGTAATAGTTCAGGTGAGAAGTAATGACAAACAAATTAGAACCAAATAGAAATAAGAGGAAGAACTAGGGAGATGCTATGATGGTAGAATCAATGAGACTTTGCAATTGATTAGATGGAGTGGGGTGTGAGGGAAAATGAACTAAGGATGGTTCCAAGGTTATGAACCTGGGCTTGAGGAATGGATAGCTTTTTAGGAGAAGGTAAATTTTGTTTTGAATAAATTGAGTTTAAAACTGAAATTTCAGCAGAGATAGAGAAGATGCCTGGCTAGAGTTCAGGAGAGTTAAAAGATGGAAGTATTTTTTCATAGATATGAATATCATATCTATATGAGCTGTGGGATCTCTAAGAGAGATAATATATAGAAAGAAGTGAAGAAAGGCCTGAAGGAGTGCCCTGTGAAATACCCCACAATAGTAATTCAATAATAATAACTAATATTTATTTAGCACTTTAAATTTTACAAAGTGCTTTATATACGTTATCCCTTTTGATCTTCACAATAACCCTTTGAAGTAGGTGCTATTGATTATCCCCATTTTAGAGAGATTAAAACTGAGATGAAGAGAGGCTCACAAATATAGAAAACATCTTAATGGAGTTCTTCTCGACCCTCTATGGACAGCTAGGTGGTGCAGTAGATAGAGCGCTGGGCCTGGAGTCAGGAAGACTTGCATTCAAATTTGTCCTCAGACACTTACTAGTTGCGTGACCCACAGCAAGTCATGTAACTATTGTTTACCTCAGTTTCCCCAATTGTAAAAATATAAATAAAAGATAATAATAGCACCTCCTTCCAGAGTGGGTGCAAGAATCAAATGAGGTAACATTTGCAAAGTGCTTAGCATAGTGGCTGGCCCATAATGGGTACTTAAATCCATGTTTCCTTCCTTCCCTCTGAGATACAAACGAATAGGGTGGAGAGGCATTGAAATCTCTGTACAAGATGTTTTAAAAGTAAATAGCTTTTATCTATTGAAATTATGTCTTCCCCCAACTATTTTTCAATTTTCCCTCCAGACTTCATGAGATATTAATTTTTTAAATGCAAACCATTACCATTATGAGTGATGCTTATGTTGGCATAAATGCCTTCCATTGTGTGAAACTTTTATGAGCAAATTGGCATCGTGTGAATCCAATTTCCCTAACTGAAGTTCTCTTGTGAAACAGTCTGTTTAGCACACATTTTTCAAAAATCAATGCCCTACAGCCTAATTCAGTTATGACTGATAAAAAGCACATAATCTAAGCCTGTTTTGCCCCATAATTTCATTTAAAGGACACAACAACAGAAGACTTTTGTCAGCCACCTTTATGAGAAGTATATTCTTTCATGTTGTAAAACTGTAAAGCACAAGCATGACCTCAAGGAAGAGATAGCAGAAGACATCTTCTCCCACTCCTTTGGAGAGGTTGGAGCTCTACAAACACTGAAGATTGTATACATTTTCAGAATTAATTGTTTCTTCCTCCTGTTGTTTTTTTTAAGTCCTTTGTTACATGGGAAGGCTCTTTGGAAGGGGGAAGTAAAGGATACAAGGAGAAATATAGTCAATATAAGAACAAAACAAAGGATCAGCAAAAACTATTTTTAAAAAGAAATGTATTCTTTCATGCTTTTAACAGATCCACAAAACTTGGTGTTAAGGTCCCCAGTATCATAGGTGGAATCCTTCTTTATTACCAAGTCCACTTTATTCCTGAGATAATAAGTGTCATTCTCCAAGCTTATTCAGCTGGGGTTGTATCATGTGTTCTAATTGAGAATGGCCTCCAGAGGTGTCTTGCTATAAATAGCATGTCTTATAGCCTAGCTACACAGATATTACATCACTTGATGTCATTCAAAACTTTCTTCATGGCAGCTCTGTGAGGTAAATCAAGGTGGTTTTAATTCCTTTTTATGGAAGAAGAAAGTAAGAGAGAAAGACAAACAGACAGACCAAGAATTTTTCAGAGAAACAAGGAAGCCCAATTAGTGCCCAATAGGCAACTAGGTGATGCAGTGGATAAAGTGCAGAGCCTGGAATCAGGAAGAACTGAGTTCAATCTGGCCTTAGAAATTTACTAGCTATGTGATCCCAGGCAAGTCACTTAATTTAATTTTTGCCTTAATCTAATGAAGAAGGAAATGGCAAACCACTCCACTATCATTCCAAGAAAACCCCCTTGGTGTGCTACGGTCTATGGGGTCATGATGAATTGGACGCAACTGAACAACAATAAGACAATAAGACATTGCAAGCTCATGCCTTACTTCCTTTTGCCCACCATGTCACCTTCTTGTTCAACAGATGAATCATCTTTTTCCTTTAATGTATCCAAATACAATTCATCCCTCCCTAACTCCATAATCCTTCATGAAGACTGCTTCATTGATCTCCCTTCTGTCCAACTTCTTTTGGTATTTGTGGATCATAACATAAACTCAAGAAGTCCATTGTATCGTGTCTAATTTTGTGTTCTGTTGTTCTGTGCCTGTCAGTCTGGCCTCCCCCGAAGGGGGACTATTGCTTCCTAGACAGGCACCATGTCTCATATTTCTCTTATGGGCCTACTAAACCCCAGTTCCCACCATATCAATATTGAACACAGTGGGTTGTAGAACCTATAATAGTAGATTCAGTGCTTAACCTGAAGTCAAGAGATAGGTGTGTTGGTAACCAAAAATGGGCTCCTTAGCACTTTGTCAACAAGTGCCCTTGACTAGTTTGGCTTTTTCCCCTGAACTGAATGCTGTTTGTATGTTGGATTGGAGTAAGCTTGTCGGCCCCTTCACCTTGCTTCCCTTGCTTAAGCAGATCAAAAGAACCTGTGCTTTCCCTGGCGTACCTTACACCCCCGCAGAAGCCGGATGGTTAAAAACAGCTTCCGTTGGAGCCAGAGGCTGCTATAGCTACAGCCGCAGCCGAAGCTGAAGCAGGAGCTGCCGGTAGCAGAGCTGACCTACAGGAGGAAGCTGAACAAGGACTTGAAGCCAGTGGGTAATCTTTTTACCATAGAGGGGAAGCATGTATATGATTTTGCTGTACACCATCATGCTTCTCTGTGGCTTCCTGGTTACTCTTGTGAGGCGTACTTATTGGGCCTGGAAGCTTTTGATCAATATATCAAAATGGGGATGCTGGTTCATGGGTTGGTTACTGTGGAGCCTAAATATATGTTTTGATTCTTCTGCCTCCTACTTTGAGAGTTTCCTATATCTGGCGATTCTGAACTTTTCAGACATATATATGATCCTCTTTGAAATTATAAACTCTGCCCTCCTAATACAATAGGTTCAAATCCTGTCTCAGACACTTTTTAGTTGTGTGGTCACGAGTGAGTCAATTAAATATCCCAAAACATCAGTTTCCACATCTGTGAAATTGAATATAATGTGTTTATTGTGTACTTCACATGCTTATTGTAAGGCAGCCACTTTGTAAACCTTCAAGTCCTATGTAATTGATTTGTTATAACTAAAATATATCCTTTTAATCATCTGCATTTCTATATATTACTAACAAAGCCCAACAGCAAGAGATAAAAAGAGAAATCCCATTTAAAGTTACTGTAGACATTATAAAATATTTAGGAATCTACCTGCCAAAACAAACCCAGGGACTATGTGAACACAATTACAAAATACTTTTCATGCAAATAAAGTTACATCTAAATAATTGGAAAAAATATCAGCTGCTCATGGTTAGGCCAAGATAATATAATAAAAACAACAATTCTACCTAAATTAATTGACTTATTCAGTGCCATACCAATCAAACTACCAAAAATTATTTTAAAGAGCTAGAAAAATATCAAAAATCATCTGGAAGAGCAAAAGGTCCAAAATATCATGGGAATTAATGAAAATAAATGCTAGGGAAGGAGGCCTAGCCATAACAGATGTTAAATTGTATTATAAAGCAACTATCATCAAAACCACTTGATACTGGCTAAGAAATAGAGGGGTAGATCAGTGGAATAGGTTAGGTACACAAGACACAGTAGTCAATGACTATAGAAATCTAACATTTGATAAGCCCAAAGACCCCAGCTTCTGAGATAACAACTTATTGTTTGACAAGAAATGCCAGAAAAACTGGAAAATAGTATGGCAGAAACTGGGCATAGACCAACATCTGACACTGTATACTAGAATAAAGTCCAAATGGGTACATGATCTCAGTATAAAGGCTGATACTATAAACAAATTAGGAGAGCAAGGAATTGTTTCTCTGTCAGATTTATGGAGTTTGGAGGAATTTATGACCAAACAAGAGATAGAGAACATTATGAAATACAAAATGGATAATTTTGATTACATTAAATTGAAAAGTTTTTGCACAAAGAAAACCAATGCAACCAAAATTGGGAGGTAAGCAGAAAACAGAAAAAGAATTTTTACAACTAGTGTCTCTGATAAAGGCCTCATTCAAAGGAGAGATTAATAAAATTGAAACCAAGAAAACTACTGAATTAATAAATAAAACCAAGAGGTGGTTTTATGAAGAAAACAATAAGATAGATAAAGCTTTGGTCAATCTGATTAAAAAAAGAAAGAAGAAAATCAAATAACCAGTATCAAAAATGAAAAGGGGGAATTCACCACCAAGGAAGAGGAAATTAAAACAATAATTAGGAATTATTTTGCCCAATTTTATGCCCATAAATTTGACAACCTTAGGGATATGGATGAATAGCTACAAAACATAAATTGCTCAGGTTAACAGAAGAGGAAGTAAAATTCCTAAATAACCCCATCTCAGAAAAAGAAATTGAGCAAGTCATCAATGAAATCCCTTGGAAAAAATCTCCAGGACCAGATGGTTTTACATGTGAATTTTATCAAACATTTAAAGAACAATTAATTCCCATACTTTATAGAGTTTTTGGGAAAATGGGTGGAGTCCTACCAAATTCTTTTTATGACACAAATATGGTACTAATACCCAAACCAGGAAGAGTCCAAACAGAGAAAGAAAATTATAGACCACTTTCCCTAATGAATATTGATGCAAAAATTTTAAATAAAATATTAGCAAAAGATTGCAGCAACTTATTAAGAGAATAATATACTATAACCAGGTAGGATTTATTCAAGGAACGCAAGGCTGATTCAATATTAGTAAAACTATCAGCATAATTGATCATATCAACAACAAAACTAGCAGAAACCATATGATCACCTCAATAGATGCAGAAAAAGCCATTGACAAAATACAACACTCATTCCTGTTAAAACCACTAGAAAGCATAGGAATAAATGGAGCCTCCCTTAAAATTATAAATAGCATCTACCTTAAACCATCAACAAGCATTATTTGTAATGGGGATAAGCTAGATGCATTCCCAATAAGATCTGGGGTGAAACAAGGATGTCCATTATCACCCCTACTATTCAATTTGGTATTAGAAATGTTAGCTTGTAGCAATAAGAGAAGAAAAAAGAAATTGAAGGAATTAGAAAACTGAGTCAAATTTACAAGAATACAAGTCATTCCTCAACTGACAAATGGTCAAAACATATGAACAGGCAGTTTTCAGTGGAAGAAATTAAATCTATCTACAATCATATTTAAAAAATGCTCTAAATCACTATTGATTAGAGAGATGCAAATCAAAACAACACTGAGGTACCACATCACACCTATCACATTGATTAACAAGATAAAACAGGAAAATGATAAATGTTGGAGAAGATGTGGGAAAGTTGGAACACTAATTCATTGTTTTTTCTTTTATTGTTTGGTTGTTTTTTTTTTAATTAGGTTTTTTATTTTTAGTTTACCACACTTAGTTCTACATGTTCTTGAGTTTCAAATTTTCTTCCCTTCCCTCCCCTCCCACCTCCCCCCACCCAAAATGGCATGTCCTCCAATATAGATTCTACATAAACTTTTGCATTAAACTTATTTACACAATAGTCAAGTTGCAAAGAAGAATTATGACCAATAGAATGAATCATGAGAGAGAAGAAACAAAACCAAAAAAGAAGAAAAAAAAGAGAGCAAATAGTTTGCCTCAGTCTGCACTCAGACCCCACAGTTCTTTCTCTGGATGTAGTTAGTCTCCCCATCATGAGTCCTCTAGAGCTGTCTTTGAGCCTTGTATTACTGAGGAGAGCCAAGTCTATCAAAGTTAGTCATCATAGAATCCATATGTCTGTGGTTATGTACAGTGTTCTCCTGGTTCTGCTTCTCTCACTCAGCATCATATCATTCAGGTCTTTCCAGGTTATTATGAAGTCTGTATCTTCCCCATTTCTCATTGCACAATAGTATTCCATTACATTCATATACCACAACTTGTTCAGTCATTCCCCAATTGATGGGCATTCCCTTGCTTTCCAATTCTTTGCCACCATTCAAAGAGCTGCTAAAAATATTTTTGTACATACAGTTCTCTTTCCCACTTATGTGATCTCTTTGGGATATAGCTGTAGGAGTGGGATTGCTGGGTCAAAGGGTATGCACATTTTTATAGCCCTTTGGGTATAGTTCCAAATTGCTCTGTAAAATGGCTGGATCTGTTCACAACTCCACCAACAATGTATTAATGTTCCAATTTTCCCACATCCTCTCCCACATTTATCATTTTCCTATTTTGTCATGTTAGCCAATCTGACAGGAGAGCTGTGGTACCTAAGAGTTGTTTTGATTTGCATCTGCCTAATCAATGGCTATTTAGAGCATTTTTTCATATGCTTATAGATATCTTTAATTTCTTCTTCTGAAAACTGCCTGTTCATATCCTTTGACCATTTCTCAACTGGGGAAAGGCTTTTATTCCTATAAATTTGGCTCAGTTCCCTGTATATTTTAGATATGAGGCCTTTATCAGAGACATTGGTTGTAAAGATTTTCTCCCGATTTTCTGCTTCCCTCCTAATCTTTGTTGCATTGGCTTTGTTAATACAAAAACTTTTCAGTTTAACATAATCAAAATTATCCATTTTGCATTTTGTAATGCTCTCTATCTCTTGTTGGGTCATGAATTCTTCACTTTCCCATAGATGTGATAGGTAAACTATTCCATGCTCTCCCAAATTGCTTATAGTATCAGCCTGTATTCCTAAATCATGAACCCATTTCGACTTTATTTTGGTATACGGTGTAAGATATTGGTCTATGTCCAGTTTCTGCCATATTATTTTCCAATTTTCCCAGCAAGTTTTGTGGAATAGTGAATTCTTAGCCCAGAAGTTGGATTCTTTGGGTTTCTCAAAGAGCAGATTGCTATAGCAATTGACTTCTGCATCTTGTGTCCCTAACATATTCCACTGATCCACCACTCTGTTTCTTAGCCAGTACCAGGTAGTTTTGATGACTTCTGCTTTATAGTACAGTTTGATATCTGGTATGGCTAGTCCATCTTCCCTAGCATTTCTTTTCATTAATTCCCTTGCTATTCTGTACTTTTTGTTCTTCCAGATGCATTTTGTTACTATTTTATCCAGGTCTGGTAGTTTGGTAGTTTGATTGGTATGGCACTGAATAAGTAAATTAAGGTAGGTAAAATTTTCATTTTTATTATATTAGCTCAGCCTGACCACGAGCAACTCATGTTATTCCATTTATTTAGATCTGACTTTATTTGTGTGAGAAGTGTTACATAATTGTGTTCATATAGGCCCTGAGTTTGTCTTGGCAGATAGACTCTCAAATATTTTATAGTATCTATAGTAACTTTAAATGGAATTACTCTTTCTATCTCTTGCTGTTGAGCTTGTTAGTAATATATAGGAATGCCGAGGATTTATGTGGGTTTAGCTTATATCCTACAACTTTGCTAAAGTTGTTTATTATTTCAAGTAGTTTTTTTTTACTTGAATCTCTAGGATCTCTAAGCAAATCATCATATCATCTGCAAAAAGTAATAATTTAGTTTCTTCTTTGCGTATTTTAATTCCTTCAATTTCTTTTTTTCATCTCTTAATGCTAAAGTTAACATTTCTAGTACCAAATTGAATAATAGGGGTGATAATGGACATCCTTGTTTCACCCCAGATCTTATTGGGAATGCAACTAGCTTATCCCCATTACATATAATGCTTGCTGATGGTTTTAGTTAGATGCGATTTATAATTTTTATTTAATTTAAATTTATTTATTTAACATATTTGGTTTTCAGCATTGATTTTCACAACAGTTTGAATTACAAATTTTCTCCCCATTTCTACCCTCCCCCCCACTCCAAGATGGCATATATTCTGGTTGCCCTGTTCCCCAGTCAGCCCTCCCCTCTATCTCCCCCCTCCCTTCTCATCCCCTTTTCCCTTCCTTTCTTGTAGGGCAAGATAAATTTCTACGCCCCATTGCCTGTGTATCTTATTTTTTAGTTGCATGCAAAAAAATTTTGTTGTTTTTGAACATCTGTTTTTAAAACTTTGAGTTCCAAATTCTCTTCCCTCTTCCCTTCCCACCCACCCTCCCTAAGAAGTCAAGCAATTCAACCTAGGCCACACGTGTATCATTATGTATAACCCGTCCACAATACTCATGTTGTGAAAGACTAACTACATTTTGCTCCTTCCAAACACATCCCGCTTTATTGAATTTTCTCCCTTGACCCTGTCCCCTTTCCAAAGTGTTTGTTTTGATTACCTCCACCCCCATCTGCCCTCCCCTCCATCATGCCCCCCCTCTTATTTTATTTTTTTTATTTATTTTTTTTATCTTCCTCCCTCTTCTTTCCTGTGGGGTAAGATACCCAGTTGAGTATGTATGGTATACCCTCCTCAGGTCAAATCTGATGAGAGCAAGGTTCACTCATTCCCCCCTCACCTGCCCTCTCCCCACCTCCCACAGAACTTCTTCCTCTTGCCACCTTTATGCGAGATAATCCACCCCATTCTATCTCTCCCTATCTCCCTCTCTCAGTATGTTGCTCTCTCATCCCTTAATTTCCTTTTATTTCTTTTAGATATCTTCCCTTCATCTTCAACTCACCCTGTGTCTGCACTCTCTCTCTTTTACATATGTGTATATATATATATATATACATATATATACACACACATATATACATATATATACATACATACACATACATACATATACACATAGATATATACATACATACACATTCACTTCTATATATACATAAACATAAACATATATATATGTGTGTATGTATATATATATATATATATATATGTAAATATATTTATACATATTTCCTTCAGCTACCCTAATACTGAGGTCTCATGAATCATACACATCATCTTTCCATGTAGGAATGGAAACAAAACAGTTCAACTTTAGTAAGTCCCTTGCAATTTCTCTTTCTTGATTACCTTTACATTCTTCTCTTGAATCTTGTGTTTGAAAGTCAAATTTTCTATTCACTTCTGGTCTTTTCACTGAGAAAGCTTGAAAATCCTCTATTTTATTGAAAATCCATATTTTGCCTTGGAACATGATACTCAGTTTTGCTGGGTAGGCGATTCTAGGTTTTAATCCTAGCTCCATTGACCTCCAGAATATCGCATTCCAAGCCCTTCGATCTCTTAATGTAGAAGCTGCCAGATCTTGGGTTATTCTGATTGGGTTTCCACAATACTCAAATTGTTTCTTTCTGGCTGCTTGCAGTATTTTCTCCTTGATCTGGGAGCTCTAGAATTTGGCGACAATATTCCTAGGAGATTTCTTTTTGGGATCTATTTGAGGAGGCGATCGATGGATTCTTTCAATTTCTATTTTGCCCTGTGGCTCCAGAATATCAGGGCAGTTCTCCTTGATAATTTCTTCAAAGATGGTATCTAGACTCTTTTTTTGATGATGGCTTTCAGGTAGTCCAATAATTTTTAAATGATCTCTCCTGGATCTTTTTTCCAGGTCAGTGGTTTTTCCAAGGAGGTATTTCACATTGTCTTCCATTTTTTCATTCCTTTGGTTCTGTTTTATAATATCCTGATTTCTCATAAAGTCACTAGCTTCCACTTGCTCCAATCTAATTTTTAAGGTAGTATTTTCTTCAGTGGTCTTTTGGACCTCCTTTTCCATTTAGCTAATACTGCCTTTCAAGGCATTCTTCTCCTCATTGGCTTTTTGGAGCTCTTTTGCCATTTGAGTTAATCTATTTTGTAAGGTGTTGTTTTCTTCAGTGTATTTTTCAGTATTTTTTTGGGTCTCCTTTAGCAAGTCATTGACTTGTTTTTCATGGTTTTCTCGCATCCTTCTCATTTCTCTTCCCAATTTTTCCTCTACTTCTCTAACTTGCTTTTCCAAATCCTTTTTGAGCTCTTCCATGGCCTGGGACCAGTTCATGTTTTTCTTGGAGGCTTTTGGTGTAGGCTCTATGACTTTGTTGTCTTCTTTAGGCTGTATGTTTTGGTCTTCTTTGTCACCAAAGAAAGAGTCCAAAGTCTGAGATTGAATCTGGGTGTGCTTTCGCTGCCTGGCCATATTCCCAACCAACTCACTTGACCCTTGAGTTTTTCAGTGGGGTATGACTGCTTGTAGACTAACGAGTTCTATGTTACACGTTTGGGGGGGAGGTGCCAGCTCTGCCACACCAGCACTGCTCCTTCCCCAAGGACCCCCAACCCAAACTGGGCTTAGATCTTCAGCAGGCTCTCGACTCCTGCTCTGATTGGCCACTTAATTCCTCCCACCAGGTGGGCCTGGGGCCAGAAGCAGCAGCAACTGTAGCTGCCCCACCTCCGCTGCCCCCGGGGTTGGAAGCCGAACCCCGAACTCCTTCCACTCCTGCAGCTTTTCCCACTAACCTTCTCTGCAGTCTTTGGTGTTTGTGGGTTAAGGGGGTCTGGTAACTGCTGCAGCTCCCGTATTTAGGGCTTTAGGGGCCCCATCTGCCTGACTCCAAGTTTAGCTGTTCCACGCCGCTCAGGCTGGGCTCTGCTCCACTCCGTTCCCAGCTCCAGCTCCGTGTGGGATAGACCTCACCCAGAGACCATCCAGGCTGTCCTGGCCTGGATCCCTGCTTCCCTCTGCTGTTCTGTGGGTTCTGCCATTCTAGAATTGGTTCAGAGCCATTTTTTATAGGTTTTTGGAGGGACTCGGTAGGGAGATCACTCTCGTCCCTGCTTACCAGCTGCCATCTACTGCTATTTATAATTTTAAGGAAGGCTCCATTTATTCCTATGCTTTCGAGTGATTTTAACAGGAATGGGTGTTGTATTTTGTCAATGGCTTTTTCTGCATCTATTGAGATCATCGTATGGTTTCTGCTAATTTTGTTGTTCATACAGTCAATTGTGCTGATAGTTTTCCTTATATTGAATCAATCTTGCATTCCTTGAATAAATCCTACCTGGTCATAGTATATTATTCTCTTAATAAGTTGCTGCAATCTTTTTGCTAATATTTTATTTAAAATTTTTGCATCAATATTCATTAGGAAAACTGGTCTATAATTTTCTTTCTCTGTTTTGACTCTTCCTTTTTTGGGTATTAGTACCATATTTGTGTCATAAAAGGAGTTTGGTAGGACTCCTTCTTCACCTATTTTCCCAAAGACTCTATAAAGTATGGGAATTAATTGTTCTTTAAATGTTTGAGAGAATTAACATGTAAAACCATCTGGTCCTGGAGAATTTTTCCTAGGGATTTCATTGAGGGCTTGTTCAATTTCTTTTTCTCAGATAGGGTTATTTAGGTAACCCACTTCCTCTTCTGTTAACCTGTGCAACTTGTATTTTTGTACATATTTATCTATTTCCCTAAGATATCAAATTTGTGTGCATACACTTGGGCAAAATAATTCCTAATTATTGTTTTAATTTCCTCTTCATTGAAGCTGAATTCACCATTTTCATTTTTGATACTGGTGATTAGGTTTTCTTCTTACTTTTTTTAATCAAATTGACCAAGGGTTTATCAATTTT
Source organism: Trichosurus vulpecula (assembly GCF_011100635.1). Lineage (NCBI taxonomy): Eukaryota > Metazoa > Chordata > Mammalia > Diprotodontia > Phalangeridae > Trichosurus > Trichosurus vulpecula. Next base: position 273,508,126 of record NC_050576.1, on the reverse strand, counting down.
ATTAGGTTTTTTCATAAAACCAGCTCTTAGTTTTATTTATTATTTCAATCATTCTCTCAATTTCAATTTTACTAATATCCTCTTTGATTTTCAGTGTTACTAATTTGGTTTCTAATTGGGGATTTTCAATTTGTACTTTTTCTAGCTTTTTCACTTGCATGCCCAATTCATTGATCTCCTTTTTCCCTATTTTAGTCATGTGAGCATTTAGAGAGATATAAAACTTCCCCTAACAACTGCTTTTGCTGCATCCCATAAGTTTTGGCATGTTGTCTCATTATTATCATTGTCTAGAATGAAGTTATTAATTGTTTATATGATTTGTTCTTTGGCCCACTCATTCTTTAGGATAGATTATTTACTTTTCTATTAATTTTTAGTTTATTTTTCCATGGTCTTTTATTACAAATAATTTTTATTTCATCATGATCTGAGAATGATGCATTGACTATTTATGCCTTTCTGCACTGGATTGTGAGGTTTTTATGCCCTAGTACTTGGTCATTGTGCCAAGTACCCCTGGGGAAAAAAAGTATATTCCTTTTTATCTCCATTCAGTTTTCTCCAGAGGTCTCTCATATCTGACTTTTCTAAAATTCTATTCACCTCCTTAACTTCTTTCTTCTTTATTTTGAGGTTAGATTTATCAAGTTCAGAGAGAGGGAGGTTGAGGTCCACCACTAATATGGTTTTTTGTCTATTTCTTCCTGTAATTCCCTCAACTTCCCCTCTAAGAATTTGCATGCTATACCACTTGATGCATATATGTTAAATAATGATATTGTTTCATTGTCTATGGTGCCTTTTAGCAGTATTTAATGTCCTTCCTTATCTATTTTAATTAGATCTATCTTTGCTTTTGCTTTGCCTGAGATTAGGATTTCTACTCCTGCTTTTCTTACTTTAGCTGAAGCACAATATATTCTACTCCATCCTTTTACTTTTACCCTGTGTGTGTCCCCCTTTTTCAAATGTGTTTCTTGTAGACAGTATATTGTAGGATTATGGTTTTTAGTCCATTCTGCTCTCTGCCTCCGTTTTATGGGAAAATTCATCCCTTTCACATTCACAGTTATGATTACAAGCTGTGTCTTTTTCTCCATCCTGTTTCCCTCCCCCGTTTATGCTTTTATTTCTCCCTCCTCCCTTCCACTCCTCAAAAGAGTTTTGTTTTTGACCACCACCTTCCTCAATTTTTCCTCCCTGTTGATTTCCCTCCCTTATCTTACCCTTTTCCCCTTGCTACTTCTTCCCTCCCTTCTGACCACCCAACCTTTTCTTTCTCCTTTCTCGCCCTACTGCCTGTAGGACATATTTGATTTCTATACTTATCGGAGTATGTTATTCTCTTCTTTAACCAAATCCTATGACAGTAAAGCTTATATACTACTCTTTTCCCTCTCTTCTTTTCCCTTTACTATAATATGTTGTTGTGCCTCTTCATGCGATGTATTTTACCCTTTCTAGTACCTCCTTATCTCTTCTTCCAGAACCCTCCCTTTACATCTCTTAATGGTGTTTTTATCTTTATATCAGTTATATTATACTGACACCCACAGTTCATGTGTATCCCTTTCAATTGTCATAATGACTGTACTGTTCTCAAGAATGACATATGTGTGTGTGTACGCATGTATACATATACATATACATATATATATATATGAACATATAAAACAATATAATCCTATATATGGATTGATGCAAACAATTTGCCCTTATTGATTAATAAAGTTTGTGGGGTTTTCCCCCAGTTTATTATTATTATTATTATCATCATTATTATTATTATTGTCATTTGGTATTTTTAGTTTTCAGCATTGATTTCCACAAGATTTTGAATTACAAATTTTCTCCCCATTTCTACCCTCCCCCCAACTCCAAGATTGTATATATTCTGATTGCCCCATTCCCCAGGCAGCCCTCCCTTCTGTCACCCCACTCCCCCCCATCCCCTTTTCCCTTCACTTTCTTGTAGGGCAAGATAGATTTCTATGTCCCATTACCTGTATATCTTATTTCTCAGTTGCATGCAAAAACAACTTTTTTTTTGAACATCTGCTTTTAAAATTTTGAGTTCCAAATTCTCTCCTCTCTTCCCTCCCCACCCACCCTCCCAAGGAAGGCAAGCAATTCAACAAAGGCTACACATGTATCATTATGTAAAACCCTTCCACAATACTCATGTTGTGAAAGACTAACTATATTTTGCTCCTTCCTATCTTGTCCCCCTTTACTCAATTTTCTCCCTTGACCCTATCCCTTTTTGAAAGTGTTTGCTTTTGATTACCTCCTCCCCCTATCTGCCCTCCCTTCTATTATTTGCATTTTTTATCCCCTTTCCCCTACTTTCATGTGGGGAAGATACTCAATTGAGTGTGTATGTTATTCCCTCCTCAAGTCAAATTCTATGAGAGCAAGATTCACTCATTCCCTCTCACCTGCCCCCTTTTCCCTTCCAATGAACTTCTTTTTCTTGCCACTTTTATGCGAGATAATTTTCCCCATTCTATCTCTCCCTTTCTCCCTCTCTCTCTCTATATTCCTCTGTCATCCCTCAATTTGATTTTATTTTTTTAGATATCGTCGCTTCATATTCAACTCACCTTGTGCCTTCTGTCTCTATGTACATATGTGTGTATGTATATTTCCTTCAGCTACCCTAATACTAAGGTATCATGAATTACATACATCATCTTTCCATGTAGGAATTTAAACCAAACAGTACAACATTAGTAAGTCCCTTATGACTTCTCTTTCTTACTTACCTTCTCATGCTTCTCTTGATTCTTGTGTTTGAAAATCAAATTTTCAATTCAGCTCTGGTCTTTTCACTGAGAAAGCTTGAAAGCCCTCTATTTTATTGAAAGTCCATATTTTGCCATAGGGCATGATACTCAGTTTTGCTGGATAGGTGATTCTTGGTTTTAATCCTAGCTCCATTGACCTCTGGAATATCGTATTCTAAGCCCTTTGGTCCCTTAAAGTGGAAGCTGCTAGATCATGTGTTATCCTAATTGTGTTTCCACAATACTCAAATTGTTTCTTTCTGGCTGCTTGCAGTATTTTCTCCTTGATCTGGGAGCTCTGAAATTTGGCGACAATATTCCTAGGAGTTTTTTTTTTTTTTTTTGGATCTTTTTCAAGAGGCGATCATTGGATTCTTTCAATTTCTATTTTACCCTCTGGTTCAGGAATATCAGGGCAGTTTTCCTTGATAATTTCTTGAAAGATGATGTCTAGGCTATTTTTTGATCATGGCTTTCAGGCAGTCCAATAATTTTTAAATTATTTCTCCTGGATCTATTCTCCAGGTCAGTGGTTTTTCCAATGAGATATTTCACATTGTCTTCCATTTTTTCATTCCTTTGGTTCTGTTTTTATACTATCTTGATTTCTCATCAAGTCACTAGCTTCCACTTGCTCCAATCTCATTTTTACAATAGTATTTTCTTCAGTGGTCTTTTGGACCTCCTTTTCCATTTGGCTAATTCTGCCTTTCAAGGCGTTCTTCTCCTCATTGGCTTTTTGGAGGTCTTTTGCCATTTGAGTTAGTCTATTTTTAAAGGTGTTATTTTCTTCAGTATTTTTTGGGGCTCCTTTAGCAAGTCATTTACTTGTTTTTCATGGTTTTCTCGCATCCCTCTCATTTCTCATCCCAATTTTTCCTCTGCTTCTCTAACTTGCTTTTCCAAATCCTTTTTGAGCTCTTCCATGGCCTGAGACCAACTCGTATTTTTCATGGAGGCTTTTGATTTGGGCTCTTTGACTTTGTTGACTTCTTCTGGTTGTATGTTTTGGTCTTCTTTGTCACCAAAAAAAGATTCCAAAGTCTGAGTCTGAATCTGAGACATTTTTTTTCTGCCTGTTCATGTTCCCAGACAACTACTTGACCCTTGAGCTTTTTTGTCAGGGTATGACCGCTTGTAGAGTAGAGAGTACTTTGCCCTAAGCTTGAGGGGCTGTGCTGCTATTTTCAGAGCTACTTCTCCTCAGCAAGCCCTGTCGCACCAGTGCTCCTTCTCCCCCAAAAACCACCAACCAGGATTGCAGCCCAGATCCATGCAGGGCAAAGCAGGCTTTGCACTCCTCCTCTAATCTGCCACTTAATTCCTCCCTCTAGGTGGGCCTGGGGCCAGAGGCAACTGCAGCTGCAGGTCTGGGAGCAGCCTCAGAGCTGCCCCACCTTTGCCGCCCCTTGGGCAGTGGCCAACTGCAACCTCCTTTCACTCTGTACCGGCAGCTTTTCCCACTAACCTTCTCTGTTGTCTTTGGTGTTTGTGGGTTGACAAGTCTGGTGACTGCCACAGCTCACTGATTCAGGGTGCTATGCCTGTTCCACCTGGCTCCTGGTCTGGTTGGTCCTGGCGTGGCCCATGCTGGGCTGTGCTCTGTTCCACTCCCAGCTCTGTGTGATAAACCCTTCCCAGCGACCATCCAGGCTGTCCTGTGCTGGAGCCCTGCTTCCCTTTGCTATTTTGTGGGTTATGCAGCTCTAGAATTTGTTCAGAGACATTTTTGTAGGTGTTTGGAGGGACCCGTGGGGGAGCTTAAGGAAGTCCCTGCTTTCCAGCTGCCATCTTGGCTCTGCTCCCCCCCCCACCCCTGTTTACCTTTTTATACTGATTTATTGTTGGTGGAGCTGTGAGTGCATCTGACCATTATGGAGAGCAATTTGGAACTATGCCAAAGGGCTATAAAAATGTGCATGCCCTTTGACCCAGCAATACCACTTCTAGGACTGTATCCCAAAGAGAGCACAAAAATGAGAAAAGAAACCACATGTACAAAAATATTATAGTGGGTCTTTTTGTGGTGGCCAAGAACAGGAAATCAATTGGATGCCCATCAATTGGGGAATGGCTGAACAAGTTGTGGTATATGAATGTAATGAAATATTATTGTGCTATAAGAAATGATGAACATGAAGACTTCAGAAAAACCTGGAAAGACTTATATGAACTGATGCTAAGTGAAGTGAGCAGAACCAGGAGAACATTGTACACAGTAACAGCCACAGTGTGTGAGGACTGATTTTGATAGACGTAGCCCTTCTCAGCCATGCAAGAACCTAAAATTTTTCCAAAGGACTCATGTTGGAAAATGCCATCTACATCCAGAAAAAGAACTATGGAGTTGGAATGCAGAGTAAAGCAGCCTCTTTTCTCTTTTGTTTTGTTTTGTTTACTTTTCTTTTTCATGGTTTCTCCCATTCATTATAATTCTTCTATGCAATATGATTAATGTGAAAATGTGTTTAACGTATGTGTAGAGCCCAGATCATATTGCATGCCATCTTGGGAAGGGAGAGGGGAGGAAGGGGGGGAAAATTTAAATCTTATGGAAGTGAATGTGGAAATCTTTAAAAAATAAAGTATTTAAAAAATAAAATAAAACATATCCTTTTATTTTTCAAACTTTGCCTCTCTTGGGTTATTTCCTTTGTATATGAACTCTGTGTCCAAGTGCCTTAGAGTAACCTGTTTTAAGATTATGAAATAGTCAAGGACAGTTGAACCTACTGAATTCATTTATTTAAAATCTTATCAGGATACAGGAGGTAGAAGAGTGAAATAATGTTTCTTCTTGGATTCCATTTGATAAGATTAAATTGACTTCACTTCTTAAAATTTCAAGAAAGTGGGAACAAACTCTCTTGAGGTGTTTTTGTCCCATAAGTCAAGGCCATTTTGTGTTTGCTTTTTGCCCATAAAGAGCAGTAGAAGCATCACTGGCTATGGCATGAGGAGGATACTAAACATGAAATGTTAATACTCCTTATACATAGAATGTTCTTGGAGAAGATGTTCTGAGGTAAAAGATCAGAAAAAATCTATCAACAAACCCAAAACCCAAATAGCAAACACCTTTGCGTAGATGCACATGAATTAAATCTTTCTCTTTCATTGTGCAAGAAGCCAAAATCTATTTACAGAGAACTCACTGTTTATTACAAGTTTCAACAATTATTTTCAATTAAAAAAATAAAATTTAGTAACTAACATATCCAGTGTTACAGTGGTCCCAGAATAAGGATTTACAGTACAATGGCAGGTCACATACTTCTATCCTCATATATTGCAAAATCATGATTTATTTTGAGGTTCAAATCCTAAATTTAATACATTTGCCAAATGGAAACTTTTTATAAGTCAGTGTAAGTGATGGAAAAAATTATCTGACCAAAACTCACTGAATGGTCTCCAGGATTTTTTTGAGGTTCAAAACAAATGAACAAAAACTCACCTCCATCTTCTCAATGAATTCAGGGACAGTATAAAGGGAAATAGGTGTCACTGTCTTTAATGAACTCCATAAAATATGAGAAAAGGAGCATGCATAGTCATAGTCTTTAGAGGAACAGCTGTATAAAATACTACCCAGGGGACAGAATCACTTAAGAAGGGCTGTAGAAAATGGCTTCAGCCTTTGGCCTCAGGATTGATTTCACAATCCTGGACCTTTCTCCCTAGAACATTATTGAGGTTTTTCAAAAAGGAATAAAGGATTGTTCCAGGAGGAAAGGGGGAGAGCCAACATGTAAAACATGAATGTTCACAGGGCTTTGCACACATACAAGCACTGCTCTGTACTCTTTGTGCCCAATCTTTAGGATTTAAAGTAGGTTGACAGGTGTAATAGAACATGCCCTCTTATGGGCCATGCCAGGCAACAAACCATTCAACTCCAACACAAATAAATGAGCCTATTTTAAAAACTATGTTTACAAGTAGAGATTGGGAATTAGATTATTTAGTCTATATCCCAGCACTGGCCTAGACGTACTCTAATGGTGAGGGCTCAGCGTTAGGTACCATTTTTGTCTACTGGTTTTAAATGTCTGAATAATACCAAACAGACAAAGGAAAAAAATGGATATTCTTCATTTAAAATTGTCTTGAATCCTTCCTTTAAAATTTGTCTCAAGGTCACTACCTTTCTGTTCATTCCCATCTCGGTCACGCTAAGTGGGTCTTCATCTCTTCACAAATAGCCTCCTAACTGATTTCCTGTCTCTTTAAGCTAGCCTGTAGAGTGGTTTTCCTAAACATAAACTTCACCATTCCATTCCTTCTCAGAGAATGAACAGTGGTTCTAAATAGCCTAGTAAACCAAGTCTATACTCTTTACTCTCACAGGCAAAGTCTTTCAGAGTCTGGGCCTACTTTCCCAAACCAACCTGATCCTTTAGAACTAAATTTAACAAACCCCTTGTGATGCTAGAAGGCATCTGCCACATATTCCCAATGTGTTATTTATTTATTTGTTTGTTTATTTTTCTTTCTTACCTCATATGAAAATGTATATTGAAAATGTTGTATTTGTTCTAAATAGTTAAATTATGCTAAACATTTAAATAAAAAAAGGAGAAGGGAAGGGAAGTGGAGTGGAGTGGAGGGGAGGGGTGGGGAGGGAAGGGAAGGGGAGAGGCTGGAGAGCCTGCTTCAAGAAAGGCACCATGACATATAACATAAGGGTTCTAGTCTATAATTGGAGGCATGCACAGACATTCTATAATGGTTCTGGTTGGCTAAGAATGTGACGAAGAAACAAAATTTTGATTTAATGGTGCATTCAAAAGGTACTAACTGTCAAAAATGGAGGTCTTACTATTGTTCTTTCTTTCTAAGATGGAATTTGAAGAAAGATATATGTTGTAACCTCTGGGTTGGAAGAGGTCTTGGCCCTCGTACATCTGTGACCAATATGTAGACTGTGAATATAGAAATTTCACATTTATCTCTTCACATTTGTTCTTCCCCATTTTAGGTGAAAGAAGTTGGAAATGGTAATGACCTCGTGAACTTCTAAAAGTTGCAAGAGCTAGGTACTAGAATTGTTGTTGGATTCCATACTGGGTTTCCCAGAAACTAGAGAGTGAGAAACCCAAAGTGAACCCTAGTTCAGCAACAGAAGAGATGCATATTCATTTAGCCACTGACATGCCATGACATTTAGCTATGACATGTGCATGATGAATTTGGAAGTTAACTGAGTGAGGCAAAAGAAATGTAGAAACTGAATCAGAGTCTGAACCCACTATCCCCAGGGACTGAAGTTCTGTAGGAGAGATTGTGGCCCCAAGTGTTGGGGAGGGTGCTTATAGTTCTATTCTTTCCAGATCTTTGATGTAAATATCCTTTTGTTAAAGCCAATTGATATCAATTTATTAAATGGAAGTAGAGTGCTAAAAAGTGGAAACTAAGAGTGAGATGAACACAATGGAATATCTAATGTTAAATAATAATATTATAGAAGAGACAACTCCAAACCCTCAGGGTTACCTCTGGGACCCTGAGAGGGAGATAAAGCCAGCCTTGGGGCTGGAAGAGTAAGTCCAGAGTCATCATATATACTTATATCTACATCATCTCTCTGTCTCTGTCTCTCTCTTTGTCTATCTGTGTGTATGTGTCTGTCTGTCTGTCTGTCTGTCTGTCTCTCTGTCTCTCTCTCTCTCTCTCTCTCCCTCTCTCTCTCTCCCTCCTTCCCTGCCTCACTCCCTCCCCCTTTCTTTGTTTGAGTGGTAGACTAGGAAGTTTGATCATCAAATCTATAAGACTGTGAGAGTGTGAGAGGGCATGGAACAGACCTGGGTCCTTGGGGATATGCTTTCTTCTTCTCCAAGAAGCTGTCAATGTCTATGTTGGTCAAAGGAACATGGGAATTGTGTGCACTGTGTCCAATGTACAAAACTGGAGAATTCCTATTCCTGGCTTTAGAAATGCAATGGCAGGGGGTGGAGCCAAGATGGTGGTTGGAAAGCAAGGACTAGCTTGAGCTCTGTACCGAGTCCCTCCAAAAACCTATAAAAATGGCTCTGAACCAATCCTAGAACTGCAGAACCCACAAAACAGCAGAGGGAAGCAGGGCTCTAGCCCAGGACAGCCTGGATGGTCTCTGGGTGAGGTCTATCCCACACGGAGCTGGGAGCTGGGAACGGAGTGGAGCAGAGCCCAGCCTGAGTGGCGTGGAACAACCAAACTTGGAGTCAGATGGATGGGGCCCCTAGTGCCCTGAATATGTGAGCTGCGGCAGTTACCAGACCCCCTCAACTCACAAACGCCAAAGACTGCAGAGAAGGTTAGTGGGAAAAGCTGCAGGAGCAGAAGGAGTTCGCGGTTCGGCTTCCAGCCCCGGGGGCAGTGGAGGTGGGGCAGCTACAGCTGTTGTTGCTTCTGGCTCCGGGCCCACCTGGTGGGAGGAATTAAGTGGCGGATCAGAGCAGGAGTGAAGAGCCTTCTGAAGATCTAAGCCCAGTTCGGGTTGGGGGTCCTTGGGGAAGGAGCAGTGCTGGTGTGGCAGAGCTGTCACCTCCCCCCCAAACATGGAACATAGAACTCTCTAGTCTACAAGCAGTCATACCCCACTTAAAACTGCAAAGGTCAAGTTAGTTGGCTGGGAATATGGCCAGGCAGCGAAAACGCACGGAGATTCAGTCTCAGACTTTGCATTCTTTCTTTGCTGACAAAGAAGACCAAAACATACAGACAGAAAAAGTCAATAAAGTGCAAGAGCCTACACCAAAAGCCTCCAAGAAAAACATGAACTGGTCCCAGGCCATGGAAGAGCTCAAAAAGGATTTGGAAAAGCAAGTTAGAGAAGTAGAGGAAAAATTGGGAAGAGAAATGAGAAGGATGCGAGAAAACCATGAAAAACAAGTCAATGACTTGCTGAAGGAGACCCAAAAAATACTGAAAAATACACCGAAGAAAACAACACCTTAAAAAACAGACTAACTCAAATGGCAAAAGAGCTCCAAAAAGCCAATGAGGAGAAGAATGCCTTGAAAGGCAGAATTAGCCAAATGGAAAAGGAGGTCCAATGGACCACTGAAGAAAATACTACCTTAAAAATTATATTGGAGCAAGTGGAAGCTAGTGACTTGATGAGAAAGCAAGATATTATAAAACAGAACCAAAGGAATGAAAAAATGGAAGACAATGTGAAATATCTCATTGGGAAAACCACTGACCTGGAAAATAGATCCAGGAGAGATCATTTAAAAGTTATTGGACTACTTGAAAGCCATCATCAAAAAAAGAGCCTAGATATCATCTTTCAAGAAATTATCAAGGAGAACTGCCCTGATATTCTAGAGCCACAGGGCAAAATAGAAATTGAAAGAATCCATCAATCGCCTCCTCAATAGATCCCCAGAAGAAATCTCCTAGGAATATTGTCGCCAAATTCCAGAGCTCCCAGATCAAGGAGAAAATACTGCAAGCAGCCAGAAAGAAACAATTTGAGTATTGTGGAAACCCAATCAGAATAACCCAAGATCTGGCAGCTTCTACATTAAGAGATCGAAAGGCTTGGAATACGATATTCCAGAGGTCAATGGAGCTAGGATTAAAACCAAGAATCACCTACCCAGCAAAACTGAGTATCATGCTCCAAGGCAAAATATGGATTTTCAATAAAATAGAGGACTTTCAAGCTTTCTCAGTGAAAAGACCAGAAGTGAATAGAAAATTTGACTTTCAAACACAAGATTCAAGAGAAGCATGAAAAGGTAATCAAGAAAGAGAAATTGCAAGGGACTTACTAAAGTTGAACTGTTTTGTTTCCATTGCTACATGGAAAGATGATGTGTATGATTCATGAGACCTCAGTATTAGGGTAGCTGAAGGGAAAATGCATATATATACATATATATTTATGTATATATATATATGTTTATATATATGTTTATGTATATATATATATAAGTGAATGTGTATATATGTATATATCTGTGTGTGTATATATACATATGTATATATATGTATATATACATATGTATATATATATGTATATATACATATATATATATGTATATATACATATGTAAAAGAGAGAGAGCAGACACAGGGTGAGTTGAAGATGAAGGGAAGATATCTAAAAGAAATAAAAGGAAATTAAGGGATGAGAGAGCAACATACTGAGAGAGGGAGATAGGGAGAGATAGAATGGGGTGGATTATCTTGCATAAAGGTGCCAAGAGGAAGCAGTTCTGTGGGAGGAGGGGAGAGGGCAGGTGAGGGGGGAATGAGTGAACCTTGCTCTCATCAGATTTGGCCTGAGGAGGGAATACCATACATACTCAGTTGGGTATCTTACCCCACAGGAAAGAAGAGGGAGGAAGATAAAAAAATAAAAGGGGGGGATGATGGAGGGGAGGGCAGATGTGGCTGGAGGTAATCAAAAACAAACACTTTGGAAAGGGGACAGGGTCAAGGGAGAAAATTCAATAAAGCAGGATGGGTTGGGAAGGAGCAAAATATAATTAGTCTTTCACAACATGAGTATTGTGGAAAGGTTATACATAATGATACACATGTGGCCTATGTTGAATTGCTTGACTTCTTAGGGAGGGTGGGTGAGAAGGGAAGAGGGGAGAGAATTTGGAACTCAAAGTTTTAAAAACAGATGTTCAAAGAAAAAAAAAGTTTTTGCATGCAACTAGAAAATAAGATATGCAGGCAATGGGGCATAGAAGTTTATCTTGCCCTACAAGAAAGGAAGGGAAAGGGAGGTGGGGGGGTGATAGAGGGGAGGGCTGACTGGGTAACAGGGCAACCAGAATATATGCCATCTTGGAGTGCAGGGGAGGGTAGAAATGGGGAGAAAATTTGTAATTCAAACTCTTGTGCTGAAATGCTGAAAACTAAATATATGTTAAATAAATAAATTTAAATTAAAAAAAAAAAGAAATGCAATGGCATAACCTCTTAACTACATGGTAGCTATGGAGATGGGAATACATGCTCCAAGCATTAACAATTTTAGAGACCTCGATTCTTGGAGAGATGAGGGAGGATCTTCTAGGAAATGAGACTCCAGAATCCAGACTTCTAGCTAGAGAAGGAGAGGAGTGAGGAGTAAGTTTCCAGTGCAGTATCAGCCTCCATGCATGTCTCTCTAGTAACTATAAATTCATGAATTATATGAATATAACCTTCCAGAAGAGAAGGTGGGAGTTGTTTTCTGACAGTTCTGAAGCAGTGCCAGCCTCTAGGAGAAGGGCTCTGTCAAAAGTTGTGAAACATTCAAGGGACTAAAGCTCCAGTGTCTGCTGCCATCAGTTATTCATATGGTGTGTGTCTGATGGAATAAGGATTTCATGTTTAGAATTTTCTTCCAGTGGGAGTCCACACAAAAATAGATACCTGCATGCATCTCAAGGGTGAAAGAGGCTTCACTAGAATGAAAGATAAATTGTATTTATTGTTTATGGACTACTATGAGCCCTTCATATATCATACACATTTTCTGTGAGGTAGAATAAAGACTGTTCTTATCCAATACATACATTCTTTCCATAAGTGTTTATATACTATATAGTGACCCTTTTACCCACATCTGTGGAGACCTAGTCAAGAATTATAAGCATAGATTTCCCCAGAAACTCTGTGTGTGTGTGTGTGGTGGGGGGAATGAGCTAAGGAACAAACTATTTTTTTGGTCATTCCCCAGAATGGATCCAGTATATATAAGCCAGAGCATGTGGGTATATTTAGGCAAAGAGCAGCTTACTCAAAACATGAGCAAAGGCAGCTAGAGTTTAGTCTAAATCAAAAGTTTGTCTAAACTTTAGACAATGGTCTAAATCATTTTGCTCCAATAAACTTGGTAATACAGGGGAAAACATGTTTTTTCTCTTTTGAGGAGCATGTGAAAGATAAATGATGGTGGTTGTGTGCAGGTGGTCATACCATTGAAATGTCCAAATTGTTCATGGTGGTAATAAAATGGTAAAACAATTTATAATGTACTTAAATCAATCAATCAGCTACCACCAGGATCTTATCACATCTTCTCTGGACTTTTACATTTGCCATATATTTGTACTCCTGCCCCAAGTCTCTTCCCATTCCTAGCCATCCACCACACATATGACAAAGTAATTTTCAAATAGCAAAAGTCTGATCATGTTAACTCCTGTCCTTTTCTCAAGCAACTCCTCTTTTTTGGCATTTAAACCTTTTCTCAACTTGGGCCCCTTCTTTTTGTCTTAATATTTTTAACATGAAAATTTTCCTTTCCATGCACTCTTGGATCTAGCCATGCTGGACTAATACAAACGACATTCTATTTTCCACTTCTGCTTCTTCACATTGACTATTTACCATGACTATAATGTTCTCCCTACTCCTGATTCTTAGAATCCTTGGCTTCTTTTAAGATTCAATGCAATTCCCATCTCTTATGAAAAGTTTTTCCCAGATGTTCTAGAGGCTAATATCGTCTCCTCTTGGAGAAGAGGAGAAGATGTTATTCTGTATTTATAAAATATCTACACACAAAAACCCCTTGGTTTATTAACTTCCAGTTTTAAAAAACATTAAAATAAATTCATATGACAATCATGAAGTTGTGTTATGAGATTTTGAGGGGAGAGGAGTAGAATTGGATGAGAATGGTGACTGTCTGGGATTCATTACTGCCTTGAGCTACTACAGGGGTTGCAAATCAAAGATTTAGAGCTTCAAAGGACCACAGAGGACATATGTGTATATGTAGGTGAATATATACAGACGTATACACAAATGTGTACACATATGTCGTAGATGTATGTACACATGTATATAAATATATACATGTATTTTCCCAAATTAAATACTACATATATATATACACATATGTATATTTCTTCATGCATACATGTGTATATTGTATGTATGTATGTATGTACACATCATGAGGTCCTGAAAAGGAAAGTAAAGAATTGACTCATTTAAGTGCATTGTAAATTGAATTACTATTTTATTACCACCATTAATAAATTGGGTAATTCAGCATCACAATTACTTGCTCTAAAACCATTACCACTTATCTCTTTTATGCCTCCAAAAGGAAAAAAAATGTCCCTGAATTATAAAGTTTATTAGAGGAGAGTGATTGAGACCGCTGTCTAAAGTTTAGACAAACTTTTGTCTAATAGCTTTGTATCCCTTTATATGTCTACCATAGTATTGGGCACACAGTAAGTGATTAATCAACGCATGTTGCTTTGATTGCATGGAAGAACACTGAAGGGTTTTTTTTTTGAGTAGAGGAGCAATGTGGTCCACATTAATTAAATGCTTACTAATGCAGACATGTGTTATCGATATTATATTATACCATTATTACTACTACTATTACAATAATTTCTCAAGAAAGATTCTCTGAGGATATATGCTTGGATACTTCATTATGCCACAAAAGTGACCCTGGATCCTGCTAGCTTAAGCTAGAAGAGTGTAAATTCTGGCCAGTTCTACCAACCTGGACAAGTGTCCGGCATGAGCTCCACAGGGGTTTTCAACAAGTAAGCAAAAATTTTAATTAAATACCTACTAAATGCCAGGCACTGTGAGATGCATTGGGGATACAGAGGAAGGGGGAAAAATAACAATCCCTGCTCTCAAGGATCTCACAATCTAATAGGGGAGACAATATGCAAATTATGTTTAAACAACATATGGTCTATGTGGCTTATATATCTCTTGTCTCAGAATCAACCAAGTGAAGTTTCATGAGTTTGACTGTAGCATTATGAAATTCTAAGCCCAAGAAACTTTTGAAAACTAACTCCTAAGTGATAACTCTGCTGCCATCTGCCTCTGTGGAAGAATCACTCTACAATTCAGCCATACTAGTCTACTTGCCAAAAGCCCCACACTTCTGCAATGCTCTCCTTCCTCGCCTCTTTCTCTAAGGATCCCAAGATCCCTTCAGGATTCTGTACAAATACCACCTGTTGTAGGAGTCCTATACTACTTCCCAACTGCAAAACTCACTCCCACACTCATCCCCAAGGTTACCCTCCATTTTTCTCTGTGGGCATTTTCTACAAACATTTATTTATATGTTGTCTTCCCCAAGAAAATGCAAGTTCTTTGAGGGCAGGGTCTCTTTTTTGCCCTTCTTTGTATCCCTAGCATTTAATGAAGTGCCCGACATATAACTTATAAGGGCTTAATCAATAGTTGTTAATTGATTAATTGAGTATCAGTGCTGCTGAAAGCACAACTCCCTGAAGCAAAGGAAAGTTGTAACATGATAAAATTAGATCTAAACACCAAAACTTCAATAATCTGTGGAATCATAATTAAGGCCAAATAAACTGGTTCTTGACTTGTATCAACAAAATGCAGAGAATACACTTCCTTTCTATAGAAATTAGTCCAAAGAAACTACTTTGCTTATTCTTCATGGTCCTACATTAGTCAATTCCACACAGTACAACCTGCTTACTTGTTTAGTATTGGGCTCCTACCTCCAGGGTCTCTGCACCATGACACCAATCCTAGAATTCACCTTCATTCTCAATCTTTGCAGGGTCTACGTGCTTGTCTGGGGGATGATCTACTTCCAATCCACCTGTAGAATTCATTGCCTTCATCATACTGTATTTTTAACTACCACGGCCCATTTTCACATTGTTTTTGCTCTAGGTGAAAAAATATAGTTAATTTAAGATAATATAGTATAATATAGGTTAAATCCACAGAGAAAGCAAGAAAAGGAAGATTGGAAGGAAGGAAGGAGGAGGGAGGGAGGGAAGAATGGAGGAAGGAAGGAAAGAAGGAAGGGATGGAGGGAAAGAGGAGAAAAAAGAAAATTATTTGATTTAAAAATGCTAAATCATGTGGCTGCTTCACTCTGCTAGTTGTACACATAAATACAACTTTATTTAAGGCAGAAAGAGTACTGACTCTGGATTCAAAAGGCTTGGGCTCAATTCCTGCCTAATTTGTATTACTTAGATTATATAAATCATTTAATCTCCATGGGCATTGACTCCTCATTTATAAAATGAGTGAGACTAGATGTCCTCTGAGATCCCATGCAGCTCTTAAATCTATGATCCTGCACTCAAGGCAGTAGTGGATTCTAGGTTATCACCATAATTACTCATCCTTAGCCCATTGTCCAAAAAAAATCTACCCCCATTCTCTGTTGTATGAATTTATTTGTATTTTTTTTGCAAAATGGAAATTAAGTTGCTCAACTTAACTTGGAAGTGATAATAATATTGCTGGAAAATAGTATTATATAAAAAATGGTTATTTCTTTTGCTCCATTCTATTCGACTTGATCTTTTGGAATCCTATGCATACTCAGTAGAAAGTGTTACTCTGAAGATTCCTGACTAATGGACCATTTAAAACCAAGGGAATATATGTATTTTCAGAGAACAACAATGACCACCTACTAGTCAATCCCCTGGTGATGAGCCTTTCCATCCTTAGTTAGGCTCACCCATGGTAACATAGTCTATCATTGTATCTGTACTTTCAGCAAACCTGCCATAGCTTGTAGTTGGCTTGCACAGCCTTCCAGATGCAAAAGTCGTCACCACATCAAGATAAGTCATCATCTTTGTGGTAGAAACTGATTTAGAATTACATTGAATTTGTTCCAGTTTTCCATAGAGATTAAGTAGTTTCTATTAAGTAATCCATAAAGTACCTTTGGAAGGTCTATGATATTATCTAGTGCTTTCAGTGAAGGTAATAGCAAGTAAACTCATGGGGAAAAAATAGACATACATGCTGCCCACATATGGCTGTGTGATCCTTTTATTGCTTTATTTCTGTTTAATCAAATATACAAACCTTGCTCAATGACCCTTTGGTTGTCAATATCAAGTGAGGCATAAAGTGACGAGATGTGGGCTCATGGAAGGTAATTGCCACTGCTCTGGAGATGATCTGGAAGAGATTCCAAATTCTGTATGGAGAGTGATATCCTACAGTTGCCTCTGGTTGAAGAAGCAATGTGTTGGTTATAGGAAAGCCAAGAAGGGGTAGCAAGGTATTTCAGTGGCCAGAGCACTGGCCTTGAAGCCAGGAAGTCCTAAGTTCAAACCTCAGATACTTACTATTTGACCCTGGGCAAGGCAAATAATTATTTTTTCAGCCTCAGTTTCCTCAACTCTAAGGTTTGGATTTAATGGCCTGTAAGGTCCTGCTAGGAAAAATATATTGCAATTTCTTGGACAAAATCGATATTAACTTAAAAGTTTGACTTAATTTTACTTAATACACCAAATAGATGAAAAAATGACTGTTGTCCAGATTATAAAAAGAAGTTAGATAGACAACCAATAGAATTAACATCCATCAGTATCACTATGTTAATTTCAACCAGACCTATGTTTCATCAGCATAGGGAAATTCTTTTTAAAATATATATTTATTTTTAGTTTACAACATTCAGTTATATAAGCTTTTCAGTTTTAAATTTTCTCACCTCCTTTCCCTTCCCCCTCCCCAAGACAGCATGCGATTTGACATAGGCTCTACATATACATTCACATTAAACGTCTTTTCACATTTGTCATGTGGCAAAGAAGAATTATAACCAATAAAATGAACCATGAGAAAGAAGAAACAAAAAAGAGAGAGAGCAAATAATGGACTTTGATGTGCATTCAGACTCCATAACTCTTTCTTGGGATGTGGATAGCATTTTCCATCATGAGCCTTTTGGAGTTGTCTTAGAACCATGTATTGCTGAGAAGAGCCAAGTCTATCAAAGTTAGTCACCATTCAATGTGGCTGTAACTGTGTACAACGTTCTCCTGGTTCTGCTCCCCTCACTCAGTATCGGTTCATATAAGTCTTTCCAGGTTTTTCGGAAGTCCTCATGCTCATCATTTCTTATAGCATAGGGAAGTTCTAATAAGGAAACTCTCTGATAATGCACTCATTCTACAACTTAGTGTGAGTTACCTGGGATACTGAGAAGTTATTTGTCCAGGATCACACAGGCAATATGTGTGAGAAACAAAACATGAACCCAGTGCTTCCTCACTCTGAAGCCAGCTCCTTGCATTAATTACACTGTGCTGCTTCTAATATGTACATACATACACATACACATACACATACATAGATATACACTTAAGTCGCACAGGATTGGACAAATACATACACATACAACTATATATATGTATGTGTGTATATATATATATGTATATATAATGAACATACATTGTGAATAGATGAATTAGGCCCTTGAAATTTTTGAATAGAAATATATATGCAAAAAATAAATGAGATTGGCCACATGGCAATAGCAATGGATGACTAAATAAGTGCATCATCAACAGAGAACAAGGCAGGTTCTCAGCATGTTAGGTGGACCTCCTCTGGTGCACTTAGAGGGTGACATAGACAACCCTCCCCCTCTAAGGGGAGGTATGTATGGGCTATCATCTATGTTGTAGAAGAGAATTGTCATAGCCACAGATCCATTTGGTTATCAAATGTATATACTAATATTAACCAAATATCATGCTATAGCACATACTTTGGAAATCAAGTAATACCTTAAAGATGCAAAAAAATGCTAATCAAAGGTGGAATGAAAGTATTAGGAGACCATGGTTCTAGCCTCAGTTTTGCCAGCAAGTATTTGTATGACTTTGGACAAGGCTTTGTCTTTTCTCTAATTCATTTTTCTCTGTGAAATGAAGGGGGCAATGGAAATGACTTTAAGGTCTCTCCAATTCTAAAATATTCTGATTCAAATTCTCTCCCCTATCCTATGTGACAAGTATTTGCACAGGGTTCCCACAACTAACCTGTCACACTTGGATTAGAAAATTTGAATTCCCAGGTCAGCATTCCCTTGCCTGTGTTCCACTTTGAATCTCAGTTTGACAAATGAGATTCTTTTATTTTTTTAAAGAATGCAGGAATTATGCAAAGATAGCAGTTTGTCAGTTCTCTTTTAATAATATCTATGTCAAGATACACTCTCAGAGTCCCACCCAAATCCCACTTTGCCCTTTGAAATAACAAATAGCACATCCCCCCTTCCTCCTTCCTCTGCAAAAATCCACACTGCTCACTTCAGCAGTTTCTCTCTCTCTCTCTCTCTCTCTCTCTCTCTCTCTCTCTCTCTCTCTCTCTCTCTCTCTCTCTCTCCCTATCTATTTTCAATACAAACTTCAGTTCTACAGCTATGAAAATATTCCTTGTCCGTTACTATGGACCTCATGCAGCATAGATTTTGTTCATAGCAGTGAAATATATGTTAAATATCTGATAAAAATTAATGAGTGAATACACATAATTCAGATTTTACTAGACTCTCCTGTTTACTGATGCCACTCACAGCATAAACCTAAAGAGATCTCATTCAGTGGTGGCATCTCCTTTTGCCCTATCCCCACTGTCTCTCTGTCTCTGTCTCTGTCTCTCTCTCTCTCTCTCTCCCTGTCTCTCTCTGTCTCTCTCTCTCTTATTACTTAAACTATTACCTCCTTTCCCCTTCCTGTGCCAATTCTTGTAGAACTAGAAAGTACCTTTGATGGACTTTCAAAATACCTCATCAAGGTTGATGCAAGCTAGCAATACTAAGCTCTTCCTAACTCAAAGCTGGAAGGGGGAGAAGGAAACTCATTGACATAAATAACTAAGATGAATGATGAATAGAAAAGGTTCAACAACTAGGTATCAATGGAATTGGGCCAAGCCAAGTGTGCATTTGGGGATGGTTTGCCAATGATCAGGCTTTTCACACATACACAGTGCTTATTTTATAGTGGTGCTTTTGAAAAGTATGCTTGGACAATTTATTCTCTCCAACTCTAAAGGAGTATGGGATTATATTAGAGCTGACACAATCACTATTCATGGTATTTCATGGAGGGGAAGATAACAAAAGAATGAGAAGATGATGCATGACATTAATCTCATCAAAAGTAACTAAAAGAGTATTAATAACTCCCAATCCATGTACCTACTTGCTCATCTTTATAAAATCTTTATGAAAATGATCTAAATCTATATCAAGAGAATCATCAATAAAAATATTAGAATGGAACATGTAAGCTTTCATAAAATATTTTCTACAGTAGCCCAAATAATGTTATAGATGTAGAGCCATGAAAGGGAAAGAAGGGGCAGTGGTTCATCCCTTGAAATTTTACACATGGGGACACTGAAGCCTAAAGAGGGGAGGTGACTTGCCCAAAGTCACACATTCAATAAGAGGCAGATTCTTGATTTGGGCCCAGGACTTCTTTTTGCAAGTCTCCACTCTTTTCACTGTACCATTTACATATTTATAGTCACACAACTGACTGAAAATTGCAGAGAATATCTAAATTCAATTTTTTCATGACAACAATGGCATTTTAATAGATAAAGCAAAACACAGTATCAAAGCTCTCTACCTATCTTTAAAGTTATGTTAAGAGCAATATCTTAATACCCCTTGCCTCCTCCTCCATGCAGGTTAGTCTAAGTTTTTTTTTCCATCTCTTAAAATACACTGAGGTGGAGCCAAAATGGTGGAGGAGCAGCAACCCAGCTGAACTCCCCCAACATTCCTATCCAAATACTTTTAAAATAATGCCTAAAATAAAATTTTGGCATTGCAGAGCCAACAAAAGGTCAAAGACAGACATTTTTCCAACCTAAGACAACTTAGGAGGTCAGTAGGAGAGGTATGTTGTACTGGGTGGGGGTCCTGCCCAGAACACATGTTGCATAGCACAAGCCATGGGCCTTGGAGGCAGCCATTACTGCAGCAGCAACAGCAGCTTTGAGAGCTCTCAGCCCATGTGATCATTCAATTCAATTAGTACAAATATGTGGTATAAGAATGTGGACAATGATTTGGATCCATAATTTGACAGAAGGAAAACAATGGACTGAAATAGATTTGGGGAATTCCATGGTGCTTTGAACAATCCCAAGCTGCTTCCTAGCATAAAACCCTATTTTTTAGTTTATTTTTTATTTTTAGTTTACAACACTCAGTTCCACAAGTTTTTGAGTTCCAAATTTTCTCCTCCTCCCTCTCCTCCCCACCCCCCAGGATGGCATGTAATCTGATATAGATTCTACATATACATTCATATTAAACTTGTTTTCACAATAGTCAAGTTGAAAAGAAGAATTATAACCAATGGAATAACCATGAGAAAGAAGAAACAAAACAAAACTGAGTGAGAGAGAGAGAGAGAGCAAATAGTTTGCTTCAATCTGCATTCAGATTCCATAATTCTTTCTCTGGATGTGGATAGCTTTTTCCACCATGAGTCTTTTGGAGCTGACTTAGAACCTTGCTTTGCTGAGAAGAACCAAGTATATCACAGATATGGGGTGTCTGTGATCATGTATAATGTTATCCTGATTCTGCTCCCTTCACTCAGCATCAGATTGTATAAGTCTTTCCACTTATTATGAAGTCTGTCTGCTCCTCATTTCTTATAGCACAATAGTATTCCATTACATTCATATACCACAACCGGTTTAGCCATTCCGCAATTGATGGCCATCCTCTTGATTTCCAATTTTTGCCACCACAAAAAGAGCTGCTATAAATTTTTTTGTACACATGGGTCCTTTTCCCACTTGTAGGATTTCTTTGGGTTACAGCCCTAGAAATGGTATTGCTGAGTCAAAGGATATGCACATTTTTATAGCCCTTTGGGCAATGCTCCCCAGAATGGTTGGATCAGTGAACAACTCCACCAACAATGTAATAGTGTTCCAATTTTCCCACATCTTCTCTAGCATTTATCATACTCCTGTTTGGTCATGTTATCCAATCTGACAGAAGATATATGGCATCTAAGATGTGTTTTGATTTGCATTTCTTAATCAATAGTGATTTAGATCATTTTTCATATGCCTATAAATATCTTCAATTTCTTCCTCTAAAAAATGCCTATTCATAGCCTTTGACCATTTATCAATTGGGGAATGACTTGTATTCTTATAAATTTGACTCAGTTCCTGTATATTTTAGAGATGAGGCCTTTATCAGAGACACTGGTTGTAAAAATTCTTTCCCAATTTTCTGCTTTCCTCCTAATCTTGGTTGCATTGGCTTTGTTTGTACAAAAACTTCTCAATTTAATGTAATCAAAATTATCCATTTTGCATTTTGTAACATTCTCTATCTCTTGTTTGGTCATAAATTCTTCCCTTCTCCATAAATCTGACAGGTAAACTATTCCTTGCTCTCTCAAATTGCTTATAGTATCAGCCTTCATATCTAAATTGTGAACCCATTTTGACTTTATTTTGGTATATGGTGTAAGATATTGGTCTATGCCCAATTTCTGCCATATTATTTTCCAGTTTTCCCAGCAGTTTTTGTACAATAGTGAGTTCTTATCCCAGATGCTGGAAACTCCATTTTTTTCAAAATTATGTTCTTCCAGTAATGTTAAAAGTTAAAATGTTCAAACACCACAGACTAATAAATCAAAGTTGTAGGGAACCCAAAAGCCAATGGACAGAGTGTAAGCAGGGGAATGGCATATTTCCCATAATGATGTACGTTCAAGAAGTAATATAAGATATATCAATGAGGAAATATATGATCAAAAAGCATTGGGCTCAGCATGCAATGAGAGAAAGGGACTATTAATGGATATCTAGAGTGTTTTCACTGATATTCATGATATTAAAAAAGATCCAGGGAATGATCTTTAATATATTGAGTAGATGCTTTGTAGAGGGTCTTTGGAAGATAACAAAATCCATGGATTCTAGGGGAATGGGACATTTAGTAAAGCCTAAAGTCCTTAGCAGAAATAATCAGATGCTAGACTATATTATGTCATAGTATATCCCAAGATCAAGAAAAAGGCTGAAATCCACAGTTGGCTATGCCGCCAAAGGGCATAAGAATCTTTGCTATGTCATTTTACTACATATTTATTTTGATACTAGTAAATTGTAATTGAGCAGGTTTTCTGAGTAAGGGCAACATCTATTTCCCTATAAATCACCAGCCAAATGGAAGAAAAGCATCAAATAACTGAAGAAGCAGATTCAAGAATTATAGGTCATCCTTCATCTACTGTACCATTCGGCCTTTTTTTGCATGGTTAATTTTAATGACCAAATTAGTCACTTGGAAAATTGATGCATGGTATGCAGTTGGACAATAGGGAGAACTGATCTTTAAATGTTTATGCATTTTTTTTCTTGAATAGACGTATGATTTTAATTTAGTTGGTATAGGGAGTTGGTGTAATGAGGAATTTTCTCTACCAAAGAGGATCCACACCATTTTTCTTGTAGCTTATAGATTTAGAGAGTGACCTGAATCACTGAAAAATTAAGTCACTTGCTTAATGTCACACAGAGAGCTAATGACTGTGCCCCCTTCACTATGGGGAGAGACAGAGAGAGAGAGAGAGGGAGAGAGAGAGAGAGAGAGAGAGAGAGAGAGAGAGAGAGAGAGAGAGAGAGAGAGAGAGAGAGAGAGAAGGAGAGAGAGGGAGAGGGAGACAGAGGGAGAGAAGATCATAGTTAGATGGTAGACATGATATAGATACCTAAGATGATATAGAGGTAAATATAGCTAGGTGGCTCAAAGTACCAAACCTGACGTCAGGAAGACTCATCTTCCTGAGTTCAATTTCAGACCTTGGACACTTACTAGCTATGTGATCCTGGACATGTCACTTAACCCTGTGTGCCTTCATTTCCTCATCTGTAAAATGAGCTGGAGAAGAAAATGACAAACCACTCCAGTATCTTTGCCAAGAAAACCCCAAATAGGGTCACAAAGAGTCAGAACAACTGAACAACAAACAACAACAGAGATGATATAGATTAGCTGGTACAGACATAGGGCAATAGCAGAGGTAGAGGCAGAGATAGGGACAGAGTTGTAGCCAGGGGTGTATGCCCACTCACGAAAGCTGATTTTTAAATTTTCAGTGTGGGCATATACATCTTAGAAATGTGAAAATGCTACAAATTAGTTAAGCTTGTTTTATTATTTTGTTGATTGCTTTGGCTTAAGAAAGTGATGGAGAAATTATTAATAATGCAGATTAAACTTATGTGAACATTTTTTTTCTCTTCTGGAGAGCCAATTGTTAAACATTTCTCAGCACCCCCCCGGGTATAGGCATAAGCATAGATATAGAAAGATGATTATATTCTTGGCCAGATGGACAGAATTAAAGAGAAGCAAGAGAATTGATTGGATTGCTTTTGGGGAATTTTGCAATGCTTTTAATGACCTAAGCTTCTCAATGAAACAGACCCTTCTTTGTACCCACAATTCTTCTAGTGATGTTTTGTGACAGTGAATGAGTCATGTAATAGAAATCTCTGAATAATTACAGTTGATTATCTGAAAAAACAATGGAGAAGAACATAGTGGGTGTGAGTAGGCTGCAGTATATTACTAATGATGAGACGCACAGAGCTCATAAAGGATACCAACAGAGTGACATATGACTGATAAAGGAGGTGGGAACAGCACGTAGTAAGAATGAAGTACACCAGTGTATAGTCTCCATCTTTTCCACTGAAATCCACACAAAGTCAAGAGATATAGAAGAAGGACAATAGCACAATGAGTGGGCCCCATGCAAAGCATTTACAGAAGGAGATCGATTAGAGTCCCACAGGATAAGAAGGTTTAGAGGGTTTTAAAAACAGATGTTCAAAAACAAAAAAAAAAAGTTTTTGCATGCAACTAGAAAATAAGATACACAAGCAATGGGGCATAGAAACTTATCTTGCCCTACAAGAAAGAAAGGGAAAAGGGAATGGGAGGGGAGTGGGGTGACAGAAGGGAGGGCTGACTGGGGAACAGGGCAACCAGAATATACGCCATCTTGGAGTGGGGGGAAGGGTAGAAATGGGGAGGAAATTCGTAATTCAAAGTCTTGTGAAAATCATTGCTGAAAACTAAATATATTAAATAAAAAAATGTGAAAAAAAAGAAATAAAAAAGAAGGTATAGAGGGGCAAGGGATTGGACCAGAATTAATTAGAACAAACTCTATTTCACTTGGGAAACAACACAGTGCTTTTAATGGCCTCAAACTTCTCCCTAAAATAAAGGGCCATCTTTTTAACACCAACATTCTTCCAATGATACTGAGGTATGAAATACCACAGTTCCTAAAGCCCTAAAATTGTGGATTGCTCAAAGGGCTACAGAGAGGCTATTATTTGGCGGGCATGAGCAGACTACAACATATTACCAATGATAAATGTCACAGGAAAAATGTGTAAAAGTGTGTTGGTAACCAAAAATGGGCTCCTTAGCACTTAGTCAACAAGTGCCCTTGACTAGTTTGGCTTTTTCACCTGAACTAACTGAATGCTGTTTGTATGTTGGATTGGAGTAAGCTTGTCGGCCCCTTCACCTTGCTTAAGCAGATTGAAAGAACCTGTGTTTTCCCCAGCATACCTTACACCCCCCCCCCCCCCCCGCAGAAGTCAGATGGTTAAAAACAGCTTCCGTTGGAGCCAGAGGCTGCTACAGCTACAGCCGAAGCTGAAGCAGGAGCTGCCGGTAGCAGAGCTGAACTATGTGAGGATTGAGAAATGCTGAACAAGGACTTGAGGCCAGTGGGTAATCTTTTTACCATAGAGGGGAAGCATGTATATGATTTTGCTTTATACCATCATGCTTCTCTGTGGCTTCCAGGTTACTCTTGTGAGGCAGACTTATTGGGCCTGGAAGCTTTTGATCAAAATATCAAAATGGGGATGCTGGTTTGTGGGTTGGTTACTGTGGAGCCTAAATATATGCTTTGATTCTTCTGCCTCCTACTTTGAAGATTCCTTATATCTCATGGTTCTGAACCTTTCAGATATATATATGATCCTCTTTGAAATTATAAACTCTGCCCTCCTAATACAAAAAGATATCATCACAGGGATGTATGAATGGAAAAGGTGGTGGAGTAGTCATGGACCACAGATAAGTTATAAACATTGGACAAACCATGTGTTTTCATTTAAATCTACACAATGGCAAGAAAACTAGAAAAAAAAAGATCCCAATATGTTGAGGTGGCCCCCTATGGAGGCTATGAAGAAGGATTTAGGCAAGGATTTGATAGAAGGAGAAGATATGGACGTGCTGATATGAACCGCATACTTGGAAGGACAGTCCACGTCAGTGGAATGACTGAATCATAAAGTATTACAAATAGTTATAATATTCCACGAATGGCCTTAATATTGATGTTCATTTATATTATTTCAACACTAATACAAGCGACCCCATCAAAATAATGTCCAGAGGATCCTTCTTTTCAACTAACTGAATGTTTCTTAAGAAATTCAATAAATTGTGGGTGTATTCACCACTAACAAATTTCAGTGGAAAGCATTTGGAAAAAAAAAAAAAAACTTAAAAAAAGAACAGTCTTTGTAAAGCATGATAAATGTGTATAATATTTTTGGAACCAATATATGTGCTTCCTATTTTTGTAGGTTTAATTACTTTATGGCTTTTCTATGAACTTGCAAACAGCTCTGATCCTCTTTGCAGGACCTCTATTTAGCACGCTCGTTGTTCAGCTAAATTCCAAATCCTGTGCTTCACTGCCTCCTTACCTTCACAGCTTTTGCTCTGCTCTGCCAAGGGAGTGTGCTTTTATTCTCCCTTTTTGGAGGGGCTGAGCTATTTTCTCCTGTTTGGGTTTTACAGAGACAACAACCTTTATGTCATATGACAAGCTAAGATGAAACCAAATGACTCCAGCATGGAAACCTAAGATTACAGCATATCCATTCTTTCCTAGAAAATTAAATTCATCTTGCCCTGACACAATTGAACCTCTCTCATGTTCTCACTTTGACTATTTCCTAGAGCACAATTTATCTGACTTCTTCAATTATGTTCAAATTAGTGGCATGTTTGAAGCCAGCCCTTCAAGTATATTCTCACCTTTAAGACGTATAGCTGTATCTCAGATTTCAAGGAAAGTTACTTAGTGATTAACAAAAACACTGAGTAATTAAATGCAAGATAAGGGACTAATAAAAGTAAATAGATTAAATGTGACAACTAATCCTGTGGATTTTTCCAGTAGGTGGAAAAAACCACACCATGTTATTTTTCTCTTTGACTAGAAGCAGATTGTGTCCTAAGTATCACTTCTAATCTTATGTTTTTCTTCCAATATATATTATTGCCATACTGTTTGTGTCCCTGTAGTTAAAATACTGTCAGCATAACTATTTAAAAACACACAACCAAACTAAAAACACTTTGCCAGCATTTTAACTTAGTCATAAAATTTTTCTCTGGACTGAAACTTGACATCCTCCTTACCACAAGTTTGAAATATATATTGCTGTCCTTCATTAACTGAGCTACTTATTAATCATGAAATTTCTTAGATTTCTGTGAACCTCCAGTTAGAATTCCCCAGATTCCACCTGCCTCAAAATGTTTTTTTAACAAGTTCATGTATTGTTCACTCTCAAAAAAATGTAATTACACAATTGGGTCAAAGAGTTTGCATCTCAGGATACTGAAAATAAATATTTATCCAGTTATTTGATAAACAGATTTCAGTTTCCTGAGTCAAAACAGGATCTGAGCCTAAGAAAGCTATCATGACCTAATGGACTAAATACAGACAAGACTAAACAGTCCAAGCCCTCCTAGCTCATCTCAATGATATTCCTGGCTTTGGCATGTTCACATTTCCTCAGCAGTACAACAGGGAAAAATGATATAAACTGCCATCCGAGGAAGAAAGAAAATAATTTGTGGTGGAAAATTATACTTTCCCCTTCACTATAATGATATCTTATATTTTGTGAACTTTCATCAAAACAGCATGGCAAAGTAGTCAGGATAAATATTATTATCCCCACTTTAAATATGAGAAAGCCAAGATTCACACAGATTTATTGACTTGTCCATGGCCACATACTTAGTAAAGATAAGAATGAGGATTCAAAACCAGTTGTCCCAATATCAAATCCAATACTATTTCCACTATACTAGATTAATGGCATACTAATATTAATCCTGTCCTTAGTCATCCATGCTGCAAAGCCCTATTATGACATGAGTTTATATTACAAATGAGAATCTGATGGTACTTTTGATAACAAAATCCCCGATATTGGGTCCAAGAGGGTCTGCTGTCACACCAAATTTAATGATATGTGAGATCATGGCTAGAACTATGTTCTAGTTTAGATTTTAGCCTATAGTTTCCAGAGAAAATGTAAAGCTGATGATTCTTCCCCTTCCCCCCTACCCACGTCCCTACCCTGCCGTGCCTTCTACTTGAAAATTGTAGAGAGCATCTAAGGAGTAAACACAGAAGCCTGGAGATAACTCAGGAGTCAGAACCACTCTTACTCACAAACTTCTGAGGATGGGAAAAAGAGTTCCTTAGGTTTAGTTTCATGCTTTTTCCATAAGGGAAACCTAGTTTCTGGATCATGATGTCAGAACTCATCCCACATTGGACTAATCTGGTGATGATGTCTGCATGAGAATGTTAATTTTTTTTAAAGCAAGAATTAAGTGTTAAAACAAACAAAAATTTCTACATTTATTTATCAGGTGAAGGAACAAATTACAGAAAATATAGAATATCGAATGGAAAACTCATCACTATAATTTATCAAACAGTTGACATCTATTTGATTTAGGTCTACAGAAAGCTTTGGAGAGAATTTTGCAATAAAGCAGCTTGCTGTCTCCTGCTCAGCTCTATGTCTTTTAGAGCATCAACTGAGGAAGTCTTTAGCAATTGGGAAATATATATGCGTGTGTGTGTGTGTGTGTGTGTATTTTACCTGAAGATATGGGTTTTCCCAAAAAAGGTAAACTCAAACATTTAGTAGGGAAATCCCAAGAAGTTTATGATACCAATTCTTTTTACCCAAGAATAGAAAGGCTCTGTTTTTCTGTGATACATCAACAAGCATCTACATTTAAAAACACAAAAAAGTTCTTGAAAAATACCTGAGCCAAATAGGTAAGCACAGGTAGTAATTATATCAGTTGAGATTTGGAAGGATTTATGCATACTTAAACAATTTCTAATGAAACAGTGTAATATGTGTCATAGCTAATTCTAATAGGTATCATAGCTGTTTTCTGTGTCTTGTCAGTTGTGTATTGTTGTAAACAAGATAAAAGATATAGACTAGATAATTATACAACCAAGCATATTTGGAGCTGGTTGAATGCCTGGATTAAAGAGTAGTCATTAATTTGTAAAGAGTTACCTACTAGATTGCCTCAGGATTCTGTCTTTGGGCCTACACTGTCCAATATTTTTATCAGTGATTTATACAATGGCACAGAGCACGTACTAATTGAATTTGAAGATTAAACACAATTTTGATTAACAACTAATGTGTTAGATGAGAGAGCCAGGATCCCCAAAGTTCTCACCAGTTTAGAATTGAAGGACAACTTTTACAAATGAAATTAATAGGTGCAAATATGAAGTCTTATACTTGCGTTCAAAAAGTCAACTTCACAAATAGTTCACTTGAACAAAGATTTAGGAATTTTGGTGGGCTTCAAGCTCAAGAATCAACACTGGGCTAGGATGCCCATAAAAAGGGAATGCATTTGCTTTGAGACAGGCATAGTGTACCAAAAAGGTGCAAAAAACCAGGTAAGGCCATACCTGGAATATTACGTTCAGTTCTGCCAGAACTGGAGAACATTCAGACTAGGGCAACATAGATGGAGAATAGCAACAAGATCATGCTAAATAAATCTTATAGGAAGGAAACAGGGGACGTTTTGACTAGAACAGGGAAGACTTGGATGAATGGGGTATCTGTCATCATTTTGGAGGTATATAAAAAAGAGATTTGCTTGGTCCTGCTTAGCTGTAACGGAAATGTTTTAAAAACACTGTATGGAAGTGGCAAAAAGATAAAGTGTAATTAAATACAAGAAAAAAAAAACTCCCCAACACTTAAAACCAGGCAAAAGAGGAAGTGACTACCTTGGGTAGCAGGGGAATTTCCCTTACCAGAGGTCTTTGGGCAAAGACCTGAATGAATACTTGTTGAGGATGTTGGCGGGGGCAGGTATGTATGAATTAAATTAGATAGCCTCTGAGATTACCCCCAATTCTGATCTTCAAGAATTCGATTATGTCATTATATGTGTTGTGAAGTCCATTATGATATGTTGAGTTCACAGTAAACTCTTTCCTGAAAGTTCTGATGTCTAATAGCTAATGGTTTATGGCCATGCTGCTCTTAGACTTCAACTGTCAGTGGTATGAAAAAGCTGGCTCAGACCAGCTCATGAGAGTCAATTGTTAAATATTCAGCATGATCATTTGTGCCTTGGAAATGGATGAATATTACAAAGACTTTGTCTTGTATAGAATGAAGGCCAAAATTGTAAAATGGTTATAAAATAAGTGATTTTTATTTGGGGGTTTTCTACCAAAACAATGAGATATTTTATAACTCACACTTTGGAATCTGATAATTTCTCCTTCCCTCTCAAACCTGCCAAGTATGTACCATGTTCAGAAATCATCTATATTTTAGTTTTCTGAAACCTATGCAGTTGGGTGGCACTTCTGTTGGCCATGGCAGCCCTGGAAATGGATCCAAAAATGATACTCCTTTCCCTGTTAATATTAATCATGGGATTTGGGGTTGACATGTTGTCTGATGCTTTTGCAAATAGTCGATTTTTGTTTTTATTTTGTTTTTACCTAATGCATCAGAATATCTGAGTTATAGAGAAGAAAACACACCAAGAGTATGCAGATCTTCCGCTGCCTAACCCATGGTTTATGAGTCAGACCAGGAGTGACTCCAAATATATTTTATGATCTTCTTTTAGTTATATGAGCTAATACAGTGATTGAGTATTACAGGCACAGTCAAAACCAATCAGCTGGGATTTCTTGTCTTTCATGCCAAGCCATTCAAGCACTATTCCCATATGCATAAGTGGCATCCTTTTTGAGAGATCGAGTTTTATTTTTACTTTATATCTGGCTAAGATATTAATAACAAAGATAAGTCAAAGAATAGAAATGGCATAATGACAACATATGATAGATATAAAGGAATCCACAGGAAATATTCAGAATACCCTCTCCTAGTGCCCTAACCCCATAACAAACCCAAGTCTTTTTCATTGGTTGCATTGCAGCAGTAAGTTATAAGATTATCCATGTGTAACATATGTATATACATATACATATATATGTATGTATGTGTGTATATATATATATATATATGATAATGTTTAAGGATAGTAAAGTGGCACAGAAGATAGAGTGTGGGATCTGAAGTGAGGAATAACTATATTCACATCTTGCTTCAGATACTTCCTGGCTGTGTGGCCTTGGAAAAGTCACTTAACCTCTGTTTTCCTCACTTTCCTCATTTATAAAATGGGAATGATAATATCACTTACCTCCCAGGATTATTGTGAGGATCAAATGAAATTGTATAGTGCTCAACACAGTCCCTGGCACATAGTAAGCACTATATAGGTGTTAGTTGCTATTATTATTATTATTTATAAAAAGAAAAATAAGAAAAAGTGCACTAGTTAATCTTAATCCATCCACTGTTGTTTCTTTGGTCTTGATTGTATATTGAACATCCTGGTAAGAAGTGTTTACAGAGCTGATGGGTCTACGGCCTAGGAGCATTATGCAAGATGTTCAAAAAATTCCATCATATCACTGTGATGACATTTTGCCCTACAGGGCAGCTCACTGCCTAACAGGGTATAA
The DNA here is from genome assembly GCF_011100635.1 of Trichosurus vulpecula. Lineage (NCBI taxonomy): Eukaryota > Metazoa > Chordata > Mammalia > Diprotodontia > Phalangeridae > Trichosurus > Trichosurus vulpecula. The sequence goes on along the minus strand of NC_050576.1, from coordinate 273,476,652 downwards.
GAGTTAGAGAGGAACTTAGAACTCTAAGAATCTTCACTATACTGTAACTGACAGTTGATCATTCAGCTCTGCTTCCATCTCTCTAGTGAAGTGAGACCTCTGGAGGTAGCTCATTCCACTTTTACATAGCTCTAATTATTGGAAATTTTTGGTTTCATCAAGACAAAATTCTCCTCTTTTCATCTTCTTCCCATGGCTCTTAATTCTACCCTTTAGGACAAAGCAAAGCAAATGGAACCTCTTCTTCATGGGACAGCTCTCATTTGCATAAAGATTGCTCTCATGACCCAGATTAGTCTTCTTTTCCCCTCAAGGGGTCATCATATGCCATGATCCTGAGTCCTTTCACTATCTTAGTTACCCTTATCTGACCTCTAGCTTATCAACGTCCTACTCAAAATGTGGCCCTTTGAAATAAACTCAGCACTCCAAATGTGTACTTAGAAAAAGGCAGAGTACTTATAGCAAGATTCTCACCTCCTGAGTCTTAGAAATTGCCTTTTAATGCAGCCTAAGATTGCATAGCTTTATTGCTTTATTGTTAAGAACTTGATTCCAATCCTCAGGGTACCCCACTGCTACCCCCAGATCTTTTTCAGATGACCTCTTTTCTAACCATTGTTCCATATTTTGTACTGGTGAAAGTATTTCTTGAACCCCAGTGTACAACTTCACATTTATTGCTATCAAATTTCATTCTATTAGCTTCATCACAGCTGGCCAAGGTATTTTTTTGGCAACCAACTCTATCATCCAGTGTCTTAGTTATTCTTCCCAGCTTTGTGTCACCTGAAAATTTGAGGATTCATGCCTTGATACAGGTTACTGTTTAAAATATTAAACAACAAGGATCCCTAGGTCTTGTAGCAGAGGTCATCTTCTGGGTTCTTTAGAGTTTCTCATCTCTCCTGGACTAATTATGCACTGAAGAGGTTCTCCTCACACTTTATATGAATTATTTAAACTCAATAGCTTTCCTCTTCATTTCCATCATAATTCGAAGATGTGCTAATCACTTCTTAACATATTCATTATTTTCATTCAATCAACCCATTTCTTCCTCTTGCTGAGGATTAGATCTGGAACATACTTTCCATTTGTTGGGCCTTCCAATTTTTGAAGGATAAAATTATAGTTTAGTCATCAAGAGATTATTACCTACTCTGCTTTGGATAAAAAGACATTTCTAGCATATCTAAAACCCAGTAGCTAAAGTAATACTAAAATTATTTAGTTTTAGGCCTGGAATAAAAGCAAAGGTCTTAGGTCTTGCCCTTCAAAAATCAATTAGAGTTTTTATAATGATTCAAAAATTTTTAGAGATCTTTTTTTTAGCTCATTACTGTTCTTTGCAATGAAATTGATCTGTGAATCACCAGAATAACATTTATTCAGTATCCATTTAAAAATAAACCGATGTCAGAATAAAATTGAACCAAGATATAACCTCTATGATAATGAATTAGAAGAGTATATAACTGATATTAGGAAATCATAATAGCTGTGCCTATGAATTACTAATTTGTGCATTCATTCAACAAAAAATATGTGGTTAAACTACCAATAGGAACCATTTATATGATAATTTAAGGTTTGCAAAGCTCTTAGGACATGTTAACTCATTTGATCCTTACTCTGTGAAATAGATGCTATTATTATCCCCATTTTACAGATAAGAAAACTGAAAGAAAAAGAGGCTAAGTAACTTACCCAGGGTCAAAAGCTAGCAAGTATCTGAGGCAAGACTTCAAAGTATCTGATTCCAAGTTCCATACCCTATTCAATACACCATCCAACTGCCTCTTTACAATATGCAATGCACAGTACTAGACAAAGGACTAGATGCAGAGATATAGAAGACATAGAAGACATTTCCTTATATAAAACAACAATTATTTTTAATAACGTTCTGTCTTCAAAAAATTGTATTGGGATTGAAGATACAAAGGCAAATTAGAAAATAGTACTAAAACTTAATGATTTTATATTATATAGGAGAAGAAACTTTTTCATCAAGGGATCCCTTACCCACAGGCCCCCAGATAGTTGCTCAAAGTTCTTGATATGCCTGGAAAATAGTAAGCTCTTAATTAATGTTTGTTTGACTTTTGACTGACTAAATATGTTGTGGGAAATAATTCTTTCCAAACAATAGGTTATGAGCTAGTGGGATTACTTTTACTAGTCATTCAAAGAATACCTATTTCATATCAAATGAATTACATGATATTTGATAATGATACAATTAACAATGAAATTCCCTCAACAAATCTTGATCTTATCCCCCCCACAAATGCAGACATCCTCTGTGAACACGCAAGGGGTTCCTATGTAGGGCATGTGCATATGAGGAACACATATGGCCATTGCGTCTGTGTGGAAGGGTGTACATATGAGGAAAAAAGTCTGTGGCCAGGGCACATGCACTCAAGTGCAATTATCATCTGATTTTTCAAAACTTCTGATGTCTTTTGGGTACATCATACAGTTTTCTGTCTCAAATCATCCCTACTATGTTTCACATCTCCACTCCAAGTGATTTTCAGCTATCTAGGTTGTCTTCAGGGTAACCTAATACCTTGTCATGAAACCACCAGGGATGCTATGATTTTTAAGCCTTTCCTTTACAAAAACAGGCTAACACTCTCATCAATCTCCCCACTTTCTCTCAACCAATGTTTATTAACTTCTTCCTATTGTGAAAGCTAATAATGAAGAGTAACAGATACTCAAGTTCAGAACATATTTGTTCTTTGAATTCGCCTTTGTGCTACTCTTTCCTCTACTATATTTCCAGAATCTCTTAATTTAGCTCTCATCTGATATTAATGGGGAACTATTTCAATTTTTATCATATGCTCTGCTTGGGACAAGTACATACAAGTCTACATCCTGCAAACTGACAAAGTTGATTGTGAAACTATGATATATAAATGGTTTTTAATTTGTAGATACATACATGCATAACTATGCATATGTGCCCTTATATGCTTTTGATCTAGACCTATATTTCTTCTGTATGGGAACTTCAATTCTGTGTCTGAAAATGCCCTCAACTGAAGCAGATTGTAATTATAAAAAAATATGTAATTTACAGTCTTTTAGAGGTGTGTGGTCCCCTGACAGATAAAGTCCTCCATCCATTATGCCACACCATCTCTTCTCTAACCCATATGGTAGTTACTTTTTAAAGTAGTGTATTCTATCTCATTCAAGAGATTTTGGAGATTTAACAAAAATCACAAAGCAACTTAGTTCTGCTGGAGAAAAAATAAAATCCCCTGATTTCTTATTTATGTCATTTATCCTTGGATCTTCTTTTCTCTCTTGCAGCTTGGCTTCCATCTTAAAGCTGTGAAATTTACATCTTGTTGAGTGAAGCTATCAAAACAAATTTCCTGTTAGTCCCATGCTAAACTGTTTACTATTCGTAGTCGTCAGTTTGCAAGAAAGGAGAAGACAAACTTGGAAGCCATAATTAATCAAAATGTTTAGAGTTTAATCAAAAAGTTTAAAATTATATCAAGCCTTTCATCCCCAAGGATTTTAATGCACTCTGACAGAATTGCTTAAGTGAAATTCTGTTCAAGTTATACAGAGGGGAGGGGGCAGCAAAGCAGTGTGAGATACTAGAAAGAAACTTGGATGAGAATTCAGGAAACAGATTTCAGGACAGGCTCTCAGAACAACTAGCTTTGTGACTCTGGATAAGTCACTTGATCTTTCTGGTCTGCAGTTCCACATCTGTAAACTGAAAAGATGGAACTGGGTGATCTCTGAGGTTCAAGTTCTCTCAAGCTCTCAAGTTCTATGATTCTAGGAGAAATATCTAGGAGTATATGAAAGTTGATATTAAATTTTCAGTGTGAGTATTTACAAATCAGAAATTGCATATGTTACAAATTAGAGCTTGACTTATTATTTCGATGATTTCTTTGACTTAAAAATGAAGGAGAAAATGTCAATACAGATTAAACTTAAAAGTGTTCTGTATGTAATATTTTTCTGAAGAGCCAGTTGCTAAATATTTACTGGCATGTCCGTGGAAATAATTTTACTTTAGGTTGTCAATATTAGCAAATAAAAGACTAACTCAGAGATCTAGAACTATATTGGAGAAAAGAGGGAGTTGAAACAGTCCCATTGTGGAATTAAAAATAAAAAAATAAAAATAGTTAGCCTTGGCAAAGAAAGCTGCTATCAACAGGAAGTAAGGGATTTTTAAGAGGTTAGCAGTTCCATTCTGCACCTCCTCAACTAAGATAATATCTGTACAGCACATAGTTTAGTACCTGGCACACAGCAGGTGATTAATAAGAGCATATTCCTGTCCCCTTCTCCTATCTTTCCCTCTCCCATTGTGAACATCCTTTCTCTTCTTGTTTTGTTGTGATTTCGCCTAATTCATTTGCTTTTTTATTTACTTGACTTTGCTCTCTTTTTAAATCAAGTTCATTAAAACTTATCTAAGTAAATTCTGTTAGTCTTTTCAAAAACCACTATATCATTAGTTTAGTTTATCATTTATATAAACTTTTTGGTTCCTGATTTATCAGCAGTTATATTCTTGATAATTTGTGAAAAGCAATCAGGACTCCTTTTAATGGTGAGAATATTCAAACATTTTGAACTCATTTTTGGTGAAATCCTATTGCTCAAACAAAAGTAGGCGAGAGCTGGGAAGTCATTACTGGGGAGTCTGGCTTTCATAGAAGATTGTGAAAGAGTACAGCAGTACAAGATATTGCATAGAACATTCATAACTTCCCATCTCTTGCCTGAAATGCAGATGTCTGTGGGATGATATTAGAGATTTTTGCCAGTGCCCAAAGTCTAGCAAAACCCTTCCCAACTTTTTTTTTGGAACTTTAACATCTTCTTTTTTTGTCACAAAGGTCAACTTTTCTTTTCACCACCATAATTCCAAAACCTCTACCATCATTTTCTCCCCTACTAACCACTTCTCTGAACTATTTTCTTAGATGAAAAGTCAACCTTTATTGACTTAGCTTGCCTAAAGAAACACTTTAAAGATTATCCTAATCTGAACTCTTCAGATTAAGCTGAAAGAGAAAATAGATCAGTTTCTTATTTTTTTATTTTAAAAAATTTTATTTAGTATTTTGTTTTCCCCCGTTACCTGTAAAAAACAATGTGTAACATTCATTTTTAAATCTCTGAGTTACAAATTCTCCCCTTTCCTCCTCCCCCGACCATTGAGAAGGCAATATAGGTTATGCATATGTAGTCATGCAAAACATCCATAATGGTCATGTTATGAAAAAAATACATAGACAAAAAAGCCTCAAGAAAAATAAAGTAAAAAATAAGTACGTGTCTATCTGTATTTAGACACCACCCAGCCTTTCTATGGGGATGGATAGCACTTTTCATCATAAATTCTTCAGAGTTGTCTTAGATCATTGTATTGTTGAGAAGAGCTTAGTCTCTGATAGCTGATCATCTTACAATATTACTGTTACTTTGTACACAATACATTTTACTTTTCATCAGCCCATGCAAGTCTTTCCAGGTTTTTCTGAGAGCATCCTGTTCATCATTTCTTATTGTACAACAATATTCCATCATAACCACATACCAGATCTTGTTCAGCCATTTCCCAGATGATGAGTATCTCCATAATTTCTTTTTTTTTAATTTGTTTATTTATTTATTTAATATGTTTAGTTTTCAGCATTGATTTTCACAAAAGTTTGAATTACAAATTTTCTCCCCAGGTCTACCCCCCCATATATTCTGGTTGCCCTGTTCCCCAGTCAGCCCTCCCTTCTGTCACCCCACTCCCCTCCCATCCCCTTTTCCCTTCCTTTCTTGTAGGGCAAGATAAATTTCTATGCCCCATTGCCTGTGTATCTTATTTTCTAGTTGCATGCAAAAACTTTTTTTTTGTTTTTGAACATCTGATTTTAAAACTTTGAGTTCCAAATTCTCTCCCCTCTTCCCTTCCCACCCACCCTCCCTAAGACATCAAGCAATTCAACATAGGCCACATTTGTATCATTATGTACAACCCTTCCACAATACCCATGTTGTGAAAGACTAACCATATTTTGCTCCTTCCCAACCCACCCCCCTTTATTGAATTTTCTCCCTTGACCCTGTCCCTTTCCAAAGTGTTTGTTTTTGATTACCTCCATCCCCATCTACCCTCCCCTCCATCATCCACCTCTTTTTTTATCATCTTCCCTCTTCTTTCCTGTGGGATAAGTTACCCAATTGAGTATGCATGGTATTCCCCCCTCAAGCCAAATCTTATGAAAGCAAGATTCACTTATTCCCCCCTCACCTGCCCTCTCCCCTTCTCCCACAGAACTGCTTCCTCTTGCAGCCTTTATGCGAGATAATCCACCCCATTCTATCTCTCCCTATCTTCCTCTCTCAATATATTCCTCTCTCATCCCTTAATTTTATTTTATTTCTTTTAGATATCTTCCCTTCATTTTCAACTCACCCTGTGCGCTCTCTCTCTCTCTCTCTCTCTCTCTCTCTTTCTCTCTCTCTCTCTCTCTCTCTCTCTCTATATATATATATATATATATATACACACACACACATACATGTATACATACATACACATTCACACACACACACATATATATACACGTAAACATATATATATATACATATATATACACATAAACATATATATACATATATATATATGCATATTCCCTTCAGCTACCCTAATACTGAGGTCTCATGAATCATACATGTCATCTTTCCATGTAGGAATGTAAACAAAACAGTTCAACTTTAGTAAGTCCCTTGCAAGTTCTTGTTCTTGTTCTTTTTCTTCATTACCTTTTCATGCTTCTCTTGATTCTTGTGTTTGAAAGTCAAATTTTCTATTCAGTTCTGGTCTTTTCACTGAGAAAGCTTGAAAGTCCTCTATTTTATTGAAACTCCATATTTTGCCTTGGAACATGATACTCAGTTTTGCTGGGTAGGTGATTCTAGGTTTTAATCCTAGCTCCATTGACCTCCGGAATATCGCATTCCAAGCCCTTCGATCTCTTAATGTAGAAGCTGCCAGATCTTGGGTTATTCTGATTGGGTTTCCACAATACTCAAATTGTTTCTTTCTGACTGCTTGCAGTATTTTCTCCTTGATCTGGGAGCTCTGGAATTTGGCAACAATATTCCTAGGAGATTTCTTCTGGGGATCTTTTGAGGAGGCAATCAATGGATTCTTTCAATTTCTATTTTGCCCTGTGGCTCTAGAATATCAGGGCAGTTCTCCTTGATAATTTCTTGAAAGATGGTATCTAGGCTCTTTTTTTCATCATGGCTTTCAGGTAGTCCAATAATTTTTAAATGATCTCTCCTGGATCTATTTTCCAGGTCAGTGGTTTTCCCAATGAGATATTTCACATTGTCTTCCATTTTTTCATTCCTTTGGTTCTGTTTTATAATATCTTGCTTTCTCATCAAGTCACTGGCTTCCACTTGCTCCAATCTAATTTTTAAGGTAGTATTTTCTTCAGTGGTCCATTGGACCTCCTTTTCCATTTGGCTAATTCTGCCTTTCAAGGCATTCTTCTCCTCATTGGCTTTTTGGAGCTCTTTTGCCATTTGAGTTAGTCTATTTTTTAAGGTGTTGTTTTCTTCAGCATATTTTTCAGTATTTTTTTGGGTCTCCTTTAGCACCTCATTGACTTGTTTTTCATGGTTTTCTCGCTTCCTTCTCATTTCTCTTCCCAATTTTTCCTCTACTTCTCTAACTTGCTTTTCCAAATCCTTTTTGAGCTCTTCCATGGCCTGGGACCAGTTCATGTTTTTCTTGGAGGCTTTTCTTGTAGGCTCTTTGACTTTGTTAACTTCTTCTGTCTGTATGTTTTGGTCTTCTTTGTCAGCAAAGAAAGAATCCAAAGTCTGAGACTGAATCTGGGTACATTTTTGCTGCCTGGCCATAGTCCCAGCCAACTAACTTGACCCTTGAGTTTTTCAGTGCGGTATGACTGCTTGTAGAGTTTAGAGAACTATGTTCCACACCTGGAGGGATGCACCAGCTCTGCCACACCAGCAGTCCTCCTTCCCCAAGAACCCCCAACCCAGACTGGACTTAGATCTTCAGCAGGCTCTTCACTCCTGCTCTGATCTGCCACTTAATTCTTCCCACCATGTGGCCCTGGGGCCAGAAGCAACTGCAGCTGAACTTCTGTAGCTGCCCCACCTCTGCTGCCCCAGGGGTGGTGGCTGAACCCTGAACTCCTTCCACTCCCGCAGCTTTTCCAACTAACCTTCTCTGCTGTCTTTGGTGTTTGTGGGTTGAGAAGTCTGGTAACTGCCGCAACTCACTGATTCAGGGTGCTAGGGCACACTCTGCCTGGCTCCTGGTCTGGTTGATTGGTGCCGCTCACGCTGGGCTCTGCTCCACTCCGCTCCCAGCTTCCCAGCTCCCAGCTCCATGTGGGATGGACCTCACCCAGAGACCATCCAAGCTGTCCTGGGCTGGAGTCCTGCTTCCCTCTGCTGTTCTGTGGGTTCTGCAGTTCTAAAATTGGTTCAGAGCCATTTTTTTTAGGTTTTTGGAGGGACTTGGCAGGGAGCTCACGCTAGTCCCTGCTTTCCAGTTGCCATCTTGGCTCTGCCCCCACCATATATCATCTCCACAATTTCTAATTCTTTGCCCCCAGAAAAGAGGTTCTGTAAATATTTTGTACATATAAGTCCTTTTCCTTTTTGTTTTTTTGGGTCTTTTAATCTCTTTTGAGATACAAATCTACTAGTGTATTGCTAGGACAAAAAGTATGCATGGGTTTATAGCCCTTTGGACATAGCTCCAAATTGCTCTACAGAATGGTTGAATCAGTTCACAGCTCTAGCAATCGTGCATTAATGACTCATTTTTCCTACCTCCCCTCCAACACTTGTCATTTACCTTTTCTGTCCTATCAGGTACTAGAGGTACTAGACATGAGATAACTACCTAAAAGAGTTTCAATTTCTATTTCTCCAACCAATAGTGAATTGGAGTATTTTTTTGGCTAGAGATAGTTTTGATTACTTCATGTGAAAACTGATATCTTTTGATCATTTATTCAACTCAGTTCTCTATATGTTTGAGAAATGAAGCCTTTATCAGAGAAACTTGCTTGAAAATCTTTTCAGTTACTATTGTTAACTGTATTTCCCTCAATTCTATTCCTCTCCTCCCATTTATTCTATTCTCCCTCTCCTTTCACCCTGCCCCTCCTCAAGTGTTTTGCTTCTGACTACCCCCTCCTATAATCTGCCCTCCCTTTTATCATCCCCTTCTCTTATCCCTTGCTCCTTTGCTTTCCTGTAGGGTAAGAAAAATTTCTATACCTAATTGAGTGTTTACATTATTCTATATTTGAACCAATTCTGATGAGAGTAAGGTTCACTCATTCCCTTTCACCTTTCCCCTCTTCCCCTCCACTGTAAAAGCTTTTTCTTGCTTCTTTTATGTGAGAAAATTTACCCCATTCTACCTCTCCCTTTCTCTTTCTCCCAGTACTCTCATATCCCTTAATTGTATTTTTTAGATATCATCCCTTCATCTGCAACTCACATCTGTGGCCTCTGACTATGTCTACTCCTTCTAACTACCCTAATAATGAGGAGGGTCTTATGAGCTATAAATATCATCTTCACATGTAGGAATGTAAACAGTTTGAACTTATTAGTACCTTATGATTTCCTTTTCCTGTTTACCTTTTTATGCTTCTCCTGAGTCTTCTATAGGAAAATCAAAATTTCTATTCAGCTCTGGTCTTTTCATCAAGAATGCTTGAAAGTCCCCTATTTCATCGAATATCCATTTTTCCCCTGAAGGATTATACTCGGTTTTTTGGGTAGGTTGTTCTTGGTTTTATTCCTAGCTCCTTTGGCCTCCAGAATATCATATTCCAAGCCCTCTAATCCTTTAATGTAGAAGCTGCTAAATCTTGTGTTATCCTGATTGTGCTTCCACAATTGTTTCTTTCTGGTTGCTTGCAATATTTTCTCTTTTACCTGAGAATTCTGGAATTTGGTTTTAATAATCCTTGGAGTTTTCATTTTGGGATCTCTTTCAGGAGGTGATTGGTGGAGAATTTCAATTTCTATTTTACCCTATTGTTCTAGAAAATCAGAGTAGTTTTCCTTCATCATTTCTTGAAAGATGATGTCTAGGGTCTTTTTGAGCATGGCTTTCAGGCAGTCTAATAATTTAAAACTTATCTCTCTTTTATATATTTTCCAGGTCAGTTGCTTTCCTAATGAGATATTTCACTTCTATTTTTTCATTCTTTTGGTTTTGTTTTATTGTTTCTTGATTCCTCACAAAGTCCTTAGCTTCCATTTGCTCCATTCTAATTTTTAAGGAATTATTTTCTTCAGTGAGCTTTTGGATGTCCATTTGGTCAGTTCTGCTTTTTCAGGCATTCTTCTCCTCATCGGTTTTGTGGATTAATTTTACCATTTGGCCTAGTCTGTTTTTAAGATGTTATTTTCTTCAATATTTTTGTGTCTCCTTTTAGCAAGCTGCTGACTCATTTTTCATGATTTTCTTGAATCACTATCATTTCTCTTCCCAATTTTTCCTCTGCTTTTCTTACTTGATTTTCAGAATCCTTTTTCAGTTCTTCCACAACCTGAAATCAATTCATATTTTTTCTTGATTTGGATGTAGGAGCTTTGACTTTGTTGTCTCCTTGTGAGTGTGTGCTAATCTTCCTTGTCACCACAGTAACTCTCTGTAGTCAGAGTCTCTGACTTATGTAAAGTATTTATAGCATACGCACAAGTATTTTGACCTCTCACTCTATCTTTGCTTCTATCTTTACCTCTGTCTCTCTGTCTCTAAGTCTCTGCTTCCATCTCTCTGTCTCTGTTTCTCTTTCTGTTTTACTGTCTCTTTGTCACTGTCTCCTTGTCTCAGTTTCTTTTTATGTCTCTCTTTCTGTCTCTGTCTCTGTTCTCTCTTTCTCCCTCAGTCTCTTTATCTCTTTTTGTGTCTCTCTGTCTCTTTCTCTCTAATATCATATATTTGTAATAGGGTAGATAGCTAGATTCATAGTAAAGAAGACCTGAGTTCAAATATTACCTCTGAGACAAACTGACTCTGTAATATTGCTCAAACCATTTAAACTCTCTCCAGCCCAGACAAATATTTACTACTATGCAGAATAGGTATCAATTCACATTGCTAGAAGAATTTTCCTTACTGTGAGTTCTCTAAGTCAATGAAATCACAAAACCTATATATCTTTATCCATATTATCAATATAATTTATACACATACATAGACATGCACATATATGTATATATCTCTGCTTGTATAAGCTAAGTATATACATATACACTTATGCATAAATATGTACATACATATTCAAGTTGGATTAAATTTTGGGGGGGAATTTCCTAATATCCCTTGAGATAACTAAAATATCAAGTGTACATCAAAACAAGAAATGAAAAACTCACTGGCCAAAGGAAGGCAGAATCTAGTGATAGGAAGTGTGTAAAAATTAGGAGCTTGTGATTGCTTAAGAAACTGAGACACATAATATATGTTAGTCCTGGACTTGCCCACTGAGCTTGGTAAAGAATGAATCCTATGAGAGGTGCCTGTCCTAGAAGCTACTTTTTTTTCTCCCTCCCAATATCTATAGGAGAGAACAACTCAGCACTAACTCAGGGGAAAGGTCAATTCTACTTAATTAATCACTTCATGTAATATTCCTCTAGGATCTACCTTCCATATGTTAACCTGACTCATCATCACTATTTATTTATATATTTAAATAGAATCTACTGTGCCCCCCTCCAAAAAAATAGCTAGGTAAATACAAGAAGCCACAAAAAGATGAGTGCTTTTGGTGCTGAACTGGCTCGTTTTAGTAAGCAGATGTAGTTCATACCACATCAAGAAGAATATGAGTGTCCTGTCAGGATTATAACTAGTAGCAAATATGCCAATCACTGTTTCATAATTAATTGGCAGCTTATGCTAAAGTAAAAAAAGAGGAGTTATCAATTTTATGCACTCCAGAAAATCTGTGCCATTGATTTTGTAATTAATGATGAGTGAGCATATTTGGAGGGGAAGGACAGCAAAGAACAGGGTTTCATGAACAGAATAAAAATGTTACAGTAGAATAATCAATTTGATACACTAGATAAATGCATGCCAGATAACACTACAAAGTATTATTCTTCAGTAATGGTCAAAGAGTCAGAGACTTGATGGCAATTCTCATCTGTATTAATCCTTTTACAGGTTAAATGTCATTCTTTCTACAAATAGGGTTTGTGAGAAAAGCAGTTTTGCATATATCATGATTTGTAGCTGGCCATTTTAGATGTATTTTAATTTCTAAGATAGCTTTAAAGACTCAACTTGGATTCAATAATTCCTCATTTTGATGAGCTAGGAAAATTCACATACAGAAAAGGAGAAAAACAGATTTTTAAAGATTATAAAAATGTATGACTATCTACATGATTCTCTCTCTCCCTCCCTCCTTCCCTCCCTTCCTTTCTCTTTTGCCCTCCCTTCTTTCCTCCCTTCCTCCTTCCCTTTTTCCTTCCTTATTTCCTTCATTCCTTGCTTCCTTCCTCCCTTCTTTCCTGCTTTCCTTCCTTCCTCCCTTCCTTCTTTCCCTCCTTTCTTCCTCTTTCTTTTGTTTCATTAAAGATTTCTCCTTCACGAGAAAAAAATATTAGTTATATCTTAGAGAAGAAAATATCAACCTTCTAAGTCATAAGCTCAGTGGAAAATCTAACTTAATCCTGCTGTGAGATTTTGGGAAGCTCAGAGTTAACTGTTTATTAGATCATGCATTTATAGCCAAACCCAGTTGCTTGTTTTTATTTTAAAGATTAGTTTTTGGCCCTAGGTCAACTTTCAAGTTTTGTTTTGTTTTGTTTTGTTTTCAAATCCTCACTTGACTTGAAAAATCCCCTGACAGCATAGGGAAAATAAAGTATATCTACATGATATTAGCATAGTCAAAGAATCATTATTTGGCACACTTATCAATTCATCTTCTTAATCAGTGGAATACTTACATGGAAATATCTGAGAGGGGGAAAAAGCAATAAAATACTCCCAACATTTTATTGTATTAGCATAATTTATTTTCTTGTAGGTAATTAGGACAAAAACACAAATCAATGAATATTAATAAGAATCTATCCTGTGCCTATACCTGGGCCAGGTACACTAGGTGATAGAAAAGAAATATAGACTGGACAAAAGGTCCTTTGATATAGTACCAAATTATTTACTCTTTCCAGAACATGGTTTACCCATGTTCTTACACTCTTTTTCCATGTTAAATATTCATAGAAACACCATGAGAACTTTTAAGACTTCTTTTTTTGGCACTGATATAAATAATCAGATATAAATGCTCACAAAGTTAATGACTCTAAGCCCAGGCTTAGAGGTGTCTGTGATCATGCCATAGCAGATCCTCACCCAGTATATTATTCACAAAGGCACAATGGTTTCAAATTTTGCCAGTTTTATGCACCAACTTGTCATCTTGTTAAGAAGCCCCTTTTCATTTGTAAAATGAAAAGAATGGCAACAGATGAATTCTGACATTCTTTCTAACTTTGAAGCCCATGATACCTCTTTACCACCTTATAGAAGACATGAATGCCAAGAAGCTTACAGTATAATTGAGGACATGAGCGTTCCGTACAGCAAACCACTAGAAACAGCACAAGAATGTATTCAGTTGTGAATAGAACCCTTTTATATATAGATTGAGATATATCATTACATTCTGTTATATTCCCTCCCCTCTCCTACAACTACATACATAAAAAGTAATGAATGAAGCTAATTAGGCAAGTGATTGTCAGGTCTTCTACTACTCAGAATAGATGTCAGATTTGCATTTAGGAAACCTGTGTTTGAATCATAATACAATGACTTACTGGCAATGTTATTACAGGCAAGTGACTTAAATTTTCAGAGTTTACCTTCACCCATTTGTTTAATTGGTATAATAATGGTTGTACTACCACATGCAAAGATTATTGAGATTAAAGTGTTTTTCAATTCCTAAACTGCCCTAAAACCTGAATTTTTCTTAGTACATTTTTTTAGCTGGATGAACGTCTGATTCCATCAAGGAACTCCTGATGAGTAACTCTCCTTCTTTCATAACTGATTGGTACCTCCTCTGCTCTTATAATCTTAGAAAGTTGCCTGGCCCACTGAGAGATTAAGTGAATTGCCCAGGATCATGGATCCAGGATGTAGCAGAGGTGAGAAGTGAACCTGGGTCTTCCTGATTCCAACACTAGCTTTCTATGCATGATGTTGTACTGTCTATTGGTACTGTTCAGAGCATTAAACTTCATTCTTTTTTTGATAGCTACTAAACTACAGGATCTTGGGAAGATTGTAGCTATAGTTTACTTAGATTTTAGCAAAACATTTGATAAAAGTCTTACCTTATTCTTATAGGTTGGATGGCAATGAATGGGTGGATCCTATAATCATCACCCCAACTAACCTTGTCTGCTGTTGCCTCTCTAACCAGAGACAGTACCTAGGGGGACTTAATGACACAGCTCTGGAATACCTGTGTGACAATTCCAGCTCTGGAATACCTGTGCTTCCCGGTTGTTGGGCACTTTTCATGGTCTACTAAGTCTAGGCAGGCTCTAGGTGTGCTGCAATTTACACCTCAGCCATACAATTAACATCATCCTGATTGCCACATTCCCCTTCGCTCAACTTGCTTTCCATTTCTAAAATCAAAACCGAACCAATACTGCCATCAAAAAATAAATTTTACAAGTCCACCTGACAAATGTGTGGTTATGTAAGAGTTCGCCTGAAAAAAAGATCATAGAATTTTGAGCTGGAGATCATTTAGTTCACACCCTTTGTAGACAGATGAGGAAACTGAGCCTTAGAGAGGGGAAACAATATTACCAAAGTTGTATAGGCCACATGAGGCAAACCATATCTATTAAGACCCTGCTGCCTCCTAGGTATTGTGATAGGGGTTGTGGATACAAATACTCAAGTGGCATATTCCCTACCTTCAAACAACATGTATATTTCTGAATGTAGCTGTAAGAAGTAGGATTTGATCTCAGGTATCCTGACTGATCTTAGGTATCTAGGCAGCTAGGTGATGCAGTGGATAGAATGCCAGGAAGACTCATCTCCTTAAGTTCAAATCTGGCTCCAGATACTTACCAGCTGTGTGACATGGGAATGTTGCTTAACCCTGTTTGCTTCAGTTTCCTTATCTGTAAAATGAGCCAGAGAAGAAAATGGCAACCCACTCCAGTATCTTTGATCAAAAAAAAAACCAACAAATGGGGTCATGGAGAGTTGCACATGACTGAACAACAACACAACAACATCCTGACTCCAAAATCCAGTGCTCTTCCCACCCTATCATAGTCTACAGTTTCACTATAAGTTAACAGTGTGAAACAAATGCCAAAAACAAAACAAAAACAGTAACTCATTATCATCTTAAGCTACATCGAGAAGTCCATAATTCCCTGGATTTAGGAGATAACAGTCCCACTGAACTCTGACCTGATTAGACATCTAGCATATTGTGTTTAATTATGAATGCCACATTGTAGGTAGGCCACTGAGAATGTGCAGCCTCCAAAATGTGGAAGCCAAGATGATGATGGGTCTTGAGCTCATGTCATAGGAAGATCATTTCTGCCCTGTTGTGGAGAGGATGGGAAGTCAGATGTCTCACACATTAACAGAGATAATAACAGGCATGGGCAAGCCTTGGTATGCCAAGTCTGGTGGCCACCTCTTTGAAGGGTTAGTACTGACTTTTCTTCCTTCTGTTGAAGCCTGAAATGATTGTATCCCAAAATTCCAGCAACCTCTGTGTCTCTATGCTCCTGCATCTTTTGACCTCAATTCCTGCCCTCCACTTTACCTTAGTTAAAATAAACCAGAACAAAGATCAATGTTTTGCACATTACCATAATGTCTAATGCTTTTGTGTAGCCCTTCTAAAATATCTGAAAAAATATTGTCACTGATAAAGATCAGAAGGCATGAAAGCTGTTCTCACTTAACTAGAAGAAAAGGATTGAATTCGCTTTGTTCTATGTGAAGGAGTGAATGTTGTAAGAAACTAGATTTATATATTATAGTTTGATATAAGGGAAAAACTTCTTAACAATTGGAAATACATAAAAGAGGAAGAGTTGCCTAGTTTGTTCTTACACACTCTCACTCTTAAAACAAAGACTGGATGACCGCTTGTTGGGAAGTTATACAGAGGACTCTTTGTGGATGGGGGAAAGGAAAAGGGTTAGACTAGAGGACTTCTGAGATCCTTTCCACCTGAGAGATTCCATGATTCTGTTGTATCTCATTTAGTCAATGAGGAACTTGGAAGACAAAATCTCTAAGGGAGAGTCTAATCCTGGACCCTATGATCCAATGTTTTAATTTCATAAAGGGAAGATTTCATCTACTCACCAGCTGCTCAAAAAATATGAAGCTCAACCTCCTGAAAAATAAAAAAAATCAATCAAATAGTTATTAGTTTCAGAAAGTGTGGATAGAAAGATAACTTGTGCTTGGAAACCTGTTCTGAACTAGATGACTTACAAAGCATTCCATTTTTCTCCAGATCTATTTGTCGGAACGTGTGTGAAATTCAGGGCTATCACTATTAAAAGAAGTACTAGATTCTATCATCCAATTTAAATGGGGACCATTAGCTTGCTCTTTCCTCATATCTCCCTCAAAACAATCAGCAGAAAGTATCAGATTTAATTAAAGCAAGTATTAAGTATAAGAGTCTCCCAATGAATTAAACAGAAAAAAGTCATATTCCATCTGGCATCATAAAAATTTTCACATCTATTATTTTCCTAAACCAAACCAAAGCAAAAAAAATTGGTTCCAACATGCAAAATGACAATGTTGTATTTTTATATGTTTTATATTTTTAATGTTACTGGAACTGTGACGTTTTGTTTGCCCTTGTGATGGCGAAAACTACTCTTCCTGGAAGTGACACTCCCTGTTATTTATTATTCACATTACTTTTGTCTGTTCACTGGATTGTGATGACTCTGGAAGAGAGAGTAGGGCTGATGACTTTGTGCAATTCTCCCTCACGTAAATGTAATTCACATGCAAGCCAAGATATCGCTCATTCGTGATGTTGCTGATCTTTAAAAACAAAGGACAACAACAATGACAACAGATGGAAAGATAGACAGATAGAGAGATAGAATGAATGAATAAATGAATGTATTAGGCACTTTGCTAAGTGCCAATGATACAAATAACAACAAGATGGCCCTGAATCTCAAAGAATTTATATTCTAATAAACAAAGACAAAATATGAAAGGAGAAGAAAACTTTGGTAATGGGGCTACAGAGGCAAGGTGTCTGGTATGAAAATAAAGCAGTAACTAAAGTCAGTGGATCTGGAGTGAAGCAAGCTGCTTGGTTGGGGCCACTTGAGGAATGCAATTTCAGCAAAGACTCGCCAGTTAGCAGAATAGGCCTTGATATGGAGTCATCCTGAGGTGGACATGGTA
This sequence comes from Trichosurus vulpecula, assembly GCF_011100635.1. Taxonomy (NCBI): domain Eukaryota; kingdom Metazoa; phylum Chordata; class Mammalia; order Diprotodontia; family Phalangeridae; genus Trichosurus; species Trichosurus vulpecula. The sequence goes on along the minus strand of NC_050576.1, from coordinate 273,459,110 downwards.
ACTTGTCACAAGGTGGAGCAGCCTGGATAGTGAGTGAATCTAAGAGGTAAGTGAAATAATCATAATCCTTATCATTACTGTTCCTATAAGGAATATTGATAGGAACTCTCAGGTGAAGAAATATCTTCTACCAATTCAGAAGGGCATCTTCTCTGCAACTCAGAGTCTCAGAGAGTTGCCTGGATCCCTGAGATGTTAAGTGACTTGCCTAGTGTTATCAAGCCTATAGTATCAGCAGTGGGACTGGAACTCAGGTCTTCTCTGGCTCTAAGGCCTGCTCCCGATTGATCGATCACCAAACCACCTGTCATTATTGTAACTGTTCCTACCATTGTTATTGTTGATGTTCTTCTGATTATCCTCCTCCTCCTCAACCTCCTCATCCTCATCATCCTCTTCCATGTTATTCTTATTTCTCTTATTATCCAAATCTTTCTGACTGAAGCAAACCCTCCTTTTATGTCCTAAGTCCTTAGTAAATGTTTGTTGAGTTGAATTAATTTGAATTCAATGACATTTGTTCCAGATGCTCTGTGTCTCAGAATACTTACAGGAATTCTTATTCCTTTTAGCTACCCTCTGATAGTCTCCTAGGGCCGAGTAATCTACATGGAAGCATTCTTTCAGTGGATTATCTACTCTTCAACCTGTTTCCCTGAAGCACTGTACCTGCCTATCAACTCAATCAAAATTTCTCATGGCAGCCCTCTTGCAGGAGGATACCCCTTCTTTGAGATACCTAGCAAATTGGATCCCTGTGGTTTTCAGGTATACCTGGCTTCTAAATGGTGCGAATAATTTTCTTCCTTCCCCTAAGAGAAGGAGATGCTACCAAATGGCCTGAGGTATCATCCCTTTGAAAGCAGGTACCAATAAAAATATTTCAAAGTCTACAAGACCAAAGAGTTCTAGAGTAAGGATGATGGAGGAGTTAAATTGCTTTAGGCTTTGCATTAGGTTGAATATTGATGGAATGGATCCAGAAAGGAATTAAATCCAAATGTTTCTGGTTTCTTAAGTTTTAATAACTTCATCCTTCCTCCACTTCATCTTGGCTCAGGTTTTCATTTTAAAATGAGTCATCCTTTAAAACATTGAACATATTGATGGCATGTTTCCATTTCCTAACACATGTTCCAGACTGATATGTGACAGTAGGTACTAGACAGGGAGGGAGACAATGGGAGGGAAGCTTTAGATACAACATAGAAATTTAAAATCAGGAAGGAAATAAGCTTATATCCTACCAACCACTGAAGGAAATTCAACTCTCTAACTTGAAAGGACGTAATAATGAAGTTTAAAATAATCAGATTTAATACATGTTCACATTTTTACACTGGAAAATGATCAGACTTATACAGTTACAGACCTGAAAAAATCTCGTAAAGCAACCCATTACACTAGGCATACTTTATGTGCAAAATTTGCCCAGACAAAACAACCTCAATTAAATAGAGGAAAAGCTTTCATGTAGGATGAGTTGAGAAGCCAGTGTTATCATTTAAAAACAAAATTAAAAAGTGGTTATTCCTTGTATTCTTTTCATCTCTTTTATTTCTGGAAAAAGTAAACTTCTATCCTCTATTGGTCAATCAATCAACAAGCTTTAAATCAGAACCCTCAATCAAAAAGTCATTATAATAGGTGGTGGAAATATGCACATAAACCAGGTTTCTAACCAGGCCTAGAGCATTTTCATGAAACCCTCCTAATAGATACAGAGAATGTTGATGTGATGTTGCATGCCTGTATGAAGGGCAGAGTTGCTGTAAGAATTTTTAAGAGACACATTTTTCCTTCTTTGAGAGAAACACATGCTTATCAAATTGAAAAGAGAATTCCCTCTATTAGCTATGGAATCTCAACTAGAGCCTATCTATCCATCTGCAGAATGACTGATGAGAATTGATTTGGTTTCCAGGAGAACTGGGTTTCCCAAGAGCAATCCATGATTTGTGAAGTTAAGGTATGTCCTTCAGACTAACAGAAGCTTTCACATTCTACCTGGATCACAGGCTAGCACTTCAACCATACCACTTCCCAGGAGGTCCCCAACTATAAGAAAAGGAAATTAATGTGCTTTTAAAATAACAGCAACTGCAACAACAACAACAAATGGCCCCAAGACATGTTTCATAAAGGAGAATGATTATATTCTGAATACATTTATTCACTGCACTACAGAACCATATAAATGGATCTTCCCTCTCAAATTCAAATGTTATTGTAGAACTGTTAACTCACTTAAACAGTCTTTATTTCCCTGGGATGTGTCTGCCAAACAGTAAAATTTAAATGGGGAAAAAAAAGAAAGAAAAATCTTCATGTTGCTCGTTTTTGTGCTTTAAATACCGCCAAATGCTACAAATGCTGCAAAATCTGTTTGGGGCATAGTTGTAAGAACAGCAAAACACTGATTGGGTATGCCAATCACATTCTCCTTTTAAGATTTTTTTTCTCCAGTGAGAACATCCTTCCTTACATTGGGATGCTCTTCCTCAACCTCTCCAATGCTGAGCAGAGACTGGTCGTTTTTATCTCTTCCCCTCATATGGAGAACACAGCTACTTCTGTTCTTGCCTTTGTCTTTTCAAAACATAAGGTACTTTTCTTTCAACAGGTTCTTGGCCTATAAAGGCAGGGAGACTCTTGCCAAAAGTCAAATCCTAATCCAAGGCAGATGACAAGAGTAAAAAACCTGCCTTCATATTTTTGGATTATAAAACATAAATTCCTACCTCCCCAGTGCTCAGTCACTGTTCTGGGATTCCAAGGGTTCCATTGGCCACCATGACTATTTATCATATTTTGAATATACAGGTACAATGTGAGAGAAAGTGTGAAGGAAGAAGGATGGTGTTATGGGAACCAAGCTAGGTTCAGAGTCTAAGGAACTGGGTTTAAATTCCAGCTTTGCTGCTTATTCCGTTTGGCCTATCATTAAACCTCCCTGGTCTTCCTTATCTGTCAAAGAAGGGCATTGAACTAGATGGCCTGAAAAATCTATTTGTGGCATAAATATATGATCTTATGACTATAAATGAGGAATGCACCAATTTCTGGCCAGAGGGGGAATGTGCTACATCATTTTACTGAACAAACAAGCAATCATTTTGGTTAAAAGAAGATAATATAATCGTGTTCTTCCAATACAAAGTTCAAATGTTGTACATACATATGTGTATAAACATACATGTATGCGTATATACTATATATGTATATGATATATATGTCCACATACAAGTTTCAATAAGCATGTCTGTTATGTATTTATCCATGTTATTAATACACATATAAAATAATATAGGATCAAGCATAGATCCCCAGAGCATTCCAGTGAAGATAAAAGGCCATACTTGAGGACCTAGAGGGGCATAGGTGACCCCAAGGCCTCATGTTTCTCACTAACTTGTTCAACTAACAAGAAGATCTTCAGTAAAGTACTCTGGCTATCTACGCTCCTATGCTACTTAACATTTTTATTAATATCCTAAAAAAAGGCTTAATGGTTCTACTTATCGAATTTGCATATGACTTCCCTTTGCACTCTCTCCTTTCCAGTTATATTGCTCTATTGGCTGTTCTTGCACCTCCCCGTACACCATGTCCTATGTCCAAAATCCTGGACCATTTCTTCACTGCTATTAAAGGAGGGAGTAAACTAGATGACATCTTGTAGTTCTTCTATCTCTAGAAGCCTATTCTTCTATGAGAATAGAACTTATGTGTGGCTGTCCAGCATCACCTCCATGCCACAGTAAGGCAACAGGGGAGGACTTTGGAAGACAGATACTTTGCACACTAGGGCAATAATAATCCTGGGCTGCATGGTTTACTGGAAAAAGCCCTGAACTAGGAGTCAAAAGATCCAGATTCCCCCTCAGACCCTGCAAACTGATAGCTTGACACTTAAGTCTTCTTTGCTGGATCCTCATCCATTTGATGCCCACTAAGTGTAGGTGACCTCTTTAGAAAAAGAAACTGAGAAGCTTTTCTGGGCAAAGAAATCAACCTTTATTAAGAGAAATGAAGGTGGGGTCTACAGTCCACCCACTATGGTCTGAGACTTCAAGATACAAATTGAAAGTAATTTATAGGTTTCTTGTTTCACATGTGGTGCAACAAAGTTCTCTAGAGGCTGATTGATGCAAGATCTCATTTTGCAGGTCACAATGTCCTAACTTTGTGATGTCCTAACTTTGTACTTTCCATGATGTCTCAATGAACCCTTTGATGTCTCAATTGGCCCTTTACAAGATTTTTTTTCCTTTATCATTTTAATACAAAGATGAATTTATAGGTATAACTATTATGATCACAAACTTAAGATACACACTTTATAATGATTTGGTTATATTTCTAAGGTTAACTAGCACAAGTATTTCCTTGGGACTACACCATAGTTTGGTTACACACACGTTTTTTTTTAACCTGGGATTTTGTTTTTAACTACAAATCACACAGTTATTTCTTATTCTAATGATTATAGCTGATAAAAGATTAGCAAGGCAATAGAGTAAAGCACTCAAGGCATTGAGTAGTAATGTTTTTCCTTTCACTTCTAAGATTCTTTTTGCTTCCCTAGACTGTCTGTCTCACTTGCTGATGTCCTCAGCTCCAATGTGTTCAATTCTTATCTCTATGTAGATGTTTTCTAGATCTCTGTATCCAACTCTAGTCTCTCTCCTGAGCTGTAGTCCAGGATCACCAACTGCATTTTGGATATCTCAACCTGGTCAACCCACAGTCATTTTAACCTCAACATGTTAAAAAAACATTCATTTCATCTCAAATCTTTCACTCTTCCAAATTCCCTTATTATTGTCAAAGGTACCACCATCCTCCAAGTCAGCCATGTTTGCAACCATCATATCTTTCTCAATTCCACATTCTCATTCACTCCACATATCCAACTCATTGCCAAGTCTTATTTATGCCTTCAAAACATTACTCTTATGCTTCCCTTTCTCTAGATTCACATAGGAACAACCTTAGTCCTGGACTATTGCAGTAGCCTTCTAACTGATCTCCTTGCCTCTTGTCTTTCCCTAACCTAGTCTATTCTCCACTGCCAAAGTGATCTTTCTAGAATCTAAGGTTGATCATGACATTCCCCTGCTTAATAAGCTCCCTGTTACCTTACAGATCAAAATGAAAACTCCTCTATATGATAAATCTCATTATAACCTTGACCCTTTCAACTTTTTCAGCCTTCTTATACCTTCTCTCTTCAACACACTACATTTCAGCATGGCAGGTTTGCTTGCAGTTTCTCAAACACAACCCTCCTTCCAGGTATGTCTTTGGACTGGCTATCCCCAGTCTGTAATGCATGATACATTTTTCTCCACCTATTTCTTTGCCTGGTTTTCTTCAAGGATAAGCTCAAATCTCACTTGCAGGAAACCTTTCCTCATATCCCCAACTGCTAATGCCTTGCCCCCTCAGACTGCCTTCTAGCTACTAAGTATACATTTTGAATGCACCAAGATGTTTATATATCATCTTCCCCATAAGAATGTGAACTTCTTGAATTCAAGGATTTTACATTTGCTTTTCTCCATATCCCCATGATTTAACACAAAGTAAGCTTATGATAAATGCTCATAGACATGGCTCTTGCACAAATCTTTTATTCTTTCTGAGCCACCTACAAAATAGTCATGAAAGTGGGTATCCACTTATCTCAGGGGGTTCCTGTGAGAGTCAAATTAGATAACAATTAAAACATTACATAACCTGTAAAGATCTATAAATTATTGCTGTTCTATTTTGATATGTGTTTGTCTGTGCTGCTCCGTGATCACATTTCATGGCCAATAACAGAATTGGCCTCTTATTTCTGTCACTATTTGACTTCAAGGGGAGTCACAAAATCTCCCACCTGCAGCAAGATCAAGGAAATCTCCTTAAGCCAGTGTTGCCAGCTTATATGGCAAAAATAAAGGATGAATGGATTATAGCTTTAGGGTTGGAAGGGAATGCAGGGGCTATCTTATCCAAGCCATTCATTCTACAGATGAAAGAGCCAAGACCAAGGGAGTTTATACGACCTGTCCAAGGTTGCCTGGGGGTGTTAGTGAAGGATTTGGGCCCAGGTCCTCCTGCTCCAGAGCCAGGTGCCTCTAAACACCAATATGCTGTCCAAAAAGGGTTTCCTCTGAAAGGCAACATTTAATAGGTCTCTTCCAAAGGAGAGGATATGGCAGATGGGTTGAATCTACCAGCCTTCACATTGGCTTTTCCTCTTTCTAAGAGGGATGATCCAAATAGTTTGTAATAATGTATAATAAGGATGCTCTTGGCAGTGGGTAGTGATGATTAAAAAATAAGAAAGCTCTGAAGTAAACAGAGACATGAAAGTTATTGTTGAAGCAGGAATGAATGTGGGACTCTAGGATCCAAAACCAAGGGCTTCGAAAAGTTGTTTTGAAAGTCTCTTATATTGTCGCAATGGAATAATAGAATTCCATCATGCCACACAGAGGTTCCACTGCCCTTCCAGTTTAGTGTTCCAAGATAGTGTTCCTATATTGCAGTTGGTGGCATAATAGATAGAGTCCCAGGCCTAGAGTCATCTCCCTAAATTCAAATCTGGCCTCAGACACTAACTGTAATACCCTGGAGAAATCATTTAACCCCATTTGCCTCAGTTTCCTCATTTATAAAATGATCTGGATAAGGAAATGACAAAACACTCTAATATCTATACCAGGAAAACCCAAAATGAGGTCACAAAGAGTTGCGCATAACTGAAAAATGACTCAACAACAATATAGATTACTAGTAGTTCTCAATAACTGATAAAAACTATTTAACAAGGTTTCAATTATATTGCCATTGGCCCTAAACACTCTTTTCATGATTTCTTCCCATCATCCATCTTTTTATAAAAATATTTCCAGATGTGTCTAATGTGCTCAGATAGTGAATGACATTCGTCTATATCTCTAAGAAATGTACACAAAGCTATTGACTCATAATAACAGGTTCTCAAGATGCCAATTATATATCTAGGGTACAAAGATAAAGGTTATATCCAGGGTTTTGGTGAGATACACAATGAAATCCATGTAGAATCACATGGAACTTCTGAAATGGAAGGGTTTCAGTAGAAGGCTAACTCAATCCATAACCAAATAGGGCTGCCACTACAACATACTGGACAAGTGATAATCTAGTCTTTGTGTGAAGACTTTTATTGTGGAAGAAGCTCCTTCCTTTCCCCTGCCCAAGAATCCCATCCCACTTTAGTATAACTCTAATTGTTAGGAAGATTTCCCTAATATCAAGCCTAATTTTGTCTCTAATCTGTTTTAAAACCTTAGGATCATAGATGAAGAGCTGGAAGGGACCTCAGATATCATCTCCATTTCAGAGATAGTGAAACAAGCCTAGAGAGGTCATGCAAGTAGTCAGTATGAGGATTCCAATCCTTAGCTCCATGTTCAACTTCACTTCCATCACACCATTCTGCATTCTCTTTGCAACTTAAACTCTGTGCTCCTGGTTTTGTTCTCTAGGGCCAAAATGAAACCATCAAATCCCTCTTTTTATCTGACAGTCCTTCAAAATCTAAGCCCTCCATAACCTACACACACACACACACACACACACACACACACACACTTTTCCATTCTTCTAACACTTCACTTCCTGCCATGTACTCTTCCATCCAGCGACACTGGCCTATTGCTGTATGAACAAGACTCTTCATCTATCAGCTCTGAGCATTTTCTCTGTCTGTCCATCATGGCTGGAATGTTCTCCCTCCTCATCTCCACCTACTAGCTTCCCTGTTTTCCTTTAATTCCCAACTAAAATCTCACCTTCTACAGGAAGGATTTTCCTATTGCCTCCTAATTCTAGTATCTTTTCTTTCTCATTTCTTATTTATCACTTATGTATCTTTTTCATACATACTTGTTGGCTTATTGTCTTCTCCATTAGATTGTGAGTTCTTTGACGCCAGGACTGTTTCCTTTTGCTCTTTTTTATGCCCAGTATTTAGCAGGTTGTCCAGCACTTAGTAGGTGCTTAATAAATATTGATTAAGAAGGGACCTTAGAGGTCAACCCCTTCACTTAGCAGATAAGGAACCTGAGGATCAGAGATTTTAAGTGACTTTTCAATGATCCAGTAGGTGCTGCCTTATTGTCTGATGCAGGTTTCAAACCTAGATTTTAATGATTCCATTTCCATACCACCCTATCTCTGAGGACAGCTAAAATTTCATTCCCCATTCATTCCCGTTTCTTTCTGAGCTAAACATTTCTGCTTCTTTCAACCATTTATTATGGTATAGGCCCAAGGCCCTTTACTATCCTTGTCAGTTCCCTTTGGATGACCTTTTCCTAAAATTTGGAACCCGGAGTTGACCACAGTGCATTAGATGTGTCTGACCAAGGCTGAATACAGTGGGACTATGATGTTATTATATCTGGAAGCAATGACCTTCAATGCAGCCTCAGATCTCAGTAACTTTTTTTTCCCCTACCTTTGTTGACACACATTAAGTTTACAGGACATCATAACCTCCCTTTTTTTCTGACAAATGGCTACTAAGGCACATCTTCCCTATTTTATACTGCTGAAGTTGATTAATGGAATCCAGGGTGATACTTACTGAATTTCATTTAATAAGATTTAGTCAATATTTGAGCTGCTCAAGATCTTTTTGGATCCTGACACTGTCATCCAACATATTAGCAGCAGTCCCTCTCATCTTCCTGTCACCCAGTCACCAGAAGCTGGATCTAAGCATGAAGAGGCAGAGATAAAGTTCAAATTATGATTGAAAATGCTCTTTTCTGGAAAATTCAATGAATGGTTATTGTACCTGCAAAACACCAGTCAGTAATTATGTGTGCCTACATTTGCATGTATAAATTAATGTCTCCACATGCCCTCCATGGAACTATAAAATATTGAAGGGTATTCTAGCGTGTATAACTTATAAAAATACAGGAAAGAGTGATATGGGAGGCTCCAAGGAAAAGTTGGAAAAAGTGATTGTTTTGCTTAGATCTTATAGTGTCATAACAAATTTACATATGCTGGAATTTCATTATCAAATAGTTTTTCACTCAGGGTCATTTGAGGCGACGGTTTTTAACTGTGAAATAATGTTATCAGGAGCCCCTCTACCAGAAGTATCTTTCCTTGAATGTGATTAAAGATTGAACTTCCTTATTTTAAATTTCCTTAAGTACGACATATTGTAAGAGCCAGATGCTAATGCTGGGTAGTCGTGGCACAAATCCGGAATAAACTATACTGTGCAATAATGTCAAGTGTATTTGAGGAATTCTGGAAAGGTTAATCCACTTAAAATATCTTCCAGATTCTTCTATCCAATGGTACCTGTCATTTCCATCATTAAAGAATTATTCTTTCTGGATCTGAATTTGTGTGACGAGGGCTCCTTTTTCTAGTAAGGATAAGTCATTGACATCATTGTGTGAATTAGCTTATCAGTGATTAGTAATTTCTTAGGTACTTAGACAATAGGACAGAGATATAAGACAGGCATATTTTGATGGAGGAAGAAGAAACTGGGAGAAATATGTACAAAAGGTGGGGATTGTTGACCTAGATGTGGAGACCTGAGTTATAGATTTGGCCTTGGAGCACTGAACAAACATACCTGCATGTATGTATGTGTATTAATTGTTGTGGAAGTATAAATTCCACATATAAATGCAATGGTTATTGTACATATATACACGCAAATAGATTAGTATGCACATATGCATAATATATACCTGGGTTCATATGCATGTATGCATATGTGTGTATATATGCATATGTATATGTGCATATATGTAATATACAAAAATGTTAAGTAATCAGATAGATACACATCAATCAATTAGTATTTATTAAGCATCTCCTATGTGCCAGGCACTCTGCTAAATACTGCAGATGTAAAAAGACAAAAGACAGTCCCTGCCCCCAAAGAGATCACAATATAATTCAAACCCTTAGCTCCAAGACAACAAATAAATATATACAGGTGCACTGTATACAAGTCGATAGGAAATAATTGACAGAAAGAAGGCTCTAGAATTTAGTGGACATGGGAAAGGCCTCCTGTAGAAATTGTTCTTTTAATCGGTATATAAATGAAGCCAGGGAAGTCAATAGGAGCAGATGTGCAGGAGAACATTGCAGTCATGGGCATGTGTATGCAGGTAAGGAGGGGAGGGGGGAATTTGTGTGTACTTTTGCCTAAAAGATTATTTTATGGAGAACTTCCACAAGGCAAGCACTAACATGGAGGTCAGAAGCAGCAATATAAGGACACTCTCAAGGTCTCTCTGAAGAACTTTTGAATTGATGTGAGATATGGGAGACACTGGCACAGGACCACCCACTACGGTGTGCCCACATCAAAAAAGTGCTGTACTCTATAAGCTAAGCAGAACTGCTCTAGGCTGAAAGAAATGTACACATTTCAAGACATTTCCACTCTAAATGTTCATATGGATTATCTGATAGAGCCTTCTGAGTTTGTATTGGTCTGATCAGCTACAGTGAGATACACTGTACCTTGAGCCAAACATGATGATGTCATTTTGGTCTTTTTTGAGAATGAGGGAAAACAACAAATGTGTGTGTGTGTGTGTGTGTGTGTGTGTGTGCTCGTATGTTTGAGAGGGTGGCATGGGGGTGTAAGGAGACTTTGGCACATACCTAAAACTCTTAAGTTAGAGACACCCATGTGGGAGATGGCAGGGACCTGCTTCAGTGAAATGGAGATTTGATGCATGTGTGGACATTTTCATTGTCCTTCCACATGGTTAAGAGGAGCTTCTTTCCATTGGCTGCATAGCCATAATTATATGGATCTTTAGATCTACATGACTGAGGGAGAGCCACTCTCTTTCAGTCAAAGTCTAGGGATTCCACTCACATTAGAGAGACAATTCAGTAAGTTGATGAAGACAGAGCGTGAAGGCCATCTCCAGTTGCCTACTTGAGATTTGGGCCTAGGGTTTTGATCTTGTTTGAATTGTCCTTTTCAGTTCTATATACTAGAAAATAAGTCACCATGACCTTGGAGGATGGGCCAAATGTTGCAAGAAGTCCAAAAGGAAGTCCTGAAAACCCAAGGTCTCTGGCCAAATGTGGGTGGTGTGGGGGTAGAGAAGTACTTTAGACTTGGAACTTAGTGAGAATGATGTTATGCAGGAAATGAGCTAAACCGTGCACCTACCATCCTCCCAAGAGACCAAGGTATTGGGGAAAATCTTTGAATACTAGTTCTTTCCACACATTTGAAGTAAATATTCTTCTCTAAAAGCTAAGCTGATTGTTAATTGGTCAAAAGAAACTGGAGTGATTGAACTCTTAGATTTTGGGGAACACAGTTGGGGGAAGGTCTAGTCAATGGTATAAACAAGAGATTCCTCAGCCCTTAAAAGTACTAGGGAGTGGGAGAGGTAAAATATAACACACAGAGCCTTCAGGTAGGGTGGTGCCAGAACAATCATTGTTTGTATACATATATATTTATTCACACATATGTATGCATATCTTATACACATATGCATGTTTTTGCACATACATCATTATATATAGATCAATACAGGTATACATATAGAGCCAGATATAGAAATGAATATAGAGATGTGAATATAGATGACAGATATAGGCATATAGATTAAATATAAATATAGGTATAATTATGGTTATACATATAGGTTGAGGTTTATGTATATAACATTTTTAATCAATAAGCAAACATTTACTAAGTGTCAGACATTATGCTTGGCCCTGGAGATGCAAATACAAAAGTAATATAATTGCTGCCTTCCAAGAGTTCATATTCTCTTGAAGGGAAAATCAGAACCACTGTCACAGACAAGTTAATACGACTTGTACATGCAAAAGAAGTATACAATGTTTGGGGGGAGGGAGTTAACAATTGGGGGTATCTGAAAAGTCTTTTTGAAGCAAATGTCATTGAAAATATCTGGGGGTCAAAAAAGGCAAAAGCTCAGATGAATATCAATCCAATGATGGAGAAAAGCCTGTGAAAAAGACTCAAAATAGTGGGATGTGGGTATCAAAGTCACAGAACCCAGTTTGGCTGGTATGGAGGGTCCATAGGGAGGAATGATGTATCATCAGCTGAAAAAGACAAATTAGAGAAATATTATGGCAGGCCTAAATGTCAAATGGAGGCACTTTTATTTTATCCCAAAGGCCTTGGAGAGCCTTTGAAGCCTCCTGAGTAAAGAAGTGATGTTCTCAAATCAGTACTTAAGGGTTTCAAATTTAGCAGCTGTTGGGGCACCTAGGTAGCATAGTGACTAGAGCACCAGCCCTGGAGTCAGGAGGATCTGAGTTAAAATCCAGCCTCAGTCACTTGACACTTACTAGCTGTGTGACCTTAGGCAAGACACAACACCAATTGCCTTCTCTTCTCTCGCCTCCAAAAAATATATCAGCTGTTTGGAATGAGGATAGAATAAAAAGGAGAGAGACTGCATAAACTGAAACCATTTAGGAAACTATTACAATAGGCTCAACGAGAGGTGATTGAGGCTTATACTAGGGAGATTGTGGGATGAATAGGGAGAATGGTACAAATGTGAAAAAAAATGTTCAAGAGGGGAACGAGAAGAGAACAGCTATGGGGAGTGAGGAAGACTTAATGATGACTTCTAGGTGGTAGACCTGGGTGCCTGGGAGAATGATATTTCCCTATAGGAAACTGGGAAGTTAAAAAAAAAGGGTTTAGGAGAAAGGATAGTGATTTTCACTTTGAAAATATTGAATTTGAGATGCCTATGTGATTTCAGGTGAAGAACTCCAGCAGGCAGTTGGAGGAACAGAAATCAAGTTCAGGAAAAGACACATGGGACAGATATGGAGATTTGGGATTCATTGATATAGAAAAGATAATTGAATTCAGAAGCTGATGAGGTCACCAAGAGTGAGAGTGTAGAGAGAGAAAAATAGAGCACCCAGGACGGAGGTCTGGGCTACACCCAGGCTTAGGAGATGTCTATGGGAGACAATTCTGCAAAGGAAGCTGAGAAGAATTGATCTGATAAGTATGAAGAAAACCATGAAAGGAATTTTGCCAAAAAATCGAAGAGGAGAGACTATTCAGAAATAAAGGGTGCCTCACAGTATAAAAATGCTACAGAGAATCAAGAAGCATGAGAATTGAAAATGGTCACTGGATTGAGTAATAAAGAGATGATTGGTCATCTTGGAAAGAGCAGTTTCAATAGAGTGATTTGGATGGAAGCCAGATTTCAAGGAATTAAAAAGTGAATGAGACATGAGAAAGTAGAGGCCATAAGTGGACAACTTTTTTTCTATGAGTTTCATTGTGAAAGAGGAGAGATATCAAATGGGAGCCTGAGGGGATAGTTGGGTCAAGTGACTGTTGTTTGTTTTAGGATTAGGGGGATCTAGGCTTGCTTGGAGGCAGCAAAAAGGAACTGGTGGATAAAGAGATCTTGAAAATTAAGGAGAGGAGTTAATTTAAGGGGAAAAATTACAGAGAGAATGAAATTGGCTCAAAGGCCCAGGAAGAGAAATTGATGTTGGTAAGAGAAAAGGCCACATCATCCTTGGATACTGGAGCAAAGGAGGAAAGAATGTGGAATGAAGTGAAGGTTATTTGAAGGATAGATTTGCAGATGATCATGATGAATAGCCCTAAATGCGTAAACTAGATATGAATAGTGAGCATTTTTTTTGTTTGGGAGAATTTCATTTTATACAGGAATGTCTAGTAATTTGTCATAATCGATCATTCTCCTTAGCAAAAGAAATGGTTTGAAATCTAGATTTTAAATCAATTTAGGGAGCTAAAAATAATGTAGCAAGATGAGGAAATGTAGCAATGTAGCAAGATAGTGAAATAATGGGTGTCTGGTAAATCGTGAAAAGAATGGCAATATATAGCATCATGCAAAATGAAAGTTGAAAGAATGCTAGGAGCGAATTAGAAAGAGTGAGATTCTATTAAGTTTCTAACACGTAACAGTTGTGTGACCCTGGGCAAGTCTCTTGGACTCATCTTCTGAAGAATACATAGGCTTCAATCTGCAACAATAGAAAGACTTCCCATACTAGGAGTTCCCACTGATGAAATCTTTAGTCTTTCTATAACTCTATGGGGGGGGGGGGGCGGGAAGTGTGGCTACCAAGACAGAGAAACAGAGAGAGCTTGGAAAATGAGCCAATGACAATAATAACAAAAAAAGGAAACTACACATGAGGTTACCTTTCTCTAATTTCCAGACAGCTTCCATATTCATTCTAGACTTCAGTTGGATTCCTCTGAATTCTTTCCAGTTGGCTATGTCTCCCTTGTGATGAGGTGCCCCAAATGAAGTGCAGTATACCAGATCCCTTCTCATCAGAGTATGACAAAGGATTATTACATCCTTACCTCATGAAGTGCTATCCTTGAAATAAAAAGACACAAAATCATATTGGTTATTTGATTAAAATATCAAATTGCAGACTTATCTTCTCCTTATCCTTCATTGGCACAGGTTTCCACTATCATTGGATGTATGTGTTTCTGACTCTTTTTCCCTAGGTGTATTATCTTACACTGAAAATCATTTCACTATTTCTTATCCTTATTTTAAGAGTAAAAAACCTAGACAGATGAGGGGAGGAGGTAATCAAAAACAAACACTTTCAAAAAGGAACAGGGTCAAGGGAGAAAATTGAATAAAGGGGGACAGGATAGGAAGGAGCAAAACATAGTTAGTCTTTCACAACATGAGTATTGTGGAAGGGTTTTACATAATGATACACTTGTGGCCCATGTGGAATTGCTTGCCTTCTTAGGGAGAGTGGGTTGGGAGGGAAGAGGGGAGAGAATTTGGAACTCAAAGTTTTAAAAACAGATGTTCAAAAAAAAGTCTATGCATACAACTAGGAAGTTAGATATACAGGTAATGGGGCATAGAAATCTATCTTGCCCCACAAGAAAGTAAGGGAAAAGGGGATGGGGAGGAGTGGGGTGACAGAAGGGAGGGCTGACTGGGGAACAGGGCAACCAGAATATATGCCATCTTGGAGTAAGGGGGAGGATAAAAAGAGGGAGAAAATTTGTAATTCAAACTCTTATGAAAATCAATGCTGAAAACGAAAAATATTAAATAAATAAATAATCAAAAAAAGAGTAAAAAACCTAGCAGGTCCCCAAAAGAGAAATACTAGTTGAAGGACAGTTACATCTCATTTGTCAGATATCTGGGAAGAAGATATTTCAAATAAGTAGATGTTTGAGGAAAGTGGTTCTTAACCCTTGCAGAACCAAAGCCTTTTTAATATTATTTAAATGAAAATCTTTCTAAAGAATATTATGCATTTGTGTGTAAAGTCAAAATTTTAGGTGGCCTAAAGGGTAGGGGAAACAGGCATAGTGGGTATAAATAATATCACCAACAATAATTAATATATGAGAAGTGGTATATCATTGAAGATAGGTATGACCAAATTAATCAGTTGGTCAAATTTTATCAAGGGTTTACAATGTACCAGGCATTGTGCTACTCTGGTGAAACAAAAAGGGACAAAAGGCAGTTCATGCTCTCAAGGAACTCATAATTTGATGGGGGGATACAACAAGCAACCAAATATGTATAAGCAAGCTAAATATGGGATAAATAAGGAATACTTAAGAGATAGAAGGAATTAGAGACTTCAAAATACCCTTGAGAATTCAGCAAATATAATTTGCTGGAACTGAAACACTACTATTGACAAAAGTATTGCTCACAATCATGCCAACATAACATTAATCCATAAAAATTTAATTAATACTTTTAGTCAGTGTCATAACAGAAAAAAAAATGAGCATATTGAAGCTATAAGGAATGAATAGCTTCCAAAATATGGAGACATTGGAAGATAGCGAAATCACACGGGGACAGAACAAAGTATATATCATCCCCTCCATTCTATCTTCTATTATAATCGTTTTAAAGATGCTTTTAGAGGCGGAGCCAAGATGGCCACCTGAAGGCAGCATCTTACCGGAGCTCTCTCACAAGGTCTGTCAGATTCCTATAAAAAAGTGAATTGGAGCAGATTTGAGAGAGTCAGAAACCGTGAGCAGTCTGTGTGGGGCAAATTTCCAAGCCGGGAGAGTCTGAAAGGCCGGAGGAACGAACCTGCAGGCTCGGAGAGTGCTCAGTGCGGAGCTGCTCCAGACCAAGGCGGAAGCGGCTGGCCGGGAAATCCACGTGGGAGATGGGCTGGGAGAAAGCTGGGCGCCCAAAACCGGCAGAGATCCCCAGGACTCCCAACACAGGACGGCAGTCTGTGGGAGCGATGAGAGGCAGCGCAACGCCACCGGGATACACTGACTCCAGAGGTTTGCAGCCCAAACGTTTGAACCGCAGCTTCTTGAACTTCCAGGAGTTCTTAATGTCCAGGTAAACAGCTCTAATCCCTCCCCTCCCCACCCAGAGAATCCCTCGGGGAAAAAAAAAAAAAAAACGCTGGAACTGAGCAGAAAGTAGTGGGGCTTCAGTGGTCAAATAGCAGAAGTTCATTAGTCCCATAGGGGCAGAGTCGGCAGGGGTCAACGCCAGGAGCCCAGACGTAACCTTGCTCCCCCAGGGGAAGTTCCAGACATCAGCTCAAACAACAAACAGCTGAGACCATTGCTGAAAAGCAAGTGCTGGAGAGCACCCACAGGGAGTGAGACGCCAGGGAGCCAGACCCCTCCTCCACACCTCAGGAAACTGAAGGTTATAATTCTAGACTCCCAACCCCCAGAATAAGAAAGCTGGGACAGAAAGCCCTGAGGCCCACAGATAGAAATTCGTTGTAAAGCCAGCAAAAGGCAAACCAACATGAAGAAGAACACAAAAAAACCGAGGACAATAGATTCTTTTTATGGAGACAGGCAGGATCAAAATACAAATATCCAAGAGGAAAGTAACAATACTGTAGATACATCAGATACCTCAAAAGGTAATATGAACTGGTCTCCAGCCCAAAAAGCCCTGCTGGAAGAGCTAAAGGAGGATTTTAAAAACCAAATTAGGGAGCTAAAAGAAAATATGGAAAAAATGGAAAAAAAAATTCACGGATGAAATCAAGTCCCTAAAGAATAAGATTGGCGAAATGGCTGTGGAGATTCAGAATCTAGAGAGAGAAAAGGACACCCTGAGAGGCAAATTCAACCAATTGGAAAAGGAGACTCAAAAGCAAAATGTAAACACTAACTCATTAAAAATAAGACTTGAGCAAGTGGAAGCTAATGAATCTATGAGGCACCAAGAAGTAATAAAACAAATTGTAAAGAATGAAAAAATAGAAAAAAAATGTGAAATATCTGATTGGCAAAACAACTGACCTGGAAAATAGATCCAGGAGAGACAATTTGAGAGTTATTGGTCTACCGGAAATCCACGATGAAAAAAGGAGCCTTGACAGTATCTTCGAAGAAATTATCAAAGACAACTGCCCAGAGGTCCTAGAACCAGAGGGCAAAATAGTCATTGAAAGAATTCACCGATCACCCCCTGAAAGAGATCCCAAACTGAAAACACCAAGAAATATTATAACCAAATTTCAGAGCTATAAACTGAAGGAGAAAATACTGCAAGCAGCCAAAAAGAAGCAATTCAAATATCGTGGAACTACAGTCAGGATCACGCAGGATCTCTCAGCTTCCACATTAAAAGACAGGAGAAATTGGAATATGATATTCCAAAGGGCAAAGGAGCTGGGACTACAACCAAGGATCAACTACCCAGCAAAACTAAGCATAATTTTCCAGGCAAGGCGATGGACATTCAATGAAATAAGGGAATTCCAGACCTTCCTGATAAAAAGGCCAGAACTCAATGGAAAATTTGATCTCCAAATACAAAACTCAAGAGAGACATAAAAAGGTAACTGGGAGAAAAACCCCACAAACCTTATTAACCAATAAGGGCAGATTGTTTACATCTTTATGTGGGATTATATCATCTTATGTATGTTTTTTATGTATGTGTGTATATATATATATATATATATATATATATACATATATAAGTCATTCTTGTGAATGGTACAGCTATTATGACAAATGAAAGGGATATACATAGGTTGTGAATGCCTGTATAAATTAACTGATGTAAAGATATAAAATATAAATAAGAGATATAAAGGGAGGGCTATGAGGGAAGCAGTAAGGAGGTAGTAGAAAAGGGTAAATTACACCAAAGGAAGTGGCAAAAAAACATATTATAGTAGAGGGAAAGAAGGGAGGGAGAAGAGCAATATTTGAGCTTTACTGTCATCTGATCTAGTTCAAGAAGGGAATAACATACTCTGATAAGTTTAGAAATCTAACTTGTCATACGGGAAGTGGGAGGGTAAGGGGGGAAAAAGGGAGGGGGGTGGTCAGAAGAGAGAGGAGAAGTAGCAAGTGGGTAACAGTAAGATAAGGGAGGGGAATAAAGAGGGAGGGGTAACTGAGGAAAGCGGCAGTCAAAAGCAAAACTTTGTTGAGGAGGAGAAGGGGAAAGGGAGACATAAAAGCATAAACAGGGGGAAATAGGATTGAGAAAAAGACACAGATAGAAATCATAACCCTGAATGTGCAGGGGATGAACATTCTCACAAAACAGAAGCAGATAGCAGAATGGATTAAGAACCATAATCCTACAATATGCTGTTTACAAGAAATGCATTTGAAACAGGGGGATACACATAGGGTTAAGGTAAAAGGTTGGAGTAAAATATATTGTGCCTCAGCTAAAGTAAAAAAAGCAGGTGTAGCAATCCTAATCTCAGACAAAGCAAAAGTAAAGATAGATCTAATTAAAAGAGATAAGGAAGGACATTATATCCTGCTAAAAGGCACCATAAACAATGAAGCAATATCATTGCTTAACATATATGCACCAAGTGGTAAGGCATACAAATTCTTAGAGGAGAGGTTAAGGGAGTTACAGGAAGAAATAGACAGCAAAACTATAATATTGGGAGACCTCAACCTCCCCCTTTCTGAACTTGATAAATCTAACCTCAAAATAAATAAGAAAAAAGTTAAGGAGGTAAACAGAATTTTAGAAAAGGCACATATGATAGACCTCTGGAGAAAACTGAATGGGGATAAAAAGGAATATACTTTCTTTTCAAAAGTACATGGCACATACTCAAAAATTGACCATGTACTAGGGCATAAAAACCTCACAATCCAGTGCAGAAAAGCAGAAGTAGTCAATGCATCCTTTTCAGATCATGATGCAATAAGAATCATTTTTAATAAAGAACCATGGAAAAATAAGCTAAGAACTAATTGGAAACTAAATAATTTAATTCTAAAGAACAAGTGGGCCAAAGAACAAATCAGAGAAACAATTAATAATTTCATTCAAGAGAATGACAATGATGAAACAACATACCAAAACTTATGGGATGCAGCAAAAGCAGTTCTTAGCGGAAGTTTTATATCTCTAAATGCCTACATGAATAAAATAGGGAAAGAGGAGATCAATGATCTGGGCATACAGCTGAAAAAGCTAGAAAAAGAGCAAATTGAAAACCCACCATTAAATACCAAATTAGAAATACTGAAAATCAAAGGAGAGATTAATGAAATTGAAACCAAGAAAACTATTGAATTAATAAATAAAACAAAGAGCTGGTTTTATGAAAAAAACAATAAAATTGATAAACCTTTGGCCAATTTGATTAAAAAAAAGAAAGAAGAAAATCAAATTACTAGTATCAAAAATGAAAAGGGTGAGGTCACCTCTAATGAAGAAGAAATCAAAACAATAATTAGGAATTATTTTGCCCAACTGTATGCCCATAAATTTGACAACCTTAGAGATATGGATGAATATCTACAAAAACATAAACTGCCCAGGCTAACAGAGAAGGAAGTGAAATTTCTTAATAACCCCATATCAGAAAAAGAAATTGAGCATGCCATCAACGAACTCCCTAGGAAAAAATCTCCAGGGCCAGATGGTTTTACATGTGAATTCTATCAAACATTTAAAGAACAACTAATTCCAATACTTTGTAGACTATTTGGGAAAATAGGTGAAGAAGGAGTCCTACCAAATTCTTTTTATGACACAAATGTGGTACTAATACCCAAACCAGGGAGAGTTAAAACAGAGAAAGAAAATTATAGACCAATTTCTCTAATGAATAATGAATATTAGCAAAAAGATTGCAGCAACTCATTACGAGAATAATACACTATGACCACGTTGGATTTATTCCAGGAATGCAAGGCTGGTTCAATATTAGGAAAACTATTGGCATAATTGACCATATCAACAACAAAACTAGCAGAAACCATATGATCATCTCAATAGATGCAGACAAAGCCTTTGACAAAGTACAACACCCATTCCTATTAAAAACACTAGAAAGAATAGGAATAAGTGGAACCTTCCTCAAAATTATAAATAGCATCTACCTAAAACCATCGACAAGCATTATTTGTAATGGGGATAAACTAGATGCATTCCCAATAAGATCAGGGGTGAAACAAGGATGTCCATTATCACCCCTATTATTCAATTTGGTACTAGAAACATTAGCTGTAGCAATAAGAGAAGAAAAAGAAATTGAAGGAATTAGAATAGGAAAAGAAGAAACTAAATTATCACTTTTTGCAGATGATATGATGATTTATCTAGAGAATCCTAGAGAATCAAGTAAAAAACTACTTGAAATAATAAACAACTTTAGCAAAGTTGCAGGATATAAAATAAACCCACATAAATCCTCAGCATTCCTATACATTACTGACAAAGCTCAACAGCAAGAGATGGAAAGAGAAATTCCATTCAAAGTTACTGAAGGCACTATAAAATATTTGGGAGTCTATTTGCCAAGACAAACCCAGGGCCTATATGAACATAACTATGAAACACTTTTCACGCGAATAAAATCAGATCTAAATAAATGGAAAAATATCAGTTGCTCATGGTTAGGCCGAGCTAATATAATAAAAATGACAATTTTACTTAAATTAATCTATCTATTCAGTGCCATACCAATCAAACTACCAAAAATTTTTTTTACTGAGCTGGACAAAATAATAACAAAATTCATTTGGAAAAACAAGAGGTCTAGAGTATCTAGGATATTAATGAAAAGACATGCTAGAGAAGGTGGCTTAGCCACACCAGATATTAAACTGAACTACAGAGCAGCAGGCATCAAAACTGCCTGGTACTGGTTAAGAAACAGGGGTGTGGATCAGTGGAATAGGATAGGTACACAAGTAGGAGAAATCAACAAGTTTAGCAATCTACTCTTTGATAAACCCAAAGAGGCCAGCTTCTGGGCTAATAATTCACTATTTCATAAAAACTGTTGGGAAAATTGGAAAATGGTAGGGCAAAAACTGGGCATAGACCAATATCTTACACCATGTACCAAAATAAAGTCAAAATGGGTTCATGATTTAGGAGTAAAAGCTGATACTATAAGTAATTTGGGAAAGCAAGGAATAGTTTACATATCAGATTTATGGAAAAGTAAAGAATTCATGACCCAACAAGAGATAGAGAGCATTACAAAATGCCAAATGGATAATTTTGATTATATCAAATTGAAATGTTTTTGTACAAAACAAGCCAATGCAACAAGAATTAGGAGGGAAGCAAAAAATTGGGAGAAAATCTTTGCAATTAGTATCTCTGATAAAGGCCTCATTTCTAAAATATACAGGGAACTGAGCCAAATATATAAGAATACAAGCCATTCCCCAATTGAGAAATGGTCAAAGGATATGAACAGGCAGTTTTCAGAGGAAGAAATTAAAGCTATCTATAGGCATATGAAAAAATGCTCTGGATCACTACTGATTAGAGAAATGCAAATCAAAACAGCTCTTAGATACCACATCTCTCCTGTCAGATTGGCTAAAATAACAAAACAGGAAAATGATAAATGCTGGAAAGGATGTGGGGAAATAGGAATATTGTTGCATTGCTGGTGGAGTTGTGAGCTGATCCAGCCATTTTGGAGAGCAGTTTGGAACTATGCTCAAAGGGCTACAGAAATGTTCATACCCTTTGACCCAGCAATACCACTTCTAGGGTTGTATCCCAAAGAAATCACACAAGCGGGAAAAGGACCCATATGTACAAAAATATTTATAGCAGCTCTTTTTGTGGTAGCCAAGAATTGGAAATCAAAGGGATGCCCATCAATTGGGGAATGGCTGAACAAGCTGTGGTATATGAAGGTGATGGAATACTATTGTGCCATAAGAAATGGGGATGATGCAGAATTCGTAACAACCTGGAAAAACCTACACGACATAATGCTGAGTGAGCGGAGCAGAGCCAGGAGAACGTTGTGCACAGCCACAGATATATGGATTCCGTGAGGACCAACCCTGACATACTGTGCTCTTCTCAGCAACCTAAGGGGCAAGGACAACTCCAGGGGACTCACGATGGAGAATGCTGTCTTCATCCAGAGAAAGAACTGTGAAGTTGGAATACAGATCGAGGCGCACTACATGCTTGCCTTTTTTTGCTTCTCTTTTGTTTTTGTTTTTGGGTTGTTATTTTTTTTTGGTTCTGTTTCTTCTTTTGCATGATTCATTCCATTGGTCAAAATTCTTCTCCACAACTTGACTAGTGCATAAATTAATTCAATGCGAAGTTATACATGACAGTTATATGAGATGAGATTCCATGCCATCTTGGGAAGGGAGGGGAGAAAATCTGGAACTCAAAACTATGTAGAACCGTGTGTGGTAAACTAAAAATAAATAAATAAATTAAAATTAAAAAAAAAAGATGCTTTTAGAATGTGGGGCCAAGATGGCCAAAGAAAGTCATTAACCCAATCAGGCTTTCCTAACATTCCCCTCCAAACAACTTTAAAATAATCCCTTAAATCAAATTTTGGAATGGCAGCGTCAACAAAATGCCATAGAGAGACATTTTTCCAGCCTAAGACAACTTAGGAGGTGGCAGAGGAGATCTTTGACATTGGGGTGAGAGCTGGCCCAGAGCATCCTTAGCATAGCACTAGTGGTGGGCCTTGGAAGCAGCTGCCGTAGCAACAATAACTGTAGCTCTAGGACCTCTCAGCCAAGAAATAGTAAAGAGATTGGACAACTGGTCAGAAAGAGATTTCAGGGGGCCATTTGCTGGCACTGGGTGCAATTGGCATCGATCGACAGCTCTCTTGCCCATATGCAATTCATGGTCATAGTTCCAAGGAAGACAGGAGCACTAGTGATTGCAGCTACAGAAGAGCAAAGACCCTTCCTGGTTAAAAACCAGTGACTACAACTCTCCCTGGATTACACTACTTCAGAAGCACTGAAAAACTTGCACACCTCCAGAACTAACTCTGAAAACAGCAACACAAAAAAGCTGGAAGCTTAGGACAGTGCCTCCTTAGCCCAAGTGAACAAAACCTAACTGTAACATAAAATTGAAAGTGAAGAAATAGGCCATAAAAATGAGCCAACAAAAACAAAACTTAACTTAAACAAACAAAAAAAATGAACAAACAAACAAAAAAAACTTTGAACATAAAAAGCTACTACTGTACCTGGGAAGACCAAAACGTCAATTCAGGCAAAAATAATGTGGGGAAGCAAGCTACGTGCAAAGCCTCAAAGGAAATATTAATTGGACACAAGATCAGGAAGAATTCTTGTAAGTGTTAAAGAGATAAGAGTGGTAGTGGAAAAACTGGGAAAAGAAATGACAGTGATACGAAAAAATGTGAAAAATAATTAACAGCTTGGTAAAAGAAGTATAAAAATATATAGAAGAAAAATAACATCTTTAAAAAAACAAAATTGACCTAATTGTAAAGGAGGCACAAAAAATCACCAAAGAAAATAATTCTTTAAAAAGCAGAATTGGCCAAATGGAAAAAGAGGTACAAAAGCTCAATAAAGAAAATAATTTCTTAAAAAAAAGAATTGGGTAAGTGGAAGTTGGTGTCTCCATGAGACCTCAAGAAACAGTAAAACAAATTTAAACAAATGAAAAAATAGAAGAAAGCATGAAATATCTGATGAAATATTTTCAAGGCAACTGGCCTTGAAAATAGAACAAGGGGAGATAATTTAATAATTAATAGACTACTTGAAAGTCAACATCATATTTCAAGAAATTTTCAAGGAAAACTTCCCTGATATTTTAAATTCTGAAGATAAAATAGAAATTGAAAGAATCTATCAATCACCTTGTGAAATAGATCCCAAAATGAAAATCTCAGGAGTATTACAGCAAAATTACAGAGCTCTCAGGTTAAGGAGAAAATAGGGCAAGCAGCCAAAAGGAAATAATTCAAGTATCATTGAGTCACAAGATAACATAAGAGTCAGGATCATGCAAGATTTAGCTATATGCAGAATATAAAAAAGGTAAGGTGATGTATCTTTCATCCACTGCCAATAACCAGATCCCTTGGATGCCAGCCTTCCTAAGTCATACCCGAACTTAGATTCAGTGTCATTGCTATGAGATATTAATATGTGTAGGTCTGTGCTGAGGGCTCATCTCAAACCTCTCTCATTCTCAAATACAATACAGCTGCTATACTTGGAGAACAATTGTGCTTACTCATGTGACACCCAAGAATAGGATAGATCTTGTTCAGTATTCAGGCATAATAAAAGTAATAACAACAATAACAATTGATGTTTATATTATGATTTTAAGTTTTTGAAGGATTTTATAGATTTTTTCACAATATGTGAATTAGGTGCTATTATTATCCCTTTTTTCCAAATGAGAAAACTGAGGCCCAGAAACTCAATAATTTGACATAGGTAACATAGCTATAAAATGCTTGCAGCAAGCTTCCAGTCCAGATGTTCTTCAATCCAAGTCCAGCACCGTCTATGAAAAGATTCTGCCTCGTTTTTAAGAAAATTGAGAACAGTTTCAGAATTTATAAGACTAGATCAAGCATTGGCACATCTATGAGACATAGAATTTTAATTTATGAATTGTCTAATTGACAGCCAGGTGAATGTCAGCTCTTGATGTATTTGACTATTAAAAAGCAGACAATTTTAGCAATTCTTTATTTCTAGAAAAATAAAATGATACCCTTTGAAAAGAAAGGTTAAAGTACAGAAGAAATTACCCTAGTTTAATGTTTAGGATAGATGAATAAATGAATAGATAGGTAGATTGATGAAAGAAGAAATGATTGAATGAAAATCATTTACTAAGAATTTACTGTGTGTCAAACACTGGGTTAAGCATTGGTGATAGCCAAACATTCCTTGTCCTTAATGAGTTTATGTTACAATAGAGAGAAAGCAAACATATATGCACATGGTGTCCAGAGAAGGTTTTGGTCCTTGAAGCTCACATTATCTGATAGGTTGTTGGGGTTTTGCATGTAATATCTTGTTTTATTTTTTGCCCAGATTTGTTATTTTATTGATCTAGGGTATACCCAGTGAGGAAACTCCTGCCAATTTAGCTTTCTACCTGCTCTGTAACTTAAGGTTTTGAAAAATTGCCTAGGGCACTGAGAAAATAAAATACTTTACCTATTTTCCTAGAATCTCTCAGCCAGTATGTCAGAGCAATAGTTTATTGGATTTAAATTAAATGTTTCTGCTTCCATTTTCCATGCTAATCTTTAGCACCATAACAAGCAATTTTTATGCCTGGGATAAGTGGAATATAACATACCCAACAATTCAGTTGTGAATGTGTAGGAGGAAAGGGTGAAGACCTTGGGACACCATGACAGTGACAAAGTCATCTGATATCCACTTATCAGCGCTTGGGGGGGGGGGTAGGAAATGTATACTCTTTCCTCTTTTCAAAGAACTGCTGAGGTAACTGGGATAGTGAATCAATTGAGGAGGTGTAAAAGGATTGCTTTGCTGCAGTGAGGGCTCCGGTGAGATTGCATAACAGATTTGTAATGGACAGAGTCAGATGGCTTTGAAATTTTCTCCAGTTTTGTTTGAGGAAACTGAGGTTAAGTGGCTTGTCCAGTGTCATACAACTAGCAGTACATGAGGCTGGATTTGAATTCAAGGTTTCCTTTTTCCTGGCCCACCTCTCTAACCACTGTACTACCTAGCTGCCTTCTGTTAAAAGGAGTGACTCTCTTGATATGAGAAGGAAAGCAATAGTTTGGGAAATTAGGGTGGTATGAAACAAAATATTTCAGTGACTTTTTTAAGGGAAAAATAGTATATCACAGTAGCATGAGAATTAGCATGGTGTAGAGGATGGAGGGTTGGGCTTAAAGTCAGAAGTTACGAATTCAAGTCTTATCTCTGATACGTACTATGTGACTTCGTCCAAGTCATTTACACTCTTATTGCCTTCCAAGACTGAAAATTTTAGAGAAAGTATCTATATTAGTAGAGCTTTTCTCTGATAAAATCATAGCTCTGGATTAATGTGGTGTCTGGTACACAATTGGCACTTAATAAATGTTTATGGACTGTTTTTTTTTAATCATTGAAAACATGGGCTCAACTTCATTAAGTCCATAAATTGGACTGGAATTTATTTATAATTTTATCTCTATTCCAATTTGAGCCTTAGACCCAAATCACCATGCCCATATTCTTCAATACATATTAAAACTTAAATGTACAAGCAACCCTGGTGAAAGCATCTAGTCACTACTCAAAAGCAGCATTGCCAACACCCTGAAATGCATATCAAAACATGTGTTTAAGGCACACACAGCACATGTTATACTTTGCCTTATGGCAGGTTTTTTTTTTTTGAGAGGGGGTATATTTTTAGCACAATGTGTTATTGTAAACTAATTGCATGTTCACTGGTTGTGGCAAGTGTGTGAAAGGCTTTCTGCTGTCCTTGTTATTGGGCCAAACCACGTCTGTTACCTGGTGCTCATGCAGAGACAACTATAATCTGGGAACAGATGGGTTGACTGAGAAGAAGAGAGGAAAAGACTCTCTGGAAGAGTGTGGCATTGTGGGGGGGTAGGGGATAAAAGGATGAATAAGACCACCGTAGCATGGCAGAAAAACTGGAAGACACCAAAGAACGTCAGTGTTGAAGGTCATTCTTCTTGCATTCATTAACTATCTACACACCAAATGAGTACATGAACATAGCAGAGGAAAACACTATCCCATGATCTTAGCAAGAGACTGTCTAAAACTTTGAGATTTTACTATAACCACTTAAAACCCATTAGAATCTGTATAATAAAAAGACAAACACTTCACATAAACATACCAATAATTTAATCATAACAGTAATAATAATTGATATGTTCATGGTGTTTTAAAATTTAAAAAGCACTTTATATATTTATTTCATTTGAGCCTCATAGTGATCCAGTGAGGTATGTACTACTACAGGTACTACATCATGAACCCATTCTATAGGTATGAAATCTGTGACAAACACAAAGTAAATTTCCTATAGTCATACGAAGAGTAAGTTTCAGAAGGTGAATTTGAATCCAGGTCACCCTAATTCTACATCCACCCTCTATCCACTATGGTATGCTACTTCTCAACTTATCATAATGTGATAATGAGAGAGTCAAGATGGTGGAGTGGAGACAGCAACCCAGCCAAACTCTCCTAATATTCCCTTCCAAACAACTTTAAAACAAGCTATCAAATCCAATTATGTGGCTGCTTAGCCAACAAAAGGTTGATGTGAGACATATTTCCAACACAAGGCAATTTAGGGAATCAGAAAGAGAAGTCTGTGACACTAGGGTGGAGGCCTACCCAGAGTGCACAGAGCAGCAACACCAATGTTGGTACTTGGAGATGGCCTCACCATTGGCAGTAGAAGCTTCTAGAGCTCTTATCCTAGCACTAGTAAGAGAGTTGGATAAATTGTCAGAAAGAGATTACAGAGAAAGCTGAACTAGGACTGGGTGTGTTTCTAGGTCACAGTTTTAGGAAGACGAGGAGCACTAGCACCTGGGGTCACAGTAGAGCAGGAGACCTGATCATAGCTCTAAAGCCCAGAAAAGAGTTTGCACTTGCAAGGACAATAGGGGCTAATCTTGGGTAAAGACCAGAGGGCAGATCAGAAGAGCACTGACCATTCCTCTCCTCAGATTATATCATCTTGGAAACTCTGAAAGCTTCCAAACACCCAAAATTAGTTCTGAAAACAGCAACAAGTTAAAAAGAGAAATGCTTGGAACACTCCCACCCCAATCCAAAGAACAGAGCCCAACTTTAACATAGAGTGCAAACTCAAGAAATATCTGAAAAATAAGCAAAAGACACAAAAGTAACCTGAAAAATTAAAAAAAAACACTATGGTGGCAAGGAAGATAAAGACATTAACTCAGAAGACAACAATGTAAAAAATCAGCTACAAACAAAATCTCAGAGAAAAATGCATTTGAACACAAGCCCAAGAAGAATTTCTCAAAGTCATAAAGAAAAAGATAAGAGTGGTTGAGGAAAATTGGGAAAAGAAATGGGAGAGACACAAGAAAATGATGAAAACAGAATTAACAAATTGGTTTAAAAAAAAGAAAAAAATGAAAAATAGAAATTGACCAAATGGAAAAGGAGGCGCAAAAGCTCATTCAAAAAAATAATTCCTTAAAACTTAGAATTGGCAAGTAGAAGCTAATGATTCCATGAGATGTCAAGAAGGAATGAAACAAAATCAAGACTAAAAAAATATAATGTGAAATGACTCATCAGTAAAATAACTAAACTGAAAAATAGATTGAGGAGAGATAATTTAAGAATTATTGGACTAGCTAAAAGCCATGATCAAAAAAAGATATATGTTATTTCAAGAAATTATCAAGCAAGACTGCCTCAATATATTAGATCTAGAGGATAAAATAGAAATTGAAATAGTACACCAATTGCCTCCTGAAAGAGATCCCCAAGCGAAAATTTCAAGTAATATTATAGTCAAATTCCAGAGTTCTCATGCCAAGGAGGAAATATTGCAAGCAGCCAGAAGTAAAAATATTCAGATACAGTACAGTCACAGTCAGATTTATCAGCTTCTACATCAAAGGATCAGAACATTTGGAATATGGTTTTCTGGAAGGCAAAAGAACTAGGATTACAACCAAAAATCACCTACCCAGAAAAACTGAGTATAATCCTTCAAAAGAACAAAGGGATATTTAAAGAAATAGAGGACTTTTAAGCATTCGTGAAGATCAAAGCTGAATAGAAAATTTAACATTCAAAGAGAAGACTGAAGAGACATATCAAAAGGTAAAAATAAAAGAGAGCTCATAAGGGACTCAATAAAGTTAAACAGTTTATAGTCCTATATGGGAAGAAGATATATGTAATGCCTAAGAACTTCACAATTTTAAGGCAGTTAAAAGTTGTCCACATAGAGGGGATAAGTGTGAATTGATTATGTTAGGCTGATTTTAAAATATAAAGGTGTGAGAAAGAGGGATGTGGTAGATGGGAGAAGGTAGAACATGAGTAGGGACAATTATCTCACGTAAGACACACACAAGGAAGAGCTACAGCGAATGGGAAAATAGGGGGTACAGCAGGCAATGCTTGAATATCACTTTCACCATAATTGGTTCAGAGTGAAGAACAAATATATACACACTACTTGGGTATAGAAATCTATCTTCCCCCATATAAAGTAGGAGAGGAAGGGGATATGAGTGATCATAATAAGGGCATAAATTCTCATAAATGCAGAAAAGCAAAAGTATAAAATATACTCTTTTCAGACCATAATGCAAGAAAAATTACATTTACTACAGAGCCTTGGAAGCATAGATTAAAAATTAGTTAGAAGCTAAATATGTAATCCTAAAGAATAAGTGGGTCAAAGAACAAATCATAGAAACAATCAATCACTTCATTAAAGAAAATGACAAGAATGAGACAAACACATCAAAATTTGTGAGATGCAGCCAAAGCAGTATTTACAGAAAATTTTCTATTTTTACATGCTTATATCAAAGTGAGAAAAAGCAGAACAATAGACTAGGAATGGATTTTTTTTAAAAAAGAACAAATTAAAATTTGTCAGTTAGAAATCCTGAAAATCAGAGGAGAAATTAATAAAATTGAAAGTTGAAAAACCCTACTACACTAATAAATAAAACTAAAACTTGTTTTATGAAAATAACAATAAAATAGATATGTCACTGATTAAATTCATTTTAAAAAAAGAAAGATGGGGCAGCTAAGTGGCGTAGTGAGTAGAGCATTGGCCCTGGAGTCGGGAGGACCTGAGTTCAAATCCGGCCTCAGACACTTGACACATGTACTAGTTGTGTGACCTTGGGCAAGTCACTTAATCCCAATTGCCCTGCCCCCCCCCAAAAAAAGAAAAACAAAACAAAACCACCAGTATAATGAAAAAGATGAATGCACCACCAATGGAGATGAAATTAAAGCAATCATTAGAAGCTATTTTGCCCAATCATATGCCAATAAAGCTGTTAATCTAAGTGAAATGACTAGTTAGAAGAATATAAATTGTCCAGATTAACAGAAAAATAAATATAATACTTCAATAACCTTAGCTTAGGGGAGAAAATGAAGAAGCAATAAATGAGCACCATAAGAAAAAATCCCCAGTTCCAGAAGGATTCACAAGTGAATTCAACCATACACTTAAAGAACAATTAATTACAATACTATATTAACTATGCAGAAAGAAAGGTTGAGTCCTATCAAATTCCTCCTGTTATGCAAATCTGGTTTTTATACCTAAATCAGAGTAAGCAAAAACATGTAAAGAAAACTATAGACCATTTTTTTTCTGTATATATTTTATTTAATATTTTAGTTTTCAACATTGATTTCCACAAGATTTCGAGTTACAAATTTTCTCCCCATTTCTACCCTCCTCCCCATTCCAAGATGGTATATATTCTGATTGCCTCATTCCCCAGTCAGCCCTCCCCTCTTTCACCCCATTCCCCCAATCCCCTTTCCCCTTACTTTCTTGTAGGGCAGGATAGATTTCTATGCCCCGTTCCCCATATATCTTGTTTCCCAGATGCATGTAAAATTTTTTTTAATTTTTTTAAGCATCTGCTTTTAAAACTTTGAGTTGCAAATTCTCTCCCCTCTTCCCTGTTTCAACAATCCAGCTAGCAGCTGTTGTGGGAGTGCAAAACCAACAATGACCAGCTCACAGAATGCTGCAAGCCCAGGTTCTTTTGATCTGCTCTACTAAAGAAAGCAACATTAAGGGGTTAACAAGCTTACTTTAATCCAGCATACAAATATCATTCACCTAGTTCAAGGGAAGAACCCAGCACAATGAACTTCAGAGCAAATACAAACAAATTACAAACATCAACAGGCAGACCTTGTCTGATTCAAATGCCAATTCAGTTACCGGAGTTTAACAAAGTCCCAACGTACAGTTTACAAGCTGAAGGGCTCTTAGTTACAGCTGCCTGGAGTCTCTACATCAGCGCGCCACCAAGAGTAAGAGCCTTGAGCAAATAACTCTGCCTTCCCTTTTTATTCAGTTTCAGCCGTCATCAAATGTCATCTGAGCTACCAGAACTTAGGCTCTTTCAATTGGCTCTGGTGTTAGCACCTCCCTTGACTGGCCCCACCATAGTTACCAATTCAAACCCACGTAGGCTTAGCACCTAACAGGAGTTTGAGCCTGGGGCTTAGCACCTAGTAAGACTCAATCAAAGACACTGAATTAATCAAAGGAAACAAAGGCCAAACTCTTCAAGGATCCACAATACATTCCCTTCCCACCCTCCTTCCCTAGGAAGGCAAGCAATTCAACATAGATCACACACGTATCATTATGTAAAACACTTCCACAATGCCCATGTTGTGAAAGGCTAACTAAATTTCCTTCTATCCTATGCTGTCCCCCTTTATTCAATTTTCTCCCTTGACCTTGTCCCTTTTCAAATGTGTTTGCTTTTGATTACCTCCTCCCCCATATGCCCTCCCTTATATCACCCACCCCTTTTTATTCTCTTCCCCTTACTTTCCTGTGGAGTAAGATACCCAATTGAGTGTGTATGTTATTACCTCCTCATGTTGAATCCAATGAGAGTAAGATTTGCTCATTCCCCTTCACCTGCCCCCTCTTCCCTTTCAACAGAACTGCTTTGTCTTGCCACTTTTATGTGAGATAATTTACCCCATTCTATCTCTCCCTTTCTCCCTGTCTCAATATATTCCTCTCTCACCCCTTAAATTTATTTCATTTTTTTTAGATGTCATTCCCTCATATTCAACTCATCCTGTGCCTGCTGTCTATATTCCCTTCAACTCCTCTGATACTGAGAAAGGTCTCCTGAATTACACATATCATCTTTCCATGTAGGAATGGAAACATAACAGTTCAACTTTATTAAGTCCCTTACGAATTCTCTTTCTTGTTTACCTTTTTGTGCTTCTCTTGATTCTGGTATTTGAAAGTCAAATTTTCTATTCAGCTCTGGTCTTTTCACTGAGAAAGCTTGAAAGTCCTCTATTTTATTGAAAATCCATATTTTGCCTTGGAGCATCATACTCAGTTTTGCTGGGTAGGTGAAACTTGGTTTTATTCCTAGCTCCATTGACCTCTGGAATATCATATTCCAAACCCTTCAATCCCTTAAAGTAGAAGCTACTATATCTTGTATTATTCTGATTGTGTTTCCACAATATTCAAATTGTTTCTTTCTGGCTGCTTGCAGTATTTTCTCCTTGATCTGGGAGCTCTGAAATTTGGTGACAATATTCCTAGGAGTTTTCTTTTTGGGATCTTTTTCAAGAGGTGATTGGTGGACTCTTTCAATTTCTATTTTACCCTCTGGTTCTAGAATATCAGGGAAGTTCTCCTGGATAATTTCTTGAAAGAGGATGTCTAGGGTCTTTTTTGATCACGTCTTTCAGGTAGTCCAATAATTTTTAAATGATCTCTCCTGGACCTATTCTTCAGCTCAATGGTTTTTCCAATGAGATATTTCACATTGTCTTCCATTTTTTCATTCTTTGGTTCTGTTTTATAATATCTTGGTTTCTCATAAAGTTGCTAGCTTCCACTTGCTCCAATCTAATTTTTAAGGTGGTATTTTCTTCAGTGGTCTTTTGGACCTCCTTTTCCATTTGGCTAATTCTGCCTTTCAAGGCATTCTTCTCCTCATGGGTTTTTTGGAGCTCTTTTGACATTTGGGTTAGTCTATTCTTTAAGGTGTTATTTTCTTCAATATTTTTTGGGTCTCCTTTAGCAAGTCGTTGACTTGTTTTTCACAGTTTTCTTTCATCACTCTCTTTTCTCTTCCCAATTTTTCCTCTACTTCTCTTACTTGCTTTTCAAAATGCTTTTTGAGCTCTTCCATGGCCTGAGCCCAATTCAAATCTTTCTTGGAGGCTTTTGATGTAGGCTCTTTGACTTTGTTGACTTCTTCTGGCTCTATGATTTGATCTTCTTTGTCACCAAAGAAAAGGAATCTAGAGTTTGAGTTTGTCTGAGTTTGAGTCTGAGTTCACTTTTGCTGCCTGTTCATGTTCCCAGACAACTACTTGACCCTTCAGCTTTTTGTCAGGATATGACTCGTTATAGAGTAGAGAGTACTTTGTCCCAAGCTTTAGGGTACAAGCACTGCTATTTTCAGAGCTACTTCTACTCCACCATCACCCCATGCTCTGTCACAGCAGTGCTCCTCCTCCCCTAAGAACCGTCAACTAGGACCGCAATTTAGATACAAGCAGGGCACAGTTAGAGAATCTGCCTTCATGCCCACAAAGCACTCCTTGCATTCCTGCTCTGATCTGCTGCTTGATTCCTCCCACCGTGTAAGCAAGGAACTCTGGAACCCGCTGATGCTGGAACTCTGGAGTCAGTTTCAGGAGCTTCCTGCTGCTGCTACCGCCACAGCTGCATGACCTCCTCTACCCCCAGAGCTGGCAGCTGGACCACTCTGAACTCTATCCTGCAGTTTCCCCCTAACCTGCTCTTTGGCGTTTGTGAGTTGAGAAGTCTGGTAACTGCCACAGCTCACTGCTTCATGGCCCCAAGGTCTCTTCCAGCTGGCCGACTATGGGTCTGGTCTGTCCCAGCATGACCCATGCTGGGATGCCCTCTGCTCTCAGCACCGTGCAATAGACCTTTCCTGGTGACCATCCAGGCTCTCCTGGGCTGGAGATCTGTTTCCCTCTGCTATTTCATGGGTTCTGCAGCTCTAGAATTTGTTCAGAGCAATTTTTTACAGGTGTTAAGGGGTATTTGGTGGGGGGGGGGGAGCTTAAGCAAGTCCCTGATTTCCCGCTGCCATCTTGGCTCCACCCCTAGACCAATTTTCTTAATGAATTTTGGTGTAAACATTTTAAACAACATATTAGCAAAGAGATTACAGCAATATATAACAAAGATCAAACATTTTATCCATGTGAGATTAATACCAGGAATGCAGGGCTGATTCAATATTAAGAAAACTATCAGCATAATTGACCATATCAATAACAAAAACAATAAAAATCATGTAATATCTATAGATGCAGAAAATCTTTTTTTATTTTCACTTAATTTTATTTTCTCAATTACATGTAAAGAAAATGTTTAACATTCATTTTTTTAACTTTTGTTTTCTCAATTTTCTCTTTCCCCTCTCCACTCCCCCCTCATTGAGAAAGCAAGCAATTTGATATAGATTATACATGTGCACTCATGCATAACATTTCCATAATAGCTATGTTGCAAAAGAAAACACAGACTAAAACAATGTATGATAAAATTAAAAATATATATATGCTTCAATCTGCATTCATACAAAATCAGGTTTTCCCCCCTTTGGAGGTAGATAACATTGTTTATCATATGTCTAGAATTATTTTGGATCATTATCTTGCTGAGAATAGCTAAGTTATTCACAGCTGATCATCCTGATAATATTGGTCTTACTGTGCACAATGATCACTTGGTTAAGTTCATTTCACTTTGCATCAGTTCATATATGTCTTCCCAAATTTTTCTGAAAACTTCCTGCCTATAATTTCTTATCTACAATAGTATTCCATCACAATAATACACAACTTTCCCCTCAACTTCCAATTCTTTGTGACCACAAAAACAGTTGCTATAAATATCTTCTGTATATAGGTCCTTCTCCATTTTCTTTTATCTCTTTAGGGTATAAACCTAGGAGTGGTAGTGTTGGGTCAAAGGATATGTAGTTTTATACCCTTTGGAGATAGTTCCAAATTGTTCTTGAGAATGGTTCAACAACTTTACAACTCCAATAATAATGCATTGATGTACTAAATTTTCCACATCCCTTCCAATATTTGTCAATTTCTTCTTCTGTCTTATTGGCCAATCTGATATGTATGAGATGGTACCTCAGAGTTCCTTCAATTTTTATTTCTCTATTCCATAGTAATTTAGGGCATTGTATGACTATAGATAGCTTTGATTTCTTATGAAATCTGTCTGTATATAGCCTTTGATCATTTACTAATTGGAGAATGATTCATATTCCTAGAAATTGGCTGTAATTTTTGCTCCACAGGTTCCTGCTTCCTTTCTAATCTTTGCTGCATTGGTTTTGCTTCAAAATTATTCATATTAAATTTTTAATGCTTACTATCTCTTCTTTAGACTTAAACTCTTTCCTTATCCATAAATTTGACATGTAAAATATCCCATGCTTCCTTAATTTGCTTATAATGTGACCCTTTATATATAAATCATTCCATTTTGACTTTATCTCAGTATATGGTGTGAGGTATTGGTCTACACCTAGTTTCTGCCAAACTGCTTTCCAGTTTTCCCAGCAATGTTTGTCAAATAATTATTCCGTGTCACAAAATTTGGAACTTGGGGCTTGTCAAATACTAGATTAGTAAGATTATTTA
The DNA here is from genome assembly GCF_011100635.1 of Trichosurus vulpecula. Taxonomy (NCBI): domain Eukaryota; kingdom Metazoa; phylum Chordata; class Mammalia; order Diprotodontia; family Phalangeridae; genus Trichosurus; species Trichosurus vulpecula. The sequence continues at coordinate 273,423,343 of NC_050576.1, read as the reverse complement.
CTACTGTGCATTGTGTATCTATCCCACTGATATACCACTCCATTTTTAAGCCAATATCAGACTGCTTTGATGATTACTGTTTTGTAATACTGTTTAGATCTGGGACTGCTATATTACCTTCCTTCACATTTTTTTCATTGATTCCCTTGATATTCTTGACCTTTTTTCTTCCAGATTAATTTTGTGATACCTTTTTCTAGCTCTACAAAATATCTTTGGTATTTGATTGGTATGGCTCTGAACTAAATTAATTTAGGTAGAATTGTGATTTTTAATATGTTAACTTGGCCTACCCATGAGCAATTAGTATTTCTCCAATTGTTTAGGTTTGACTTTATGTGTGTATTCTATAATTGTGCTCATACTGGATTTATCTTCACCCAGAAAAGCTTTTGAAGAAATACAACCCTCATTCCTATTAAAAATACTAGAATCAACTTCCAGGAGCCAAGAATGGCTGAGTAAACAGTAAATCACTGCAGTTCTCCCGTATTCACCTCCAAACAACCATAAAATAGCACCCCAGAACAAATCCTAATAAAAGCAGCAGAGTCAAATGTGGTGGAGTGGTCTTTTAGCCCCAAATGCTTGGAGGATTAACAAGAAAGGTCCATTTCACTTGGGTAAAAGGGGAGCACATTCCAGGACAGGAAGTGTCCCAGCAAGCTAGCAACAGACCCCACCTATGCAAACTAGCAGGAGATCCTGAGCCCCAGTGTGGTGGAGTAGGCAAATGCCAACACACCAGCCCACGCCCCCCATGCCTTAGCATAATCAGGGGAACTGACAGATTCCAGCTCTGATAACCACCCTGTGCTTCAGTGTAGCCCTGGATGAGGGCTAAGCCTCTGAAACAGTAAGGCAATAATAACAATGTAGATGAGAATTGTCAAAATGCCTATGTAGTTCTGTATTGCAAAGTATACAAGGCTCTCCACATAGCAAGTAGAAGAAGTAAACCATTTATTCAGACACCAGAGAACCATATCCCACTAGCCATTTATCCAGTCTACCACAGTAGTAAAACATGCCACACCCAATATCACAACCTGGAAACTCGCCATCCCAAAACCTCTCTGACTCCCTGCTGAGGTCTTCCCCAAAACAAACTCATGGTACAGCTAAGTCAGCCTATTCAGCTCTAATAACCATGAGGACAGCCATAACATCTCTCTCTCTCTCTCTCTCTCTCTCTCTCTCTCTCTCTCTCTCTCTCTCTCTCTCTCTCTCTCTCTCTCTCTCTCTCTCTTTCTCTCTCCCTCTCTCTCTCTCTCCCCATTTTCTGTGTCACAACTTCCCTTTCCTGTCAGGAAGCCCCTCCCACCATGTAACTTAGGCTTCCTGTAAGCAGGTCACGTGGCCAGTTAATGGGTGGGAAATGTTTTCAAATCAAAATTGCTACTACATTCTGCCCCAAGATCTTTCTTATCCATTACATGGGGCAGTGGGAATTCTGGGATAACTGGTGTCAACAGAACTTTGCACAACAATATAACAGGGATAACATAAGATAAGTATATAAACCAATGTCATCATTCCCCCTTCAAACGAATGGGGCTTAAAATGGGGTAAGGGGCAAAGGTCTCCTTCTCCAAAGCTTCTTCCAGCTGAAATTGGACATAGAGCTGTCCCTGCCCCCAAGAGATTAAGAGTCCTATTCTAGAGGTCAGTTCTTTAGCAAGCAGGCATCTGGAACTCAGTTGATGGCAGGTCCAGGATGACACATCACAATCATGGATAGGTCCAGAGATGACACATCACAGTCGTGGATAGGTCCAGACGTGACATCCAAACACATCAGAGGGTGACATGTGGCTTAAGTGATCATGCATCTGCAGGTGGTTGGTACTAAGCCTACAGGAAACAAATCTCATAAACAAATTTAAGAGACAAAAGCCAAAAAGAAACAAAGAGACTTTCATAGCCTCATTCATGATAGAATACTTGAGTCCAAGATACAGTTTCATAACCATTTTCTCCTGGGTAGACTATTGTTACAGTATTTTCCTTACCATGTGCTATAATTTCTGCAGCCTTTGGAACATCATCTAGCTTCCGTTTTACTTATACTTTAGCTCTTAATTTTATTCTATTAGTAGAACCAATTCCTTCCTTTCCTCTGGTCGTTATTTTGGAAGGAGGGTCAGTTTTCACAAGAGGTATTGTTTCACAAGGAATAATAATCAAATGAACTATTCTATCAGTTTTATACAACTGTATAGGTTCTTCACCTAAATTCCGCAGTATCACAATAATTTCTCCTTGATAACTAGAATCTATCACTCCAACCAACATATGTATTCCTTGAGCTGCTAATCCTGGTTTAGGTAATATCCATCCAAAATGATTCTTAGGGATTCTCCTACATATCTCAGTAGAGATTTTTCTTATCTCTTTTCTATCCAACCAAAAGTTCTCTAAACAATGTAAATCATATCCCGCTGAACCAGGTATTCCTGGATACAGTGGTGGGACATCTTCCCTCACAATCCAATATTCAATACTTTGGATGTGTTTGCTGTTTTCTAATATGCAGATTTGGGGTCATCATTCTGGCCAGAGGTGTACTTCTTCCTAATGGTCTATTATTCAAATTACATAAAGCAGTGAACAAATTATCTTTCCAATGTTGATATGAATTATCAGAACTTAACTTTCTTAATTGTTCTTTTAACAATCCATTCACTCTTTCCATTAATCCAGATGCTTATGGATAATATGGAACATGATATATACACGCTTTATTGTTCAATACACAGTATCTCTTCATCTCATTTTGAAATGTGACCCATTTACACTTTGAATCTGCATTGGGGTTCCATAATATAGACTTCTAATATCTAGAGTTTTACAGGTGTTTTTCTGGGTTGCATTCTTATAAGGACAAGCCACTAGTACACCTGAATAGGTGTCAACACAAGTATATATAAATTTGCATCCTTTATCTTGAGGTAATGGTCCAATATAATCTGTCTGCCAAATCTGGGCTGGAACTTTTCCCCTTGCTATTTCTCCAGTTACTACCCAAGGAACAGTTCATTCCTTTTCCAATTGACATATATGACATTCCTCTGTTACTTGCTTTAACAATGAATAAGAGATACTAATACCTTGATCTTGTGCCCACCAGTGTATGGCCTGGACTCCTAAATGTCCAGCCATTTGGTGGATCCATTTTGCTAGTACTGGATCATCAGCTGTTAGAGTAGGGACAATATGTTCAGTAGCAATCTTTGCTAGTCAATCAGCATGTGCATTGTACTCACATTCTGGCTTAGTGAGGGGCGTGTGAGCATCTGCATGAAAAACTGCCAAATTAGTAACCAAAGACATGTCCCATATATCTTCCCATAGTTGTTTGGCCCAAACTTGTTTACCATGAATTTCCCAATTTTGATTTTTCCCCATTGGCATCCATGTAGCTAACCCATTAGCTACTGCCCATGAATCAGTGAATATATGACACTGTCCTTTCTCTGTTTTAATAGCTTGATGTACTGCCATAAGTTCAGCATATTGACTACTTCCACCTATCCCAGTACTTTCCAAAGTCCTCTTAGTACATTAGCTATAGGCCACTGCTTTCCAATGTCTTTTATGTACCAAATATTTTGTTGTCCCATCAGTAAACCATGCATGTTTCTTCTGTTCTTCAGTCAATCCATCATATCCATCATTCCATTTTACCAAGGATTGTACCAACTGTTGCCTTGGTTTATGTGCTTTTTCACTTCCATCAATGTTGATGCTTGTGATAGATTCATGTAGAGCAGAAACTCCACTTTTGCCTGTTTTCAATCTATTCTGTATACACCATTTCCATGTAATTATTCTAGCCTCTCATGCATGTCCAATTCTGTGAGATGCTGAGGTACTCATTACCCAAGTCATAATTGGAATTCCAGGCCTTACTATCACTTCATGGCCCAGAGTCAGTTGTTCAGTCTCCACCAAAGCCCAATGTGCAGCTAACAACTGCCTTTCAAAAGGTGTATATTGCAATCCAAATGAAGGTAGTTTCCTTGACCAAAATTGTGAGGATACATTTCAGATTTATTGTTTCTGCCATAAACTCCAATTCACAAAGTCATCTTGTACAGTCACTTGTAATTCCACTGGTCCACTTTGCATAGGCCATAAATTCAGAGCCAATTGTATAGTAGCTTTAGCTTCTTCAAAACCTTTACTCTGTTCAAGTCCCCAATCAAATTCATATTTTTTCCTGGTAACTTTATATAAGGGTTTCAAAATTTGTCCAAGATGTGCAATGTGATGCCTTGAATATCCAAACAGTCCTATGAACTTTTGTGCCTCCTTCTTATTGGTGGGGATAGGAAAATCTTGAATCTTTGTTGAGCTTATGGGAGAATTTCTCTCAGTCCTTTATCCCATTGTATACTCAAAAACTTTACAATTTGACCTGGTCCTTGAATCTTTGCAAAGTTAATTTCCCATCCTTTGATTTTCATATGCTCAATTAAAAGTATCAAACTCTTTTCCACTTCTTTTACATTTTCCCCCTGTATCAAAATATCATCTATGTTGTGGGTAAGCTGTATAACAGGTAACTTCAATTAATCCAAATGTTCAGGCACAATCCTAAGACAAATAGTTGGGCTATGCAGATATCCTTGTGGCAATCACATAAAAGTATGTTGTTGGCCCTGCTGCGTAAAAGCAAACTGGGTCCATTGTTTGGAGTCTATTAGGATCTTAAAGAAAGCATTGGCCAAATCAGTAACTGCATATCAAGTCCCATCATATTTCTGGATCCTTTCTATTCAGGTAACAGTATCTGGAACAGCAGTGTACAAGGGAGGAGTCACTTTATTCAACTGTCTATAATCCACTGTCATTCTCCACATTCCATCTGACTTTCATACTGGCCATACAGGGTTATCCCATTGAGAATATGAACAGACAGTTTTCAGACGAAGAAATCAAAGCTAGAGGTGCTCTAAATCACTTTGATTAGAGAAATGCAAATTAAAACAATTCTGAAATACCACCTCACACCAATCAGATTAGCTAATATGACAAAAAAAGGCAAATGATAAATGTTGGAGAAAATGTGGGAAAATTGGGACACTAATGCACTCTTGGTGGAGTTGAGAACTGATCCAACCATTCTATACAGCAGTTTGGAACTATTCTTAAAGGGCTATAAAACTGTGCATGCCCTTTGATCCAGCAATATCACTACTAGGTCCATATGCATAAAAAAAAACAGGGAAAGGACCTACATATTCAAAAATATTTGTAGCAGCCCTATTTGTGCTGGCAAAATATTGGAAATTGAGGGGATACCCTTTAATTGGGGAAAGGCTGAACAAATTACGGTATATGAATGTAATGGAATACTAGTGTGCTATAAGAAATGATGAGCAAGTGGATTTCAGAAAAACCAGAAAGGCTTGTACAAACTGATGTAAAATGAAAGGAGCAGAACCAAGAAAATACTATACATGGTACCAGCAACAGCCTGTGATGATCAACTATAAATGACTCAGCTGTTCTCAGTAACATAATTATCCAAGTCAAGTACATAGGACTCAGGAGGAAAATGCTATTTATATCAAGATAAAGAATTAATGGATTCTGAATGCAGATTGAAACATATTTTTTTCACTTACTTTATTCATTCCCATGTATTTTTTTCTTTTGATCTGTTTCTTTCATAATTTTAATGAGTATGGAAATATGTTTTACATGATAACATATGCATAAACTATATCAAACTGCCTACCACTTTCAGAAAATGGGAGGGGAAGGAAGGAGAAAAATTTGGAACTCTAAATCTTATAAAAATGAATTCCAAAATTTTTCTTGATATGTAGTTGTGGAAAAAATAAAATACTATTTAAAGCAAAAGAAAAGAAAGAAAAGAAAAGAAAGAAAGAAGAAAAAACACTAGGATGCATAGGAATAAATGTAGCTTTCCTTAAAATGATAAATAGTATCTATCCAAAACCATCAGCAAGCCTTATTTGTAATAAACTGGGAACCTTCTCAAAAAGATCAGGAATGAAGCAAAGATATCCATTATTACCACTATTAGTCAATATTGTACTAAAAATGTCAGCTATAGCAGTGATATAATAAAAATTCCAATTTTACCTAAATTAGTTTACTTATTCAGTGGCATACCAGTCAAACTACCCAAGGAAATATTTTATAGAGTTGGAAAAAAAACAAAACAAAATTCATCTGGAAGAGCAAAAGGCCAAAAATATCAAGGAAATCAATTAAAAAAAAACAACAAGGAAGGTAGCCTAGCAGTACCAGATTTCAAACTAAATTACAAAGTGGCAATCAGGAAAACAAACTGGTACTGGCTGAGAAATAGAGGGGTAGACAAGTGGAATAGATTAGGTATAAAGTATTAAATGACTGTAGTAATATAGTGTTTAATAAACTCAGAAACCCAAGCTTTAGGGTCAAGAATTCATTATTTGACAAAAACTGCTAGGAAAACTAGAAAATGATAATGACAGAAACCATGTATTAACCAACATTTTATACTAAATTCTAACATAAAGTCAAAATGGGTACATGATTTAGACATAAAGGGTGACATTATAAGCAAATTGGGGGAGCATGGGATATTTTACCTGTTAGATATATAGATAAAGGAAGAATTTGTGGAGATAGAATCACAAGAAGTAAAATGGAAAATTTTGATGATATAAATTTTAAAAGATTTTGCACAAACAAAACCAATGAATCCAAAAGAAAAATGGGAAACTGAGGTGGTGGGAGGGGATTTACCACAAGTTTCTCTGATGAAGGCCTCATTTATCAATTATGTAGGGGTTTGAGTCAATTTATTAAAAACAAGTTATATAAATAAATAAATTCCCCAGTTGTCAAATGTTCAAAGTATGAACAGGCAGTTTTCAGAATAAATCCAATCTATTTCTAGGCACATGAAAAAAATCATTTTTTTTAGTTTATACATGTGCAATCATGTTAAACATATTTCCACATTAGTCATATTGTGAAAGAAAAACAGAACAAAAAGGAACAACCATAAAAAAATGAAAATAGTATACTTCAATCCACATTAAGACACCATAGCTCTTTCCCTGGATGTGGATACCATTTTCCATCATGAGTATTGAAATTGTCTTGGATCACTGTATTGCTGAGAAGAGCTAAGTCAGTCATAATTGATCATCATACAATGTTGCTGTTACTGCATATAATGTTCTCCTGGTTCTGCTCAATTTACTCAGTATCAGTTCATGTAGATTTTACCAGGTTTTCCAAAATCTCATAATTCGATTGTCCTTTGTGCTTAGTGCCAAATAGCACTCCAAAATGGTTGAATCATTTCACAACTCTACCAACAATGCATTAGTGTCCCAATCTAAATCACTATTAATTACAGAAATACAAACTAAAACAACTCTAAGATACCACTCCACACCTATCAGATTGATTAACATAATAGAAAAGGAAAGTGACAAATTCTGGAAGATATGTGGAAAAAAGGGGGACACTAATGCACTGTTGTTGGAGTTGTGAATTGGTCCAACCATTCTTGAGAACAATTTGGAGATATGCCCAAATGCTATGAAATTGAGCATACCCTTTGACACAGCAATACCACTACTAGGTCTGTATCCCAAAGAAATCAAAGAAAAAGGAAAATGGCCTATAAATTTGAAAAAATATTTAGAACAGTTCTTTTTGTGGTGGCAAAGAATTCACAATTGAGGAGATAAGCATCAATTGAGGAATGGATGAACAAATTATGGTATATAATTTTGACGGAATACTATTGTGGTATAAGAAATTATGAGCAGGAATTTTTCTGGGAAGACTTATGTGATCTGATGCAAAGTAAAATGAGCAGAAGCATGAAAACATTGTATACAGTAAAAATGATATTGTAATGATGATTAACTGCGAAAGGCTTAGCTACTCTGATCAAGATGATGATACAAGAAAATTCTGAATGAGTCATTATGAAAAATGTTATCCATCTACAGAAAGAAAACTTATAAATTCTGATTGCCAATTGAAATATTATTTTTTCACTTAAAAATGTTCTTGCCTTTTTCTGATGGCTTAATATGGAAATATGTTTTCCATGATTTCACAAATATAAATGATATCATATTGCTTGCTTTCTCAATATTTGGGGGAGGGATTCAAGAGAGGGAGAGAATTTGGAACTTATTTTTCAATGAAGAAAAAGTAAATAATTTTTAAAAAAAAAGTCACATAGCTACAAAAATTATATTTTCCTCTGACAGAATTGCAAGATAAAAAGGTTCTATTATATATTGTCTACTAAATTATGGTCATGTTATTTTCCCCCAGATAGTGCTAATATAGCACATTTCACCGTTATTTTATACAGTCAATTGTTCAACATGTTCTGGGATTTATCCAGTCACTAGAAAGACTTGTTTTGACCCTCCAAAATTGGACACAAATTAGTTCCCTTCACCACAATTCATTGTCCTCACCATAGTTTACTGAATTTTAAAGGGTAGCAAGAGGTTAGCCAAAAGTTGTATTTTGTTTACCTTTCCCATGTGAACTGTTAATGCTGTTCACTTGGGACCACTCTTTTTCCCAGAATGTTTAGCTTTGGGATTGTTCTATATTGCCATCATGTATAATTATGCCAATTGAATCCCTGCAAATTTGAATCTAAAAATTTCTGTTTGAATGGAAAAAAATTCAGCCTCTGGTCTAATTGCAGTCCTGTCTTCTGACCTCTGTGATCACACTCATGCTTTCCTTCCAATTATGGTCCTTCTTTGCCTTTAGAAAATACAAGCCCATTCTACCAGCAAACACCTTGAAGCTGTCTCTATCTTATGCAATTAGGAAATTTTTTTAAAAAAAATTATTATTCTGGCTGGTGAACAATAACTACCATGATTTTTGGTAGTCCGGTTGGCATTTAGTGATGAATGCTGCATGCCCTCCTTCCTCCTGACTCCAAGGTGGTGAACCAAACACGACATAGAACTGCATGACTATTTCAGCTGGTTGTACTGCTTATGGGAATTATTTCTTTGTTTGTTGAATCATTTATATTAGACACCACACCTCTCTGTTTCTCCACATTTGTTTTGGTCTATTAGTCCTTATTTCCTTCAGGGGCTCTTATCAAATCTTGAAGGTAGATCTTCTAAAGTAAAATTAAATTTATAGATATTTATTAAATGCCTACTGTACCCAAGCATGGAACACTACTCCTTCCTGGAGAAGTAAAGGTGAGAATCACCCAAAAAGGAACAGAGAGGTATGGTTGCTGTGAGGAGGCTAAAGATACATAACCAATTCAAACAAGTAGCCTTTATTAAGCACTTACTGTGTTCTCTGTACTAAGTAAGCACTAAACAACAAGGAAGTCTGGAGAAGAATAGAAGTAAAAGAAGTCATCAAAGAATTCTTTTTATCATAGGAAGAGATGGGCTGATTACAGTATGGAATAACTGGCAAACTCAACCCATTCTTCCTCTTCATTATCTTTCACATCTAGCTCTTATTTTCTCTTTCCTGCCTCCATAGGATTATCAGTCACCTGCATTATTGCTCTCCAACAAATCTATGGGGTCTCTCTTCAAAACATCCTTTACCACCAATGGCAGATTTATCTTTCTTAATGTCGCTTTCTAAGGGGATCATATCACTCCTCTGTTCCAATCCCTTCACTGCACCCATTTTATTCACTGAATAGTTTAAATTCATTTGCCTTCTCTACTCTATTCCATCCCTTACCTCCTTTTCTGTCTTATGTGTGCCTACTACTAACTTGCCTTATAACTTTGGAATCTGAGACTCAGCCGTCTTATCCGTATATTTGTGATAATATGTCCATTATCTACCTCATATTTGGGGTAAGAAGGATGTGAGTTCAAAAGTTTCTTCAGGATTAGAGTATAAATGACTCAATAATCATACAAAATACAATGAAAATGGTGCCTTGGTAGTATTATGAACACTAATTATCACTAACCTGGAGAAATATGGTTGATAGACTCTCAGATGCTTCCTCTGGATGAGTGATCTAAAGTGTTTGAATACTCCCTCCAGTATTCCAAATGGCAACCTATTTGTTAGTTGATGTCTATTTGGTTTTTCTTATTTGGATTATTGGACTAAATTTTCTTTTTAATGGTTGTGAATCTCAGTTATAACATTCTAGGACTTGATGCCATCTAAAGAATATCCCATACAAATAGGAACATTGGGAAAACCTCACAGTATCTCCTTGATTTGATTTTGTTCTAGGTAGATTTTAACATCAAGAGCCAGTTTAAACAGGCCAGGTCTCACAATTTTAATTTCATGTCATAGGTTCTTAACATTTTCAACCTTTTTCATAATTTTACACTGTATCTTATCAGAATGAAAATAAACCTTGCGAAAATCCATTTGAACTATAATACGGCAGTCACTTGCTTTAATATACCTGTGTTATGAAGATGTGACTCTGAGTTTATTTGTAATATAATTTCCCCTGAGAACTTAAAGGTTTGAATTTTGAGAGTGAGGGAGCACTTATTTATAGAATTTGGGAAAACCTCTTGATTTCTTCGACTATTTAGCATCATTTCAATATTTGATAATGGACACATCATCAATTTGTCCATTTATTAATTCATATATTTAGCCAACAAAATTGAGTACCTACTGTGTGTAATGCACTGTACTAAGTCAACAGGGAGAAGTTAGATTAAATTTTGAACTGGAATATCCTTCAGGGTACCTTTACTGAATTCATTTATTACCTCTTCACAGTGCCCAGCTGAAAGCTCAGCAGACGGGAAACACTCCCAGGCAATAAATCTTAGGGATACACCCCAATACACCTGGGAAGCTGATCAGAACGTGACAGAAAATAAAAACAACCCATGCTGGGTGTAACTTGGTTCTATTTTTGAGAACCAGACTCAAAAGACTTTAATTGGGGGAAAATTCTTTTGTTCTGTGGAGAATAGTAAAAGGAAAGTGGGAGGCTGGCCAATTTTTTTAAAAAAGTTAAAATCTGGGTCTGACACTGAACTTGATGAAATAGCTGAGAAAATACTCAAGCAAGAGTCTATAGAGTCCAGCAATAAGTACATGGAAATAAATTAATTCCTCTTTCCTAGATTCCATAGCTTCTGCAGCTCTGGTATATGTCACCCTCTCTACACTCACACAGCCACCTCCTTAGTTCAGGGCCTCATCACCTCTCACATTAACGATTACAATAGCATTCTAATTGATGTCACTGACTTAAAGCTCTCACCACTCCAACACAGCCTTAACTCAATATCTAAAGTAATTTTCCTAAAGAGTACATCTGGCCACGTCACTGACCACAACTCACCAACAAACACACACAAATACACACTCCACTCAATAAAATCCAATGAATATTATTTCTAGTACTGAACACGAACTCCTTTGTGTCATATTTAAAGTTCTTTGTACTTTAACTTCTTCAGTTTTCAATCTTAGTAACCTATTATTCCCCCCCAACACACTCTCCAGTCAGGCCTTACTGTGCTACTGATGATAATCAAACTGTACTCATATGTGTTTGCACTGGCTGTACCTGGGCTTGTAATGTACTCCTTTTGTAGATCCATTTCCTTAGAATTACTGGCTTGCTTCAAGGCTCAGCTCAAAAGCTACCTTCTACAGACGACCTCTCTTGATTCCCTCCCTCTCCAGCTTTCCTTTTCCGTTAAAGTTAACTTCCATATACTCTTCCATACTTCCATATACCATATACCATGTGTGTTATAGATAGATAGAGAGATAGAATATGTATGTGTATGTGTATATGTATGTATATATCTATGCATATATAAATATGTATGTATATTTATGTGTGTACATATACACACATAAATATATATGCGCACATACATACATGTATATGTACATACAAGATATGTCTATATATGTATTTTAACATATACATATATAATTTGAAAATATATTCATTCTAACATATTAAATGTATATATATAATACATAGTTAAGGATTCAGAGTATAGATGTGGATGTGTGTGTGGATATGTGTAATATATCTCCCCCATAAGAGTGTAAGGCAGGACCATATAGAGCAGAGACTGTTTTTGCTGTTCTTTTGTATCCTCAATGTTTAACCCAGTGCCTGACCTGTATTAAATACTTAAGAAATGCTTGTTGATTAATTGATAAATTAGTTTGAATATTTCCAGAGGGAACCTATGTGTTAGCATAAAAACACATGTATGTGGATATATGTATATATGTGTGTGTATATATGTCTCCATCTCTCATTTCTTGATCGCCACCGAGCCAAATAAAATGTGGAAGTATTGTATACATGGAAATCAAGTCTTATGGAAAATGGCCTGAAGCAACATGACATCAGGCCACAGTTAATCAAAATTGAAGTTATTTGCCATTCTAACTTTTTTAAGTGGCCAAGTCCAAAAGTATAAAGAGGAAACATGGACTAGTGGATAGAAAGCTGCCCTTGACACATACTGGCTGTGTGACCTCAGTGTTCCAGGCAACTCTTTGAGACTCTAAGTTTCAGACCAGGTAGAGATCTTCACTGGTTGAAAAAGAGACTCAAAGGTATTTCCTTCCACTTGTGAAATAATGGGTCTGGTCCCATTCTTCGGGGCAAAAATAAAACTAGCGCAAAAAAATTCAACCAAGTGTCTCATATAGAAAGACTTCAGAAACTATTGTTGTCTCCCTACAATTAGACAAGGGAACCCTGAAGCTAAAACATTACAAGCATCACATTTTCTTAAATAGTTGATTTCCATCCTACAAGGCTTTTCCCATTTGATCACCATTCTCTCTCTGGCTCTGTTTTCCACGAGGCAATCATGGTGTCATATACAAATAAGCAACACTATATGTGATACTTCCCCTCCAGACAAAACATGTCAGTCATTTCACATAATTAATTTCTTAATGATCCTGAAACATTTGCTTTTTTTACCTGAACAATCTCATTCCAGCACCAGGCAATTTCCTGGAGCATTTTAAATGTGCAATGCATCTGTAAACCAAGTAAATGACACTGGAGACAGAGTAGAGAGGCGAAGTCTAGGATCAAACATTTTGCCAATGAAGTGTAAGTTATTTCCTTTGATGGTAGCAAAGTGATATATTGCATGTCACGGTTAAGCTGTAAAAATACCATGACCTTTCATCAGTCTCAATTATTAGAAATAATAGCTTCAGGCTGAGGCTAGTTGGGAATTCCTGAAGACATTTAACATGGGAAATATTATAGAATCTATTTAATGCAAAGTGCTGGACCAAACTAGCCTGGGATAGGGTTGCCTAGTTGTGATTTTTTTTCTTTTTCTTGGCATACACTGGAGCTGGTGTCTACTTATTATGTCTTTCTCTGGGTCATTTAACCCTGTTGAAGAAGCAAAGCAGCATTCTCACCAGGATGCATGCATTTTAGTGGAGGGGGTGTATCATTTTGATGCCGTTATCAGTCATGTATGCAAAAGAGAATGGGAAAGGTTCAAAATTCATGAGTTTCCATGTTTTATAAAATACTAAGAACCCCATTTGAACTATTAAATGAGAATGGTTGGGAGGAAACTGTTGCCCACCCTCGGCTAACAAAGGAAGCCAAGATGCATTGAGAATCATGAGGAGCCTGTGGCTTCCCATTTAATGCAAGGTTCAAAAGGAGAAAGCAATGGCTAATTTTAGAGAAAAAAATATTTCCTCCACTGAAACCTCTGTCAAGACTACTTCAGGGAAATGGTCCTTATTCAAAGTAGATGATGACATCGTCAGGGATATCAGAGCCAAGACTCATTCATTCATTGGGAAGGAAGTTAGGTCCCTTCCAACTCAAGGATTCATTGATTTTACAATACCATGACAACAGAAGTTAATGGCCTTCCATGGATTTTAAATACCTTGGAGAAAAGTGTCAATGCCATTGTTTTTAATGAATATGTGTACACACATCTAAGTGGATGTACTTGCCCTTGTCAGTTTCCAAAGATGAATGCCCTTCTCTTGAGGCTCTGGAGAAAATGATACTGTGCTTTTCAAAAAATGTTGCTGGAAAGTTTGTTGTCCAATTATTATAATGTTGAGTGTCTTAAAGATTCAGATGATTGGGATAGGGACCTAGGTTTTCATTAGAATAGTCATTTTTATACCAATGAAGAAACTAATTCTACTAATAATATAGGTCAGCACCTTCTGTGAAACTTGTAGTGGTGGAATTGTCTAGGACAGCGTTGTTAAATTAAAAAGGAAATGGATCCCTGATGGTTGCAAGTTGACTTAGAAAACTGCAAATTACCATTAGCTATGTTATATTGTATTTTTACTGATTTTGTAATACATTTCCCAATTACATTTTAGTCCAGTTCAGGCTGCTCTAGGAGGGCCCTCTGGCCTATAGACTGGTAATTTGACACCTCTGGTCCAGGGCACTGAGGGGTTAAGTGAGCTGTCCATCATACAACCAGTATCTGTCAGAGTTGGTACTTGGACCCTAGTTCCAATACCAGCTGTCTATCTACTATAGCATGTTGTTTCTCCATACACATAATATTGCATCTAAATGCTTAGTATGGGGGTTAGGGGAATAGTCTGATGAGATAACATGCAATGACCCATTCAGATGAGGATCACCCCTCTATTTCTAGATTAGAATGTTCCAATTAGGAGAAATTTGCCAAGATATAAACTTTTTCCCTGCCCCCCATCACCACCTCCTCTCATCAAGGTTGTACTAAAATAGCAAGCCTGCCCACTGTTGGTTGAAAAATGGAAAAGACATCAGTCATACAGACCATTCATCAGAACACACCACCCATCAATCAATCAACACAAACTTACTAAGCACCTACTAAGTGTCATGCATTATACTAGACACAATTCAAAACCACAAGAGATTGCCCCTGACTGCAAAAGACTTTCATTGGGGGTGGGAGATGGGAAAGGGAAGGTTAGAGTGTACAACATGTTCATAAATAAATGAATTAATAAATAAAAGAATGACATATACAAAATAAATATGAAGTGATTTTAGTGGGAGGGGGAGAGAACACCAACATCTATGGAAATCAAGAAAGATCTCTTGAAGAAAGTGGCACTTGGGCAGAGTCTCAAAGGGAACTAGGTGAATCAAGATGGGAAGCATCCCAGGCATGGAAGACAGCAAGTATAAGGACACAAAGGCAAAAGGAATGTTGTGTACCAAAAAATACTCCAGTTTGGCTGGAACATAGAGTGCATGAAGGGAAGTAGTATGTAATCAGCCTGGAAAGATAACTTGAGCCCAATTGTTAAAAACTTTAAGTGCCCCAAAAAGGAGTTTGTATTTTATCCAAAAGGTAATGAGGAGCCACTCAAACTCCTTGAGCAAGGAAGTGACATGGTCAGAGCTGCACTTTAGAAATATCAATTTAGCATCCATGTAGAAGATGGATTGGGGAAAGGAGAGACTGTAGGAAAAAAAGAGATCAAATGGTATATTTGATAAGGAAGAATGAGAAATAATCAGACTGAATAGCCCAGTGTTCAAAAAAAAACAAGGATGTGATCTACTTAAGGATAGGATTCCTTATTAATCAAAACCTTTGGAGAGACTGAAACATAGTTTAGCCAAAAAAAGGTTTAGATGGGTACACCACAAACTACAATAAGTACTAAATGCATATACAACCTAAATTTAAAAGAGTCACATCATTTAAAAAATGAAGAAAATAGAAAGAGGTACATTACACAATTTTGGCTAGAGAGAATTTTTAAACAAATAAGGGATAGAGGAAATAATAAAAGATAAAATAGATGCAAGGACATGAATAACTGGTATTCAAAAGAACAAAGTATGGTATCTAATACAGGTACAAAATACTTTCTTTTTTAAAATTAATTTATTTTTAGTTTTCAACATTCACTTCCACAAAATTTTGAGTTCAAACTTTTCTCCCCATCTCTCTCCTCCCCTGACCCTAAGATGGCATGCATTCTGATTGTCCCCTTTCCCTAATCTTCCCTACTTTCTATCACCACCACCACCCCTTTCTCTTATCCCCTTCTCCTCTATTATCCAGTAGGGCAAGATAGATTTCTATTCCCCATTGCCTGTGTATCTTATTTCCCAGTTGCATGTAAAAATAATTTTTAACGTTCATTTTAAAACTTTGAGTTCAAATTCTCTTTCCTCCTCCCTTCTCACCCACCTTCATTGAGAAGGCAAGCAATTCAATATAGGTTATACATGTGTAACCATGGAAAACACTTCCATAATAGTCATGTTGTGAAAGACTAACAATATTTCCCTCTATCCTATCCTGCCTCCCATTTAATCTATTTTCTCCTTTAACCCTGTCCCTCCTCAAAAGTGCTTCTGATTCCCCCTCTCCTAATCTGCCCTCCCTTCTATGTTACCCCTCTTAACCCCTTCCCCCCTTATTTCCTGTAAGGTAAGATAGATTTCCATACCCAATTGTGTTTGTGTGTGTGTGTGTGTGTGTGTGTGTGTGTGTTATTCCCTCCTTAAACCAAATCCTATGACAGTGTAAGGTTCACTCATTCCTTCTCACCTCCCTCGTCTTCTCATCCACTGTTTATCCCATTCTACCTCTCCCTTTCTCCTTCTCCCAGTACATTCCTCTCTCACCCCTTAATTTTATTTTTTACATAGCATCCCTTAATATTCACCTCCCCCGTGCCCTCTGTGTAGATAGACAGAGAGAGAGAGAGAGAGAGAGAGAGAGATTTCCTCCAACTACCCTAATACTGTGAAAGATCTCATGACTTACAAATATCTTTCCATGTAGTAATGTAAACAGTTCAATTTAATAAGCCCCTTATGATTTCTCTTTCCTGTTTACCTTTTTCATTTTCTCCTGTGTCTTGCATTTGAAAATCAAATTTTCTATTCTGTTCTAGGTAAGTTTTCCCTCATAGTTCCTTCAAAGATGATGCCTAGGCTCTTTTTTTTTGATCATGACTTTCAAGTAGTCCAATAATTTTTAAATTATGTCTCCTGGATCTATTTTCGAGGTCAGTTGTTTTTCCAGTGAGATATTTCACACTGTCTATATGTTTTCATTCTTTTGGTTCTGTTTTATAATTTCTTGATTTCTCATAATCATTAACTTCCATTTGCTCCATTCTAATTTTTAAGGAATTATTTTCTTCAATGAGCTTTTGGACCTCCTTTTCCATTTGGCCAATTCCACTCTTTAAAATATTCTTATTCTTATTGGCCTTTTGGGCCTTTTTTGCTATTTGTTTTAGTCTATTTTTAATGTGCAATTTCTTCAGTATTTTGGGGGGTCTCCTCTAGCAAGCCATTGACTTGTTTTTTTTCATAATTTTCTTGCATTGCTCTCATTTCTCTTCCCTCCTCTACTTCACTTGATTTTCAAAATCCTTTTTGAGCTCTTGCATGGACTGTGACCAATTCATCTTTTTCTTAGAGGCTTTGGATGTAGAACTTTTGACTGCCTTGGCTTCTTCTGATTGTATGTTTTGATCTTTGTCACCAAAGTAAGATTCTATAGTCTGAGTTTTCTCTACTGTTTGCTCATTTTCCCAGTCAATGACCTGACTTTTCAACTCTTTGTTAAGGTAGGACTCTTCTTCTAGAGTGGATGGTGTACTGGACCAAGCTTCAAGGGTTTAGTGTAACTGTTTTCTTTTTTTAATCACTATTTAATATTTTTAGTTTTCAGCATTAATTTTCACAAGAATATGAATTACAATTTTTCTCCCCATTTCTACCCTCCCCACCCCACTCCAAGATGGTGGATATTCTGGTTGCCCTGTTCCTGAGTCAGCCCTCCCTTCTGTCACCCCACTTGCCCCCCATCCCCTTTTCCCTTACTTTCTTTTAGGGCAAGATAGATATTTATGCCCCATTGCCTGTATATCTTATTTCCTAGTTGCATGCAAACAATTTTTTTAACATTTTTTTTTAAAACTTTGAGTTCCAAATTCTCTCCCCTCTTCCCTCCCCACCAACCCTCCCTAAGAAGGCAAGCAATTCAACATAGGCCACATGTGTATTATTATGCAAAACCCTTCCACAATACTCATGTTATGAAAGACTAATTATATTTTGCTCCTTCCTATCCTATCCCCCTTTGTCCAATTTTCTACCTGTCCCCTTTCAAAAGTGTTTGCTTTTGATTACCTCCTCCCCTGATCTGCCTTCCCTTCTATCATCCCCACTTTTTTGTCTCCTTCCTCCTTCTTTCCTGTGGGGTAAGATACCCAAATGAGTGTGTATGCTATTCCCACCTCAGGTCAAATCCAATGAGAGCAAGATTGACTCATTCCCCCTCACCTGACCCTCTTCCCTCCCAACAGAACTGATTTTTCTTGCCACTTTGATATGAGATAATTTACCCCATTCTATCTCTCCCTTTCTCCCTCTCTCAATGTATTCCTCTCTCATCCCTTAATTTTATTTTATTTTTTTAGATATTATCCCTTCATATTCAGCTCACCCTGTGCCCTCTGTGTGTGTACATATTTATATATATTTATATGTATGTATATATGTGTGTATATACATGTATGTATGGATACACACATATATTTTGTGTATATATACATATATATGTGTGTGTATACATATAGATGTATGTATGTATGTATATATGTATGTATGTATGTATGTATATTCCCTTCAGCTATGCTAACACTGAAGTCTCATGAATTATACACATCATCTTTCCATGTGGAATGTAAACAAAAAGTTCAACTTTAGTAAGTCCCTTGCAATTTCTCTTTCTTGTTTACCTTTTCCTGCCTCTCTTGATTCTTGTGTTTCAAAGTCAAATTTTCTGTTCAGCTCTGGTCTTTCCACTGAGAAAGCTTGAAAGTCCTCTATTTTATTGAAAATCAATATTTTGCCTTGGAGTATGATACTCAGTTTTGCTGGTAGGTAATTCTTGGTTTTAATCCTAGCTCCATTGACCTCTGGAATATCATATTCCAAGCCCTTCAATCCCTTAATGTAGAAGCTGCTAGATCTTGTATTATCCTGATTGTGTTTCCACAGTACTCAAATTGTTTCTTTCTGTCTGCTTGCAGTGTTTTCTCCTTGGTCTGGGAGCTCTGAAATTTGGTGACAATATTCCTAGGAGTTATCTTTTTGGGACCTTTGCAGGAGTTGATTGGTGGATTCTTTCAATTTCTCTTTTACCCTCTGGCTCTAGAATATCAGGGTAGTTCTCTGTGATAATTTCTTGAAAGATGATATCTAGGCTCTTTTTTTGATCATGGCTTTCAGTTAGTCCAATTATTTTAAAATTATCTCTACTGAATCTATTTTCCAGGTCAGTAGTTTTTCCAATGTGATATTTCACATTGTCTTCCATTTTTTCATTCCTTTGGTTCTGTTTTATAATATCTTGATTTCTCATAAAGTTACTAGCTTCCACTTGCTCCAATCTAATTTTTAAGGTAGTATTTTCTTCAGTGGTCTTTTGGAACTCCTTTTCCATTTGTCTAATTTTGCCTTTCAAGGCATTCTTCTCCTCATTGGCTTTTTGGAGCTCTTTTGCTATTTGAGTTAGTCTATGTTTTTAAGCTGTTGTTTTCTTCAGTATTTTTTGGGTCTCCTTTAGCAAGTCATTGACTTGTTTTTCATGGTTTTCTCTTATCATTCTCATTTCTCTTCCCAATTTTTCCTCTACTTCTCTAAGTTGCTTTTCCAAATCCTTTTTGAGCTCTTCCATGGCCTGAGACTAGTTCATGTTTTTCTTGGAGGCTTTTGATGTAGGCTCTTTGACTTTGTTGACTTCTTCTGGCTGTATGTTTTGGTCTTCTTTGTCACCAAAGAAAGATTCCAAAGTCTGAGTCTGAATCTGAGTCCATTTTTGCCACCTGGCCATGTTCCCAGCTAACTACTTGACCCTTGAGCTTTTCATTGGGGTATTACTGCTTGTAGAGTAGAGAGTACATTGTTCCAATCTTGAGGGGATGTGCTGTTGTTTTTAGAGCTGTTTCCATACAGCCAGCTCTGCCACACCATCGCTCCTCCTCCCCCAAGAACAGCCAACCTGGACCTGATTCAGATCTTAAGTAGGCTCTGCACTCCTGCTCTAATCTGCCACTTAATTCCTCCCACCAGGTATACCTGGGGCCAGAAGCAACTGCAGCTGTAGTTCTGTAGCTGCACCACCTCTGCTGTCCCCAGGGCAGTGACTGAACCATGAACTGACTTTCACTCTGTCCCCACAGCTCTTCCCACTAACCTTCTCTGTTGTCTTTGGTGTTTGTGGGTTGAGAAGTCTGGTAACTGCCACAGTTCACTGATTCAGGGTGCTAGGGCCTGTTCCACCTGGCTCCCTGTCTGGTTGGTCTGGGCACAGCCCACACTGGGCTCTGCTTTGCTCCTCTCCCAGCTCCGTGCATGATAGACCTTACCCAGTGACCATCCAGGCTGTCCTGTGCTGGAGCCCTGCTTCCCTCTGCTATTTTGTGGGTTCTGCAGTTCTAGAATTTGTTCAGAGACATTTTTATTGGTGTTCGGAGCATCCTGGGGGAGAGTCCTAGGCAAATCCCTGCTTTCCAGCCACTATCTTGGCTCTGTCCCCCTGTGCAGCTGTTTTCAAAGATACTTCTAGGGAGACGTAAATGTTCGGTTCTTCCAAGTTGATATGATCAAAGGAGAGGTGTTTACTGCTCTCCTGGTTTGTGCTCTGGTCTGTGAGTGACCACAAGCACTGTTTGTGACTGTT
The DNA here is from genome assembly GCF_011100635.1 of Trichosurus vulpecula. NCBI lineage: Eukaryota > Metazoa > Chordata > Mammalia > Diprotodontia > Phalangeridae > Trichosurus > Trichosurus vulpecula. The sequence continues at coordinate 273,402,629 of NC_050576.1, read as the reverse complement.
GGACTGTGAGGAGGATTCCTTCTCCACCAATGCAACAAACTCTGCTGCACTAGCTCTCTTCCTTGTCCCAGGTCTACCATCCAGGACTGCATCCCAGATCCAAAAAGGGCAAAGCAAGAGTATCCTGCTTCAGTGCCAGCAAAGAGATCCCTGTCATCCCTATCTGATCAGTTGCTGAGTGTCCCCACCTCATTTGGGATGAGAGCTCTTGAAGCATCTGCTTCTGCCACTGCTGCCACCACCCTTTGGCTGGGACCTGACTGCCCTTCTCTCTCACCTGAGTCCAACAGATCTTTCCCACTGACCTTCCAAGTTGTCTTCAGATTTTGTGGGTTGAGAAGTCTGGAAACTGCCACAGCTGCCAGTGATTCAGTCCCCTGAGGCCTGCTCCAGGTTTGCTGGCCCAGTCCATGCTGGTATGTCCAGTTGATCTGCACTCCTCTCCCAGCCCATTGCAACAGATCTTTCCAGTCGACCTTCCAGTTTGTCTTGGTCTGGAAATATGTTTCATACCCTTGTTTTGTGGGTTGCACTGTTCTAGAATTAAATTAGTCATTTTTACAGGTATTTGAAGGAGTTTGAGGGAGAGCTCAAGCAAGTCCTTGCTTTTACTCCATCATCTTGTCTCCACCCCCTACAAAATACTTTTGACGAGAACACTAGTACCAGGGGAAAGGATATGGGGCAAGATCCAGGTAGGCTTTCTTTTTGACATAATTCCCAAGCTGAGTTTTGGAGAAACTTAGGTATTCTAAGATTTGGAGGTGAGAAGAGAATACAGTCAGGCATAGGGGAAAGTATATGCCAAGGGGTGGATACAGGAGTTCAGATGCATTGTACAGGAACAATATGACTATTTGGCTTGAACATGAATCATGATATACAAGAATCCTAAAGAGGTAGGCTAGGGACAGCTTGTAAAAGGTTTTGAAGATAAACTTGAGAACTTAGTGCTTTATTTTAGAGACAAGTGGAAGCTACTGGAAGCACATGAACAAACAAGAGACATGTTCAGAGTTGTGCTCTAGGAAACAGTAATTTAAGAACTATACAATGCAAAGTCTGGAGAAGACAGAGGCTCAAGGCAAGGAGATCCATTACTAGGTTATCCCAATGATCCAGGAAAGAGGTGATGAGTGTCTGCACTACAATGGTGACTAAGGAGATGGATAGAAAAGGATATGTGTAAATAATGTTGTAGATCTAGAATTTAAAAGCCTTGTCAACTTGGTTACGGGAATGAGTGAACAGGAAGAAAGGAGAGTTATCCTAATATTGTCAAGTTAGTTGACAAAAAGGAGGGCAATAAACTAAAAGGGTCACAGACACACTTTCTGAGGTTGCAAAAAACTAAAAGGAAAGAAAGTATTTGTCATTGACTGGGAAATAGCTAAAACTAGTTTACAGGAATGTAATGGAATAGTGTTCAGCTACAAGAAATTATGAAAGGAGTAATTCAGAGAAACATGGGAAGGCTTAGATGCCAATACAGAATGAATGAAAATGAATACAGAAAATAATACATGTAGCAACTACAACAATGTAAATGAAAGGAATAATAAAACAAAGGTAAGCATTGTGCCATTGTTACACATAAATTTGGTTCCAAAGACTCATTTGGAAGTGTATCTTCTTTCTTTTATTTGTGAGGTAGTAGACTATGGACGTGGCATTCTGTTCATGTAGTCAAATATGGCAAAACCATTGCATATTTTTGCTTAATTGTGTGTTTCTTTTCCTTGTTACAAGGTAAAGTGCACTGGGTGGAGGATAAAAAAGGAGTATATTGGGAAATGATTGATGTAAAAAAGGCATCAATAAAAGTCAAAATAGAATAGAATAAAACAAAATGGGTCCTATAGCAAAACAACAGAAAATAATTTAATGGAGAAACTAGAAAGCTGACAATTATAATCTTAAGGATGAATGAAGTAAGCTACAATAAATGACCTATTGTGATAATAATGATAATAATGAACATTTACATAATACTATGTGCCAGGCACTTTACAGTTATTATCTCATTTAATTCTTCCAACAACCCTGGCAGGTGGGTGCTGTTATTATCCCCATCGTACAGATAAGGAAACTGAAGCAGAAAAAAGGTGTTACTTGCCCAGGGTCTTACAGATAGTTAGTGTCTGTGACTAGATTTGAATTCTGGTCTTCCTGACTCCAGATGCACTGAGCCACCTCACTCCTCCTGTATGTGTGTTAAAATATTATTTCTTTTACATTGGAGTTGGGGGAAGGATTTTTAAGGGAAATTATGGTGGCATACAAAGAAAAGACATCAATAAAACATAAAAGAGCCTTTAATAATTGGTATTAACATTGTCCAAAAAACAAACATTAAAAAATTAAATAAGGTTCCTATATCTGTTTGCTTCCTTCCTGGGGTAGCTCAGTAAATGCCGAACAAATATCAATAATAAGAATGTGGTTGGGTAGCCATGGCCTGGAATCATTATAGGTGGCACAAATGTCACCTGATGAATTTCCATAATACACTAGAAGGAGTGATCAGAATAGGTTTCCTGTCACAAATGGCTCTTGAGTAGAGATTGAAGGGAAGCTGGGTAGGTATTCTAGGAGGCAGAGGTAAACAGGAGTAAATTTCAAGCATAGGAGACGGTCTGTGCAAAAGCATGGGGATAGGAGATGAAATGCTATGTATAAGAAACAGTAAGCTGTCCAGGTTGGTAAAGTCATGTTCAATAAGTCTGGGAATATGGTCTGGAGCCAGATTTTGAAGGGTTTTAAAACCAAAGAGAAGGTTATATTTTGTTGTGGAGACACCAGGCAAAGGTAATTTCTCTGACAATTTCTTGTTCTCCTTGGAGGAAGAGTTCAGGTGTCAGCAGCCTGAGTAAATTCCTTTGCTACTTATTGTAAAGTGTGGCTGGTTTTGTGATATTGCATTCTATTGTATTCTGTTTCCCTAGAGTCAATGAAACCAATTCAATAGATATTTCAGAAGGGCCTATCTCCTTTCAGAATATGCGAAGCACCTTTCTAGGTGTAGGGGATGAAATGCTAAAACAATAATGCAGGCCCTGCCCTCAGGGAGCTTATGTTAATTCTACTGATGGAAGAAGGAAACATATAATACACATATAAAAATAATACATACCACCGTACATTAATAATAAACAATTAAGAGCAATGGTCATTGGATTCAGGAGACAACTGGATTTAAATCCCTTTTCAGGCAATTGCTAGCTGTGTGACCACAGATAAGTCATTTAATTTCCACAAGCCTGGAGTTTCCTCATCTTGAAAATGGGAAGAATGATAAAATTGTCTACAGTACAGGGTTTTTATGAGAGTCAAATGAGAAAATGCATAGAAATTGAAGATGTCTTGTAAGTGTGAACTATTAACAAGGTAGTATGTGATATAAGCAAGGGAGATAACAGGGCAAGTACTTGAGGAATATTATTACTGTCAGCTGGGTGGGTGAGAATGGAGAATTAAGCTTGGAACCCAATCTAAGCCTTAAAAAGGTAGGCATATTATTGTGAAAGAAAGATAATCCAAGGACAGAAACACAGACAGAAGATACCATGTACCAAGAAAAGTTATTCAGAGGAAGGCATGTCAGCTCAAGAGGAAAACAATCCCACCTATGACATTTATTTTATGCAAATTAGCGACACTCAATAGAAATTTGCTAAGTGAAGTGGAATCCTAATCTATCCCAAAGATATTTTAAATTTGGGAATTACTGCATAATTCTGCTGTCCCACTACTTTTCTTTTTCTTTTCTTCCTTTCTTCTTTTCTTTTTTTTTTAAAGACTGGATCTCCCTATCTTGCCTAGATTGGAAGCACAACATACTCATAAGAACAATTTCATTGTTGATTGATGCAGAAGCTTTGTTCTGCTTTGTTTTTGACCTGGGTTGTTTCAAACTTCCTCAGGCAGCCTAGGATTCCCCCAGTCCTGAGGGCTTACAATAATGGTACCAAACTTATTCTGGATACCCCTTCAGCTTTAACTCTGGTGCAACTCAGAATTCCCAAACTCAAGTGATCCACCAGCCTCATCTTTCCCTATTGCAGAGAATACAGTGTGTGTCACCATGCCTAACTTCTTGTTAAATCTTCTGAAGGAGACTCCATGTGTTGTTTCACCTAAGGATTATTGCTTCAATTGTCTTTGCATCCCCAATGTCTGGCACATAGTAGGGGTCTTAGTTAAAGTTTGTTGGTGATGATGATTTCTGAATCCAAGAGTGTGATTCTGAGCGAGCAAAGAGAATGTACCCCCAGGTACCTTTAGAACAAATATCTAAAGAATATGAGTCTGCAGATAGCCCCTGCATATTAGTTTTCATAAAAATTGACTTTGATATAAAGAGTTTTAAGTGTACATGTCATAACAGGTATCAGGTAGACAACTCATACTATCTCATTTATTTTGGAAGAAGCCTCTTAAGAACATATGATTTATAGCTTGACAAATAATGACATCATTCAGTGGCCTCTTGTGTGATATGTTTTTAAAACGCAAAGATAAACTTCACTTAAGAGGGGATATTTGTTTGTTGGTTCCCAAAGCTATTTGGACATGTTTCTGAAGATAATATCTTTTGTAATTTGTCCTCTGCCCTTATTTACAACCAAGGTTTTTGCTCTAGGAGATAAAGTGTGTTATACATCACTTTCCGTGGCCTGGGAGAGACCCATGATAGGCAAGTCAGTCATGAAAAAGAACTTTCAGATTCTTTCCCATGGCTTCATTTCAGGCAAATTATGCTTCCAGAGTATGTTACCAATCCATATTTTCTTGACCTGGTAACGAAATCTTTCCTTGACAGCTGACAGAATCCCTCCCATAAGAATTTCCTCTCTGGGAACTCACTGAAGGGGAATTTCTGGGCATAAATATCCTTTCTCATATGCATCCCAACAAAACCCATTCAGATGGACATATCTTCTAAACATAACTCCTCTCTGCTGGCCACCAAACACTGGACAGCCTATTTGTAGGAGTGATGTTGACTGAACCAATACAATACAATCAGTCACCTGATGGGATGGATTATCTGATTATTGTGTCCATGCCAGCACCATATTGTCCCAGGACTGCATTATTGCACATAGTGGGCTGTCTGTTAAGAAAATGGTTTTGTGTTATAAAGTTCCCATCCAGCCCTGGTGTCACCATGGCCTAAAATCTATAAGTAACTGGTCATTGTTGGGGAAGGAAGAGGACTTTGGGTAGTATGAGTTGATTTCTATGAAGTAGAAGTAGTGTTAGTTCAAAATCTAATGCATGGAGATAATTTTATCGATCATAAGATCTTAGGATTACAGCTATGTACAGAAGGGACCTTAAAGGTCATCTAGTCTAACCCTTTCATTTTGTAGATTAAGAAACTGAGGCTCAGAGATATGAGTACCTTGCCCAAAATCACACAAGTAAAAGTAGGATTTTAACCCAAATCTAGTCTTCTTTTCATGAATAATTCAACAATGGATATTATTATTTGGTGGGAAGACAGTTAGCAGCTGAAATCTTAATGTCATATAATAGTACCAAGATGACCAAACCGCATGCTGCACATGGGTTATTTGAAATGTTTGAGGGAAACACAATGATGCTTGATATATGTTGGACCACATTCAAAATACTAGCTTGAGGAAGTTCACAGTTTCAACATTAGATTAAGCTACATTCCTCTCAGTGATGTTCTCAAATGTTTGAAATATGTTGTGTTTACTTGAGCTTTTGGCTATTCCAATAACTTCCCAAACTTTCTGGTTTGTGACGTCATATCTTTGAGAAGTTGGATTTGGGGCTATTGCTGTGATAAAAAACAAGAGTCGTATAAAAATTAATGTGGAACAAGAAGCGAATGTTGCATCCAGTCTGGTTCCAAGGTTTGAAAAGTTATACAGTGCTGAATAGATACACACATACTGTTAGAAAATAGTTAGAAAAAAATTAGAAAATAATTTTGATTATTTAAGAATGAAATTAAAATGTTAGTTTTATTATTTTGATTTAGGGGTATTATTATTCAGATGGATACTAAATTGTTAGGACATAAATACTTATTAGCAATTAAGTGGCACAGTGGATAGAGTGCTGAGCCTGAAGTCAGGAATATTTATATCCCTGAGTTCAAATCTGACCTCAGACAGTTACCGTATTTCCCCATGTATAAGACACACCTTAATTTTGGGGCCTGAAATTTGAAAAAAAAATATATTACATAAAGTTATTGAACTCAAGTTTTATTCATCATAAAATTCATACAATAATATGCTGAAATTCAAGGACCATCTGCTCACAGCTTTCCGGCATCTTTTGGGCAAGTCTGGTGAATGTACACAGGCTCAGTCCATTCTGTTTCATGAACCTGAAGCACCATTTGTGTCCTCCTTTGAAATCAACTTCTTTTACATCACCAATTCTTCTTGCTTCATGCTGAACCATCTTTGTGGACACAAGAATTCTAATTTCCCTTTGCTCTTCAATCCATGTCTTCAATTCCCTCTCTAAATCAGGCTATTTTGCTGACTTGCCTCTCATGGCCTTCTTCTGCCATGCCGTTCTCAGTAGGGTTCCTTCTTCCCATATCCATTCTTGGATTGTTTTCTCATTTGGAGGAGGACCAAACTTACATTCAACAGCACGATTTCCAGTCACTTTTGCAAACTGGATCACTTTTAACTTGAATTCAATACTGTACAAAAATCTTTTCTGAGCCATTTCTGGGCAGAACATGGCAAAATGTAACCTAATATACCAGTAACAAATGTGAAACAATGAGCACAAAGATAACAAGCCTGAAAAAGTGGGAAATGCAAGTAAAAAACATCTACAACCACTGTATAAGACACACCCAGTTTTTAGACCCCAAATTTTTGGAAAAAGGGAGTGTCTTATATATGGGGAAATACGGTAGTAGCTGTGGAACCCTGGGCAAGTCACTTGACCCTGCTTACCTAAGATCCTTATATGTAAAATGGTGTGGAGAAGGAAATGGCAAACTGCTCCAGTATGCCAAAAGAGAAAGCCAAATAGAGTAGTGAAGAGTCACACACAATTGAAAACAGTTGAACAACAAAATATTTAGTAAGGTGTTTGGACCTTACTACCTAATAAACAGAATTGATTTTTTTTTCTTTTGGTGGAAGGAAGGGAGAATTGGGGTGCCATGAAAAAAACTACTAAGACACTTAGGACACCATGAGCTGAGAAAATTTGGGAATCTCTGAAATTGTAGAAGACCTGAATTCAAATTCTGTCTCTGTTATAAATTAGATCTGTGACCATAGTCAAAGTCCTTTGATTTCTGGGTATCAGTTTTTTCAACTATAAAATAAGAGGGTTGGGCTAGAAGACCTCTGAAGTCTAGTTCTAATGGTGTATAACTTTGATTTTGTGACATACTCAATATAGCGACCATGCATAGGTGCCACTCAAGTCTCACTTTCAAGTTTCAAAACTACCATTCAGTCCCAATCCAATAAGTATTTATTAAACATCTGCTATGAATAGGCACCATGCTAGGCACTAGACATACAAAAACAAGTTAAACATTCCTTGCCTTCAAAAGGTTTACATTCAAGTCAGGGTATATAGTTTGAAAGGCATCTTTTCAAATGGAAAATGAGAACGTTCTTGGAAAATGGGTTCTAATCCAGTCTCCCTGTACTTCTTTAACTATTCTTTCAGGAGGAGAATGAAAAGTAAAACTGGAAAACATCTGACATTTGTTAACCTATATACCTAATGATGTCTAACATACTTTCTAAACCTAAAGTTCTGATTCTACCATCCTGTAATTTTAAGCTACTCCCTGGTTGTGAAGTAAAAACATTTCATTGGGCAGTAGAAATACAGAGCTGAATGCTTTCATGGAAATTTGATTCAGAGATAGCAGTTTACCCCCAAATTCACTGAATTAAAATGAGATTTAACTATGAAGAATCTGCATCTTGGACAAATCAAGTAGGATCTATAGTCAAAGGACCTGGGTTTAACTTTCAAAAGTTTTGAAAATGGGTCGCTTAGTATTCAGTTTATGAGTTCTGAACCTTTTCAACCTTTCCATTTTTGGTTAGGTTAGTCCTTGGACAACAGTCTATAACTGGGACCTTACTCAAAGCCTTGTGTCTTAAAAGAGCCTTCCAGAGGCTGTATTCCAGGGGCATAGCCTTCAAAAACCTTGGGTTGCCTTCACATTACAAAAAAGCACTGGAGTGAACATTTATTGAAATGTTTATAAAGGGATAGTCACAAAGAGGGAGGACGAAAGTACTTTCAGGAATCATTGGTGAAAAACCATCAGTGCTGTTGCAGTCTTGAGAGACTAGAATAACAACAGCAACCACAACCACAACAAACTCCAGTTAAAAAGCCAACTTAGGCTATGACTATTGAGAAAGTGTACATCTTTATGTAAATAAGAATTAAGGCCCATGGTCTGACAAATGATTTTTTTCTTATATGTTGATAAAAATCATCAGAGGGTTTATGAGCTTTACAAGGAAAAGAATGTCACTATTAATCATCCACATCAGCATGCTACCCACACCTGTGTCACATGTATCACAGGCATCCATGATACAGTCATAATCACATAAATGCAAAGTATGGTTGCTATGCTATGCTTTCATGAGATTTTGTGATTTTTTTCAGCCTATGATATTCCATCTTTGCTGACTATCAGGGTTTTGTGACTTACACATACGGTTACCCTAATGCTCACTTGATTTGATTCATTCAGTTATAATTTCCAGAAACACTGGAATTTCCAGGTCATTTCAATGGTCTCTGTGGGGCAGTGGGATACATGCTTAAAAGCAAGGCAGATAGATAGATAGATAGAAGTTGATGTACTCTTCAAGGACAGAGGTTTCATGTTAACAGAGAAGTGAAGAAGCACCAGTGTCCACAGCCACGAATGCTTTAGACATGAGCTATACAAAGCATACACTTCATATTCTCTCCTTGTGAAAAGAACTATCACACACTCAGCTCAAAATCACAAGCAAAAATCATATTCATAAATAAATCACACCAAAAATAGGGAGAAATTAGTTTGATCTAATCCATTCAGTCCAATGAGCATTTAATAAGCCCCTACTACATATCAGGCACCAGTTGAAGTCTAGGGACATAAAGACAAAAATGAAAACAATGTTTCCCCTCAAGGAGGTTACATTTTGCTGGAATGGAAACAACTATGCAAAATAGGGTTTTGTACTCAACCTCAACTGATATTTTTATTCTTGAATAATTTTAATCCATTTCCTTAAATTAAAAAAAAATTGATATATGTTCTCAGATATGGAAAGCTTTTTGCTTCTATTTTTTGTAAATTTTAGGTAATACTTTATGATGGTAACCATGGTCAAGTCACTTTAATTCTCTGGTCCACAGTTGGCACTTCTGTAAGTTGAGGAGGTTGGATGGAATAACTTTAAGGTTGCTTCTGCTCCTAAAGCCATAATCTATAATCTGATGATTTCACAGGGTGTCCCAAAAATCATATCACATTGGCTTTTAGTAGCCCAGTCTTACAGCAGTCTTATGCCACTAAAGCTTCAGATGCTTAAAATGACACGAAAACTTTTGAGATACTCTGTATAAGCCTCTTTTGTAGAAGTGTCCTGCTGTCAACCTGATTTCTAAAAGTCGAGATTTATTTTAATAGCATATACATTTGTTTACAATAGCCTCTAGAGAGGCAGATGATAGAGTGCCTAGTATATTGTTAATGTATTTTTGCTTAATTTGAAGATCTTCCCATCCATTGATAGGCCCATGTGATCTGCTTAAGTCACATGGAAGTCTAAGTCATATGTGATAGGAGGAGCTTGCTGATTAGGTGGAAAAGGAAAGGGTGGAGCAGGAAGGAAGTTGGTCAGAGCAGTTAGAGAGGCAGAAGAGAGTGGAAGCAGGCAAGGAGGCAGCTAGGATTGAGTTTTTGTTTATGGGAAGGACAGGGCAGGAGGAAGGCTTTGGGATGGACTTGCTCCCTGTAGTGATAATGTGTATTACCTGCTTTGTTGCTGTGATGGATTTGGTTTACTGGTGTTGGGATTTGGCTTTCTTGTGTCTGCATAAATGTTTTACTTCTGTCTTCTATATGGAGAGTGTTATATTTTGCGATTCGGAACCACACTGGCATATTCATAGCAATAGCAATCGCTGTGAATATTGCCTTGGTGATACAGCTAGAGAGCCAGTCTTGGAGTCAAAAACAGTTGTGTTCAAGTCATGCCTTTGATATATGTGACCAATATATCTTGTGACCAAGAGCAAGTCATTTATCCTCTCAGTGGCTTGAGAAAATCTCCAAAACTAGAAGTGAAGGAAGTTTCCATACAGGAGTATCCTAAAGTTATAAATTCGTAGGTCTCTTTATATAAATTTATATAATTGCTCCTCTTGTGCATTTCAAAATTATCCAATTTTTATATAAAATTTCATTATGATATCTCTTGTTTAAAGGGAGGTCTAGCTATGTTTTTTTTTTCTTTCAGTGATGATGAAAAAGGAGGTCAGTGAGTCTTTAATGGGCATATTCCCAAAGAGTATACTCATTGGTGTAATGTCCAAACTTTTAGACATTATTCATTCCCAGCCTATACTCCTCCCTTTGGACTGTCTAGTCACAACTCTGCTTTATTGAAGTTTCTGCTTTATTGAAATCAGAAAATTTGGTGCTGTAAAATGATTCTCTTAAGATACTTTGTAGACACCACCAGGAAGCAATAATAGGGGATCATGCTGAGATTAAACTGTAATCTTGACCTTAAAGAATAAAGACCATTTGAAAAAGTCTCTTAGGAAAGACGGATTAAAAACATTTTTCCATTGTCAAGAAAGTAATGTAGTAAAACAAAGACACTTAGCTTCTTGTGCCAAGAGACATTTACTCTGAACTCTGGGGAAGAGATGATTTGGAGAAAGGAAAATGGGGACCCAAATGCATAGGTTTTTGACATTCTTCCTTATCCTTAATTCCTTTTCTTGTCTATCATTTTCATTTCCTTATTCCACTTGTTTTTTTCTCACACTATCCTTTGATCTTTCTTTCTCTTTTCTCATCTCCAATGGACAATTCAATGCATAACATGGTACAGCACACACACAAAAAAATACAACTATTGCTGTGAGAATCTAACTTTTTAAAAAACATCAACAACATGAAGTAATCTGAGTCTTTATCTTTTTTAATGTTTCTTTTGGCTAAGACACTTTGAGAAGATACTACTTACATTTTTTCCCCAAAAATACACTGGACACACAGTCCATCACTTCTTTCTCTCTCTGGAGGTGGGTAGCATATGTCACCATGAGAGCTTTGAAATTGGGATTTGTCATTGTGTTGATCAGAGTTCCTAAGTTTTCAAAGTTGTTTATCTTTATATTACTGTTGTTATTATATAAATTATTGTTCTGGTTTGACTACCTTATTTCGTACAAATTTTCCTAGTTTTTTTTCTGAAACCATTGATCCCCTTTATCATATTCATTTACCAACTTTAGTAAAAGTTTTATTTTCATTTAGAAAATGTCTACTTCAAAAATGAATTTTAGAAAAATTCTTTATCAGGGAAAATAACCTACAAGGCTCCTATCACCCGATAAGGCCCTTATCACCCAATGGGAAAAACTAAGCTTTAAAAGTGACACTTTTTTTGTTTATTTCACTAATGAGTATTAATGCAAAAAATCCTAAATAAAATTCTATCTAGGAGATGTCAGCAATATATAACAAAGATCATATATTGTGAGCAAGTGGGATTTATACAGGAATGCAGGACTGTTTCAATATAAGGAAGACTATTTGCATAATAGATCATATCAACAACAAAATCAGCAAAAATCATGATTATATCAATAGATGCAGAAAAAGCTTTTGACAAAATACAGCACTCATTCCTATGAAAAACACTTGAAAGCAAAAGTATAAATGGATTTTTCCTTAAAATGACAAGAAGCATCTACCTAAAACCATCAGTGAGCATTATCTGTAATGTGGATAAGCTAGAAGCCTTCCCAATAAGATCAGGGGTGGAACAAGGAAGCCCATTGTCACCAATATGATTCAATATTGAAACTAGAAATGCTGGCAATATCAATGATAGAAGAAAAAGAAATTTAAAGACTCAGAATGGGAAATGAGGAAATAAAATTATCTCTTTTTGTAGATGATATGTGAGAAAACTTAGAAAATCCTAGAGATTAAACTAATAAATTAGTTGAAACAATTAATAATTTTAGCAATGTAGGAGGAAATAAAAAATTCACATAAATCATTATCATTTCCATATAACACCCACAAAGAAAGCATAGTAAGATCTATTTCATTTAAAATAACCATGGACAATATAAAGTACCTGGAAGTATACCTGCCAAGAGAAACTCAGGAACTATATGAACACATTAATAAAATATTTATTATACAAATAAAGTCTGATGTAAATAATTGGAGAAATATTGTTGATGGATGGGTCAAGCCAATATAATAAAACGACAAGTCCACCTAAACTAGTCTACTTATTCAGTGCCATCCCAACTGAACTGCCAAAATTATTTTTTTGGGCTAGAAAATAACAACAAAATTCTTTGGAAGAACAAATTATCAAGAATATCAAAGGAGTTAATGAAAAAATGTAAAGGAAGATAGTCAAAAAGTACCATATCTTAAATTGTATTATAAGATGGTAATTATCAAAACTATCTGCTACTGGCTAAGAAATAGAACGGCAGATCAATAGAATAGAGTAGACATACAATACACAGTAGTAAATGATTATAATAACCTTGTGTTTGATAAATTAAAAAATGTGAGCTTTTGGGGGCAGAGCCAAGATGGTAGCTGGAAAGCAGGGACTTGCATAAGCTCCCCACCAGGTCCCTCCAAACACCTATAAAAATGGCTCTGAACAAATTCTAGAACTTCAGAACCCATGAAATAGCAGAGGGAAGTAGGACTCCAGCCCAGGACAGCCTGGATGGTCGCAGGGTAAGGTCTATTGCACATGGGGCTGGGAGCAGAGCACAGTAGAGCCCAGTGTGGGCCACTGGAGGACTAACGAGACCAGGAGCTTGGAAGAACAGGCCATAGCCACCTGATTCAGTGAGCTGTGGCAGTTACCAGACTTCTCAACCCACAAATACCAAAGACAACAGAGAAGGTTAGTGGGAAAAGAGGCGGGGGACAGAGCGAAAGGAGTTCATGGTTTGGCCACAACCCCAGGGGCAGCAGAGGTGGTACAGCTGAAGAACTACAGCTGCAGTTGCTTCTGGCCCCCAGGCCCACCTCGTGGAAGGAATTAAGTGGCAGATCACAGCAGGAGTGCAGAGCCTGCTTAAGATCTGAGTCAGGTCCAGGTTGGTGGTTCTTGGGGGAGGAGGAGTGCTGGTGTGGCAGAGCTTGCTGTCAGAAATAGCTCTGAAAACAACGGTGCATCCCCTCAAGCTTGGAACAAAGTACTCTCTACTCTACAAGCAGTCATACCCCAATGAAAACTCAAGGATCAAGTAATTGACTGGGAACAGGGCCAGGCAGCGAAAATGGACTCAGATTCAGACTCAGACTTTGGAATCTTTCTTTGGTGACAAAGAAGACCAAAACATACACCCAGAAGAAGTTAACAAAGTCAAAGAGCTTACAACAAAAGCCTCCAAGAAAAACATGAACTGGTCTCAGGCCATGGAAGAGCTCAAAAAGGATTTGGAATAGAAAGTTAGAGAAATAGAGGAAAAATTGGGAAGAGAAATGAGAATGATGCGAGAAAACCATGAAAAACAAGTCAATGACTTGCTAAAGGAGACCCAAAAAATACTTAAGAAAACAACACCTTAAAAATAGACTAACTCAAATGGCAAAAGAGTTCCAAAAAGCCAATGACGAGAAAAATGCCTTGAAAGGCAGAATTAGCTAAATGGAAAAGGAGGTCCAAAAGAACACTGAAGAAAATACAACCTGAAAAATTACATTGGAGCAAGTGGAAGCTAGTGACTTCGTGAGAAAGCAAGATATTATAAAACAGAACCAAAGGAATGAAAAAATGGAAGACAATGTGAAATATCTCATTGGAAAAACCACTGACCTGGAAAATAGATCCAGGAGAGATAATTTAAAAATTATTGGACTACCTGAAAGCCATGATCAAAAAAGAGCCTAGATATCATCTTTCAAGAAATTATCAAGGAGAACTGCCCTGATATTCTAGAGCCAGAGGGTTAAATAGAAAGTGAAAAAATCCACCGATCACCTCCTGAAAAAGATCCCAAAAAGAAAACTCCTAGGAATATTGTCATCAAATTCCCAAGCTCCCAGATCAAGGAGAAAATACTGCAAGCAGCCAGAAAGAAACAATTTGAGTATTGTGGAAACATAATCAGAATAACACAAGATCTAGCAGCTTCTACATTAAGGGATCGAAGGGCTTGGAATATGATATTCCAGAGGTCAATGGAGCTAGGATTAAAACCAAAAATCACCTACCCAGCAAAACTGAGTATAATGCTCCAAGGCAAAATATGGATTTTCAGTTAAATAGAGGACTTTCAAACTTTCTCAGTGGAAAGACCAGAGCTGAATAGAAAATTTGACTTTCAAACACAAGAATCAAGAGAAGCATGAAAAGGTAATCAAGAAAGAGAAATTGCAAGGGACTTACTAAAGTTGAACTGTTTTGTTTACATTCCTACTTGGAAAGATGATGTGTATAATTCATGAGACTTCAGTATTAGGGTAGCTAAAGGGAATATATATACTATATACATGTAGGTATATATATATATATATATATATATGGACAGAGGGCACAGGGAGAGTTGCATATGAAGGGATGATATCTAAAAAAGATAAAATCAAATTAAGGAATGAGAGAGGAATATATTGAGAGAGGGAAAAGGGAGAGATAGAATGGAGTAAATTATCTTGCCTAAAAGTGGCAAGAAATAGCAGTTCTGTTGGGAGGGAAGATGGGGCAGGTGAGGGGGAATGAGTCAATCTTGCTTTCGTTGGATTTGATCTGAGGTGGGAATAACATACACACTCAATTGGGTATCTTACCCCACAGGAAAGGAGGAAGGAGATAAAAAGGGGGGGACAATAGAAGGGAGGGCAGATAGGAGGAGAAGGTAATCAAAAACAAACAGTTTTGAAAAGGGACAGCGTCAAGGGAAAAAATTCAATAAAGGGGATAGGTTAGGAAGGAGCAAATAGAGGACAATAGGGAGCAATTGATAGTTTTTTTTCAAAAGTTTAATAGTGTGATCTAACTTATTAATAAGGTCAAAGTGGGAGCTCACTGAAGGATGGGAAAGTTAAAATACTAGAGGGGGAAGACGGATGGTAGAGAGAACAGACAAGTGTTTACTTCGATAGCACAAGGTCCGGAAAAGAGTGAGTTTTTTATCTTGATTTACATGGTGCAAAAGGAGTATTAAATGGTATCAGGAGAGATCTGAGAGTGTGTCCCACATTGTGTGAGTCTGTAAATTACTTAATCCTTCTTAGCCTTAGTTTCTTAACCTGTAGAATAGTGATAATAATACCTGTTGAACAAACCTCATTAGGGCTGTGAATATCAAATGAGATCACATCTGTAATATGCTATTGGCATATATTATCCATTGGAACAGTATATAAATATCAGCTATTATTAACCAAACATTCGCATCTTAATGACAATAAATTATATGAGACTATAAAGGTGAAACTCAAATTACCTAGACATCAGGTAAGGAATATACCTCATGCTGAACTCTAGAAATGTGGAAACTATAAAGCTAAAATACCCATTAGTTATAACAATGAATAGCTATTCTTCACATATGAAAATAATGTATTTGACCCATAGTCAGGTGGTTATATACTTGTTATTTTTCCCAGTAGAGATAGTGGATTTGCAATGATGCATCTTTCTTCTTTTATCCAATCCCTCTCATCACCTGTATCACACTTTTATCAGACAACTTGGCTTTCCAGTTTGTAAGGGGAAAGAGAATGGAACAGAGCAATGCTAACTAGCCTTCACTGAGACTGAAACAATGACCTTCGCCTAAATTAGCTCCCCATGCTAACCTGCTACAGGCAGTCACTTGGCTCACATAGAATGCACTTGGCGAGAACAAAACTTGGACTCCATAAAAGATTTATTTATTGGGGTCAATGCCACAGATGAGTTAGAGAAACTGGACATTTTTTTTAATCAGTCTCCTCCTGCTCAAAATAGTTCAAAGGCTAAATTTAGAAGCATAGTAAATTCACTTATTTTAAAAAATGCGTTCACACATGCTAGTTCCTAATAATTTTCCAAAACACATGTGTTGTTAGGATTTCAAGATTAACATTTGGTATGCGAGGTTCATTACAGGGCCATAACGATTTTTTTTGCATTTTTCAAAATGCAGCAAATGTTCTTTACCAAAATTAGAACATGGGATAGTATCACAAGATAAGGTTTTCTATTACTTATTCCTTTTGGCATCAATGATTAGAAAGGATATGAGCTTATATTAGGGTTAACCACAAAAGTGAGAATTTTTTTTAATATTCTAAACTGGGCTGTGATTCCATAACAACCATGTTTAAAATACTCAGAGAACTGAAAGGGATCTGAGAGGTCATCTAGTCCAGATTTTCATTTTACAGTTGGGGAAACAGAGACCCAGAGATGGTAAATAGTCATGGTCATGGCTAGACATGTAGTAAATTATAGAGCCAGGATATGAAACCCTATCCATTTCTCTTTGTTGATCCTCATTCCAATGGAGTCTGATGTATGCCTCAAGAAGAGTCCCTTTTACTATACCACTGATCATTTCAGCCTCTGCTTTAAAACTCCCAGTAAAGGAGAACATATGAACATATAAACTTTGGAGACAGCCCACTGAATTTTAGGATTCTCTAATTAGGGAATTTTTCTTTATCAAGCAAACAATTGTCTGCAATTTTTCCTCTTTACTTTTAGTTCTCCCACCTGGGCCCAAAAAGAATGAGTTGAATCAAAGCCTCTTCTAAATGACAACCTTTCTAGTACTTCAAAGCAACTATAATTTCCTCCTTAAATCCACTCTTATCAAGGCAAAAACCAAAACCAAAAGAAAAGCTAGAGTTTCTTCAGATGATCCTTCTATGTCATGACCAGGGTATCTTTTATCATCTTAGTCACTCTCTTTTGTATGATTTCCAGCTTTTCAATGACCTTCTGAGGGGTTAAGTGCCTTCCTTAGCTTATGCAGTAAGCTATGGCAAAGTAATGACTAGGACCCCAGTTTATTGACTCTTGATCCAATGGTTTTTCTACTTTGGCATGTAGAAATGGAATGACATTTCATGTATGGTATGGCCCTGAAGTACACTCATGAAGAAGAGCAGCAGAGCAAACAATAAAACAGTAGATAAATTGCTATTTATTTCTGTTTAGTTCTTTATTTCTTTAGTTATTTCTGCTTTTAGTGATTCATGTTTATAAGTTTCACTTTGGTCCAGATTCAACCAAACTTGCACTCTTTTAGCCCCACTCTAATATCACAGGGAGACAACCAAGAATCCTGATCCCTGACTGGAAGAAACCGGCCCAGAATTCCATTTGTGCTATACATGTTTGACAAGTGGTAATCTGTACTTGAGTATTTATTCTATCATACTCTTGAAATGGGAGTGGACATAAAGCTCATGTCTAAATTCCATTTTTCCACACTCATTTTCATAGTCAATGTTATGTTTTGTATTTTCCTGTTATAAGATGTAAATGAAAATCACCTGATTTTTTTAATGTCTGCATCACTATTGATAATCAAAAAGACCAGAAGCAGTGAATGTAACTGCTCTCTTGGCTAAACAAACAAACAAAAACTTAGAAAATATATGACAACATGAATTTGGATTCAGGATCAATTGAAGAAGAACATTTTTTTTGTAGAAGCTATAGGATATTGGCTATAGTATAGAATTCCTAATTGTTAGCTGAAGTATCCTCAAAAGCTGAAAGTGAGAGTGATAGAATGCTGGAGTTTGAAAGGACATTGTTTCAATTCTCCAATCTAAGCCTCCATCCTATAGACAATGACACTGAGACCCTGATATGGGAAGCTGATTATCTAATCCAGTGGGTTTATTGGAAAATGCTGCATGTTATATTTGTGTTTTAAAATTGAGGAAGAGAGGTCATAAGCAGACTTTCTCTGGCAACATTTTTTCTAGTTCTTTTTCTCAGAATATAGGAAGAAAAAAATAGATAGACATAATGAAATCCTATTCAGTTGCAACACGATATAATAGAAAAAGCATTAGACTCCCCTGGGGGGTAAAAAAGACCTATATTTTAGTTTCAAACATGGCAATAATTTTCTGTGGAACCTTACACATATCACTTTATTTCTCTTTTGGCATCAGTTTCTCCATTTATAAAATCAAGGGGTTGAGTTGGATGACCTCTAGGGTCCTTTTCAATTCTATATAAATTTGTTTTCTCACTTGTTTTACCTCTAGGTTTTGTTTTTGTTTTTCAAACTGATAAAAGCACAAAAATGCAAATATCAGTGGGGAAAACCATTACATGATGTTTTAAACTATCAACAGCATTTTAATTATTAGTTGAATCACAAAACCATTGGCTTTCATAGCAGATAGGGATCTCAAAGGTCATCCAACCTCTTCATTTTACAACCAAGTAAGCCACAGAATCAAGTGACTTGTACAAGGTCACGTAGCCCTCTAACTCAGCTCCTCTCATTTCTGTTTGTTTCTCATT
This sequence comes from Trichosurus vulpecula, assembly GCF_011100635.1. NCBI lineage: Eukaryota > Metazoa > Chordata > Mammalia > Diprotodontia > Phalangeridae > Trichosurus > Trichosurus vulpecula. Next base: position 273,383,880 of record NC_050576.1, on the reverse strand, counting down.
GTTTGGGAAAAGAAATGTTTTAGTAGGTCAATGAATCAATGGTTGTGAAATGTTTTGATATGTTTGAATGAAGGAGTTTATTTTATGAAAGGTAAAATTTGTTAGGCTAAATTTAATTGTACTTTGAATTTGAAGATTTAAAACTTCTTTTTCCATGCCTGATGCCTTTCTCACATTATTTCCTTTTCTAGTGCTTTCAAGACTAGAAACAGAAAGGCTGAAAATTCATGAGAAAGACAACTTTTACAATATTTCCAGCTCAACGAGAAGAAGGAAGTATAGGCAATCCCATGAGAAAATCCATTTTTATCTCCTTTCAGCTTACTTTTTCAAACCCATGGGACTAAGAGAGTTCAAATTAATATTTTCTCCCAAACCTTTAAAGTTTGTTCATCATACCAACTAACATAGTGTCCAGGGTCATCAGCAATGACCCACAGTTTTGGTTGATTTTTGTTTTTGTTAATGTCACAGCAAAGCTTTGGTCACAGACTGATGGGAAACATTTGAAAAATATTCTGACCAAATTCTAGACATTTCATTTTGGAAAACTGCAAATGAAGTTGATAATGCTGTTTAATATTCATTCAACCTAAGTTACCCAAGTTCTTTTCAGGAAGTAAATAGAGGGATTTAGAATGCTAAATAATGCCTCATAGCCATGAATATCCTATACCCTAACAGTATTGATTCAGATTGTTTGTCCGGACCATTCTGACTATAACTTTCAGGAGGACTTTAGTACCTGAGATCAGTGAATTCGTACCCTGATATAACTGTAAGAATTTTATGACATCCTTATAGCTAGGAAAAATGCAACATACTATCTAAAGGCTAGTGGCAAGAAAAGGAGAGAGGTATGCAATTAGACTAATTAGAGTAAGCCTTCCATAATTTTATCCCTGCATAAGACCCTTACAGACAGGATAGCTGAGCTCAGAGTCTGTTTGCATTAAGCTTGTGAGGAGACTGCTAACTGCCAGTGAAAAAACAGCTGAGTGAGATAGTGTCACATTAAAAAACAATTCAGGAAGCCTATTATGAATTAAGCTTTGTTCAGGATCTCCCAGAGGCTGAGCCCCCTGGGCAATGAGGAGGCAGACAAACGCGGAGTTTGCCAAATTAGTTCACCATGAGAGTTAGTCATGAGTTCTACCAATGACATCTGCCAATAAGAAAAATACAGGACTGAGGTTCTTAATTTTACCAAGGTAAAAAAGGCAAAGGAACTCTTGAAATGATCTGTAGAGACAAAGTTATAAATGGTTTTCCAGGGCTACATTTCTATGAAGTACAGATTTGGACCCTTATCCTATTAGAATCATTTTAATAGGAGAATGGAATGTTCCTTCTAACCTTCCTCACTTTATCTATCCATTCTAACATGGTTCTCCTGCTTCACATCCCACATACCAGGAAATCAGGCATCTTGCCATCTGCCTTACTGCTATATGAGTACCAACCCTCCGTTTCAACATCTTGTTCTGGGAATAACAATCAAGTCAGTACTAGCACTGTTATTGCAAAGGTCATGACAATCTTCTGTCCTAACTATGATTCCACTCACATTCCCCCAAATGTGTTGTCTTTCCTGCTAGAATATGAACTTCTTGGCTGATATAGAGTAGCAGGTATCATACACACACACACACACACACACACACACACACGCACACACACACACACACACAAAGGGACAACAATAAGGAATAGGGGACAAGAGGAATGACAACACTAAAACCCATTGCCTGAGATGTCTATTCACATGTGCTCAGATGATGACCACTCAATCATAAGGCCAAGAGATTCTAACACAAGGGGGAAAATTCAACCTCATATGGATTAACAAGACTTAAAAGAAGGGGAATCATGAGGGGAATGTGGTTATGGAAAGGTATCTAACTTTTATTTAATCTAAGATAGATTAAAAAATTGTGGTAGAGTAGAATTATAGTAATAAGAAAATGAATTGTTGGGAAATCTAAGAACCATTGAAGAAAAGCACTGTGGTGACAACTTATATGAGACTCAATAGAGAAAAAAACTGGGTTCATATTGCTATCTGAGTATAATGCAGATAGGTAGATGGGTAGAGGAAATAGGTAAGGAGTATAGAAAACAAATCACAAATCTGTTATGAAGGCTTTATCAAGCAATGGTAGGGGAATGTCAATTTTCTATAGATCTACTAGAACTCCTTGAGAAAAGCAGAGTAGACAAATACGTTCTTGACTTGTCTTAATGATAATTTCATTCTTTGAAAGGTAGAAGATCAACATGATGAACTGTTATTTAAAACCTCATTTTTTGCCAAGAAAAAAAATGGTTGCTAAAGGAAAAAATGATGGTAACTTTTGGGGAAGTGACTACTCAATATTAGAAGTGATGATAGAGACAAGGAAAGGTAGGCATAGTCTAACGCACACCCTAGATTTTTGAAAGTAGATTTCAAAGGGCTCGGAAATAATCTCAAGGTTTAAATTCTATGGGAAGTCTGGTTGAGGGAAGATGGAAGACTGTCAAGAACAAATTCTGAAGACTTGCAGAAGCAATTTATTGAGGGAAAGGGGGAGGGAAGCTGTCTGAAGAGACTGATGTGAATGTAACTGATCAACTCGGAATTTTTTAGAGTTATGGATATCAGATTTAAACAAGGCAGGTGACACAGTATATACAAAAAGTAGCAATCATGTAAGAATAGTGTCAGGAGTGGTAAAACTCATTATGTATTAAAGTTGATGATGAATGCTAAGGAAAATTAAAAGGGTTTGCATGTTTTATGACCAGGAGGAAAAGAAAAGAAAACAAAATCTTCATGCTCTTTGTATGGATGACTGGAAATGTGGACTAGATAATAGTAAACTTTATTGGAAAGTTTTAATGGGTTGGTGTCATGTCTCTAGTGGAATGCTCCAAGGATCTGATGTCTTCACCCAAGTAATTGTGAGATATAGATATAGATACACACACAAATATATATATATATATACATATACATATATACATATAGACATATACATATATATACACATGTACATATACATACACACTTATAAAGGTATACATATAAATGTATGTCAAATACATATGCAAGCACACATATGTATGTATAAGTGTGTATATGCATATATTTAACAATTTAAAAATGACTTGGATGAAGATATCAGTGACATCCTTACCAAATTTTCAGATAATAGAAAGTTGAATGGAATGCTACCAGATTGTATATTAATCAAAAGTCAAATAGATCTCAATAGGCTATGACATTGGGCTAAATCTAGCCCTAGCATTTGCCTTTTGAAAGTAAGTAGAAATCAAAACCCACAATTGGGTTTATGTTTAAAAAAAGATAGCAAAGACAAGACTAGACAGAAGTTCATTTTAAAAAAGAAAACAGTTTATTAATGGTTTATAAAGTTAGTATGTGTTCACATTGCAGTTGTCAAAAGCAAAACAAAGCAAAACAACAACAAAAAAAAATGAATATGATATTCGGCTGTGCTAAAAGGTGCGTATATCCAGAATGAAGATGAGGATTACTCTGATGTGCCTGCACTGACCAAACCATGCCTAAAATATTATGTTTAGTTCTAGGTAGCACATTTTAGGAAGGACATTGATGAGCTACAGCAAGTTTTCAGGAAGATGATGGTGAAGGATCTTCCAATTATTCCTCATAAGGATGACTTGAAGGATCTGAGGTTATTTAGCCTAAATAAGAGAAGACCTGGAAGGGACATGGTTGCTATCTTCAAGTACATAAAGGGTTGTCATGTAGAAGAATGTTTAGATTTCACAGAATCTAGGAGTGGGAAGGGACCTCAGAAGCCTTCTGGTCCAGCCATAACTGACCAAGTATTCTCTCTCCAACATCCCTGAAAGGTCATCATCTAGACACTTCTTGAAGACTTCTAGGACTGGAGAACCCATGACCTCCTGAGGATGCCCACTCTACTTTTGGACAGCTGTAATAATTAGGAAATGTTTTCTTATATTGGGCTAAAAAATAGATTTTTTCTTCTTTTTTTAGATTTTTTTTATTTGATGTTTTTTAGTTTTCAGCATTGATTTCACAGGATTTTGAGTTACAAATTTTCTCCCCATTTATACCCTCCCCCCAGACCAAGATGGCATATATTCTGATTGCCCCCATTACCCAGTCAGCCCTTCCTTCTATCACTCCCCTTTCCCCTCTCTCCCATCCCTTTTCCCCTTACTTTCTTGTAGGGCAAGATAGATTTCTATGCCCCATTGCCTGTGTATCTTATTTCCCAGTTGCATGTAAAAACAACCTTTTTTTTGGAGCATCTGCTTTTAAAACGTTGAGTTCCAAATTCTCTCCCCTCTTCCCTCCCTACCCACTCTCCCTAAGAAGGAAAGCAATTCAACACAGGCCACACATGAATCATTATGCAAAACACTTCCACAAATAGTCACATTGTGAAAGACTAACTATATTTCCCTCCTCCTATCCTGTCCTCCTTTATTCAATTTTCTGCCTTGACCCTGTCCCTTTTCACAAGTGTTTGCCTTTGATTACTTCTTCCCCCATTTGCACTCCCCTCTATTGTCCCCCTTTGCTATCCCCTTCCCCCACTTTCATGTGGGGCAAGATACCCAATTGAGTGTCTATGTTATTCATTCCTCAAATCAAATCCGATGAGACTTCTAGCAGAACTGCTTTTTCTTGCCACTTTTATGTGAGATAATTTACCCCATTCTATCTCTCCCTTTCTCCCTCTCTCAATATATTCCTCTCTCATCCCTTAATCTTATTTTATTTTTTTAGATATCAATGCTTCATATTCAACTCACTCTGTGCCCTCTGTGTGTGTGAATATATATGTATGTATGTATGTGTGTATGTATGTATATTCCCTTCAGCTACCCTAATACTGAAGTCTCATGAATTATGCACATCATCTTTCCAAGTAGGAATGTAAACAAAACAGTTCAACTTTAGTAAGTCCCTTGTGATTTCTCTTTCTTGTTTACCTTTTCATGCTTCTCTTGATTCTTGTGTTTGAAAGTCAAATTTTCTGTTCAGCTCTGGTCTTTTCCCTGAGAAGCTTTGAAGTCCTCTATTTTATTGAAAATTCAGATTTTGCTTTGGAGCATGATACTCAGTTTTGCTGGGTAGGTGATTCTTTGTTTTAATCCTAGCTCCATTGACCTCCAGAACATCATATTCCAAGCCCTTCGATCCCTTAATGTAGAAGCTGCTAGATCTTGTATTATTCTGATTGTGTTTCCACAATACTCAAATTGTTTCTTTCTGGCTGCTTGCAATATTTTCTCCTTGATCTGGCAACTCTGAAATTTGGTGACAATATTCCTAGGAGTTTTCTTTTTGGGGTCTTTTTTAGGAGATGATCAGTAGATTCTTTCAATTTCTATTTTACCTTCTGGCTCTAGAATATCAGGGCAGTTCTCCTTGATAATTTCTTGAAAGATGATATCTAGGCTCTTTTTTGATCATGGCTTTCAGGTAGTCCAATAATTTTTAAATTATCTCTCCTGGATCTATTTTCCAGGTCAGTGGTTTTTCCAGTGAAATACTTCACATTGTCTTCCATCTTTTCATTCCTTTGGTTCTGTTGTATAATATCTTGCTTTCTCATGAAGTCACTAGCTTCCACTTGCTCCAATCTAATTTTTAAGGTAGTATTTTCTTCAGAGGTCTTTTGGACCTCCTTTTCCATTTGGCTAATTCTGCTTTTCAAGGCATTATTCTCATTGGCTTTTTGGAGCTCTTTTGACATTTGAGTTAGTCTATTTTAAGGTGTTATTTTCTTTAGTATTTTTTGGGTCTTCTTTAGCAAGTCATTGACTTGTTTTTCTGATTTTCTTGCATCACTCTCATTTCTCTTCCCAATTTTTCCTCTACTTCTCTTACTTGCTTTTCCAAATCCTTTTTGAGCTCTTCCATGGCCTGAGACCAATTCATATTTTTTCTTGGAGGCTTTTGATGTAGGCTCTTTGACTTTGTTGACTTTTTCTGGCTGTATGTTTTGGCCTTCTTTGTTACCAAACAAAGATTTCAAAGTCCGATTCTGAATCTGGGTCCATTTTCACTGCCTGTTCATGTTCCCAGCCAACTGCATGACCTTTGAGCTTTTTGTAAAAGTATGACTGTTTGTAGAGTAGAGAGTACTTTGTCCCAAGCTTTAGGGGCCTTGTGTTGCTGTTTTCAGAGCTACTTCTACAGAGCAAGCTCTGCCACACCAGCACTCCTCCTTCCCCAAGAACCACCAACCTGGACTGCAACTCAGATCCAAGCAGGCTCTGCACTCCTGCTCTCATCCACTGGTTAATTCCTCCCACCTGGTGCACCTGGGGCCAGAAGCAACTGTAGCTGGAAGCAGCCCCAGAGCTGCACCACTTCCATGCCCCCAGGGCTGCAGCCTAACATGTACTCCTTTCACTCTGTTCTAGCAGTTCTACCCACTAACCTTGCCTGTTGACTTTGGTGTTTGTGGGTTGAGAAGTCTAGTAACTGCCACAGCTCAATGATTCAGAGCCCTGTGACTTGTTCCTCCCAGCTCCCGGTCTGGTTGGTCCTCACATGGCCCATGCTGGGCTCTGCTCCGCTCCTCTCCCAGCTCTGTGCTATAGACCCTTCCCCTTAAGCATCCAGGCTTTCCTGGGCTGGAGCCCTGTTTCCCTCTCTTATTTCATGGGTTCTGCAGCTCTAGAATTTGTTCAGAGCCATTTTTATAGGTGTTTGGAGGGATCTGGGGAAGACCTCATGCAAATCCCTGCTTTCCAGCCGCCATCTTGGCCTTCATTAAAATAGATTTTTTTTAAAAAGTGTTCAATGTCAGGGATACTTACTGGAGGTGAAAAGTTTTTTTTTAAATAACTTTTAAATCATAAATAACATGTTACGTTTATTTTAATAGGATATATTGACTTAATACACCTACAGATTGATTTCCGTCCCCCAACAAAATAGAATTATTTTAATACATAATAGAGGGTTCTAAAAGACTTATTTTTTTGTTTGTCTCCTTTTATTTTGGCAAGCATATTTCACTATCTCATCCTGGCTGGAAGTGCAATGGCCATTCTAGCTTTAACCCGTTCTATTTCCAACCTGGATTGATTTGCCCTTCTTTAGGCAGTTTATTCTTACACACACAAACACACACACGCACACACACATGTATACATATGTAAAATTATTCTATACATACTTCTATTCATCACTTCTTTGTCTGGACATAGGTAACTCATTTCTTCACATGTCCTTTATAGGTTGCTTTTGTCTTTTTTCTGGGATATTTTAAAAAGGGCTCCAGTCTAGTTACATGACAGGTTCCTTGAGCTCAGAAGCCCATTCCAACTCTCAGTTTCAGTGATTCTTTAATTCTCTCACTAGCAAGCAAAAAACCCTTGTACTTTAAATTCTGTCAATCATACTTCTTTGCAAGCAGTTAGTGGTTGATCATTTCCATTGGAAATTACAAATGGAATGGTTTTTGATCTTCTGCCCCAGCAGGTAGATAGCATAAGATAAGCACATTTCCACTGGATTGGTTTGGACCTCTTTATTTTCATGTAAATTTGTTGATTCTAGTAACTGCACCCTGGCCCTCTCCCAGAAGGAGGGTAATTGAATGGAATGGGAATTTTTAAAAGGAAAAGTAATGAACCACTATCACTGTTCATATATACTGAAACTCCATGAGATGTATCTCCAAAGATATATCTGAGCTATAAGGCAAAAGATATTTTTTTTTTTACAAAATGATGGGCATAACTCATTGTAAGACACAGAATCATACATCTCTCCCCCATTATATTACATGCTCCTCCAGAGCAGGTACCATCTTATCTTTCTTTGTATCCCTAGCATTTAGCACAGGGCCTGGCACATAGTAAGCACTTAATAAATGTTACTGACTCATTTACAAGAATTAGAAGGACATCTATTTTGACACTCATTTCACAAATGAGGAAACTTATTCTCAGGGAGATTATAATAATAGTTTTTATACATAGTGCCTACTATGAGTCAAGTGCTTTATGAATATTATCTCATTTGATCATCACAAAAACACTGGGATGTAGGGGCATTTACAATCCCCATTTTATTGTTGAGGAGACCTAGGCAAACAGAGATAAAATGACTTGCCTAGGATCACACAGCTACTAAGTGTCTCAGGCTGAGCTTCCTGATTTTGGCCCAGTACTCAATAGAGGTGGCATTCTATGATGTTGCTATCTCTTTGGATTTTCCAAAGTCATACAGGTAGTCAGCATAGGAGGTTGAGTTAAATCCCATCCTTCTTATTCTAGAACCAGTGTTTCTTCCGCAGTGCCGTAATGCCTTTCTATAGAAGTAAATGCTGCTGCTGCTGCTGCTGCTGCTGCTGCTGCTGCTATTTGTCCTTCATTCTCCAAGAGGACCATGACATCAATAAGGAAGGTGATGGCATGACATGTAAGTGAACTGGATTTAAGTGAGGGAGGGCTGTGCAGAGGACGAGCCTCACCTCCTCCAGAGCCATCTAGGTCCAATGGCCAGATCTGGATAAGGACAAATGGTATAGGATGCAGTGGGAGACCTTGGCCTTTTCAAGGTAAAGTCTCATTTTTACTGAGGTGGTACCGATTCAGTGATTAAGGCTTAATAATTAAGGCTCCCTCACTTACATCTAATTCACTTGCATGTCATGGCACCACCTCCCTTATTGATGTCATGGTCCTCTTCAAGAACAAAGGACAAACAGCAACCTCTATGAGTAGAGAAGAAGCTACCCAGTGGGGATCAAACTTCTAGCTGGGCAACACTTCTTTCCTTCTTTCTTTCCTCCTTTCTTCTCTCTCCACATAGGCAGCCTAAAGTGAATGTAAATTTTAATCTCTGAAACTTTTTTTCCTTGTTTTTTTTGTTTTTTTTCTTTTAAAGACCAGCCTCAACCCCAAATCATTTTGGTCCTAGACTAAGCCCTACTTGGTCACTCACTGTTTGGGCTCAGACTGGCTCAGAATGAATGTAAATAACAATTGTTTCTGTTTTTTGCCAGAAACCCTGAGGGTCTTCCCCTCCCAGATCTATCTTTTTAAAGAGGCCATTCTTTGCCTCATATTTTATTAAGCCTTTTTAAATTTTTATAGAAGTAATAATAATGATGATGATGATAACTGGCATTGATATAACATTTTAAGGTTTTGAAAGCTCTGTATCTATATTATCTTTTTTGACCCTCACAACAACCCTGAGAGGTAGGTACTATTATTATCGACACTATAGATGGGAAATTGAGGCTCAGAGATGTGACCAGGGTCACACAAAGAAGTGTCTGAGGCCAGATTTGAACCCCTTTCCTCCTGATTCACAGACAGTCCAGTGCTCTTAGCCACTGCCCCACCTAGCTACCTGGTTGTGTTTATCTACACAAAACTGTTTTAATGGCTGCATCAGGAAATCAAATGATGGAAATTTAAGAAAAATGTTGTCTGGACAGTTTTGTTGGGTAAATGCTAATGGGCACTTTCATATGGGTAAACCAATATTAATGATAAAATATTCCTTGTTTAGTCTGGAATATGTTCTGCCAAGTAGAGTAAGAATGGAATTTTGAAAGCCAGGGTAAAATTGCTATGAAAATAATCTGATTTTTTTTTTCAAATAACCTGTGGTTCTCTGCTTATTTGTATATATTGAAAGAAATAAACTTTGGGGAAATTTACTAATCTGAATAATTAGTTCAGGCTTGGTGCATGAAATTACCTGTTTTGAAAACCCTAATGCAGCAGTCCTCCAAATGAATGTGCTGATGAATCTATCTGAGGGAGATTTTTCAGAAAACATGGTCTGTTTAAGCAAAACAAGCTACTGGCCATAGTGGTTTCACCTGTTCTTTATTGGCACTTCAAATGGGAGGTGTAGAACTCATAAACCTTGCTTTATTTCTTTAGTCCTTTCCTTCTCTTTGAGTTACTGGCTACAGGCAAAAATTATGAATCCTATTTTAAAGAATTTCCTTCTTGTTTAAGAAGTGCACCTGGAAAAATCAGAAGTGCTTCCTGGGGTTGGAAGAAAAAAACAAAACATACCCATCATTCTGCCTTTTCTTACAATGACCAATTGCTGCACTCAGTAATACTAAGAAACTTGGTTTCATAACCCATGGGACTTGAGACCCATCACGTTCTTAGCTATGACATTCTCTTTTCAGAAAGACAGGGAATGTGACATTCATGGTATCATAAATTGTTGAGCATTCCATAAAACATTCACTCCAAATGCCCGCTCGATTATTACAAGAGCATAAAAATGTACCTGCACTAATTCCTTGTCTATGGCTCATGGTGACACAGAGGTGACCATTCTCAAAGGCTGCCAGCCCAGCCTGAGTGCTGGCAGGTCCTAGCAAGCTGGACAGTCTTTAAGCATAGGCCTGGCAGTGGCCTGTGTGTCTATCAACGGAGAACTAGCCTAGCTAAGCTTAGGGGCTCCTCACCAGATGGTAGGCCCCCTGGCAATGAATATTGTTGGCCACAGTAATTCAATTAGTGGACTATTAATATGAAAAACTGACATTTTGATAACAAGTTAGTGTTTGCAAATCTCCTTATAAAGATTAAGCATAATTGAGCCTCAAAATTCAGTTCAATTCAATTTAGTAAGTATTATTAAGCAACCCTGGCCTAGAACCATGGAGAAAAATGAAAGTTTTTTTTCCCCAAGCTGGTTTCTTTGTCTCAAATCTCATCCTTCTCTCCTGTCCATTACACACCTGCCAAAGTCATTTTATAAAGTGTAGGCTTGCCCATGCAACACCCTTACTAAATAAAGGCCAGTGGCACCCTATTCACTTGAGGATTAAAGATAAACTCTGTTGTTTAACATTTAAAACCCTTCACACCCTGGCCCTAACCTGTCCAGCCTTATTGCTTATTACTCTCCCTTATATATTCTACAGTCCAGCCAAATGTCTATTTGCTGCTCTGCACAGACATGACTTTCATCTCCTCTTTCAGTCTTGAGTCTCTATCCCTACACTTACAATATACTCCTTCATCTCTGTTTCTTAGAATTTTTAATTTCCCCTAAGGCTCAGTCTTAGTACCATCTTCTGTATAAAGCCTTTCCCAATTCCTACCCCCCACCCTACTACAAATGTTTTCCTTCCGCCCCGCAAAAAATATTACTTTGTGTTCAGGTTATGTGCATTTTGTATATTACTTATGTACATTATGTCCTCCAATAAAATGTAATCTCCTGAAGGGCAGAAACTGCTTTGTTTTAGGCACATGGGTGGCTCTTAGATAAAGCTCTCTGCTTATAGTCAGCATAGATTTGAGTTTCAATCCACCCTCAAGTCTCTTCCTTACTGTGTGAACGTGGGCAAATCATTTAAATTATCTTAGCCTCAGTCCCCTCATTTATAATATGAGAATAATAGTAACACTAGCCTCCCAGGGATATTGTAATGATCAAGTGATGTAGCATATGTATTCCATATTACAAACCATAAGATATTGCAAGAATATTTGTTTATCATTGTCATGATCATTATTTTGTGGTGTCCCCAACATTTAGCAAGATGCCTGACAGGTTTATGAAAATGCTCACTGTTTAATTGGGGCACAAGTATATTTACAATAAGTAAATACAAAATAAATACAAGGTACCTTCTGAGAGAACACTAGCTATTCAGGGAATAAGGAAAGACCTCACGAAGGAGATAGTACTTGAGCTAAGAGTCTTGAAGAAAGCTAAGTACTCCAAGAAGTGAAAAAAGCAAACGGACAGATCCTTATCCTTCTAGGAATCCAGGACAACCAGTACAAAGGTATGTCAGTAGGAGATGGAATGTAAAGCATGGGCAATCAAGGACACTGACCTGGCTGAAATATAGTCTATGGAAGAGTAATAGGAGCTCATCCCAGAAAGAAAGATTCAAGCCAACTTTAGAAGTCAAATTGACGAGTTTGTAGTTTATCCTAGAATTAATAGGGAAGCTCCACATCTCTGGAGCGGGGGAGTGTGATGGTCAGTCCTGAGTTTTTGGTACATACTATAGGTATTTTCCTCACTTTACAAATGAAGAAACTAATGAGCAGAGAAGTCAAGTGACTTGACAATAGTCACACAAGCTAATAAGTATTCAAGACAGTGTATGAATTCTGATCTTCCTAACCACAAATCCAGCACTCTATTTACCACTCTACTATCCAGGGTCCTGAAAATTAAAAAAAAAATATATCGGGAGATACAAGTAAGCGATATCCTTGTTGCAAGTAAAACTCAACCTGTCCCAGATTAACTTCATCGTCTTCACCTTTAAAACTGTTCTGTTTCCAGCCGTCTAGGTATGACACTCTACAACAAGCAGTCAACAAGGCTTGAAACCTTGGAATTATCTTTTACTTTTCTCTCTCCGTTACTCCCTCCCATCCAATTTGTTAAGCCCTGACAAATTTACCTTTTATGTTCATCCTTTTCTTTCTGCTCACATCGCCACAATCCTAGTTCAGATGCTCATCACCTCTTCCCTGGACTATAGACTCCAATTTGTCTTTCAGTCTCAATAATCTTTCCTATATAATACATCCTTTTCATAACTACCAAAAAATCCTAATGTACAAAAGTCTTACTCTCACTCCCCAGCTCAAAAAAATGCAAGTAGTTGGCCATTGTCTCCAGGATAAAATGTACACTCCTTAGACTAGCATTTAAGAACTTCCATAATCTAACTCCAATCCTCCCATTCCTCTTTAATTCATATTACATACTCTAAAATCTAACCAAACTAAATTACTGGCATTTCCCCAAATAAAATGTGTCGTCTACTACCTCAGTGCATTTAGACAGAATTTCTCCTATCCCTAGAAGGTACCACTGCCTTTCAGAATCCTTCTCTTTCTTCAAGGCTCAGCTAAGTTGCCAAGTCATCCAGGAAGTCTCACTTGAGTTTCCCTCTCATTCCCAAATGTAACTCTTCTTTCATCTGTCATATTTTTCTAGAACATTTTAAAAATTTATTTCTGGCTCTCTCTTTGCACTCATCACACTCTTGTATTCTTATCCATGTATGTGTCACACAATATAATCTCTCTGAGGGCAGATATAAAATAAATGGAATGAAAAGGAGAGGAAGGCAAAAAGGCCCTTGGCATGGTGAGATGTCTTTTATCATCATAAGCCAATTATATTATTTTGTATAGTGAATGGTACATAATATAGTCATATTATTTTGTGCAGTTCTTTGTTACATAATATGCATTGCATATGACTGTCTTGAACCGACCATTTTTCTTACTCAACCAGATTTCCCAAAGCTTTAAGCTTTAAAAAAAATTTATTGTATTCTCTAGCATTGCATGAATGGAACTGACATGGGGATGTGAGGTATCTACTAAATCACCCCCTAGTTAATACACTTATTAGACTTTGAATTAGTTTGACACTTGGCTTTTAAAAAAATAAGTTCCTACTATGCATCAGGTAACATGGTTAACTGTCTGGTATGCTTAGTTCTCTTAAAGTTCCTACTATGCACTAAGGTAGTATGATAGGCCTCCTGGTATACTTGGTTCTCTTAAAGTATGTTTAATGTTCTATTGAAAAAGATGGAACTTAAAACATTATATCCTTGGCATGTTCTCCCATCCCCATTTTTTGGATTAAAAATTCAAAAATAAAAATGTCAATCCAAAAACATTTTCTGTGTTAATCGTTCCCAGATTTCTTTCACTGACAAGCAGACATTTCAACTGCTATCTTATCAATCCCAACAAAGAAACCACATGTCCTTTTGGAGGTTGTCAGGTTTAAGTTATGTAGGGAAAGGGGAAAAAAAGCTGTTCCATAGAGATGTCTCCATGTTTCCCATGTTTTCACTTTCTTTTTCTATTCCTCTGTCCTTTCTTCCTAATTCTGCCATGCATTACCATTTCTGATGAAATTCATAGCTCCTTCTATTTTCATTTCCTGCCAAGTACTTCTTTTGCTTCTCCTTCCCAGCCCCTTGATTAAGACTCCAGAAAAGTGCAGAGAGATGAGAATGCAGCAAGGTTGAATAACTTCCCCAAGACAAGGTAAGCAAATTCCCATGAATACAAGACAGCAGGCCCAGCTTCAAGTAATATTAGCCTGCTGCTTCTCCTTTGCTACTCTTCAGGGTGCATTTTGAATTGCCCTAAAAATCACTGGGTACATGCTCAGTTTTTCCCTTCAGCGTTGTCTGAACTTGGCATGAAGATCTGCCTTCATATAAGACATTTCTATGAGTGATTAGAAAGGGGACATAGAAGACATGATCAACAAATACGTAGAAGCCAAAAAACAAAACAAAACCCCAGAAGTAATCAATTACATTATAGCTTATAGAATCTAGGTCCAAGGAATTCTTCTGCACAAAGGCTGATTTAAAAAAAATTGGAATTCAAATATTAAGTTGTAAATTTAAGCTTTAAAAAATGCAGAAGTGTAGGAAGATGTGACTAGTAAGTAGTTCATGTGGAAAATAAATCTAATTTTTAATAGAAGGCAAATTTCAAGCTTCACCACCTTGCTACTATGTGGGCATAGTAGCTCTCCAGGTCTGGAAGCATAATTAAATTAGTAAAATCATTGTTATTACTCTCATCTTGCTCCACTCACACCTCCTGTGATTTTCTGAATCAAAATATCTCTCCTTACCCACCATATAGGAATTATCTCACCTTCTTCTCCTTGAGGCCTCTTCTCTTTGAAGGCCTTTGTATTTGTATACCCAGTGTTCAGCACAGTACTTGGCTCCAACAAAGTCTTTGCTAAACCAGCTTCAGAGTAATCAACTGCTCTCACTTTCTCTTCCAGAGTTATCAGTCCAGTGGCCAGACAAAAGTCAGAATGACTGGTGATGGCATGGAATTCAATGGATGACCTTGGCATCTTGGATGCTTTACCAAGCTCTAAACACTCTACCTGCTTCAGCTGCCTTCATGACCTTTGGAATAAATTGTTCTCATCTACTTATTCCAATGAGGGAAGTCTTGGGGTAGAAATCCCCATAATTCACCGACGGGTTTGAGGTCCATTGGTTACCCTCAACCTGATTTAGCCCATCTGCCTAATGGTAGTTTGGCTGTGATCAATTCACTTAGGATCTCAGTACTCTAGATAGTTCTTTGTGATTGATTATCACCAGGTGTTGCCATTGAGAGTAACTATCTGGGCCACTCTTCATTTCCCCTCCCAGCCATGAAGTTGGAAGGCTAAATTCCCAGACCACCCCTGTCTCAACTTGGGCTGACTCAGAATGGGGCTTTCCCTCTTAAGCAATGCCTCTTCTTCTCTGACATCCTTCTCCCTCTTCCCCTGCCCCCTTTCTCTGCATCAGGAGCAGAAAAGGAATTAACCCTAAGTCCCTATGACTATAATGGCAATGAAATATTGGCTCACTTAATCAAGGGCCAAAAAGATTCCCAAGATTCTGCCTTTGGGGAGAGTCATGGAGTGATTAATAGGATTAAATATCAGCAATGCATCACCCTTTGCTGACACCTAGCCACCCAACTGACAAAGGAAACTTGTAGCTGATCACTCTCTGTGAAGTCAAAACAACCAAAGCACCTCTTTCTACACCCAGACTGCAATTGAAGACATATACTCCACACAGTATCGATCAATCTCTTTTATCTAGAGAAATCATGCTTATCAAAAATACTACTGAACAGTAAAAACCAGCTTAAAGGGAACAGGAAACTTCTAATCTAAGTCCCCATCCATTCTAAGTGTGAGAAAGGAAAGGAAAATGAAAGGAGTAGACAGACCCCTTAGCTTCCTGGATTCTCCTGTGGGCAAGGGAGAATCATTAATATCAATAATAATAACATTTATAGGTTTACATAGTGCTTACTATACACCAGGAACTGTACTGAGTACTTTACCGTTATTAGCCCATTTCATCCTTTGAATCCAGGGAGCTAGATTTTACAGTGGAGAAAACTGAGGCGAACAGAGACTAAGTGATTTGCCCAGGGTCACACAGCAAGTAAGTGTCTGAAGCACTAATGGCTTTTGTCTTCTAATCTAGCTGTTGATTTCCAAGACTCTGTTTGCCAAGTCTGATGGACTTAACCCATTTATATTGTCTCCATTTCAGTCACTTCCTCCTCCACGTTTTCCTCCTCTCCTGATCTATCTCCTTCAGAATCTTCTTCAAAATTCCTGCTGGATTATATAATCTCATTCTGCCATTTTAGACAGTAAGATAGCCCCATCAAAGCCTTAAATTACATTTACCAGGGATCTATGCAGTTAGTCCCTAGAAATGTGCTCTATCACTAGAGAGCTTCCCTCAAGGCTACAAGACTGATACAGACTATTTTTCCAATAATAATAATAAATAAATAATTTTTTTTAAAAAAGGTATTGGACTGCATTGGTAGAAGTAAGTTTTTCATCCAAGAGTTCCCTAAACCAATGAAATCAGCACTCCAGTCCCTCTCCCTATTTTTGGGGATCCAGAAGAAAGGAGGTGATATTCTTGGCATAATCTACCTTGGTGTCTTCATTTCAAGATACCACATTTTAAGTAAAACATTGACAAACTAGAGAGTTTACATACAATGGTGACTAGGAATGATGAAGGAACTCAAACTCATGTCACACGAAGGACAATTAAATGATTATAGAGGAAAAGCTGCAATCACTACTTATAAATGCTTGGGGGGTTTCATCTGGAATAGAGATTACATTTGTACCATGTGCTTTCCTAAGAAGAGTGGGTGGAAGTTTCAGGGAGTTGAAATTTTACCCCAACAAAAGTAAAAATAAATTGATGATCAAAGACTTCTCCCAAACAGTATGAAAAGCAAAATCAAGAGCATATTCCTACCTTTGTACTTCTGTTGAGAGTACCATCATTTTTCCAGTCACATAGGTGTATCACAATTTTGGAGTCATCCAAAACTCTTCACTCTTCCTCACCTAATCAGTTGCCAAGTCTCATTGATTCTACTTCCCCACCATCTCTAAAATATGTTCTCTTCTCTCTACTCATACAGCCATCTCTCTAGTTCCGACTTTAATCCCCCCTCGCCCAGTCTACTGAAATGCTACCAAATTTGTCTTTTGACCTCAGGCATCTCCTCTCTTGGATCATTTCTCTACACAGTTGCCTATTAGATTCTCCTAAAGCATAGTTCGAACTATATCCTTCTGCTGCTCAAAAAGCTTTTGCAATTCCCTTCTCTATTGCCTCTAGGATAAAATATAACTTCCTTGGTTTAGCATTTAAAGTCCTGCATGATTGGTTCTAATCATTATTTCCAGACATATTTCATGACTCCCATCACATGTTCTACATTCCAGTCAAATTGACTTCCTTGTTGTTCCCTGTATTCATTATTCCTCCTCTTTTTGCTCTGTCTCTACTCAAACTGTCCCCCATTCCTAGAATGTATCCCCTCTTCATTTCTGTCTTTTCCAGTTCCAACCTCCCTTCAAGGCATATCCAAAGTGTCACAACCTCAAAAGGCCTTTCTTGATAACCTCAGCTGTTACTGCTCCCCTCTCCAAAATAACTTTGAATTTATTTTAGGCAGCAAGACTGCATGACCCTATAGGAGCCATCCCAGGAACACATACCCAGAGCTCCCCTGGAAACTTCCAGGGACTTCAAAGACAAAGTGATTCATTACTGGGCCTTGGGATGGCACACTTCCTGGTTACTCCCATTCATGTGATAGCCAAGTGCTGAAAAGTCTTTTTAGCACTCTCAAAAAATAATATGATAGAACCTAATTAGTCTGTCGATTATTAAACCTCACACAACCTAGATAGCAAAAAGGGTTGATTTCACACACCTGATAAAAGAAGAAGCTTCTGGTTGATAGCCCACTTTGGGGTTGAAGATTTCCAAGCAACTAGGAGTAGAGAAGGCCCTTCTCTATGTTGACATAATGGCAGCAGAGGCCACCCACATGGAGTGTGGACTCAGCTAACTTAGGTCATACCAGGGCTCCTGAGTTCCTCTGACACTTTTGTATGTTTTTTACTTTAGTATCAACCTTGCAACTATCAAAAGGTTATTGAAGGCCTTTAAGAGCTGTCCAGGAGGGGCTGTTTCTCCTAGAGTAATTGTGGTTGCAGCAGACAAAACAGGAGTGGGCTGGTGCTAAAGATCCCGCTGGGCATTTGATTGGACTGTGCTCAGCAGAGGTGAAATGTCAAGTAGCTAATTAGGCATCTTGCAAAAACTGTTTCTATCCCAACAGAGCTTGGATATTAGCCTAACAACTGATTGTCCTAGTAGTAATAAGTTAATCATTCTGTAATGCACTCTATGATGATTTTATGCTTAGTAAACCCTTTTCTTTGTAGGAGTGAAACTTTAACAAGTCTGATTCATATTTTTACATTGAGAACCTTTTACTTTCTCTCTTTCTTTAGAGAAATCCTAGACTAGGGCAAAAGGTGGCTACGATCTATAATTAGCAACTTTCTTTGGGAAGTGGAGGTGAGGATGATGAGCCAAGGAATGTGAGAATTAGGAAGCCTCCTTCCCCTACTGAGAAGTCAGGTTCCCCATCAATGAAACTAGTTTTCATAGTTCATAAACACTGTGCATCTAGGTGCTATGTCTCATGAGCCTGTGGGAGTCCTGGCAGTGATTGCATTTCCTCTTTATGCTAGTTTTGTACTTACTTTTTTGTGGTGTACATGTAGAGTGTAAGCATTTTAAGGACAGTGTCAGTTTCATTTTGAGTCTTGGGAAAGCTTCTCAAATCCATAAATTGAAATCTACAAAACTGGTATTTCCATACCTAAAATAAGGTACAATCCTGAACGTCACACCACAGGAAACATATACTGGAAAGAGAAGATTTACAGAAGACAACATCTTAGTTCATAAAGTTTAGCATCTAGGGAATAGTTTTACGAGGACTGAATAAAAAGGTTGGCATTATTTAATCTATAAAGACAAAAGCTGAGTATATCAAATCACAAAGGACATGAATGAGGTGAAGATGATGGTCACTAAGTCCTAAAATAATAGATAAAAGTGACACCCCTTGAAGCTTAAAATAAACTTAGGATAAAGACAATGGTCTCTTTTGCAGAGGGGAGTAATCACACTAGCCCAAGAGGCTAAATATTAAAGGCACATAGCAGATTATGTGGACAGGGACAAGATGTATAATAGAAGATGGTATCAAAGATGTTGAGTTGGTGTGTGTACGTGTGTGCATGTGTGCATGTGTGTGTGTGCGTGTGTGTGTGTGTGTGTGTATTTGGGAGGAGATCCCCAAATCTTTTTTTTTTTTATTTTTGGTTTACAACACATGGTTCGACATAATTTTGAGTTCCAGATTTTCTCCCTTCCCTTCCCCCACCCTCCCCAAGACGGCATGGAATCTCACATAACTACCATGTACAACTTCGCATTGAATTAATTTATACACTAGTCAAGTTGTGGAGAAGAATTATGACCAATGTAATGCATCATGAGAAAGAAGAAACAGAACCAAAAAAAAAAAAAAACCACAAAAACAAAAGAGAGGAAACAAGGCCAGCATGAAGTGTGCCTCAATCTGCGTTCAAACTTCATAGTTCTTTCTCTGGGTGTAGATAGCATTCTCCATCGTGAGTCCCTTGGAGTTGTCCTTGCACCTTCTCTTGCTGAGAAGAGCGAAGTCTGTCAGGGTTGGTCCTCATGGAATCCATATATCTGTGGTTGTGTACAATGTTCTCCTGGCTCTGCTCCACTCACTCAGCATTATGTTGTGTAGGTTTTTCCAGGTTGTTACAAAGTCCATATCATCCCCATTTCTTATGGCACAATAGTATTCCATTACCTTCATATACCACAGCTTGTTCAGCCATTCCCCAATTGATGGGCATCCCTTTGATTTCCAATTCTTGGCTACCACAAAAAGAGCCACTATAAATATCTATGTACATATGGGTCCCTTCCCCTCTTGTGTGATTTCTTTGGGATACAACCCTAGAAGTGGTATTGCTGGGTCAAAGGGTATGGACATTCCTATGGCTCTTTGGGCGTAGTTCCAAATTACTCTCCAAAATGGCTGGATCATCTCACAACTCCACCAGCAATGTAGCAATGTTCCAATTTTCCCACATCCTCTCCAGCATTTATCATCCTCCTGCTTTGTTATTTTAGCCAATCTTACAGGAGAGATGTGGTATATAAGAGGTGTTTTGATTTGCATTTCTCTAATCAGTAGTGATCCAGAGCATTTTTTCATATGCCTATAGATAGCTTTAATTTCTTCCTCTGAAAACTGCCTGTTCATATCCTTTGACCATTTCTCAATTGGGGAATGGCTTGTATTCTTATATATTTGGCTCAGTTCCCTGTATATTTTAGAAATGAGGCCTTTATCAGAGATACTAGTTGCAAAGATTTTCTCCCAATTTTTTGCTTCCCTCCTAATTTTTGTTGCATTGGATTTTTTTGTACAAAAATATTTCAATTTAACATAATCAAAATTATCCATTTTGCATTTTGTAATGCTCTCTATCTCTTGTTGGGTTAAGAATTCTTTTCTTTTCTATAAATCTGATAATTAAACTATTCCTTGCTCTCTCAAATTACTTATAGTATCAGTTTTTACTCCTAAATCATGAACCCATTTTGATTTTATTCTGGTATATGGTGTAAGATATTGGTCTATGCCCAGTTTCTGCCCTACCATGTTCCAATTTTCCCAACAGTTTTTGTGAAATAGTGAATTCTTAGCCCAGAAGCTGGCCTCTTTGGGTTTATCAAAGAGTAGATTGCTATAGTCGTTGACTTCTCCATCTTGTGTACCTATCCTATTCCATTGATCCACACCCCTGTTTCTTAGCCAGTACCAGGTAGTTTTGATGACTGCTGGTCTGTAGTACAGTTTAATATCTGGTATGGCTAGGCCACCTTCTCTAGCATTTCTTTTCATTGATACCCTAGATATTCTAGACCTCTTGTTTTTCCAGATGAATTTTGTTATTATTTTGTCCAGCTCAGTAAAATATTTTTTGGTAGTTCAATTGGTATGGCACTGAATAGATAGATTAATTTAGGTAAAATTGTCATTTTTATTATATTAGCTCGGCCCAACCACGAGCAACTGATGTTTTTCCATTTATTTAGATCTGACTTTATTTGCATGAAAAGTGTTTCATAGTTATGTTCATATAGGCCCTGGATTTGTCTTGGCAAATAGACTCCCAAATATTTTATAGTGTCTACAGTAACTTTGAATGGAATTTCTCTTTCTATCTCTTGCTGTTGGGCTTTGTCAGTAATGTACAGTAATGCTGAGGATTTATGTGTGTTTGTTTTATATTCTGCAACTTTGCTCAAGTTGTTTATTATTTCAAGTAGTTTTTTATTTGATTCACTAGGATTCTCTAAATAAATCATCATATCATCTGCAAAAAGTGATAATTTAGTTTCTTCTTTTCCTAATCCAATTCCTTCAATTTCTTTCTTCTCTTATTACTACAGCTAATGTTTCTAGTACCAAATTGAATAATAGGGGTGATAATGGACATACTTGTTTCACCCCTGATCTTATTGGGAATGCATTGAGCTTATCCCCATTACAAATAATGCTTGTTGATGGTTTTAGGTAGATGCTATTTATAATTTTAAAGAAGGTTCCATTTATTCCTATGCTTTCTAGTGTTTTTAATAGGATTGGGTGTTGTACTTTGGAAAAGGCTTTTTCTGCATCTATTGAAATGATCATATGGTTTCTGCTAGTTTTGTTGTTGATATGGTCAATTATGCTAATAGTTTTCCTAATGTTGAACCAGCCTTGCATTCCTGGAATAAATTCTACCTGGTCATAGTGTATTATTCTTGTGATGAGTTGCTGCAATCTTTTTGCTAATATTTTATTTAAAATTTTTGCATCAATATTCATTAGAGAAATTGGTCTATAATTTTCTTTCTCTGTTTTGACTCTACCTGTTTGGGTATTGGGACCATATTTGTGTAATAAAAAGAATTTGGTAGGACTCCTTCTTCACTTATTTTCCCAAATAGTCTACAAAGTATTGGAATTAGTTGTTCTTTAAATGTTTGATAGAATTCACATGTAAAACCATCTGGCCCTGGAGATCTTTTCCTAGGGAGTTCATTGATGGCATGCTCAATTTCTTTTTCTGAGATGGGATTATTTAGAAATTTTACTTCCTTTTCTGTTAACCTGGGCAGTTTATGTTTTGGAGATATTCATCCATATCTCTAAGGTTGTAAAATTTATGGGCATACCATTGGGCAAAATAATTCCTAATTATTGTTTTGATTTCCTCTTCATTAGAGGGGAACTCACCCTTTTCATTTTTGATACTGGTAATTTGATTTTCTTCTTTCTTTTTTTTAATCAAATTGGCCAAAGGTTTATCAATTTTATTATTTTTTTTTCATAAAACCATCTCTTTATTTTATTTATTAATTCAATAGTTTTCTTGGTTTCAATTTTATTAATCTCTCCTTTGATTTTCAGTATTTCTAATTTGGTATTTAATTGTGGGTTTTCAATTTGCTCTTTTTCTAGCTTTTTCAGCTGTATGCCCAGATCATTGATCTTCTTGTTCCCTATTTTATTCATGTAAGCATTTAGGGATATAAAACTTCTGCTAAGAACTGCTTTTGCTGCATCCCATAAGTTTTGGTATGTTGTTTCATTATTGTCGTTCTCTTGAATGAAGTTATTAATTGTTTCTCTGATTTGTTCTTTGGCCCACTCATTCTTTAGAATTAGATTATTTAGTTTCCAATTAATTTTTAGCTTATTTTTCCATGGTTCTTTGTTACAAATAATTCTTATTGCATCATGATTTGAAAAGTGTGCTGTGACTACTTCTGCCTTTCTGCACTGGATTGTGAGGTTTTTATGCCCTAGTACATGGTCAATTTTTGAGTATGTGCCATATACCGCTGAGAAGAAAGTGTATTCCTTTTTATCCACATTCAGTTTTCTCCAGAGGTCTATCATATGTGCCTTTTCTAAAATTCTGTTTACCTCCTTAACTTTTTTCTTATTTATTTTGAGGTTAGATTTATCAAGTTCAGAAAGGGGGAAGTTGAGGTCTCCCAATATTATAGTTTTGCTGTCTATTTCTTCCTGTAACTCCCTTAACCTCTCCTCTAAGAATTTGTATGCCTTACCACTTGGTGCATATATGTTAAGCAATGATATTGCTTCATTGTTTATGGTGCCTTTTAGCAGGATATAATGTCCTTCCTTATCTCTTTTAATTAAATCTATCTTTACTTTTGCTTTGTCTGAGATTAGGATTGCTACACCTGCTTTTTTTTTACTTTAGCTGAGGCACAATATATTTTACTCCAGCCTTTTACCTTTACCCTATGTGTATCCCCCTGTTTCAAATGTATTTCTTGTAAACAGCATATTGTAGGATTAAGGTTTTTAATCCATTCTGCTATCCGTTTCTGTTTTATGACAGTGTTCATCCCCTTCACGTTCAGCATTATGATTTCTCTCTGTGTCTTTTTCTCCATCCTATTTCCCCCTGTTTATGCTTTTATTTCTCCCTTTCCCCTTCTTCTCCTCAACAAAGTTTTGCTTTTGACTGCCACCTTCCTCAGTTTATACCCTCCCTCTTTATTCCCCTCCCTTATCTTACCATTTCCCACTTGCTACTTCTCCCCTCCCTTCTGACCACCCCCTTCCCTTTTTTCACCCCTTCCCTTTCTACTTCCCTTAGGACAAGTTAGATTTTGAGGTATCCAATGTATCTACAATGTCATTGCTGCCCTCTTCCATATTGGTATTTTGATCCTGCCTGTCTCCATAAAAAGAATCTATTGTCCTCGGTTTTTTTGTGTTCTTCTTCATGTTTGTTAGTTTGCCTTTTCCTGGCTTTACAACAAATTTCTGCCTTTGGGGCTCAGGGCCTTCTGTCCCAGGTTTCTTATTCTGGTGGTTGTGAATCTAGAATTATAGCCTTCAGTTTCCTGAGGTGTGGGGGAAGGGTCTGGTTCCCTGATTTCTCACTCGCTATGGGTGCTCTCCAGCACTGTTGCTTTTCAGCAATGGTCTCAGCTGTTTGTTGTTTGAGCTGATGTCTGGCACTTCCCCTGAGGGAGCAAGATTATGTCTGGGCTCCTGGTGTTGACCCCTGCCGACTCTGCCCCTCTGGGACTAATGAACTTCTACTCTTTGACCACTGAAGCCCCACTTATTTCTCCTCTGTTCCAGCATTCTTCCCCCCTTCCCAGGAATTCTCTGGGTGGGGAGGGGAGAGATAAGAGCCATTTACCTGGCCATTATGTCTCCCGGTAGTTCAAGAAGCCGAGTTTCATGCCTTCGGGCTGCAAGCCTCAGGGCTCGGTGTTTATCAGCTGTGGAGTTGTATTGCCTCTCGTCACTTCCACAGACTGCCATCCTGTGTTGGGTGGCCTGGGGATCTCTGCCGGTTTTGGGCACCCAGCTTTTTCCAGCCTGTCTCCCACGTGGATTTCCCGGCCGGCCGCTTCTGCTTTGGTCTGGAGCAGCTCCCCATGTGGAGCCCTCTCTGAGGCTACAGATTTGTGCCTTCAGCCTTTCAGGCTCTCCCGGCTTGGAAATTTGCCCCACACAGACTGCTCAAGGTTTCTGACTCTCTCAAATCTGCTCAAATTCACTTTTTTATAGGAATCTGACAGACTTTGTGAGAGAGCTCTGGTAAGATGCTGCCTTCATGCGGCCATCTTGGCTCCGCCCCCGATCCCCAAATCTTTGAAACTAACATCATGAATAATAGTCATCCCCCAGACTTCCAGCATCTCAAAATCATGCTTTGCTAGCTGTTGCATCCTGGAACTTCACCATGGGGCCTCTCAGCCCACTACTGATTTGCTCACCCTGGAACATTCCTCCTTAAAACATGTCTCCTTTCTTTCATTGGTGAGTTGCTCCTGGAGACTTCATTTTGTGGAGGGATCCAGGCCTGTCCACCTTCATCCTCTCCCCACCCATGACTTTTTCCCGAATTCCTGAACTCCAAAAGCATGCCTTCATGCTAGGTATTTTTTTTAAAATTTCCCTCATCTCCTTTCCTGGTCATACTTTTCAACTTCCTTTTGTATGTTGTCTTTGTTGTCTCCTCCCATGAGACTGTCAGATGCTTGAGGGAAAGGGTTGTCTTTCTTTTTGCTGTTTTTATGTTCCCAGAATTTAGCACAGTAACTGGCACATAGTAAGTACTTAATAAATTCTAATTTCCTCCCTCCCTCCCTCCTTCCCTCCCTCCCTTCTTTCCTCCCTCCCTCCCTCCCTTCTTTCCTCCCTCCCTCCCTTCCTTCTTCCTTACCTTCTTCCTTCCCTTCCTTCTTCCCTCCCTCTCTCCTTCCCTTCCTTCCTCCCTCCTTCCCTTCTTTCCCTTCCTTCCCTCCTTCCTTCCTTCCTTCCTTCCTTCCTTCCTTCCTTCCAGCAGCTAAACAACACAGAGGACAGAACACTGGAGTCTCTTGAAGTATCTTGTAGTCAGGAAGACTTGAAATCCAATACAGCCTCAGAGACACACTAGCTACATAAGCCCAAACAAGTCAGTAAGCCTTTCTCTATTTTGAATTCCTCAACTATAAGATGGAGATAAAAATAGTACCTGCTTCACAGGTTCGTTGTGAGGATCATATAAAATCCTATTTGTTAAACACAGCACAGGGTCTGGCATGTAGTAGGTGCTTATCAAATGCTTGTTTCCTTCCTTTTTTCCTCCACATTTCCCTGGCTTCACTGTTGGAGTTTAAATGCTAAACTGAATGGATAATGAGTCTTTCCAGTACATATGTTTTATGGGTATTGTATCTAATTCAATGATCTTTCTCTACCAGTAGTCTCTAAATTTTTTTTGATTGCACACCCTGGTGAGTATGCTGGGAATGGGCATACTGGAAGGCAATAATTTTTCCAATGGCATCTGAGCATCTCTTTGGCTTGGGATTAAGTGATAACAGCCCTGAAGCGCTGATGCCTTTTCAGAATATGGAAGGTTGGGAGCTTATACAACTGTTAAAGAAGGTTGTGTAGGGGGCTATAATGGGTAATGGTATATATGACTGTGCTGGATATAACTCCAATAATTGACTATTGAAGGGAGGATGGGAATGCTATCCACTTTCCCACCCTCTGATTAATTGGTCCTACATCCTTTAGGGCTGTGAAAGAAAAACTCTATACTATGCACTTTTAGGAAAAAATATGTCAGACACAAATGTACTAATCAAAAAATTTCAGTTTCTCTCCTTAGAGAAAAAGAAATAGAAAGGGCATGGCCTTTGAAATTTTCTCTAATGAGCCATTTCCACTCTCAATTTATAGTATATCCATATCAAAGAAAAAATTCCACAATAAGATAACAATGAGTTGCAAAGTTCTGGTTAATAGGTTAACAATTTGGATTCATTACCCAGAATTAACAGTGACGTAACTTTTGATGTACCATAGAGAATGATTTTCCCCAAACCAGTCAATGCCTCTTTTATCCACTTGCTCTAAGATTCTCCTTCTCACCTGGCCAAAGGTAAACTCAAGAAATGCTTCTCTTCATCGAACTAATCAAAGGATATCTTAGTCTGATCATCTCCCAATATCAAATCATCACCAATACTGATCATGTATTTTCAGGGTGGATTCCTTCATTGGCTGATCAAGTCTTTCCCTTTAGAAAAGGTTTTGATTTTTGTTTTGTTTTGTTTTTGATATTTTGTATGTCATGGACCAAACTGGAAGTTTGGCTAAACCTATGGACCCCTTCTCAGAATAATGTTGTAAATATATCAGATTACATGAGAAACCAATTCCATTTAAATACACTTACCAAAAGAATAAATGAAATAAGTTCATGGGCCCTATATTAAGAATCTTTGCTTGAAACAGTTTTGTCTTTTGATAAGAATGAAGATAGAGGACTTGAGAACAGAAAACTATTTCCTTGGCATCAAGTTTTCTATTCAAGAGAAAACTGATTAGATCTTTCATTTGAATGAGATCATGACCTTAGACTGACACCAAGAAAATCTCATTGATTAGTATTTATAAAAAGGGAGAAAGAGAAGGTCATAGTATACTTTTACTGAGTTTAGCCATGCCCCTCCATGGAATCACACCACCTATCCACACCCTTGGTGCCCTTGCCTCCACTTTAGAGACCATTGCTGTAGATTGCCCATTAGATCCCCTCCCCCCCCCCCCCACCCGTAATTGGAATGCATGGGAGTATAAAGCTTAGGCAACTTGGCTCCATGTTCCCTGTGAAATTCTCAGCTGGGAGCCTGGCCTCTCGGGGCCAGGGAGGAAGATTTAGAAAGCACTGAGGGAGCATCAGGGACAGGAAACTCTATGAACACTTACCCTTTACTCATGCTCTAAAAACTTCTCTCTAGTGCCAGAAAAGTGTTTTTAAAAGTTATTATTAGTTAACCTTGTTGATAGTCTCCTTGAAGTCTGCCATCAATTTTGCCACTGGTTTTGCATCCTTACTGCCTTTGGAGTGGGGGGGGTGCAATTTTGGAAATGCAGATCAATGTAATGTATCACTTCTTCCAGCTTGGGCCAGTATGACAGCTTGGACAACATCCATATGTTTTGGTTTTGATTCTTATTATTTTTTTCCATTTTTAATGTCTTTTTTACTTGGGCATATCACCTCCATGCTAGGGCTGGAATGGTGGTAAAAACCCCAGACATTTATTTGAAATGGGATGGCTAAAAGTTGCCATTTGGACAACTTCTTATGATTCATTCTTTTCTGCACTGAAGTCCCATAGCTGAAGTTCACTGCATCACTGGGAGGCTAAGATGCTTATTACCTATAGTTTTTCCTCCTCTTGCTATGCTCTGGACTATGTTTAGTGGCCTTTCCTCAATCCCAATACATATACATACAATCAACAAAAAGTGTGTCGCACAACCTCAAGCCCACTGTATAGCCCATGACAATGTACTCTGATACACTAGAGTCTGGCTGAGAACTTCTGGGTACATTATCTGGATCTGCATTTCTAGAATCACCAAGAAGTAGATGAGCACATAGTAAGAGGAAATGGGAAAATTACCAAAGAAATTTTCCTTTTGCAGTTTTACTTAAGGAGGACCCAGTCATTTGGGTGCCCCCTTATTGTACTATGTCAATGTTATTTGGAACCGCTAGGATTTGCTGGAGATCTCAAGTTGGTGTCTGGGAGGTTGGATGGGAAAAATATATATCTTTGATTTCATTAAAGTCTAACTAATTTAGCATTCCCTTGAAATATAATTTTAAAAAATATTCTGAGAAGACTTCACCAGGATGCCAATGTGGTCCATGAAACAAAAATGTTAAGAACCCCTTATTTAGAGACTTCTTGTTTGGGTTGTACTATCTCTAATGGCATGCCCACAATATGGGTCTATGAGATCTGGCTTTGTCCCCGGGGTACCTGCAATTGTGCTGAAACACCCACTGGCTCTGACTAGCCTATGTCTAGAAATAAGCTGGTAGTTCTTTTCCTAGATGTCTTAGACAAATTTAGGAATATTTTAAAGAACAGCTAAATACAAAATCCCATACAGGGATAAAAGGGACTGTATGACTGACACACCCTTCCTCTGATGATGCCATTAACCTTTCATCAAGTAGACAGTTCCTGCCCAGCCCATGTTCCTCTCATCTGACCACCACATCCAGAGGGACTGATACTGAAGTCGCCTTGGATGCAGGGCTGTTGGCCAAAGATACCAGACAGTTTAGTGACAACCCCTAGAGCAAACATTATGGTTGTTGGACACCTAGTTCAAGTTCCTAGATTCCTCAGCATTCAGCCAACTGGCTGAACCCCAGAAGGTGCTAGTAGACAGATTGTTAAAATTAATCCTAGCTGATGGTGAGAATGATAGAATAGACCCTAGTTTTCCAAGCATTTCAATTATATGGTACCCTGGTAAGTCTATTCCAGCTCTATGGTTGTAATGATAATGAAAATTAAAGGTAGTTGGCCTCAGAAAGATATAGTTTGACCATAGTCAATGTCAGTTTTTTAAATGAATATAAAAACATGAAAAATGAAAAATTTTTAGTATAGCTATCTCAAAAAATAAATCTTTCTAGTTCTCTAACACAAAAAGAAAAAAAATGAGGGGAAGGAACATACATGTGAGACAAAAGTTATCACTAAATGACTGTAGACTTTCAGATTTAAGCTTTTCAAGGGATGGGTTCACATCTGAAAATGCTGCTGCAATTTAGATAAGCTCCCACTCAGGAGTGGAATCATGTTCTGGTCACCTGATCTAAGCAGGCAGGGTTGTGCTTTTCCTGAGTTCTGAACCTATAATTCATTGGTTGAGACTCTTCAATTTAAGCATGTATTTCTCTTTCTTTATTCATTAAAAATAAATCTCTAATTAAAAATATCTAAAATTAAGATTAAGCACTAAGACTAAATATGATACTTTAGAAGGGGCTTCTTTTTAAAAATAGATCAACTCTGAGCCATAATTTGGTATTTTTCTAACTAGCCCTTTCTTTTCCCTTCATTCAGCTATTTTAAATGGTACTAAAATCTACCTGAGCTTCAAAACACGTGAGACAGTACTTGCCCATGAGAATGGCCCTCCAAATGTGGAATGTTGGGCATGCAGACTCAACCAGGAATATTTCTAGAGCATGGGTCCTGATTCCCGCCACTCTTACCGGATTCCCCAGCCACTAATTATTCCAACTTGAGGGTTCAGTTTCTGTTTATTCTCTCTAGATTGCTCCTATCAAATACTCTGAATCGCCCCCAAGACTTCTGTCTAGATAAGTTTCCATGGCTAGCAGAGCTTCCAGAAATACCTCATCCTCACTCCCTGCCTTTGGAGATGCCTTCAAATTATGCATCCATTTCTCCATTCATTTCAATTTACAACAGAACAAATGTCTACCCATCAATATTCAAATTTCAGTTAGTTATCAAAGCCAGCTCTCTAGCCTTGATTATGAAACAAGGGCCAGTTCCACGAAATATACACAAAATTTTCTGCTTCTATCTTTCTATCTGGATTGAAATCCCTGGCTGCTTAAGCCATGTGGTGGCTCAATTCTAAAAACATCTTAATGTCTTGGTATAATGTGCAAACCCTAGTTGGTTCCTTGGTTCTCCCCCTCTCTCTATGACAGCAGCAAGGGGACAGAATGTCTGTGTTGATCAAATAGAGAAGACAGTTTTTAGATCATTCTCTTTGTTCATCTCTTCTGGGTAGTAAATAGTACTCTTCATCACTAAACTCTCTATAAAGGGGAGTAGTAAGAATTGGGTAGTGCTCTTTCCCACCTCTCTATGGCTGCTCCCACACAAAGCATGGACTCAACAAGGTGAACTTATATCTGAGCCCTGGATGCCCTTCCTAGTATGTGCTCTTTCTGGAGTAGGTGGCTGAATATTACTTTCCAGGAGGATTTGGCTGCACTTACAGGATATTTCATGAGTTAGAGAGTTGTGGAAGGTTCTGTGTCCAGTAAGTGGAACTTACTGGTAAGGGAAGCTTCTGAATTAGTGAGAAAAACTACCAACAAGAGGAGCCCAAATCTCTGGCTAAACTTGCCAGAAAACATGGATTTCAAGGGAGAAATCAATAGGGAAGAATCAAGGTGAAATATAATTAATCAATCAATAAAAATGTATTAATGTCTACTATGTACCAGGCACTGCACTAAGCACTGGGGATACAAAAAGAGGCAACAGATGGTGCCTGACCTCAAGGATCTTACAATCTGATGGGGGAAACAACATGTAAAGAAATTTATAAAGTAAGTTATAAACAGGATAAATAGGAAATAATTAACAGCGGGAAGGTGCTGCAATAAGGAGGGATTGGGAAAGGCTTTCTGTAGGAGGTAGGATTTTAGCTGGACCTTAAGGGAAGAGAGGGACATCAGTAGTTGGAGCTGAGAAGGAAAGCTTTCTAGGCATGGGGGACAGTCACAAAAAATGCCTAATTAGCAATCCTGCTTTGTGTTCTGAGGCCTGTGTATTAGCCTTACAAAGTGTCACAGTAGTTACGAGTTATTACTCAATCCTGTTTTAAAAATCCTTCTCTCAGTGCATGTTTTGAGTTTCTAATGTCTCTTTAGCTAGTGTGTGTATATGTAGGAAAAAACTATCTGTTCCATAACTGACATTATAGATTAAGCACCTTTCTACTCACACCTTTGAGGAAGCCATATAGATGTAGCACACATATCTATAAGCCGCAACCTAAGCTACAAGTAACTCTTCCCTAGAGTACCAGGAGACCTAATGAGCTATAGCTTGATGAAAGGGAAGCCCAGCTGTTCTCTTCAGAGGCCTAGCTCCCCTAGGATTCAACCGAGTCTGTACCATATTGGCTGGATCCAGGGAAAAAATGTGTGTCTGAGTGGAGGAGTGGGTGCACACAGGGCCCCAGCCTCAGGTCCAGCAGGCATTTGTAATGTTAAATTTGTCTCTCATCTTCTGGTGCCCTGGCTTTGATTAGGAAAGTACCATGATGTAGTGGAAAAAATTTTGTGCTTAGACTCAGAAGAGACCTGGATTTAAATCGTGCCTCTGACCCTTGCTATATGGTCCCTTGCAAACTGCCTAACCTCTCTGAACCTCGGTTTCTTCATATATAAAATGGGCATGTACTTTACAGGATTGTTGTAAGGATCAAAAAGGAATATGTATGCAGATATAGATATAAAGTATATATAGATATGTAGATATAAAGATATAAAGTATTATGCAAATGTCAGCTATGATCCCTTTCTAGTAAGAGTTTTTGCCATGCATGATTTCTTCCTAGTATGAAGGAAACATCTTACTAACTGCCACTGTGTACGTGTGTTGTTTTTTTTTTAATTCAGAAAACACTTTCTTAGTTATTTCTCTTGCTTTCTTACTCAGAAGCTCTGCCTTTCTCCTGGCCAAAGGAACAAATAGAAACTTTTTTCTTCTTCTGAGACTCCTTAGAAATATTTGTATCTTGACTCAGAGTCACAAAAATACTGTTTCCCTCTGTTACATATGGCCTTTGTAACAGGCTTGTTTGATCTTATATTGATACCGTATCCAGAAAAAGTTCATCAGAAATGTAACTGGATGGACATTGATTAAGTTCATTAGTATATATTAAGTTCATTAGTATTTATAGTATGTATTGAGTTCTTTGGATAGATAGTAAGTTAGGCCCAGAATTGATTAGAAGGAGATCAGACTGGAAAGCTTTGGGGACATTATGCAGTATTTTCAAAGATCCTGCATTTTAGTTTTGTTTTGTATCTTCAAAAGCTCTCTTTTTAACACCAAGGTTTTCCTGAATAATGATGTCATAGTCCCACTCTGTAGTGTTCTGGTCAAACTACACCTGTCAGTCCGTATGTAAATCAATAAATACCTATTAGGTACCTATTTATGAAGTGCCAAGTATCAAACTAAACACCGGGATACAAAGAAAGGAACAACATCCTTGTTCTCAAGAAACCCATAGTCAGATAAGGGAGACAGCAGGCAAACAGTTATGCTCAGAAAGTCAATATACAGGATACATTGGAAACAGGCCACAGAAAAGGCTATGAAATTTGAAAGGGCTTTTCTCACAACCCTATGATTTAGGCAATACAAGTTTTATTATTCCTACATGTACAGATCTGGGCCTCAGAGGAAGCTGAGTGGTTTATTTACTTAGAGTCATTTAGCCAGTTATGTCAGAGCCCAGCCTCAAACTCCTGCATTCTGGGTCCAGAGCTCCTTCTATTATACTTCCTGGTCATCCAGCTATAGCTGGTGGAGTTCACTTAGCTTCAGGTAATAACTGACTTTTCTGATAACTTGATTGAAGTATCAATTTCTTTAAGAACAGTTTATTTAAGGAACCAATATCTCTTAAAACAGAATTCAACATGATTGGGAAAACATACATATGTATTGTGTCTCTGTGTATATATAGATATATACACGTATGTATGTGTATATACATAGGCATGAATAGATTTTTATGCATATGCACATTGCAGATAGACATATAAATACATTTCCCAAATATGCTGAATTCTGTATTGTACGTACACACATGCATACGTATGTAAACATATATGTGTATGTAAATACATACACACAGGTACATTCAACATGCTTGGGAAACATATACATATACCTATGCATACACATATATGTGCATTTATACAGACATAAACTTATATGCGTGCACACATACAGACACATATATTCATATACACATATATCTGTGTATATATGTGTATATGCACATATATGTTTGTGTATGTATAGGTTTGTGTGGGACAGCTAGGTGGCACAGTGGATGGACTGCCAGGCTTGAAGTCAGGAAGACTTATTGTTGTGAATTCAAATCTGGTCTCACTTAATAGCTGTGTGACCCTGGGCAAGTCATTTAACTCTGTTTACCTCATTTTCCTCATCTTTAAAACGAGCTGGAGAAGGAAATGGCAAACCACTCCGGTACCTCTTTATTTTTCTTTCTTGGGAAAACCTCAAATGGGGTCATGAAGAGTTAGATACAACTGAAAAGACTCAACAACAACAACAAAAATTGGTATGTGTATATATGTATATACTTACATATGTGTATATGTTTCATAGGCATGTTGAATGTACATGTGCAAATATATTAACATTCATATTTTTGTGTACATAGATTATGTTATTGGAAATAAAGATACTCATGAACTGAGTTAATTATAGCCAATATATGTGTTATATATGATTTAATTTACTTTATTTAGCTGACTTTCAAAATGGCTGCTAGAATTTTATTGTACTTTCCTCCATTTTTATTCTTAAGGTAGAGATATAATAGATGATAGTTAGCCATTTTCACACACACACACATACCCTAATTTGATTTCCTGATATTTAAAATGAAAAATTTTGAGGAACAAATGAAAAAATGTAGATAAAGGCCATATGTTACTACTTTCTCACTAGAGACTCATAATCTGGTTAGAAACCAAAGCAAACAAAAAAGAGTAGCTGAAACATCTTAAGATTGGTAAAGTGCCTTCTGCACATGAACTCATTTAATTTTCATGACAACCCAGGAGCTAAATACTACAAACATTATTTTCCTTATTTTATGGATGACTAAACTGTGGCTCAGGTTAAATTACTTGTCCTGGGTCATATACAACTAGTCAGTGTTTAGAACTCAAGTCTTCCTGACTCTGGATTCCATTCTCTACCCACCATTTCACACTGCCTGCCTTAATAACGGGTCAGAAATAATCTTTGCTTTCCCCTTTGTTGCTTACTATTACATGAGAATCACCCAGCATTTTAATGGCCTGAGAGAACATTGGGGAAACAGATTCCTTCTTTTGAATTTTGAGCATCTAATAGGGACAGGCTCACAAAATCACAGGTATGGTCACAAATAAATCAAAGTGTATGAAGATGAGGAAGGATTGTTCACCACTTATCAGTCTCTTTAGTCACACACACACACACATATTAGTGATGTCATTTTCAAGTTATGGACAGGAGTAGTATATGAGATATAGTATAGAATTTAATACTCTGATAAAACCACAAATTAATCAGAGATGAGTACCATAGTAATTCAGGGTAAGAAGAGTATGTTTATCCCTCTGCTTCTGAAAGATTTACTTCAACCCATCCTGTCAAGGAAAGAAGTTGGATTTGCTTTAAGGGAATTATATTTTCTACATTTAGGTGATTTATTTTGCTACAACACCATTTCCCAGACCCACTGAATGCTGGAAACAGTTTTGTTTTAAACTAACATGTCTTCCTCCAGAGCAAAAGCTCCTCTTTGTCATCGAGCTTATGAATCTACTGTTTATAGATAGTTATATGCCATGGTCTTTGTGAAAATGGGAGAGAGTCAAAGGGGTGGGAAAAAGATGAACTACATCAAACCATTAAAAAACAAAACACTACTCTGGGTAGTGCTACACATTTTATTGCTGGCTCTGTATAATATTCCCCAGAATATAAGCACCACAAAGTCAAGGAATGTGACTTTTGCACAGTGTCCAACACAATGCAACATTTTCAATTCCACTCAATTATAAAAGCATATATTTATTTTTTCTTAATATTATTTGATATCTTTTGGTTGTCATTTTCATTTTCAAATATATGCACTGCTATCCAAAAAACCATCCCCTATGCAAATGACAAAGAATGAAAGCTAAGATGATTAGATACATCGACATTCATAGTAACAATAATAATATCTAGTATATATGGCACTTCAGTCCATAAAGGACTTTCCACGTGTCATTTCATTTGGTCCTCACAATAACACTGTGAGGTAGGTGCTATTGTCCTCATTTTACAGATGAGGCCAGGGTCACAGAGCCACACAGCAAATATCAGAGGGAGCATTTGAACTCCCATCTTCCTGACTTGGCACACCATCACTAGCTAGATGTTTGCTCTTAGTTAAGTTACTTCTTTATTTCTCCTTCCCTCCTTGGCTGGAAAGTGAACAGGTTGAATTAGATAATCCCTAGGGCCCCTTCCATCTCCAATAATCTACGATGCTGTGATGTTGTAGATGGAAAGCATGACACAGGTGAGCTGTACCAGATTTTCCCTGACTCTCCCATAAACATCTTGGGATACTGTGCTTGCTGAATTATTTTCACTGTGCTCTCACAGACAAATGTGCCCAGGAAAGCAAGCATGTTCTGTCTAGGCCAGGGCAACATAATCATCCTCTCATGGATGAGTGAATCTGCAATCCCCAGTTCAGACTTAATGGATGACATTTTCTGAAATAGGCAACCCTTTGTGAGTAGATGTTGTGAAGGAGAATTGTCCAAAACTATTACCCAATGTAAAGTATTCAGGAAACCCTCAGTGAAGGGTTTCATGAGCTCATCTGGGTGCAAGTCAAAGAAAGGAGTTTTAAGGCAGGACAGATCCAAAACAAAAGCTGTGCTTTGGACCATGGGCTGTGAGAACACCAATGTTGGTGATTTCATCCTCAAATATACCCTGTTTCTATAGCACCTGGAAAATATTTGTTTGAATATGAATAAATAGCTAAAAAGTTACTTAGTATGGATTTTGGAGTATGGAAGGTTATAAGTACACATCTATGCACACATGTCAGTATTTTCATCCTTGGTGGAGGCACCCCATTCACTGACAAAGATCACAATTTCCTTTTTAGACAATCTCTAAATAACCAAAGTATATTGTCTTCATAACCAATTTGGTTCTGTCCAAATAGCCTAATAGTTATTTAACAATTCATCATCTGGTGGCCAGCCTTCTGGTAATGAGCTTCTATATAGCTAGGTTGGTTGTCAGAGAACACAGATGCAGTCCACAGCTGGAAACTCTTCCTTCAAGACTCAGCTCAAACACTACCTACTGTCAAAGACCTTTCCTGGTCTCAGCTGCTAGTACTTTCCCTTCTAAGATTACCTTGTTTGTATTCTGTATGTATCTTATGTATAACTATGCATACATTATCTCTCCCCATTAGAATATAGGCACCTTGAAGGCAAGAACAATTTCTTTTTTTTTTTTATTTATATCCTCCATGCCCAACACAGGGCCTAGCACATAGTAAACACTTAATATTTTTTTTTCTGTCAGTCCAATTTGGTGGGACCTGTCACCTGACATATAGTAGGTACTTAATAAATGCTTATTCCTTCCCTCTTCTCCTTCATTCTTTAATCTCCACCCTTAAAGAATTCAAGAAAACAGTGTCACCTTCACATGACAGTAATTGGAAAAGGATTTAGCTTGTTTCTATCAGATTTGTAATTTCATTGGCATAGGAAACTCCCTACGAGCAACCTCCCTCTAACAACACGATCAATTGCTTCTGTTTAACTTATAAAATTATGTAATTACCTGGACACTGAGAGATTAACTGACTTTCCAAGAGCAATGCAACAAATATGAGAAAGAAATAGATTTAAATCTATGATCTTGTGGACTCTGAGGCTATCTATCTACTACATTAAAGGTATCAAACGTGTGGCTCATGGGCCACATTGAGGAACCAAATTAAATGTAATTGGAAAGTATTTAACAAAATAAATAAAAATACAATAAAACAGAGATATCAATTTGTGGTTTTCTAAGTCAATATGCAGCCTGCAGGGATCTTTATAAACCATTTAGTGACCCCCTTCTATGCGAGTTTGGCACCACTGCACTATTCATAATACTTCTTGCATATAGACAGTTCTAATAATAATGAAAATAACTCAGCTCCATACAAGCTTTATGATTTATAAAATTCCTTATAATGTGTTCAAAAAATCATAGGAACAGAAAGCTAGAATTGGAAGGGATTTTGGAAGTTATCTGGTCTTATGTCCTTATTTTATAAATGATAGCCAGAGAAAATAGATGACTTGTCCAAAAATTATATAAGCAGTGAGTGGCAGAGTCTAAGGTCTGACCTGTGGTCCATTGGTTCCACAACTAGTACACTTCCCCAACCATTTCCATGAGGCAGTAAGACAATCAATTATTGATCAATCGATAAGCATGTATGAAGTGTTTAGTACTTATCAGTTACTATTTCAAGTGCTGGGGATACAAAGAAAGGCAAAAACATATCTCCCAATCTCAAGAAGCTCACGTTCTAACTAGAGGTTAACATACCTACAACTAAGTAGATACAGAACATATGTGTTGTAAATGGCAAGTACTCTCAGAAGTAAAGCACTAGTGGTGAAGGACGGGGAGACTCTCCTTACAAAAGGTTGAATTATAGCTGAGTCTTGAAGTAAACCAGGGAGGATAGAAGGTTGAGGGACAGAGGGAAAGTACGGTAGGCATAGAGGACAGCCCAGGAAAAGAACAGAGTCAAGAAATAGAGTTTCATGTGCAAGAGTGAGTTTCACTGAACCGTAGAATGTGTAGAGGGGCCAAACAGTAAGAAGATTGGAAAGATAGGAAAGGACCAGGTTAAGAAGAGTGTTAAAAACCACAGTATTTTAGGTTTGATCCTAGAGGCAATAAGGAACCACTGGAATTTATTGAATAGAGTGGGTGACCTGTTTAAATCAGAAAAGATCACCTTGGAATCTGAGTGGAGGATAGATTGGAGTGGGAAGAAACTTGAGGCAGGAAACCAAGAAGATTTTTACAATAATTTAGGTAGGAGTGTGCTGGAGCCAGCTTGATTTTGTGTTTTATGGATTGTCTAGACTTAAGAAAGTGATGGAGAAAAGGTTAACAATAGAGATTAAGCTAAAAAGTATGCCCAGCCTTTTTTTTTTCTTTCAGAGAATTGGCTGTTAAAAGCTTACCTAGTATGCTATTACTAGTCTTCTCAATGAGCAGGGGAGTGGCTGGAAGAAAGGAGAGAATTTGAAACTCATAATAAGAGAAAAAGAATGTTAAAATAAATAAGTTAAAAACAAAACAACCAAAGTTTACCCTGAATCTAAGTGACAGGATTGAAAAGGGATCCCTGAAACCTCACAGGATATGTCGGGGTTTAAGGGCTAAATTTCTTTTTTCAAGTACCATGCCTTAAAGCCAAATCACTCTGACTCTCATTGATTGGCTAATAATAGGTCCCTGCCCAAGCCTCATTTGGTCATTGTTTGGCCTCTGAAGGCTCAGAGTGAGTATAAATAGCAATTGTTTTTGTTTTAGGCAGAAACCCTCAGGGTCTTCCTCTCCCAGATTATAATTAGGTAAAAGAGGTCATTTTCTTTGCCTCATTTCTTAACCTAGCCTTAATCACTGGATGGGTGTTGCCTAGGACAAACTGGGACCTCAGAAAGACCTCATATTAAAGAGGCAAAAGTCTCCCACTGCCTCTGGTGACCTCTCCAGTCATCTTGATCTGTATCTTGCCACTGGACCCAGATGGCTCTGGAGGAGACAGTGAAACTGGTGACTTTGAATAGCCCTCCCTCATTTAAATCCAGTTCACTTGCAAGTTGTGATATCACCTTCTAGATGTCATGGCCTTCAACAATACTATATATCTACAATACCAAGTTCTATTCCCCAGCAGATAACATGTCAAAGGACAGGAACCATTTTTAAAAGAATGGCAAAATACAAATGACCACACACATACACAGACATTCCATAACAAATAGTAAGAGAAATGAAAATTAAAGCAACTTTGAAGTTTCACCTGAAACCATCCAAATGGGCTAACATGGCAAAACGAAAATATTGGAAGATCTGTAGATGAACTATTGGTAGAACTATGAACTGGTTCCAACATTCCAGGTATCAATGTGGAATTTTCTAATTAAAGTGACTTAAATTAACCATAACCTTGGAAATCCACTATTGGACAATGCAGTCAAAGGCAGTAAAGTCCAATGAATAACAAAATATCCATAGCAACATTTTGTGACAGCAAAGAACTAGGAAAAAATGGGTGACCATTAATTGGGTAATAACTAAAAATAAATTTGATATATTAATGGCATGGAATATTGGTGTTCAATAAGAAACAACCAACAAGAAAAGTTCAGACATAGGGAAGATCTGTATGAATTGATGCAGAACAAGCAAATCATGCAAAACAAAAAGAATCAAGCAAAATATATGCAATAACTGGAAATAATATAAATGGAAAAATCACTAACAGATACTTAAACTCTGAGTAACTAAAAAAAAAAAACCAAGAACAAAAGGAAATCCCCAGGAAACAGAGAAATGGAGGACTATTATAGCAGAATGCTCTAAATATTGTAGATATGAACACTTTCTTTATCATAAGGGAAGGTTTGATGGGTGAATGGGAAATGTGAAATATACAAAAGCCATCAATAAAACATGTTAAAATTAAAAAAAAACATTAAATTAAGCAAATGATATTTTGATTTTTATAACTATAGGGTGAAATTGTAATATAACATAGACTACTAGATCTGGATTTAAGAAAACCTGGAATCAAATTCCACCTCTGGCACTTACAAGATATGTCCCTGGGCTATTCATTTAACTTACCTGAACCTAAGGACTATTATCTGAGACTATAGTTAAAAGAAGAATTTGTGATTTGTCTCCCTTGAGGGAATCTCTACACTAGGAGTCACTGATTAATGTATGGTTTAAATGCTTTGTGATTCAGAATTAGGAAGAGGAATGAGGTTTGCAATTTGTAACAAAAATGCCTAAGTTCCAGTGCCTTGGTTTTATAGTTTCATATTGAAAAAAAAATTTCTAATTTGTTGGAACCCACCTGAGGAAATTATTTTTGTATGTTTGGAATCCTGTCATATAACTCCACTTAATATTTGACTTTTTATTTTTTTGTTACTTCTTATGCTATAGCTGTTGCTGCCATGGAACTGTTTTTCATCATGAAAAATTAAAATGAATGATCATTTAGTCTTCATGGAAAAACATTTTTCCTTGTGGGTCTATCTTAGAGTAGCTCCCATCTCACTTAAGGGGTATGGTGCTTTTCTGCATTGCTATAACTGCTTTTGAACCTGAAAAAACTAGATTTTTAAACTTAGCATAATGAAAGATGTTTCTACGACATGGTCTAGTGGAGAGAGTGCTGAATTTGGAGTAAGGAAGATGAGAAACAGATTGACCTAGAGCATGATGATGGGGGGAACAATAACTGGATTTCAAGGTAAAGGACCTGGATTCAAAACAAAACTCTGCCACTTAGCTTCCTGTCAACTTAGATAAGTCTCTTAACGTCTTTGGGCCTCAGTCTTCTCTGAACTCTAGCAGGCTCCCAATACCACCTGTGTGACTTTGGGCAAATTACCAATAGTAACCTTTTGTTATCAATGTAAATTCTACAAGAAGTCAACAAATCTTTATTAAGCACTTACTATGTACCAGACACTGTGTTAAGTGCACAAGCATAAAGAAAGAAAGTCTGTCCACAAGGAGCTTAAATTCTTTTTTGTTTGTTTGTTTTTTTTGAGATTTTTTATTTTTAGTTTACAACACTCAGTTCTACATACTTTTGAGTTCCAGATTTTCTTCCCCCCTTCCCCCCCTCCCTCCCCAAGAGATGGCATGGAATTCGATATTCTACATGTAACTTCTATGTATAACTTCACATTGAACTTATATACACACTGGTCAAGTTGTGAAGAAGAATTATGACCAATGGAATGAATCATGAGAAAGAAGAAACAGAACCAAGAAAAAAACACAAAAACAAAAACAAAAGGGAGAAAAGAAAAAGGCTAGCATAAAGCATGCCTCAATCTGCATTCAGACTCCATAGTTCTTTCTCCGGATGTAGATAGCATTCCCCATCATGAGTCCTTTGGAGTTGTCTTGCACCTTGTGTTGCTGAGAAGAGCAGAGTCTATCAGGGTTAGTCATCACAGAATCCTTATATCTGTGGTTGTGTACAGTGTTCTCCTGGTTCTGCTCTGCTCACCCAGCATCATATCATGTAGGTTTTTCCAGGTTGTTATGAAGTCCGTATCATCCCCATTTCTTATAGCACAATAGTATTCCATTACCTTCATACACCACAACTTGTTCAGCCATTCCCCAATTGATGGGCATCCCCTTGATTTCCAATTCTTTGCTACTACAAAAAGAGCCTCTATAAATATTTTTGTACATATGGGTCCTTTTCCCACTTGTGTGATATCTTGGGATACAACCCTAGAAGTGGTATTGCTGGGTCAAAGGGTATAAACATTTTTATAGCCCTTTGGGCATAGGTCCAAATTGCTCTCCAGAATGGCTGGATCAGTTCACAACTCCACCAGCAATGTAACAACATTCCAATTTTCCCACATCCTCTCCAGCATTTATCACTTTCCTGTTTTGTCATTTTAGCCAATCTGACAGGAGAGATGTGGTACCTAAGAGTTGTTTTGATTTCTATTTCTCTAATCAGTAGTTATTTAGAGCAATTTTTCATATGCCTATAGATATCTTTAATTTCTTCCTCTGAAAACTGCCTGTTCATATCCTTTGACCATTTCTCAATTGGGGAATGACTTGTATTCCTATAAATTTGGCTCAGTTCCCTGTATATTTTAGAGATGAGGCCTTTATCAGAGACACTGATTGTAAAGATTTTCTCCCAATTTTCTGCTTCCCAAGGAGTTTAAATTCTAACAGGGGAAGACAACATGTAAAGGGAAACTGAAGAGGAGGAGGATAACATGGGAACAGAGAGGTAAAGATATCTGGCTGAGGGCATGGAAGAGAAAGTTCAATCAGGAATGCAGCCTGAAGAAGAATGAAGACATGGCTGGACTAGGAATCTTCCTTAAAATGGAGGTTCTAGAAGAAACCAGTCAATCAGAGGAAGACACCATGGAACAGAACCAAAAATGGTGCACTGGAGCCAGCTCTATCCTGCTAGTGAGAGCTGCTGGTTAAAATTACAGTTTGAGCAATTGCTCCTCAGAAATAGGGAAATGCTCTCAGGGCTTGATGTGTTGTTTTATTGGTTATCTTAAGAAAATGAAAAAAATTGATAATATTGTTAATTAGAAAAATTATCAATATATAATAAACTTAAAGGTGTACTGTGGGTGCATTTTTTCCGAGGGAACTGGTTTTTAAAAATTTACCAGCATATCACTAGGGGAACAGTATTCTCAATGTGAATAGTAGAGGGGTTAAGTATCCTTCCAGGGTGAAGAAGTTTCAGTAGCATGGTATGGAAAGTTCTCCGAGTCAGGTGGGCAGCCTTAAGAGGAGTGAAGCTCCTTGGAAATAAGTTTCTTGGGCCTCAGTTTCCTCATCTGTGAAATGAAAAGGTTGGACTAGATGGCCTGTTTGGATCATTCTAGCTCAACATCTAAAATTCCATTATTACCCAAGCAATCAGCATACAAGGAAGAGTGATATAAGTCCAATTGTAAAAATAGAATTTATTTCCCTGGGGATACGTAACTTTGGACATTCAAAGTAAGTTGGGTGGGATTTACTGTTACCATCATTAAGCAAAGTTTCTAATCTTCTTTTAATTTTTCCAGATTTACATTTCTTAAGATGTTTTTTTTTCCATCCTCACTGCTTCAGATTATTTTATTTCCCCACTCACCAATACACACTAAGTATAGTCAGAGCCCTCCAACCCAATGTACTCTTTTATTCAGAGATTTCTATGAAAACAGAACTTGATATTAGGACTTAGTTCTAGAGAACACATACTAAACCACATGGCCTCCTATCTCATTCAAACTAAATGTCAAATGAACGGGAGATGTTAAAAACAAACAGATATTTTAAAATTATTTTTAAAATTGTCAAGGATTAGAAGAAGGGAAGGACACATTCCTATAACCATTTCTGCACAGGACATAATACATTCAGTGCAAGACAAACAGCTGTAAGGATCTGGAGTCAGTGTGACATCAGACTGGGCCAGCTTCCCATGTTATCTCAGGGAGAAGGTGGGGTTTCTTAATGCTTACAAGTTGGGAAGAGGTGAGGTAGGGGGCAAGCTCTGATCCCATTCTCAACAATGAACCTTGCCAAGAAACTTCTGGCTCCTAAACCTGGAGTCAGCTTCTCTAGAGCCAAAGTGGGAAAGCTGCAGCAAGCCTCCAAGACTCCAACCTTTCAGATCAATGTTGATTTTTCCTAAAGAGAGCAAAACGGGAAATTTTTCAGATCTTTGAAGACAACACTGCAAATAGAAAAGATGACTTCAGATTTACCTAATCACTTCCTAGACTGCCTTGAGGTATGGTTATCTTTCAGATCACTCCATAAAGAACATTTTTTCTCTATGATCAGATGTCCCTCCAAGAGATGCCATGACACCCATGTCTATCAAAAGACATTGGTTTCCATAGTTTTCCTCAACCTTGACTTCCATAGTTTTCCTCAACTTATCTCACTCCAGGCAAGGGATACCCTTGCTGCTATTCTCTCTGGAATTAGGCTATGTGTAATGGATCCAACAGTAACCCTCTGGTATCAATGCAAATTCTGAATAGAAAACATTCTACTCTTTTTCCATTGCACATCATAAACTAACACAATAAATTTTATTTTAAAGCCTCCATGGATGACATTCCCAAAGAAAGGGGGTAAGAAGAATATTCCTTATATACTGAAGAGGGCAATAAGAAAAATGTTGAAGAAAAAATGGATTTAAAGGGGGAAATACCAACTAGTCTACATCATTTTAAGAAATTTTTTTAATACCATGTTTAAAACCATATATTCATCAAGTGGATGAAATCTTACTAAAACAGGGGATGGTGACTGGCTTTCCTGACTAAAGTCTGAACAAGTAGGAATGAGATTAATTTGCCATAGAAGGACTTTGAGCTATCTGTAAGGAAAGAGAATATATGTTATACAATGCTGGAATGATCCAATTTTTCCCTAGAAGATTTGTGACTTTTATCCATAGGCCAAGGGCATTGACCAGATGACTTTTTCAACATCCTTCCCATGTCTACGATGTAATTAATTGGAAAATTTTGTAATCTTAGAGGAAATGCCTTTGAATTCCATCAGATTGTTCATGAGGACATGTAGGATGCTATGATCCTATATGTAGCATGCTCTTCTTAGACTTCAAGGCTCTAATGACACAGTTACAACTTCTCTATACTTTACTATAGTCTCTTTAACTCTGTTGTGACTTTTTAGAAAAATCTCATCACCCAGTATTCAATTGTTTGCTATTGCAGATTACATTTATCAATATTGGTGTTAATGATGTTGATATTCATGGAGCCATTTCATAGATGCTTTTAAAGCAACTTCCCCCAAGTTATCATTGGGAAAAAGTACACCAAGACCAAGCATATTCCATGAGTTCATGAAAAAAAGTGTTCATCCCCATTAATTCAGTCATTTTTGAGCCACATATC
Source organism: Trichosurus vulpecula (assembly GCF_011100635.1). Taxonomy (NCBI): domain Eukaryota; kingdom Metazoa; phylum Chordata; class Mammalia; order Diprotodontia; family Phalangeridae; genus Trichosurus; species Trichosurus vulpecula. The sequence continues at coordinate 273,339,146 of NC_050576.1, read as the reverse complement.
GACACTCAGCACTGGAGAAGCTATGGATTTGTAGAAGTAGATAGAAATAAATAGATAGATAGAAACAAAGCCAGACTATAAGCCAAAGACTATGAGGCTCTTATTCAGCTTTTATGCAGAGAGGAGGTCGTCTCTTAGGCTTTGTTACTCTATTTATACAACAGATACTCAGGTTCTACTTTACCCCACACTGAGAACCATCTAAGGCCTGACCTATGTACATCCCAGAATCTTTTATCCATACTAAAACTGCCATCGCCAGATCTTTTGAGATCAGAGAATTATCACTTTTGTGTTCTCCATTGAGCTGAATAGGAAAAAAAGAAAGAAAAACAAAACCAAACTTCTTCAGTCTCTCTCCAGCGTCTCAGGAAGCTCAGTTACTTTTTAGCAGTCAGTATTTAACTGAGGGCTTCTCTCCAATTTGCACATCTCAGTAAACAGAGGATCCAAAATCAGGGATTACTAGATTCTACCCTAGAGACTTTTTTTTCTTTTCAAGTATCATAACAAAATTATATCACCTCTTTCTTTGATGATTTGCAACTCTTCCAACAGTAACACCTTCTCCTTATGACCTCTCCTCTCTGCAGACACTGTAAGGCAAGATCTGTGGATGGGTTTAATCTAAGAATTCTCTCAGGCAAGAATGAAAGAAAGAAATGATGGCTACAGAGAACCTCTTCGGCTGAAATCCTGGAGCATATTTCATGCTCCCCTGCATCATGAGAATAAAGAACCCAATGAAGTCCTAAGGCTGGTTATCACTCACTTACCTCAGGAAAGAGGCAAACATTGAATTTCAGGCACAAAATATGAAAGTACTCCAAGTTGTGCCTAGCTATGAACCTGAAAATACAATAATTATCTGCCAGCTCTCTTTATTCCCACACTGGAAGAGTTCTCTAGGTGAGCTTTTAAATCTTCATCCACAAGCCAGCAGATTTTCCTAAGCCATCACTTTTTAGTCACCTGGTATAGAGTTCCTCTTCTTCTGAAGAGCTCCATCTGAGAGAGGGTATGGTACAATGGAAAGCACACTGAACTTGGGCTGAGGAAAACCCAGGCTTAAATGTGCTTCTGATATTATTTTTATGACTGTGGATAAGTCATTTAACATCTCTCACCTAAGCCCCTTGGTCTGCAAAATGGAGATAATTGAATTTATGGTACTTATCTCAGATGGTTTCTCTGAGACTCCAATGAGATCAGTTGACAAAGACTCGTAAAGTACCTACTATGTGCCAGCCCTGAACTAGGCATTGGGGATACAAAGACAGAAATGAAAGTCAAGGAACTAATATATGTAAAGTACTTGGAAAATGTTAAATGTCTGTAGCTTTTCCTATTGTCCTTCATTTGTAATTCATAAGATCAAAGATTTAGAGTTAGGAGAGACTTCAGAGCTTCTCCAGACCAAGCCCTTTATTTTACAGATATAGAATCTCCAGCTTAAGGGGTTAAGCAATCGATCCAAGTTCACACAGGTAGTAAGGGATAGCATTAAGATTTGAATGCAGTTTTTCCAACTCCAAATTCAGCATGTTTTCCAGTATGCCCTGCTTCCTCTTAGTTGCTATTAGGAGGAAGACATGGTAAAGGACAGTATATAAACACTCCCAGAAAAAGAGAGGCTTGTCAGTGTTCCGTTAAGAATAAATTATATGCTTAATATATTTCTTGGTCACGTATAATTCAGAAATACCAGATTTTATAAAGGGTAAAAATAAAGCATTTACTCTATGAAATTGTGTATTGCATCACATCTTCTGACTTCATTCAACAAACATCTATTAAGCACCTTTTGTTGTTGTTGTTTAGTCAATTTAGTCTTGTCCAAGTCTTTGAGACCTCATTTGATGTTTTCTTGGCAAAGATACTCTAATGGTTTGCCATTTCCCCTTCCAGCTCATTTTACAGATGAGGAAACTGAGACAAGCAGGGGTAAGTGATTTGTGTGGGGTCACACAGTAAGTATTTGAGGGCAGATTTGAACTCAGGTCTTCCTGACTTCAGGCCCAATGCTCTATCTACTGTACCACCTAACTGCCATGGAGCTCCTACTATGTGGATTTTACCAAGCCATTGGGGAGAGTTAAAGATTAAATAAGACATGATTCCTATCTTCATGGAGCTTATAATCTAATGTGTGAATAAGACCTATAAATGAGTAACTTTGGTGATATAATAAATAACGAACATATTTAAGGAGAAGCAAATTATGCATAATTTCTAAGGGAACAGGAGTCATTTTTAACTGAGGAGATTGGGAAAGGTACTTAGAGAGCAAAAAATATCAAATTTGATGCGTCCTGAGAACACATGGCTAATAGCACAGAACATGGAACTTCTAATTTCCCCATATTATCTGGTTTCCTAAAAGTCTCTATTAACCAGACCAAACTAACAAACAGAAAGCACAGAAAGGAATGTAAGTCTCCTTTCGCTCCCTGGGATAGAGTCCAAATGAATGGGAAACTAGAGAGAGGGACCTAAATTACTAACAGTAGGCATATCACTCTCCTTAGCAACCTCTTCCAGAGGGATTCCAGGAGTTCCTGGGCCTAAAGACATCTTACCCTTTGAAATGTCTTCCACATCTCTTCTCTTTTCTCCACTCACAACCACTTCCATCTTTGTTTCAGGCTTCATCCCCTTATGGCTAGTCTATTTCTATAGCCTACTAATTGGTATTCCTATATCTAACCTCTCTGCTCTCCAATACATCTTTCATAGAGCTGCCAGACTCATAGTCTTAGAGCATTGGTCTATATCACTTCTCTGCTAAAGAACTTTGTTTACTATTGTCTCTAGAATCAAATATAAATTCTTCTGTTCAACATTTGAAGCTCTCGCCATTGGGACCAAGCCTATTTTTCTAAGCTGTAACTTAACATGCTCCTGTGATCTATCTAAATTGGATCCTATTCCCTGTATATGGCATTCCAATGCTTGCTCTCCTCATCTCCACCTCTTGTAATCACTGACTCCCCTCAAGGCTCATGATTCCCTCAGCTATTAATGTTCCTCTCCCTCCATCCTACTACCATTTTTAAAAAATGTCTTTATCTATGTTCACATATTTCCCTAAAAGTAAAGCTTGAGGACTGGAAGCATACTTATTCTTTTACTTTGAATCTCCAGTGCCTAGTGCTCAGTTGGCTCTTAAGAAATGCTTTTTTTGAATTGAATTGAATTCTCTTTGCTCTCACTCTCCTGGGCTTAGTTTTGAGCTACATCATGGGAGATGTGTTTGTCACATGGTTTCCTCTCCTCCCTTCCCAGTCAATCATATATCTGAGCTCACACCCTATCCATAGGAAGTGAGGCATTGACCCCAAATGCATTGATATCTTTAACAAATCACATTTATATACTGTTTCAGATTTGCAAAGATCTTCCTTGTGGTTTTCATAATGCAAATACTGTCTCCATTTTTACAAGAATGAAGGGAAGAGGGAAACAAGCATTTATTATGTGCCTACTATATGCCAGGCACTATGCTAAACATTTCACAAATAGTATCTCGTTTAATCCTCATAACCACTCTTGGAGGTGTTATTATTTTCCCATTTTTACAGTTGAGGAAACTGAGGCAAACTGAAGTTAAGTGACTTGTTTATGGTCCTGCATGAGTTGACACAATACCTAAGGTCACAGCTTGGTAGGCAAAAGACATGGTAATCCCCTTCACCCACTCTAGGTTTTATCCAAACTGGGCTACTTGGTGTTAGAGTTTAATCTCTCCTCACCTCTGTCTCTTAGAATACTTAGCTTCTTTCAAGGCTCAGCTCAAGGCTGGACATACCAAATGGAATCTTTCTTCATTTCTCCTAGTTATTAAATTTTTACCTTTTCAAATTATCTGTATGTATTTACCTGTTTACATGTGGTGATGCCTCCGTCTTTCCCAGTAGAGTGCAGACAAAGAATGTTAGTGACTTTATTCTTTGTGGCCTATCCAAAAGGCTAGCATAGGGTTTTACACAGGGAATTTGGATTAGGTTGGACTAGAATGGACTAGAGCTTTGTAGTAGGCCCTGAATGAGTTGGGAGTTTAAACAAAACAAGATCCCTACTCTCATAGAGTTTACAGGTTAATAGAGAGATAGGACACATATATAAATGATTATCATATGGCCTGACCATTTCAAATGCAAATTAAGGCATGTGCATTAAAAAGCCTTGCAAGTAAATTGAAGGCATATATTAGTCCATCCACCATTCTACCAAAGACTAAATCCCAAAGATGCTCATTAGTGGCAGAAGAAATTATGTCAGCCTGCATCAAGTATGACTTATCCTAGGTGAATGGAATGAGGGCTATCACTGTTGAGTGATAATGTACTTCATTAATAAAGTACTATGAACTCCAAAAATTTGTTTAGATGCTTTTTCTCTAAGAGATGATGATGATAATAATGATATTGATGATTAAAAGTAGAAAGATGAGACAGAGTCAGAGACATAGAAACAGGGAGAGAGAGAGGGAGAGAGAGAGAGAGAGAGAGAGAGAGAGAGAGAGAGAGAGAGAGAGAGATTAGGCTTTAATTATCCATCAAGAACAGTAAAAAAAAAAAAAAAGAAAGAATCTACATAAACACACATGAATTCTTTACCTCTTACTGAGGGTGCCTGGGAAAGAAGGTATATGTTTCATACTTTGGGTGTGATTTGTGTGACAGGTTTCTGATTGTGAAGTGAGGAAACCATATTATTTATTTATGTGTACTTCCTTGCTGGTCTCTTGGTGGAGGGGGGTGAAATTAGATATCTGGTTAGTTAAGTGATTATATTGTAGTGCTGTGGGTGAAACTTGTTAAACCTACCAGGAAGGTTCCTTCCAAGCCAAGAGTGAGCCTAGAATACAAAGAATAGACTAGGCAATCTAATCCAAAGAACCTAGAGAAGTGAATCCTAAATCTGGCTTGAAAATATTCTAAAGGGAAGCTTCCATTTTCATCTAGAGTCATGAAGGAAATGAACATAGTTGTCTGCCACTCCTAGCTAAGGGAAGATCAAAGGTCGGGCCAAGGCCAAGGCTTAGGAGAACTTTAAAATAGAATGCCTTAGGAAGTTCAGGATCACATAGCCTGAGAGTAAGTAAACTATTTTTATAGGCTAGAGACCTAACATGTGATTTCATTGGTACAGAGATCTCCCAGATGAGGAAATACTCTTTACCAGTGTAGGTTGGCACTGCCCAGGGTCATATGACAAGAAATATATGTGTCAGAGGGAACATTTGAGCGCAGGAATTCCTGGCTCCAAGGTCAACTACTTACTATGTCTTACTGGCTTTCCTACTCTATGCACTCCTAATTGTCTTACTCTGGTATATTATTTCTGAAACTGTTTATTCCTTTCTACCTTAATAATACTAAAAGCATGTTTGTATGGTCTGAAATACATAGAAAAAAGTGACAAAAGAAAGAGGAAGATGAGTACAAGGGAGACACTTGGAGGTAGTGACAGTCGCAGAAGAGATACAGAATATTAGGGTTCGGGTAAAGCAGATCTCTGAATGTCAGGTCAGAGACCAGGAAAATTCCAGAGACTTGGGGAACTGAGCCACAATTCAGGGATTGGGGAACTTTAATAATGAAGAATGAGTTTAAAGAACCCTGGGGCCAAAGGTACAATCCTAGAAATGATTGAGTACAAGAGCTGGTATTCCTGGAAGATGATTACTGATAAATCAAGTCTAAAGTCCAGGACTGGACCCTAGGACACCTTTTATAAGCTCAAGAACCATCAAGTTTCCACCATAAACTCTTTATTGCCTGGACTAAATCTCAACTCTATTATTTACCCCTTGGGGAGGAAAAAAAAGGTAGAACATGTTTACTTCACTTCTCTAGTTCCTAGGAAAGGGACATATAAAGATTAGCTGACCTTCTCCCAAAAGCCTTGGAACTAAAACAGAAAAGAATGAATAAATTGTGTGAACCTTTTGTGGTACACAGTACTCTATGCTTCCCACTGCTGCTTACTTGAATGATCAATAAAAAAAGTGCCAAAAAGATATAGTTCTAGGATTATCGGGCAGGTCAGAGGGCTACATCACCAATGCAGGTGAAAATTTTTAATCCTGCACTATCCAACAGCATATAAAACTTGCCCATTTCCTTCAGGACTTGACAGAACTGTAAGGGAAATTATTAGGACAAGCAAAGGGAGGAGTGTGGAGTAAATGACAATAACACCTGTCTTTGCAGCTGGTCGGCAGACCAGTCTTTAATGTTCTGTCTGCTGGGAAATAAGGGACGTCTCATATTACCCAGAGGCCTCCGCCTGAGATGGAGTTTGCAGAAAGGAATTCTACAAGAAGATGCGAGGCCAAAAACAATGGAGAACAGTACAGAATGAAAATCATTTGATCACAGAGCAGCACACAGCTCACCACATTGGAAGAAATTAACCCAAAACCAAAGTCACAGCCTGATTAAGCACCAGCCAGTGAACCCCGATGTCACTCCCTCTTTACTTTTAAATGCTTCTTAAAGCTGATGATACCATGTTGAAATAGAAATGGCAAGAGAAAACTAGGTGGGTGTGTGTGTGTGTGTGTGTGTGTGTGTGTGCAGTGTCTGTTTAAGGCTAGTGTAAATTTTTCACTAAAAAATAGAGCTTCTTAAGATTTATATTTCTCTGACCTCTGTCCATATTGTTTTTTCATTAAAGGTGGAATTTAGAGCAAAGTTACCAATGTAACTCTGATCCAGTCCTGGAGAAGGCCTTGCTGACTTGCAAAATATCTGTGGCTCCAGCAGAAGAGTCTGCCCAGCAGTACCAAAGGTGAAGACTCTCAAATTTACATTCATAGACCCTGTTAAAAAAATTAATGACCCCCATAACTAAGTGCACAGTATATCTAGAGGGGCTGCATTGGCCCTATTGGGCATGGCTAAATTAAAGAAGCTGGAATAAGCAAGACACTGGGAGCCAACTGAGGGAGAGAGGTTTAAAAAAAAGAGAATAAATCACATAAATATTTGTAAGAGGCCAGGCAAAAGGCATTGAGGTTATTGGAAGGCAAAAAGAAGACACATAAAAAGCTCCCTGTGTTCAAAGAATAAATGAACTAAAAGTTCACTACAGGATGGAAAGTTCTGGGCTTATATGGAGACAGAGTAGGTCCCTCGATGTACTTTCTTCCCATGTTCACTCTACCTGAAATTTCTTTAACAGAAGACAAAGCCTTTGTTTCTTTTTTTTCTTTCTTTCTTCCTTTTTTTTGGAGGCAATCAGGGTTAAGTAACTTGCCCAGAGTCACAAAGCTAGGAAGTATCAAGTGTCTGAACTCAGGTCTTCCTAACTCCAGGGTCAGTGCTCTAACCACTGTACCACCAAGCTGCTCCAACTAGAGAAAAAGCTTAAAACCCAAATACTTCTTTAAAAGGAATGAATTAAATACATTCATTCACTTGGATTATCTCAAATTCATTATTAACCAATGAGTAAAACCTTTACTAAAAAGAGGTTGCTCTGTGTGTGTGCGCGCCGCACATGTGTGTGTGTGTGTGTGTGTGTGTGTGTGTGTGTTTTGAAGGGAGGATAGAAGATACATAGAGGCTACATAGAGATGGATAATGAAAGTGAGAGTCTGTGTTTTAAAAAGGCAAATGGTTTTTACAAGGTTTTAAACAGAATAGTAAAGGATAAGGCTACAAATCACCAAAGACAAATTGCCAATTAGCCAGTCTACTGCTTTTGCTGCTGCTGCTGCTTCTCTCTCTGTCTCTGTCTCTCTTTCTGTTTCTGTCTCTCTCTCTTCTGTCTCTGTCTCTCTGTCTCTCTCTGTCTCTCTGTCTCTCTCTCTCTCTCTCTCTCTCCCTTTCTCTCAAAACTATATTCCAATACTACTAGGAGGTTCACTGGAGCTTGTTTCCCTCTATGCCCTCAATCTTCTTCTCCTTCCTTTCCCCGAAAATTAAGCTATAGGACTTCAAACTCTAGCCAGGGAGTCCTCAATTTTCTGGCTGTCCCTGTTTCTTTATCTCCTAGAATTCTGTCTTCATCCATCTTGGGCACTATTTGGCACAATACTTTATATGTTGTAAGTGCTTAATAATTTTTTTTCTCACTTTTTATCTTATCAGGTCCTGGGAGTTTTTGTATTTTCACTATTTAGATGCCTCCCAAATCTTAACCCATCCTTAATGTATCTCCTGAACTCTAGTCAAGTGCCTGTTAAATATTTCTCTCTTGTTGTCCCACAAGCACATGGATCTCAATCTGTCCAAATTAAAATTTTATTTTCCTTCCCTAAGTCTACCCCTCTTTCAAACTTTTCTGTTCCTATTGAGGATTCTGCTCTTCTACCAGTCACCCAAGTTTACAACCTGAGCATCATTCTGGCCTCTTCTCTTTTGCCCCCAGCCCTCCATATTCAATCAGTTACCAAATTTTGTTTTTCTAATACTGCTCCCCTCTGTCCATTTGCTTCATTTACATAGCCACAGCTCCAGTTCATAACCTCAACACTTCTCACCTGGATGGCCTAATAATCGCTCTGTAGCTGGTTTCTAGCTTCAAAGTCTTTCCAGTCTCCAATCCATCCACCACATAGCTATGAAAATAACCTTCCTAAGGCATAAGTGTTGCCACATTCCCCATTTCCTCTAGTATAAGATACAAGCTCTATCCTAGCATTTAAGAATCGCTACTCCCACTTACCTTTACAGTATCATTTTATACTATGCATTGGCCTACAGAATGACACAGAACTAGAGGGAGAAGATCTAATCAATACCTGAGCTGTGGTCTGATATAGAGGAAAGGTGATGACATCAACTACCTCATAACCAAGGAGGCTAACAAATCTCTCACCATCCGTCTTCCTGGCCACTCCAATTGATGCAGGTTCAAAACCTCAGCCAGGACCCACCCACCCCCCAATTCAGGCAACAAATCAACATCTTTGCTGGATTCAATTCACTTTACTCAGAACTGTTGCCATCTACTGTGTACAGAGAATTGGAACAGTCACCTAGGCCCCATGCTTTATGTGGTCATGGATAGATAAGGTAGAGGGAAGTATTTTCACCATTTTTTCCCCAAGAGGCCTGTGGTTCATGTACACATAATCACACCACTAAAAAAATTCACTGTTACCAAAACAATAGAAAGATCACTGTGTTTATGGTCAGAGGACCTGCTTCAAGTACCATCTTTGACACTTACTGTGTGACATTGGGTGAGTCATTTAAGACTTTTAGGCCAAGGTTCTTCATTTACAAAATGAGATGAACAGACAAGATGACATTTGACCTCTGGAATCTTTTCTAAGCCTATACTTGTGATATATCTCTTTTCTTCTTTGACTCTTAAAGGCCTCCATGTTAATTTTGATCGGATGTCACCTTGATAAAATTATAGTGAGAGGAAGAACCAGCCATGTAATTGGTGGCAGGTCCTATGTCCTTGCTGCCACCACCATCATCAACAGGAATGATGCTAGGTCTTCCATGGATCCCCCTACTCAGAATCATATGGAGAAAAAAAAAGATCCTCATGGAGAATTTTCAAACATTAAATTATGATTTACTTGGAGCCTCACTATTACGCAAGAAAGCAATGTTAATTCCCATTTTCACTCAGGGATAGTTTTGCCCAGTACTAACTCACTCTGGGAAAGCCTTCATGCATTTTCCACATATCAGCCTACACATATTCTTCAACATTCCTTCCAGCTGGAAAATTAGAAGTCACGTTTCAGTCAGAATGCAATTTATTCATTGGAAAGCTCTGAATCAGTGAAAGACTTGAGGTCATTGAGAACTGGAGAGAAAGGCCAGGATCATGTAGCCGAAGTGAGACTCTTCCAGGGAAAGTTTTCAGGTCATTGAGCAGACTGAAATTAATTCCCAGATTGAATCTCCAAGCTATCCGCTAGTGCATTTCAGTACTCTACTTGACATTATCATCATACAATTTTTCTAATTCCACCAATGCTTGCTTCCTGGAAATATTGTCTGAATTTGTGAGACAATGTGCTTTGAAATTTAAAACATTGATTATTGAATACCCAAAGGGTGCATTTTAATGTGGCTATTTTAAGTGATAATCAGAGGATGCCATCTTGGTTTTAATTATCACCATAATATCTTTTTTTTTCATAGGCCCCCAAAACCAGAACTTTTATTCTGACAAAGAGCAGCTTTCAAATACTCAAATAATACTCCTACAACCTTCTTTCTCCATGGTTGTACCTTTGACAAATGTTTGTCTTGAGGATAGCAGTTACCATACTCAGAGGTGACTTTCTGACAAGTTAAACTAAAGTGATCAGAGTTACCTTATAACTAAAAACAGGCAGGGAATATTCCTTTCCCTAACAATTCTTTTCAAGTTTTATAATTTTTAACTCTTTCAAATATTAATCAAATAATTTATGATTATTTGATTAATTTAAATAATCAAACTAAAGAAAGGTTGTTGAGTTACATTATTTATTTCTTTCCAAATCTGATTTTACCCTTGTAAGACCCACTTAAAATGAAACATTAGGGACACAGAGATATGATGGTCATTTTTTCCCAAGGTTAATTTCAAACAATTTATTATCTGAGCTTAACTTCTTTATGTTTCATATGAATGAATATTCATGATCTACACCAGTGCTAGGGAGAACTCATACTGATGAAATCACACTTTTGCTGAAGCCAAATCAAATGAATATTCATGATCAGGCATGATTCCATGAATCAAAATTTGGATGCAGAAATTTTTAGTTTTTAAAAATTAAACAAACATTGCCCTGTGATGTACATTTAACCATAAAACTAGCATAAAGGCAGTGAAATCATTTCAAAGCACATACACACACTTCATGAAAATTAGTATTGTTCCATTTGCCAAGTTAAAATTTATGAAAGTTATATTTTTGAGGAAATCTTTGTAATTAAAGATCGTAGCATCATAGATTTTGAGCTGGAAGGGACCTCATGGGTCATCAAATCCAACCTTATTAATGAGGAAACTGAGGCCCAGAAATGTAAAGTGACATATCTAGGGCCACAAAATTGGTATCAGATAGGGTTTGAAACCAGGTCGTCTTGATTCCATTTCCATTGATTTATCCAGTACACCACACTGCCTCTCGGTTGCAGATGAATTTTCCTAAACAAATTCTTTTATTCTCTGAAGTTCATTTAACTTGAGAATTTATTTTCTCTAATCCCATATCCAGAAGTAGGCCCTAAATTCATGAAAGGAACTTAAGAAAAGTATGCGCCATAGCATATTTTTTTCCTCATGTTACTCTGTGTTTTCAGGAGCTCACTGGATGTGGACCAGTAGCCCAACTCCTACAATTTGAAAGAAAAATGATCTTTCAAAAACCTTACTTCAGTCTCCACCCCACCTTGTCTAGGTGGGCCAATCATTGCCCCCAAACAGGAGTGAGTCTGAAGAAAGATTGTAGGGTATTGGCTGTAACTGGGAGGATTATAAACTAATTTCTCTCAGTTTAAAGCAAGGATTTGATAGAGGCTGAATCTCTGAAAATGTGGTACCTTTACACAAAGAGCTGTCACTTCACATAGAATTTGGGTTCTGACAGTTAGATTACACATTTTGAAAAGTGATGGATCTTTCTTTGTGTGAAAACAGCCGAACAGAAGCATGGATTCACAATCTTAGAAGCAGAGAAAGCTAATAATGCTCTGTTTCCAGGGAACTGGTAAAGTGACAAAGAAGACCATCATCATAGTGAAAAGGAACTTCCTTAGGTGTTATATCAACAGTGTAAGTTCCTAGACACTATACAAAGTAACTTAGACAAAGTTCCACCCACAGAGGTGTATAACACTTAGTAAAAGTGTTATTTATATATATTTGTGTGTGTGTACATACACACATACACACATACATACACATATATGTATGCATATGTGTATGTATATGTAAATATATGGTTCATGCATATATACACATATAGTATATATGTGTACATGTGTATACATTCATGCGTCTATATACACATGCATGTGTGTACGCATGTATATGCATGTGTGCATGTGTATACATACACATACATACATATGAAGTGAAAGGGAAGAGAGGGCAGAGGGAGGTGAAATGGGAAAGAAAAAATGAAAAAAAGGACAAGAAAAAAGATAAAGAGGAGGGCAAATTTTGCTGAATTTCAAGGAAAATTTTTGTTTTTACTTTTTTTTTTATCCAATACAGTAACTTTTAACAGAATATGTTGGCATATCCTGAGAGTGAAAGCAAATGTTGCTATTTTTGATCAGATTTAAAGGTCCCCATCCCACCCCAGTAAAATGTAAGTTCTTTGAGGTCAGAAACATTTTTTTTGAAACTTTTGATTTTTCTGCCCCTTACACATAATAGGTTTTTAAGAGACTGAAGTATTGTCAAGTTAAATCAAACACATTCAATGCAAAGAGTGATCTTTGCCTAAAGGCTTTACTAGCATGTTACATGTTTTGCCAAAATTTTAAAACCAAAGATATCTATAAGGTAAAGTGTGATGATAGATAGCTCAGGCAGGCTGGTTTCTATAGAATGTATCATCTGTGCTCTTTGATGCTTATCTAATATCAAACAGCCACACAGAAAATACAGGGAGTGACAGATAATTTATTTGTGGAACCAAATGTTCTGATCTTCAGCTCATTCAACAAAGTGTTTTCTTGGTTTTTCTTTCTTTTGGTTTACAATCATTTTTTGTCTTGCTCTGGTTCAGACTCTACTGCAACTCATCCCCTGTTCTCAGAGTGACAGTGTCATCATGGTTCCTGACACTCCTGGCATGATCGAAAGTGGGCTTTAAACACATGCCTTCCCAGGGGAGGGAGATTCACTTGTTCTCAGTCATCATTTCACTTCCCTGAACACGATGCACAATGATTTCAGTGCAAAGTCGTTGATGTGACCTATACCTGAAAATATTTATTGTCAAGGAAAAAAAAATTGAAGGTTTTCAATAAAGCCCACTGCATCATTGAAACTATCATTCCCTACAGCTTTAAAGCATAGCAGACACCCTACAAAGACATTACCATATGCTTACAGATCAGGCATATTTGTTAAAGGAATCCACCTTGTGGAGCAGAATAGTGAACTGACAGACTCCTTAATGGGACAATTTCTTTTCTCTAATTCTAGAGCCATTAAATGAAAGAGACTCTAAATTCATGGAAGTCCCATAAAACAAAGGGCAAGCTATGTTTGAAAGACCATCTTTCAAATTGCAAGAACTAGGTTGCTGATACAAAAAAAATGCACATAGAACATACATGCAAAGCTGACAGGTTTTAGAGATAATGTAATCTAATTTTTTCATGATACAGATAAAAAATGAGACACATCATGATTATGGAATTTGTCCACCATAGTACAGTAAAGTTTATGTTAAAGTCCAGTACTTGGACCTTGATTTCCTGGTCCCCAAGTTATTGGGTTCTTTGTTTGTTTTTCCCCACCATGTCATGATTCTTTCTCTTTCTATTGGTACATATTTCTAACAGGAAATTTTCTATGCTTCTACGAAAAGTAATAACATTAATGTCTTCCCTAGAAAGGGTAATCAGCTCCAGTAGGATGTTCAACATGAGATACAACTAGATTTTGGCTGCATTACATTACACTTGGCTTAGTCATAACTTCATCCCTCTCCCAAATCACTTCTTCCTTGTCCACAAAGGATGCTAGCCATGCTGCTAGCAGCCAAAGGACAGATCCATCAATGGATGTGCTCAGTCTGTATGTACCAAGCCTACTTGCTTAGCTGTCATAAGTAATTCAGTCTGCCATCTTAAGAGTTTTGATGATTTTCATAAGAGGCTGCACTTAATTACCAATTATCAAAGCCTACTTTGTACAAAGATGTTCTAAAAACCAGTAGGAAAAGGGGGAGAGTGAAAGCATGTTTTTGATGCCCTTTTAAGAGGTTTATGTATTTTTCTTCTCATTCTCAAGCTACAAGATAAGAACATTATCTGAAAATGTCCTTCCATAGCGATCAGTTCATGTTAAGCCTTTGCCAAACATTCTTCCACTGCCTTTCTAATATCTCCTTTCCATGGTGGACACCATCTTAGTTCAATTTACTGATGATGGAGAGAAGAGAGGTTATCTACTCTCCTTTAGGCATACACTTGAAGATGCTTCATTAAAATTGCATTCCATCAGGACTGCCAGATTTCCCCAGGCGCTGCAGGCCACTTTGGTCTCTTCTGTGAACTGCTATTGTACTTAGCATAATTGCTGCCCTGTTTATCACTTGAGAGCTCTCTTTATCCTTTATGGTCAACTTTATTTGGAGCTCTTTATAAAGTAGTACTTTGGAAAGAACATAGAACTTAGAGTCAGGGAAAAACGGATCCTTACTGAGGCTCACTGAGCTGTGTCACCACAGGCAAATCACCACTTTTGGTCAAATTTCCTCATCTGTAAGAAGGAGACAATGACAATTTGCTTACCTTCTAAGTTTACTGTGAAGACAGCGCCTTCTCAAATTTAAAACACTACAGAAATCTGAAGAATTTTTATTTTGAGGAGCAAATTTGCTTCTATGGTGAGTGTCCAGGAACTCAGAAAAACTCTGATTTCTACAATGCCTCTCTATCCCATTCTCCCCCTTATTAAACTTCTTTATCTTTCTCATGCTAGCCCCCAGATATCTTCTCCATTCCCCGCTAATCTCTTTACCATTTCCTGAGTATGAAATCTAGCAATGAGGGCTAAATGTGTCCATTTGCTTAGCTAGGAGTTTGGCATTTCTCATCTCTTCCAAATGCTTTATCTAAAACTCTGCTGTTGTAACCAGAATGACCTTTGTTTTCTTTAAGTGACTCAATTTATCTCAGTGAGCTTTACTAGATGCTAAGCCCTGGGCCCAAACCCCATTAGGTGTTAACATAATCCATGTGGATGTGAACCTCCGAGGGTGCTAAGGGCAAACTCAAGAACCAATCACCAGAGCCTGAGCTCTGGTGATTCAAATGATGTTTGATGGTGTCTGAAGCCCTATAAGAAGGGAGGACAGAGCCATTTGTGTGGGGCTCTGGAGATGGTGTTGATGAGGAGACTCCGGGCAGCTGTAGCTAAGGAGCCCTCCAGCTTGTAAACCCTGATGTTGAGACTTTGTTGAACTCTGGTAACTATGTGTTGGGATTGAATCAGACAAAGTCTGTTGATATTTGTAATTTGTTTGCGTTTTGTTTTGAAGTTCAGGGTGCTGGCTTTTTCCCCTGAACTAACCGAATGATATTTGAATGCTGAATTAAAAGTAAGCTCGTCAACCCCTTCACTCTGCTTTCCTTAATTAAGCAGATCAGAAGAACCTGTGCTGTTGGCAGCTTTCTGGGTGCTGGCTGTGGGTGGATCTTATACCCCCACAGAAGCTGCTAGCCAGATTGTTGACACAGCTGTACAGCATACAGTACCCTATTTTATTTGGCCAAATGTCTACTAATAATGCTTTTACCTTTGGGCAAGTGACAACCTCTATGTGCTTTAGTTTTCTCATCTATAAAATGAAGAGGTCAGATTAAATGGCCCCTCATTTCCACTTCAACTTTGAATTTTTCATTCTATGATAAGACCTCCTGAATGGCAGCTACAACCACCAATCTGTTTTTTTTTCCCTAAAACATAGGTGGATGGTATCATGTAGCATAATCCAAGAACTGAAGGGAATTATTTTTGAGGGTTCATAATGTATTACTACCTTGTTATTTTATTTTCATATAAGTATGAACTTTAAAAGACTGTATCCAATTTAGTGAAGAGCTTGGATTTTATACTCTTTTGATGATGTTGGTGATGATGAAACTCTGGTCTATTAAGAGGAAGCAAAGTCTTTTCAGGGATTCTTGATCTTTTTGTATATCATGGAATCCTCTGGCAATATGGAAGCCTATGGATACCTTCGAGTTTTTTGTGGACTTCTTTTTAATCATAATTGAATGAAATGCCAAGTTTCCATTAGAAGTTAAAGAAAACAAAGATACATTTTTCCCCATCTAGGTTCACCAATCCCTTGAAATCCACCTGCGGATTCCAGATTAAAAAGTCCTGGTCCTATGCACAAGAGTGCTGGACTTGGAGTCAAGATGCCTTGATTAGAATCTGGCCTCAGATTCTTGCTACATTGCATGACCCTTGGCAACTCACTTAACCTCTGTTTGCCTTAGTCTCCTCATCCACAAAATGAGGATAATAATGTTTGTATTACCTGCCTTATAGGGATGTTATGAGGAAAGGACTTCGCAGAATCAAAAGTACGATAGAAATATAAGTAATTATCCCCAACATGTACACTCTAGAAAAACAGATCTAGAACATTGTTTCCTCCAACTCTAAAGTAACTTAGTATGTGTTTATATTTGATCACCTATGTTCCCTGCAAAAAAAAATGAATTAAATATGAACAAATGGATGGCAATGCATATATTAAGCTCTTAGTATGAGCCAGGCACTGTGTGGAAAGGCAAAAGTGAGACAGTTCCTGCCCTTAAGAAGCTTACATTCTAATAGGGAAAAACAACAGGTTTAAAGGGAATACTGGCCAAGAGGAGACTTTTGGTCTGGGGTGACAGAAGAATAGTGAGTGGAGTCATAGGGCAGGAAAAATCATGTCTTCTACTACAATAACATTGATTCAATTACCATTTCCAGAACAATAGTTAGAAAGGGGTTGGGGGTCAGGGTTACATTCACGGTGGCATATCAGATGGCAGGACATCATGGGATGGATAGATATGAAATATGCTTGTGAAAAATTTAAGTACCTTGAAGGCAAGGACTATTTTTTGTCACTGTATCCTCCCAACACCAGTGCAGTGCCTATCATGTAATAGACATGTCATAACTTTTTAATTAAATTGTATTGAATCAAAATTAGCCATTGAAAAATTAACCCTGTTAAGACCCCATAATTTTCAGCAACATTTTCCCCATCAACAAATTCCTATTTGTCTCAATACACTTCCTTAATCACAGGCTGTTCCCTACCAGACAGAGCCACCTGATCAAAAGCCATCATTTATTTAAGCTACTGAAAGATCTCTTTGCTATAGATGTGCTGCTACACTGACATTAATTCATTCCTTCCTGATAGTATCACGGTAGCTGCCAGCAATAAATGTGGAGGAAATAATGTTAGTGCCAGCGTTCAATATCGACATATATAAACATTTTCATAAACTACCCTGAAAGCTGAAGGAAGAGGGAACTGGCAAAAAACCAAGACATAGATGGTGATCCAGGGCCAAGAATGTGATTTTGGAAATTTTCCATTGTGGTTTTTACTTCAGAGTCATTTGTGTGATTTGTAAAGCTAGCAATAGAACTGTGTAGGGACAGATTATTCAAGGTAACTTTCGTGTTACCAAGAGAAGTGGTTGTTAATAACCATAGAACCCAAAGCAGGTCATATGTTAGTTACATGCTACCTCAAGAAATTATACTGGGGAGTAAAGATGTAGCACAATATATACATATGTATATTTCTTGTATTATCTTAGAGGACAGGTACACTTAAGAGTAGTGAACTCAAAATAACAACCATTAGTATGCTAAGAGCACAGATAGGCAAAACATCCTGGCCTCATAAAGTTTCCTTTAGCAGAAACATTAATTGTTCATATTCTCAAATCCCTGTGAGGATCCCCTGTCTACAAGACAAATGAAGAGTAATGGTTTATGTAAAAAAAATGCTAAAGTTTCATATTGGCACATACACTTTTTCATTTTATTTAGATTGTCATTTTTCTCCTGATTTCTGGGTCCCCACCTTCTTATTTGTTATTTACTCTGAGGTCTTCTAAGTTACCGACCATTTCTTCTAGCTATAGATTGGATGGTTAAGGTTATGTTGAACTATGAGTTAAAATGTGTAAATACCCAAGGCTTAAACATGGCTTACTGACCTTCAGAGTTTTGACTAGGAATTTTTGTGCCATAAGCAAGTCTCCCAAACACAAATTGTGTTTTGAGTTGAAAGGGCATAAGTGGGTCATTGTCTTTCCCTACCAAGATATTGACTACTATTGGGAAGGCTGCCTTGCCAAATGGTAAGTAGCAGAGTGGCAGAGGGGCCAAGGCTCACCCTAGCCTGCCATACAGTAGCTTAATTTCTTGTTCTTATGTGTAAAACTCTGATGTTGCCTCTAGCTTCTGGAAGCTGGCAAGTGTTGTTGGCACCCTCCAAATTCAGCACCTCGGGACAAAGATCTGATAACCTTTCCCATGACCTCCCATTTCCCTCAATCCTCCTTTTCTCTACACTGTTGCTACTGCCCCAATCCACCTTCAACATAAGGGTGTCCTTACCTCCCTCACTTCTGGTTCCTGTGCCCTTATCCTTCCTACCTGGCTTTCCTGTAAAAATTTATTCTTAGATCCTATTCACACTGAAGTGTAACTTTTGGGCAACAATTTACAATGTTTCTCTTTTATAATTTATAGCATTGCATTTCAAAATGAAGGAAAGCAGGAATATTAAAAGGGAGAAGATTTAAGGGTGGCATTTGAGACATCAGGTAGAGGAAGGGGCAGGGACTAGGGTATGAGTCCCTTCCTGAAATCACAACATTTTCATATAGTATCCCAATCTATCTTGTCCTCTTTTCTCACTTGTCTAAATTCCATGAACTGAGTAAATGACGAAAACAGATACCCCGATACACACACACACACACACACACACACACACACACGCACACACACACACACTACCCCCTTCAAATTGGATCAACACTTTCTTGAGCATTGAGGGTACAAGAAAGTGACAAGGGTCTTACAGATAAATGACAAACTTAGAAATTCTGTCTAGAAGTCTTGCTTTGCTGCTGTTGCTTTATTTTATAATACTAGGGGATCATCGATTTCAATATATTTTACCTTTTCTCTACCCATGAATGTGTTTTCTAAGTTTCTAAGAAAACTAGTTTTCTCACTGCAGGATTGTCTTTCCCAGTCTCTGAGGTGATATTGACATATAGACATATTGACATGGTTTCATGAAATTATCAGAGAAAAGATGTTCAGCTCAAACAGTAGGTGATAAAGAAAAATAAAGTGGGAAAAAAGTAAAAAGATACCATCACACAATTTTTACTCATTTGGAAAGTTAAACAGAGTTTTTCACATTAGAAAACGACTCAGAAAGCATGAGTTCAAATCCTTTATGATGTTCAAATCACTTTTATCTGATGTAGGTTTTTGTAAAATGGAGGGCATTAGCATCTCCCTGCAGATTTCCCAATGTTATTCTGAGGACCACATGAAATAATGACTGTGAAAGTTTGCTTTGCTAATTACAAAGTGCTAGAAACAGTAAAAGTAATAGTGGGCCTTACAGAAAAAAATGAAATAAAATACATTTTAAGAGAGATATATTACTAATAGGTGAGGTTAGAGATCTGAAAAGTTTTTTTTTTTTAATCCCACTTAAATGGCTTATACTGTCCTTCATAATAATTGGTATTTTATGGTCATTTCAGACTTACAAAGTATTGTCTCCCCAATCCCATGAGGTATATAGTATAGCTATTATTATATCTGTTTTGCTGGCAAGGTATCCGACCATGGACTCACAGCTAGAGAGTAACAAAAATGGAATAGGACCAAAGTCTTTTGAGAATAGAATGTAAAATCAGAGAATGTCTTCCTTTCTTATTTGCATCCCCATTGACAATACTGTAACCAGGCACAAAGTAGGCACTTAATGAATGTTGATTGTTTTCTTGCTTGATTCTAAGTCCAACAACCTTTCCATTAAAAGAAGTGATTCCTAAGATCATAGATTTTTCAGACATCTCATTGAACTTCTTACTTAACTGGAAATGTTCTAATATATGCTGTTATGTAAGTGTTATATAGGATCATAAACCTTGCTCTGGAATAGTGTTAAAAAATATCACAGGAAGCTAAAAATCAGCATTTAAATACCAAAGATTTCCCAAACATAATGGCAACTCCAATAATACATTATTCATCAATTCCTGTTTGAATGCTACTAAATATAAATTTGAAATCTAATTTGAAACTACAACATCTCCTTGATAGAACTGAAGCTTGTCTTCCAACTCTCTACTTCTAATGTGAATCTGACTTGAAAAGAGTGCTGACACTTGCTAGGCATGTTCTTCCAAGTGTACTCAAACTGCACATCTCACTCATTGGCTTAAGAGTAAAGGGTACTGATGTGGGCATCAGTGCAGCTTAGGTTCTGGGAAAATCTTTGTGAGCAGTTTCTTTGAGGAGCTTCTAGAAAGAAAGATGATAGACAACTAATACAAATGTTTCTTTCAAGTACTAGGAATAAAATGTTTGGCAGAAATAAGATGCAAAATGAAAAATGTATTATTCACATCATTGCTTTTCCCCCATATTACAAGTTGGGTTGCCATGGGCAATGAATACTTGTCAACCTAATAGTGATTAGTCTTACAATATTTTATTAGAGGGGTCCTCAGCTAAAAGACACAGTCTTTTCCCTGAATGCAGCTCTAAGCTTTTTATCATTTGGTAGAATCTTCCAGGGCTTGTACCATAGTGGCATTGATTTTGCAAACCCATGTTGTTACATCGGAACATAACATGTATGGAGGTAACAGCATCAACAGATGGTTAAAAGACCTAAAAGGTTTCCAATGCTGGGTAAATCTTTGATGTAAAGTGGTTTAATGTGAAAACATGAGCAGGAATATCACAGGATGAGAAGACACAAATGTAATGTAATCTGTTACCCTGGAGGGAATACCCACACTGAAGAGAAAACGGATCCATCAAAGTACTGGTGTGAGAGAAATGGCCCATTTTAATTCGGTGATGAAAATAAAGCAAAAATCAAAGACTTCACTATTCAATATTATTTTGCCAAAAGTAGTCAATGATAGCAAATATTTATATGGCACCTTATTTTTATCATCTCATTTCATTCTCACAATAATGCTGTGAATAGGTAACATTATTCTCCACATTTTGTAAATGAGGAACCTGGAATTAAAGGACTTGTTCACAGTCATTCAGATGGTAAATATCAGAAGTAGGAACTAAATTCAGATCTTCCTGACTCCAAGACCTGTGCTCTATCCACTTTGCCATCCAGCTATTCATCGTTCTAGGCAGTCAGAATGCAAAGATGAATCAGACAGTTCTTGCCCTCAAGGAGTTTAGACACTACCAAAGGTAATAATACAGATATAAAGAACTCAAACCCTAAAATATGATGAATCCACTGGGAAAAAGACATATATACATATATATTCATACACATGTATATACATGTATGTACATGTGTGTACATACATATGTGTAGGTGTATGTATGTATTGTGGAGAGAGAGATTTTCAAGGAAAGAGGGATAATTTTCAGCTGGGAGAAGAGGGCAAGCTGAATGGACTGGATTATATCTGAGTTGGGTCTTTAAGTATCCAAAAGATTTCAACCAGCAAAAATATATTGACTGTTAATTACAGGGATATGAAAATTAGATGATAGGGGGTTCTAGCCTAAAATTAGTGGCATTATAAGGGAAAGTATGGCTACAAGAAAAGAAAGTTTGATCAAGGTCAAGTTTATTTTTGCTATATTTATCTTAATGAAAGTCAATATATGAAAGCAAATGAAAACAGTACATTTGGGCATTTTTAATTTGGTTTTAGTGAAAATGCTTCTGTTTCTTCATTATATATGATATTAAATTGAAGTTTAAGAAAGATGATTTTTTTACTGTTTTGAAAAAAAAATCTCATTTCCTGTTTTTCTTAGTATTTTCGCATGATTGAATGTTGGTAGTGCCTTTTCATTGTTCAGAGAATTTATTTTCTGTTTCTGGAATTTTCAGTTTAACAATCATGTGCTTTGTTGAGTCATAGTTTAGATTTCCCATTTCAGAGGTCCTGTCTATTCTATTTTTAGCATGTGGCCTGATCTTGTCTATTACGCAAAGTTTTCTCTAATTAAACTTCAGATACAATGTCTAGCTTGAAGGCTAAGGGAATCTTCTGAGATTACAATTAATCTAGAGCCTGTCCTTCTTGCTCTGTCTTTCAAATTTGTTATGGTACCCTATGTACTCATTACTTGAATTATCAGTCCTGACCAATACATCGCTTGGTGTTCAGGTTATTTAGATTGCCTATTTATTTGTTCAATTTCTTTTTTTTCTATTATGCCTTTGGATTGAGGAGACAGCAAAGTTGATTTTTATCCCACCTTTCCATTTTCTTATTCTCATGTTATAGATTCTTAGAGAGATAATTTAAGAATTATTGGACTACCTGAAAGCCACGATAAAAAAGAGTATAGACATCATATTTCAAGAAATTATCAAGGAAACCTGCCCTAATATCTTAGATCCAGAGGATAAAATAGATATTGAAAGAATACACTGATCTAAAAGAGATCCACAAAATGAACCCTCTCGGGAATATTATAACCAAATTCCAGAGCTCCCAAGTCAAAGAGAAAATATTGCAAGCATCCAGAAAGAAACATTTCAAATATCATGGAGCCACAGCCAAGATCACACAAAATTTAGAATGTGATATTCTGGAAGGAACTAGGGTTATAACCAAGAATGACCTACCTCCCCCCCACCAAAAAAAAGAGTATAATCGTTCAAAGCAAATAGATATTTAATGAAATAGAGGACTTCCAAGCTTTCTTGATGAAAAGAGCTGATCTGAACAGAAAATTGACATTAAAATACATGGCTCAAGAGAAGTAAAAAAAGGTAAACATGACAGAAAAATCATAAGATATTCAATAAAATCAAACTCTTTACATTCCTATGTGGGAAGATGATACATGTAACTCCTTTATCATTATTAGGGCAAGTAAGATGGAATATATATAGACAGAGGGCATGGATGTGAATTGATTATGTTAGGATGATTTTAAAAAATATATGAAGCAGGGAGAAAGAGGGATTTACTGGGGGAAGGGGGAAGGGAGAGGTAGAATAGAGAAAATGTTCTCAAATAAAGGAGCCACACAAAGAAGGGCTTTTACAGTGGAGGGGCAAATGGGGATGAATGGTAGACAGTGCTGGAACTCCATTCTCATTGGAATTGGTTCAAAGAAGGAAGAATATATATAAACACTCAGTTGGGTATCAACATCTATCTTACCGAAAAGAAAATAAGAAGGTAAGGGAACAAGAGATATGGGGGGGGTGGTGATAAAATGGAGTGTATATTAAGGGAGACAGTGGTCAGAAGCAAAGCAGACTTTTGAGGAGGAACAGGATAAAAATGAGACAAAGACACACAGAAGAAAATAGAATGGAGAGAAATATATAGTAAAAATAACTTTGAATGGGAATAGTATGAGCTTATCCATAAAACAGAAGTGGATAGCAGAATGGATTAGAAACAAGAATTCAACGATATATTGTTTACAAGAGACACATTTTAAACAGAAAGAGACACAGAGACTTAAAATAAAGGGCAGGAGCAGAATCTATTATGTCTCAGCTGAATGAAAAAAAGGCTTGGGTAGCAATCATGATCTCAGACAAAGCAAAAACAAAAATAGACGTACTTAAAAGAGATAATCAGAGAAACTATATTTTGCTAAAAGGTACTGCAGAAAACAAAGTAATATGAAAATGTTTATAATGTTTCTCTGACAAAGAACTCATATCACAAATATATAGGGAACTGAGTCAAATTTATTAAAAATACATATTTGTGTGTGTTGTATATATTGTAGTTATTTTGAATAGAAATTCTCTTGGGTTTCTTTCTAGTTTTTGTTATTATGTTATAGAAATGCTGGTGATTTTAGGGGATTTATTTTATATTCTACAATTTTGCTATAGAGATTAATCACCTCAATTAGTTTTTGCACTAATTTGCATGGGTTTTCCAAAGATATATAATGTCATATCCAAATGGGAATGAATGTGCTTCTTCGTTGCTGAGTTTATAGTTTAAACATTATTCTATTTCATATTTGCTGTTGTTTGCATGTCTAGAACTATGGCAAATACTATTGGGGCAAAAGCGCACCTTTGCTTTTCCTTCATTTGTATTTAGAAAGCTTCTAGTGTTTCTCCATTATAGAAGCTCTTAAACATGAATATTATAGAGGCTTTTTATATAGGCTAATTATAGAGACTTTTAAACATAAATAAGTGCTGTATTTTGCAAAAGTCTTTTTTATATGAATAGAAATAACTAAAAAATCTTTTTCATTTAAAAGAATTATTATTATCTATACATGCCAATGCCCCCCCCCCAGCCCATACTAGGGAAATGCTTTTTCATACCCCAGTATTAGATATTTCATTTATCTCTATTGAATTTTGTTATAGTAATGCCATAGATCTTTTTTTATCCTAGTTTAGTAGTCAAGTATGTTAGCTTTTCCCTCTCTGCTTCATGTCATCTACAAATGTGATGAGTATCTCATCTATGCCTTTATCCAAGTCATTGATAAAAAATGCTAAACATCACATGACCAAGCAGAGATTGCTGGGGCACTACACTGGAGAATTACTGCAATGTTGATGTTGAAACATTAACGCCTACTCTTTAGATCCAACCATCCAACTAGTTGTGAATCTTTCTAATTATGTTATCTACTTGACATCTTACTGTTTTTTTTGTTTTAAAAGGATATTATGATATATTTTATCAAAATCTTTACTTAAATCTAATTAAACTTTATGCGTATTGTTCCTTTCATCTAATAGTTTTGTAATCCTGTCCAAAAATAAAATGAGGTTGGTCTGGTCTGACCTGTTCTGATCAAGCCATGCTGACTCTCTGTAATCAATGCTTTACTTTCTAGTTGTTTACCAACCACATATTTAATAATTCATTCGATCATTTTGCCAGGAATTGAAGTCACATTTGTTGGCTTATAGTTTAAAGACTCTATTCTCTTCTTTTTTTTTTTTTTTTTGAAAATCAGGACATCTACTTTTGCAATCTTGCGGTACCTCTCCTGTTTTCCATACTCTTTCATTTATCACTGATAATTATTTAGCTTTCACATCAGTTGTTTCAGGACTTTTCAGGCTATGCTTCATCTGAACCAGGTAAATTCATCAAGAGTAGCTAGGAGATCTATCTTTATTTCCTTCCCGATCCTGTCAACCTCTTGGTTGTCATGTTTGTTCTGACATCTGACAAATAGGGAAAATGACGTCCTATGAAAATGAGTGACTTGCCCAAAGTCATATCACTAGCAAATAATAATAGAAACTGGCATTTGTCACTTTAAAGTTTATGTAATACTATACATACATTATCCCATTTAATCCTTACAATCACCTCTAGCACTATAGTTGAAACATCCAGGTATTTATAGAAGGAGAATCACAGAAGTTAATGACTTAACAATACCACCCTACTAGGAAATATTAAAATAGGATCCACACTCAGGTTTTCCTGATTCAAAGTCAAGCATTCTGTCCACCATGCCATGTTACATGAGCAGTTTGAGGCTGAGAGGTTGTGATCATTCAAGGTCATATCAATAATTAAGGACAGACCTGTGGTTGAAACCCAGGTCAAAATTCACATCTCTTGCTACTGTCTATCTTTCATCATGGGAAAATACCAATGGCCAACTTCTTTTTTCATACTCACCACTGGAGTAAAAGGGAAGTATTATTCTAAGATTTGTTTTTCCCTTGATGTACATTTTAAAAAGATGATAAAAGTTATTTTGGATTTTTTTCTGTGATCTGTAGTCCACTCGACATAAATGTCCTATGTGATGTTGAAGATTACATTCAACAAAGAAGAAATAAGAAATCTTTAAACACATCCAAATTCTGGCAACTGTGTGGTATCTTTTTCTAGCAAGCCAAGTGCTTCATACATAGCATCTCATTCATCCTCAGGAATTTTTATTGAATTATGAAATATGAAATTGTGGTATTTTATTATGATGGGTGATAATTAAATATATTTCTTGCAAACAAATGATTTGCTTAGAGCTTAATAGAAATTCTCCTGATGTGTCATCAATCCTCCCTTTACAATTCAACTTCTAATTCACACACACCAATCAAAAAGCAATTATCACAAAGGAGCAACTAAACTGTAAACTAAGATGAATCATCTCTAACCCATTCCCACTTTAGCTTTCATTTTCAGTGTCCTAACCTAGCCCTGTTTTCTTCTCTCATTCCTATTGTGAAATAACAGTATATTTTCTCCCCTTACCAACCTACTAATACATGCAGTTTCTACCATAACATCATTTTAACCTATTTTAACAAGCAAATTCAACAGGCATTTTTTAACAAAAACAGAAGAAAAAAAAGATTTTGCAACTGTTCGGATAAATGGGGCGAATGAGAGTCTGGGGTCAAAGATAATACCGACTAGGGAACTTGGATGCTGTATCAGGAGGGCAGAGTTTATAATCTCAAAGAGGATCATAAACATGTCTGAAAGGTTCGGAATCGCCGGATAGAAGAAACTCTCAAAGTAGAAGGCAGAAGAATCAAAACATTTATTTAGGCTCCACAGTAACCAACCCATGAACCAGAAGCCCCATTTTGATATGTTGATCATAATCTTCCAGGCCCAATAAGTACGCCTTGAAAGAGTAACCAGGAGGCTACAGAGAAACATGATTGCGTAAAGCAAAATCATGTTTCCCCCTTTATGGTAATAAGATTACCCACTGGACTGAAGTCTTTGTTCAGCTTCCTCCCGTAGATCAGCTCTGCTACTGGCAGCTCCTGCCTCAGCTGTGTCTGTGTCTGTAACTCAAGCTGCAACTGTAACTGACGATGTAACTGTCGTAACTGCCTCTGTAACGGTCGTTGTAACTGTCGCTGGCTCCAACCGGAAAAGGAAGAGAGCTCTTCAAGCTGTCCTCTCCCCTCTTATAGGGTTTTTTACATCATCAAGCTCCGCCCGAATGACCAGGGCCGATTGGTTCCTGAGTTGGCCCCTCCCCCTAGCATAGCCGTTAACACCTCCCCTCAGCCAGCCCCATGACTCCTCACACAGGAAGTTGTCTGCTTCCCGGCATGCTCCCCGGGCCTCCTGCCCCGGAAGAGCAAGCCACAGTGTCCAGAGGCTCAATGAGGTAAGCTGAGTCATTCAAAGAAAACAAAGGCCATTATGGCTACACTCCACCCCTTGTTATAGGATACATAATCTAATCAGCCATGTATCCTAGAACATACATTGTGATCCAATTACAAAGGAAACTAAAACATATCATTCATTATAAAGCAAAACATATCATTTGGTGACATTCCTAAATATTGGTTTACGATTCAAATGTGATCCACCCCTAGATCCCAGCAAAATAATCTCTTCAATCAATCATCCCCAAAATAATTATTAATAATTCAAATGTCCACCTCTAAATCCTTGTATCCATTACATAGGATCAATAATATCATAACAATAAAACAACACAGCAAGGATAACACAAAATAAGTAAACAGAACACTATCATCATTTCCACCCCCCTTGAACGATTGGGGCTCAAAATCTTGGAGTGAGGGGTGAAGGTCTCATTTTCCATAGCTTCTTCATGCTGAAATTGGATGTAGAGATGGCCCTGCCCCCAAAAAGTCCCATTCCAGAGGTCATTTCTTTAACGAGCTGGCAGGAATTCCAAGAATGCTACATGCTTAGGCAGTCACCGGAAAGTGCAGGGTGCTTAAGCCTGAAGGAAACAAAACTAGCAACAAGGTTAGCCAAAACAAAGGACAAAAAGAATAGTCTGTGAATCTATTATTATAACCTATTCACGGTAAAATATATGGTTCAGGGGTACGATTTGGTAATTATTTTCCCCTGAATAAACAACTGTTACAGTGTTGTCCTTCCCATGGGCTATAACTTCTGCAGCCTTTGGAATATCATCTGGCTTCCGTTTTACCCATACCTTAGCTCCTGACTTTATTCTATCAATGGAGCAAGACCCTTTTGCCCCTCTAGTAGTTATTTTGGGAGGAGGGTCAGTTTTCACAAAGGGTATTTTTTCACAGGGGATAATAATGACTTGAACCATCCTATCATTTCTACAAAATTGTACAGGTTTTTTACCCATATTCTGGAGTGTCACAACAATTTCTTTTTGATAATTAGAATCTATCACTCCAGCCAATACATGTATTCCTTGAGCCGCTAATCCTGGTTTAGGTAATATCCATCCAAGATGATTCTTGGGGATTCTCATACATACTCCAGTAGGGGTTTTTCTTATCTCTTTCCTATTTAACCTAAAATTCTCTATACAATGTAAATCATATCCTGCTGAACCAGGTGTTCCTGGACTTGGTAGTGGGACATCTTCCCTCACAGTCCAAAATTCAATGTTTTGGATCTCACATGTTTGCTGTTCTCTGATCTGCAGATTTGGGGTCATCATTCTGGCTAGAGGTGTACTCCCCCCTAAGGGTCTATTATTCAAATTACGTAAGGCAATAGACAAATTATCCTTCCAATGTCGATATGAATTATTTGAGCTTAATTTTCTCAGCTGTTCTTTCAACAATCCATTCATTCTTTCAATTAGCCCAGATGCTTGTGGGTAATATGGAATATGATATATCCATTCTATATTATTCAACACACAATATCTTTTCACTTCTTTGCCCTTGAAATGTGACCCATTGTCACTTTGAATCTGCATTGGGGTTCCATAATATAAACTTACAATATCTAGAGTTTTACAGGTGTTTTTCTGAGTTGCGTCTTTATAAGGACAAGCCACTAGTACACCTGAATAGGTGTCAACACACGTACATACATATTTACATCCTTTATCCTGGGGTAGTGGGCCAATATAATCTATCTGCCAAATTTGGGCTGGAACTTTTCCCCTTGCTATTTCTCCAGTAACTATCCTAGGAAGAGTTCGTTCTTTTTCTAATTGGCATATACAACACTCCTCTGTTATTTGTTTTAACAACGCATGAGAAATACTGATACCTCGATCCTGTGCCCATCGATGGGTGGCCTGGACCCCTAAATGGCCAGCAGTCTGGTGGACCCATTTTGCTAAGGCTGGGTCATCAGTTGGAGTCGGAGTAGGGACAATACATTCAGTAGCAATCTTTGCTAGTCGATCCGCATGTGCATTGTACTCACGTTCTGGTGTGGTCAGGGTTGCATGAGCATCAACATGAAAAACTGACAGATCTGTAACCAAAGACATGTCCCGTATATTTTCCCATAACTCTTTACCCCAAACTTGTTTGCCATGAATCTCCCAATTCTGATTCCTCCATATAGGCATCCACGTAGCTAATCCATTAGCTACCGCCCACGAGTCAGTAAATATATGACACTGTCCTCCTTTCTCTGCTCTGATGGCCTGATGCACTGCCATCAGTTCAGCATATTGGCTACTTCCACCTATCCCAGAACTTTCCAGAGTTCTCCTTGTACAGGGGTTATAGGCTACTGCTTTCCAATGTCTCTTCTGTCCTAAATATTTTGCTGTCCCATCAGTAAACCAAGCATGTTTCTTCTGTTCTTCATTTAGTCCGTCATATCCATTATTCCATTTCACTAAGGATGGTACCATCTGTTGCTTAGATTCAAGGGGCTTTTCATTGCTCTCAGTATCAATGTTCGCCACAGATTCATGTAGAGCAGAAACTCCATTTTTGCCTGCTCTGGACCTATTCTGAATATACCACTTCCATTTGATTATGCTTGCCTCTTGTGCATGTCCAATTCTGTGAGAAGCTGGGGTACTCATTACCCAAGTCATAATTGGAATTCCAGGCCTTAATACCACTTCATGACCCAGAGTTAGTTGCTCAGTTTCTACTAAAGCCCAATATGCAGCTAACAGCTGCTTCTCAAAAGGTGTATATTGCACTCCAGATGAGGGCAGTTTCCTTGACCAAAAGCCTAAAGGTACACTTCGGCTTTGTTGTTTTTGCCACAGACTCCAATTTGCATAGTCATCTTGTACAGTCACTTGTAACTCCACTGGCCCATTTTGCATAGGCCATAAGTCTAGAGCTAATTGAATAGCAGCCTTTGCTTCCTCAAAAGCTCTACTTTGTTCAAGTCCCCAGTCAAATTCATATTTCTTTCTGGTGACTTTATACAAGGGTTTTAAAATCTGTCCCAAATGTGGGATGTGGTGTCTCCAATAACCAAACAGCCCTATGAACTTTTGGGCCTCTTTCTTATTGGTAGGGGTGGGAAAATCCTGGATTTTTTGTCGAGCTTGTGGGAGAATTTCTCGCAGTCCTCTATTCCACTGTATCCCCAAGAATTTTACAGTTTGAGCTGGCCCTTGAACCTTTGCGGGGTTGATTTCCCATCCTTTGCTTTTCATATGGTCAATTAATAATGCTAAACTCTCCTCCACCTCCTTTATATTCTTTCCCTGTATCATGATGTCATCTATGTAATGTGTAAGCTGTACACCAGGTAACTTTAATTCATCCAAATGTTCAGCTACAATCCTGTGGCAAATAGTTGGGCTATGAATATATCCTTGCGGCAGGCGTGTAAATGTATACTGTCGGCCTTGCCAAGTAAAAGCAAACTGATTCCATTGCTTGGGGACTATTGGGATTGTAAAGAAGGCATTGGCCAAATCAATAACTGCATACCAAGTCCCTTCACGTTTTTGTATTCTCTCTATTAAAGTAACCGTGTCTGGGACAGCAGCATACAAGGGAGGAGTCACTTTGTTCAGCTGTCTATAATCTACTGTCATCCTCCATGTTCCATCTGACTTTCGGACTGGCCAGACAGGGTTGTTCCATTGAGTAGTTGTAGGGACTAACACTCCTGCCTCAACACATTCTCTTATAGTGTTGGCAATTTCATCTTGCCCACCTGGCACACGATATTGCCTCAAAGTAATTACTTCAGAAGGTTCGGGCAAAGTGATTGGATCCATCTTGATTTTCCCCACTAAGACTGCATTAATGCCTATTTTCCTCACAGCAAATTGGTATTTCCCTTCGGGTAAATTTAAGGTCATACCCTTCAATATGTCTATTCCAATGATGTATTCGGGAATAGGCACAATAACCACACTATATTCTTTCTTGGGCAACTGTCCAATTTTCATCATTAATTTAACTTGCCTGGCTGATATTTCAGTCCCTCCTAGTCCTGTGATGGTAATAGGAGTTCCATGGCTGAACTTGTCTGGATTTCCATAAATAAGGGTGGCCTCGGCCCCAGTATCTATTAATGCCTCAGTTACCGTACTTGACCCATTTTTCCAATATATGGTCAAGTTAATGTGAGGTCTGCAATCCAGCCTGTGTATTTCCTTAATTTGGACTGGGGCTCGGCCTGTTCCCTAGTATTCCCTTTCATATGATTCACTTGGGTTTGAAGGTTCAACATCTGTAGTATTTGCAGGAGCAGTTCTTATTTCCCTATTTCTCGTGTTATCAAGTCCTCTATCTCTGTACATTCTATATAATTCATTGGTTGGAATTCCATCTATCATTTCAAAACCTACCCCTGCTCTCAATAAAGCAGTAAACATTTCTTTCCTTGTTACTCTCCTTTGGCGCCAAGTTTGCTGGTTATTCACTCTTCTCTCTCGAGGAGATCTATCCCTTCCCCAGTCACCTAAGTCATATAACTGTAAAATCTTATTTATCACTGTTGTAAGACGGCTCCCTACTTCTCCAAGTAATAAATTCAAAATTAGTTGTTTATAAGCAGGGGGAGCTGTCCTAATTATTAAATTCCTATGAGACAGTCCCATTGGATCATTGTAATATTTGTCTGCAGTTCCTATCATAATGGCAGTCTTCATTACCTCCTCCTTTAGTCTCATGATACAATCTCTAAGTGAATACCAGGGTCTGTGCTCAGTGGGCCACATAGAATCAGTATCATATCTCTTATTGCATCCCACAGCGGCTAATGCCAACAGAGTAGTCCTGCTATCACCATCTCCTTGCTGATGATGTTCCCTAAAAGCTTGTTGAACTAGAGGATCATGGCTGATACCTATGAATCTCATGCAGTCTGTCCCATCTACTGATATTCCACCGGCCCCTTGATCACTGAGTCTTACCATCCAAGATATCAATGGTTCTCCTATTCTTTGGCTGAATCTACTCAAAATATCTGTGACCTCTTGCGGTGAGAAATCTTCCTGAATTTCCCTTGTAACTGAATCTTCACCTCGGGTTTCTGTCTTCCTCCTTTGTATGGGTCGAGCCCTTGTCTGATCATTTAACCATCTCCTATTCTCTGTGTGAGGCACATCCTGAACCCCAGTAGTGTTTTGTGCCTCAGCCCCTAACATTGTCTCATTCTCTCCCCACTCACTTCCTCTGCCACCATGGCTAGGACGAAGCAGGCAGTCAGGCTCTTTCTGGGCTGGGTTGAAATGCACTCTGGGCTTTTTTGGTCTCCTGTTGCTCTTAGCCACATTAATAGAAAAGTTCTCATTTGAGTCAGTTTGGTCTCCTGCTATCTGAGATTCCTCTTCTTCCTGTGGGGTAGGAGTGCCCCCATGTCTTTCACCTAATCTCAATCTTTCGTATACTAGCCGGTAGGCTGATAACACTATCCAGCTTTGCCTAGATAGTGATGCCCCTGACTGAATCCCAACTTCTCGTAAACACTTTTCCAAATCCCTAGGATCTCCTCTCCGTAGCCTTGGTTCCCAGTTTTCACAGGGTCCAGCTTTTTTAGCCAATTCTTTTGCTAGGGAGGAATAAAATGGATCCTCCCATCCTGGGATATTCATCTCTTCCTCTGAAATTGTTCTGCTTCTAAATAGAGATCTTATACCTAGCGATCCTGTTCGTGACGCCAAATGTATCAGGAGGGCAGAGTTTATAATCTCAAAGAGGATCATAAACATGTCTGAAAGGTTCGGAATCGCCGGATAGAAGAAACTCTCAAAGTAGAAGGCAGAAGAATCAAAACATTTATTTAGGCTCCACAGTAACCAACCCATGAACCAGAAGCCCCATTTTGATATGTTGATCATAATCTTCCAGGCCCAATAAGTACGCCTTGAAAGAGTAACCAGGAGGCTACAGAGAAACATGATTGCGTAAAGCAAAATCATGTTTCCCCCTTTATGGTAATAAGATTACCCACTGGACTGAAGTCTTTGTTCAGCTTCCTCCCGTAGATCAGCTCTGCTACTGGCAGCTCCTGCCTCAGCTGTGTCTGTGTCTGTAACTCAAGCTGCAACTGTAACTGACGATGTAACTGTCGTAACTGCCTCTGTAACGGTCGTTGTAACTGTCGCTGGCTCCAACCGGAAAAGGAAGAGAGCTCTTCAAGCTGTCCTCTCCCCTCTTATAGGGTTTTTTACATCATCAAGCTCCGCCCGAATGACCAGGGCCGATTGGTTCCTGAGTTGGCCCCTCCCCCTAGCATAGCCGTTAACACCTCCCCTCAGCCAGCCCCATGACTCCTCACACAGGAAGTTGTCTGCTTCCCGGCATGCTCCCCGGGCCTCCTGCCCCGGAAGAGCAAGCCACAGTGTCCAGAGGCTCAATGAGGTAAGCTGAGTCATTCAAAGAAAACAAAGGCCATTATGGCTACAGATGCCTGGAGGAAGGTGGTAGCCTCAACATGGACAAGGAACTTAAGAAAAGTTTGGATTTGAAGAGAAAGAAAATCAACCATACATGTTACCTTCCTAACTATGAGGATAAGAAGAAAAGTAGGATTCAAAGGCTAAGGCATTCTCCTACCCTTCAACAACTAATTACTGTAGGAAACACAGGAAAAACCAAACTTGGGAAGATTTTTGGGCCATTCAGTCTAATAATATTCAGCCAGCAACAGAGACTTTCATGAGTAAATTAATGGAAAGATTTGGTTGTTCATCCTGCCATCAATCTTAATGGTAAGTTGTAGAGAGGTCCAAAACCTGAGAGGTTCATTGCCAATCACATATACATAATCGATGGAATAATGACCCCCGACAGGATGTTAACCTCATCCTCTTAACTTCATTTTTACATATGATGAGATTTGTTTGACAAGGCCAAAAGGATTTTGTGGGGCTAGATATGAGATGTGGCAGCTCAGACACACATATATCTTGAGGGTTTCTTTGGAAGTGTTCTTTGAAATTAGGTTAGAAGCACAGGGTTTCCAAAAGTGAATTAAGTGGAAATGATGAGTAGCCCTAAGAGAGATAGAGGAGCCCATGATATGACTCATCATAGCCAAAGGAAACAAATTCCAAAATTCATATTTAATCACAACTTGGAGAAAGCCTCTCTGGCTTTTGGTCCTTAGATATGTATGATAGCTCATAGTCATGGCTGTGGTGGAACAAAAAAGCTTTTACCTGACCTTTTCAGGAAGAGACTTTTGAACCATTATACTTTGGGAGAGAGGAGTCAAGACAGGTAGCAAATATAATAAAGAGAGAAGTCCCAGAAGATGATAGTAAAGAAAAACTCAGCAACCATGAAATTAGCATAATACCACTTAGTAGAAACTATATGATGCCCAAAGTGGCAAAAAGCAGCAGAGACCATATGCCATGCCCACACTCCTGGCAGAAACTGCATGTCCTTCAGATACTTCATGCTACAGAAGATTAATGGAGAGCAGGGCGAGAGGAAAAAAGTGTAGTCATAGCGACAGAAACCATCAGCTCTAAATCATAAGAGGGATGGCTTGTCCCTTCATACCTGTGTCCTACCTATACATGTTCCATACATGTTCCTCTTCGTATGTGTTCTCTAGAGATTTCCAGTCTTCTCACTGATAATATGGGTATTTTGAACAGAATGTGACTCATGTTTATGGGATAAACGTTCTACTGCTATTTTTCTTACTATACAATTTCATTCAATGGATTTGCTTTATTTGTATCATGTGGCAGATAAGTGATAGCAATTACGTTGGTGGGGGCTTTTGAATTATGCTTGAGTAGATGCAGCCCTATAAAGTGTCTTGAACCTAGAATAACTTTTCTGTGGGTTTCACGTGTAAGAAGAGCTTACCCGAGGTGCTAAGGTGTATCATAGTTTCTCTTAGGAATCATTCATTACTGTCATTCATAAATTGATTCAAATCCTGTTTGAATCAATTAATATTTCCTGTCTCTACTGTCTCTTGGGATAATTTGTTCCATAAGTTCATCACCTGCTGTGGGAAAGAGAACTGTCTTTGATTTTCTAAACTTCCTTTGCTCAAACTACACAAGTGCTTACTTTCTAACTCCACCATGACTAAGAATCATTAATGGCTACACCAGTATTTATTCCACTACACAAAGCAAAACTTACCTGAATTTTCATTTCAGTTCTTCTATTCTTCTGCTGCTTCCCCACTTCCCACCCACAACACCTATAACAAACCACATACACACATAAATTTTGAGAGTAAATTCCTATGGTTTTATATAACCTAAGGTACTCTCCTCTAGTGGATAAAGAAAGGGAGTGAACACAATTAACAGATATAAGCTATTTTTACCATTTCACCCATGGATTCACAGACATGGCTGGGAATTTTAACACTTGTTCAAAACAGTATGTGATTCCTCATGCTGTTCTCAGTGCTGGGAGGGAATCCTGCATTAAAACCTCTAATTAATCTGTGCTGAGAGGTTTTGCATAATTATTTAACATACCTCTTTTAGGCTAATAAATCTGGTAAATTGGTGTCTGACAGGAGTCAAAGTACTGTTATTAAGTTTCTCTGCAAAATAATGGGGTTAGCAAAGTGGAAGGCATTAGATTGCCACTTTTGCTGACTGATACATCTTACCATCCACTTTCCAATGACAAGAGCTTTCGGTTTTGGTGGCAAACTGAAATGTAGACAAAACTGACAAAGGTATGAGATGCTGGGATTATCAAAAAATAGGAAACTGGACAATTCAAGGCTTTAAATAATACATCTAGAACCATTTTATGATCCCTCTAATGAAGAAAAAAAGTAAATTGATTCTTCCTTTAAAAAGAATGCTCCTAAAGTATGTATGTTTATGGAAAAGTTTTTATTAAAAAAAACCTAAAATTTGATCTTTAACTTCTTAGCTTTGTTAATCCCTCATTGACTCCAGCAACCACTTTCTAAATAAAACATAACTTCAAAAAATAAACATTTTCTATTGAAGCACATTTAAGTAGGACAAAGGAGTATTTCAATTAAAATTGTTAGTTTCACTAGGAAAAGCCTGCTTTTCCCAAAATCAGACATTGGTTTTAAAAATTGTGGCCTACAACACATTTTTTAAATTTGTTAAGTATTATTTATTAAAACTGCCACACATATTTAATGTGAGAATATTAGATTAGTAGGGTTTTTTTTAGTAATGAGTAAATAAGAATTTATTAAGCCCTTACACTTTGTTAATAGTTGAAGAAACAAAGGAAAGCAAAAACAATTCCTACACTCCAGGAGTTCACATTCTACTGAGGAAGATAACATGTAAATTACTATGTATAAAGAAGACATGTCAAATATATGGAAGATAGTCTTATATTTATTATTGAGTTAAAATAACCTTAATTTTAACACCAAAAAATGAACTTTAAATCTATGAATCACATTCAACATATAAACTGTCAGTGATAACTTGGCATTCCTCCTTCCGATTGTCTCAGCTTTCTTTCATCTGTCTCTCCTCAGAAGATGTGTTTTTGCAAAAGGCTGGGTCATTCAGGGAATGAGATCATGTGATCACTAATGAACCATATGAGTAATCCATTGTTCTTTGCACAATGGCAAGAGATCTGGGGTCTTCCTTAGAAGTACTCTAAAGTGTTTGCAGATGTCCTATTTGAAGTCTTGAAATGCCCAGTTACTTATCTGTTGATATTTTCAGGATCTCATGACCTTGTCAGTTTTGGTTGTCTGGTGGATCTACTGAAGAGGATTTATAGGACCTCAACAAAAATTCCATAGAATGACAAAATATGGGCTAGTTTTTAATCTATGTCTTTGGAAGGCAGACCTATTTCACTGAGACCCACTGAAATATCAAAGTAACAAAGTCAGTTGTTTAAGTGGGATTGCTTTAACAAAATTTTCCTACTTTTTATTGTCAAGATATATGAATAATTTTAAAAATTTACTTTATGCTTTGTAACCTTGCTGAATTTATTGAAAGATTAGTTTTCTGAGTATACTGTCAATAATATACTATGAAATAGAAGCTATGTGGCTAGTGGATAGAGCACAGGACTTAGAGTTAGGAAGAACTGAGTTCAAATATGACTTTAGACACACAGTAATTGTTTAACCTGGAAAAAGTCATTAAATCTCTATGAGCTTTAGTTTCCCCATCTGTAAAATGGGTATAACAATAAGTACTTAACCTCACAGTGTTTCTGTGAGGATCAAATGACACAATACATATAAAGCACTTTTTCAAACTTAAAGTACTACATAAATATTAGCAATTATTACTAATATTGGCATTTCAGCTCTTCCTGGTGTTAGTCTCTCTAATGTACTTTTCCTGGCTTGTTCTAGTTGCAAATATTTCCAATATTATTTAAAATACAAGTGATAAAAGTGTTTTTAGTATATGTTAAGCAGTAATATTTCCGTAGTTTCACTGTTACATAAAATGTTAACTGATCCTTTTTTATTGTCTTGAAGAGAAAACATCCCTCTACTGTGATTCATTCCTTGTTTTTAAATTTTGAAGAACATCGGGTTTTACCAAAGGTAACATAAGTATTCATTGATAGGCATTGACATGGTGTTAGGCCTTTTAAAAAATCACATGTTGCCAAGAGGCAGCCTGAAAGTCAGAAAGACTTTGGTTTAAGTTATGTTTTGGACACAAAACTGCTATGGGGCCTAAGCATGGTTATTTAACCTCTCAGTGCCCCCAAGAACATCCCTAAGAGTATAAGTTGTTGAATAGTTGCTGATCTGCTTTATTAGAGGGAGTTTTCTCAGTAGCTATCCCCTGTATCAGTGAAGTCATAGATCCAGGAAAAAAGTATATATATATATATATATATATATATATATATATATATACACACACACACACACACACATATATGTGTGTGTGTATGTATGTAGATGTATATATATACATCTACATACATACATACATATATATGTGTGTATATGTGTGTGTGTGTGTGTGTGTGTGTGTATATATATATATATATATGTATGTGTGTGTGTGTGTATGTATATATGTATGTGTATATATATATATATTTTCTAATGTATGACTGTATGCAATTAATATGCTTATGTCTGTTTTCATTAGGGAGAGTGACATATCCTTTTTATTCTTAATTTTGTCTTCACTAGGTTTTAAACTCAATAGCATATTTCTCTCATAAAAGGTGTTGAAAAACTTTCTCATTTTTTATTTCTGAACAGATCAATAATTCAATGGATTTTTGCACTTAACAATATTGATATTTCCTCCATTAGTACAGCCCACAATCCATCCATAGCTTCTTGTATTCTATGATTCCAATCCTCTGTTCTTTGACAGATCCTCCACAGAGATCTGCAGAAACATTTTACGTTTTATGAATGCCAGTACATAACTGAAACTGTCTATATATTCTCCCTTATTCTGCCTACGTAGCAGCCCACTTCCTCTTCTAGTCATAGATTTCCTCAATAATATCCTTTACTCCACTCCTGGCACATACTGTAGGTCATCAGTGGAAATTTATTGCAGCCTACTCACACCCCAAATGCACCTTTCCATCGACCTTTGGGTCACCCCCTACTTTGATTCTTCAAAGACTGTGGCATTCCAAGATTCATAAGGTTTGTGTTTAAAAGTTGAGTTTGATTTAGGCAATGTGGTAGGGGCATGACAAGTCTGTTTCCTGCTCCAACCCCTCCCCCATCTAGCAGCTACAAGGTTGAAGAGGAGATACCACTGGGGCTGACCAGCCCACTTCCTACTCACTCAACTCACATATGGGGTTAACCTGGTGATGGAAAGGCAGTAGAGAAGTCCAGCTCTTCCACTCATAACCTAGCAAAAGAAAAAGAAACGCACATAAGATTCTCCATCCAATCAAGAATTGAACAGAAAAACCACCATGACTTGTAGAGGCTGGGATAAAGGTCACAGCAGGTGAGCTAATGTAGGCTTAAACAAAAATTTTATTAAATGGTATAACAACATATTTTCAGGTTTTCTTCAATACTAGGAAAACTATGTAAGAAATTATATCCATATTAAAAATAATGGAAATCACAAGAAGCAGAATCACCTTGTCAAAAATACAACCCCCTGCTCATCTAAAAATATTTAAAATAATAAGAATGGGTATCTTGCTTAATATGGTAAACAGTATCAATCAGTCAACAAGAATTTATTAAGTGTTTACTATGTGTCTAGCAGTGTGACAAATTCTGGGCATTTAAAAGAAAGTTTAAAAAACAGGTTTTATCCAGGAGTGTTATAAAGTTTAGATGAGATAGTAGAAATAAAGGACTTTGCCAACCTTAAAGTGATATATAAATTCGAGTTATCATCATTGTCATCAATATTATTTGTTATTTTTTATTGTCCTGCAATTTCCCTGTCTCCAGTCTGGTGATGACTTCATTCCCTGAGCTTTCTACTAAATTCTTAATGGGTTCAATTGGTATTTAGAGAGGTGTGCTTGTAAATGTTTAACAACCAGACTTTCAAAAAAAAGTATAGTCTTTTAAGTATAGTATAAAATATATATAAAAAAGTATAGACTTTTAAGTTTAATCTAAATTATTGACACTTTCTTAAGTGTGCAAGTAAAACACTAAATCAAGTCATGATTTTAAAAGAATTGCCTATTTCTGAGGTATAGATGCTCACACTGAAAATTTAAATTTAATAATGGACTCTCAAAGATGTTTAGAGCTGGCTCCATTCAGCACATCCCTGATTTTATGAAAAAAACCTAGAGTTAGCATTACCTAGAGTGAATAAACAATACAGCTCTTTCCAAGAAGAGTATAAAACAAAGACAGCTTTTAGAATTGCAAATATTTGCCATCATTCTAGAAATGATAATTATATCAACAAGACTAGATAAAATAAATTGAGGGAATACCACAAATTTCACCTAAACTTTAATAAAAAGAACAAAAATCTCAAGAGAAACAATTAAAACAATGGAAGGAAGTAAGCCTTAATGAGCCAGATCTCAAATAATACTACAAATCAGTATTCCTCAAAACTATTTGGCATTGATTAAAAAAATATAAAATTCATCAGTGGAATAGATTAGGAAAATAAGACAGGAAGCAAAAGATCAGAGTAACATAGTGTTTGTTATGACTAAAGATGCTAACTACTGAATTAAGGACTCAGACAAAAACTGCTAGAAAACTAGAAAGCAATATAGCAGAAATTAAGTTTAGATCAACATCTCATGCAATATATGACCATAAATTCCACATTAAAAAGTTGCATCATAAACAACTTAGATAACATTTACAACTATAGATAGTTGAAGAGCTCTTGACCGAACAAGGTACAAAAGGATTATAGGCAATGAAATAGACAACTTGGATTACATAAAATCAAAAAAGCTTCTGCACAACAAAATCAAGGTGGCCAAAATCAGAAAGGAAATAGCTAACTGGAAAAAAAAAATCTTTGCAACAAGTTTATCTAATAAAGGCCTGAGATAAGTAGGGGGGCAGAACCAAGATGGGGGCTTGAAAATAGCTTAAGCTCTCCCCCAAACCCCTCCAAATACTTGTAAAAGATGATTCTAAACAAATCCTAGAGCTATAGATTCCATGAAATAACAGAGGGAAACAAGTCTCCAACCCAAGATTGCCTGGATGGTTGCTTGGAATGGTCTATCGCACCATGTTAGGAAGAGAGTGCAGCCCAGCTTGGGCCACACCTGAAGAGACCAGGCCAGAGTCAACCAGATAGAGTAGGACTCAGGGCCCTAAATCACTGAGCTGTGGCAGTTACCAGACTTCTCAACCCACAACCACCAATGACAACGGAGCAGGTCAGTGGGAAAACTGCTGGATCTGGGTGAGAGAAATGTTTGGTCCGGGCCCAGCCCTGGGGGTGGCAGAGATGGTGCAGTGGCAGTAGCAGGAAGCTCCAGGGGCTGCTTCCAGAGCTCCGGCTGCTTCCAGCTCCAGGCCCACCCAGTGGGATGAATCAAGAGGCTGATCAGAGCAAGAGTGCAGGAAGAACTTTGCTGGCACTGAGGTGAGGTTTTACTTGCTTTACCCTCCTTGGATCTAGGTCATGGTTCTGTTTGACAGTTCTTGGGGGGGGGAGGGCAGAGCTTGCTGTAACTGTGAAGAGGGAGTCCTTCTGATAGTTATGTGGCAGAAAGGACTGTTAGCACTCACAGAACAGAGCACAGGCCAGGAGAGGAGTAGCATACCACCTCAGAATAGAAATAGCTCTGAAAACAGCAGTGCAAAATCCCTAAAGCATGGGAGAAAGCACACTCCACTCTGAAGGTAGTGATACCCTGACCAAAAGCTCAAAAGTCAAGTAACTGGCGGGGAAGATGAGCAAGCAGCGTAAAAGGAATCAGACTATAGAATCTTTTTTTTGGTGACAAAGAAGATGAAAACATACAGCCGGAAGAAGTCAACAAAGTCAAAGAGCTTACGTCAAAAGCCTCCAAGAAAAATGTTAATTGGTCTCAGGCCATGAAAGACCTCAAAAAGGATTTGGAAAAGAAAGTAAGAGAAGTAAAGGAAAATTGGGAAGAGAAATGAGAATGATACAAGAAATACATGAAAAACAATTTAACAGCTTGCTAAAGGAGACCCCAAAAACACTGAAGAAAATAACACCTTAAAATAGACTAACCCAAGTGGCAAAAGAGCTCCAAAAAACCAATGAGGAGAAGAATGCCTTAAAAGGCAGAATTAGACAAATGGAAAAGGAGGTCCAAAAGACCACTGAAGAAAATACCACCTTAAAAATTAGAATGGAGCAAATGGAAGCTAGTAACTTTATGAGAAATCAAGAAATCATAAAATAGAACCAAAAGAATGAAAAAGTGGAAGACAATGTGAAATATCTCATTGGAAAAACCACTGACCTGGAGAATAGATCCAGGAGAGATAATTTGAAAATTATTCAACTACCTGAAAGCCATGATCAAAAAAAGAGCCTAAACATCATCTTTCAAGAAATTGTCAAGGAAAACTGCCCTGATATTCTAGAACCAGAGGGTAAAATAGAAATTGAAAGAACTCACCTCTTGAAAAAGATCCCCAAAAGAAAACTCCTAGGAGTATTGTCGTTGGGTATGATATTTTCGGCTAGAGGCCCATTTCTTTTGCATATATGGTTCCAAGACCAACAATCCTTTAGTGTTACCAGTGATAGGTCTTGCGTGATTCTAATTGTGGCATCATCATAGGTAAATTCCTCATAATATTTTGTCCTTGATTTGATCTGGGGGTTTCATAATTTAACTATAATATTCCTGTGAGTTTTCCTTGTAGGATCTCTTTCAGGTGGTGATTGGTAGATATTTTCTATTCTACTTTCCCATCTTGTTCTAATGCTTCAGGAAAATTTCCTTTAATTATTTATTATATTGTATCAAGATTCTTTTTTTTGATCAGAACTTTCAGATAGATCAATTATTCTTATGTTTTCTCTTCTTGATCTGTTCTCTAGATCCATTGCTTTTCTTATGAGATGTTTCACATTCTCTTCTATTATTTCATCATATATATATATATATATACATATATATGTATATATATATATATATATGTAATTTCTTCAGCTCTTATAATTTTGCTGGTTTCCCCTTGCCAAACTCTGATTTTCAAAGAGTCATTTTCTTCCTTAATATTCTGGATCTCTTTTTCTAATTGGCTCACTTTCTTGACATAATCTTCTTGTTTTTCTTGTATTATTCTTATTTTTCTTTTTAATTTTTCCTCAATCTTTTTCATTTGATTTTTAAAGTCTTTTTTTAAGTTCTTCAAAGAATTCTTTTTGAGCAGTTAACCATTTGATATTACTCTTTGGGGTTGAAGAGATTTTCTTTCCTTCAGTATCCTTTTCTGAAAATGAACCCCAGTCTTCTCTATTCCCATAGTAGCTCTCTATGCTTGGATTCTTTCTCCTCTTCCTATGCATTTTTTGGTAATAATTTAGTTTTTATAATCACCCCTAGTCCTGGGGTATGGAGTATGTTGCCTCTGGCCTCTGATCTTCTTTAATTCTCTCCTCTGACCTTGAACTCAAACCAAGACCTCCAGCCTCCAGTAAGTGACCAGAGCCAGGGGCATCTTATAGTTACTCTTCATAGGGAAGAAATCTAGTCTTGGAATTTTTCTTCAGGTCTTCTCTGATTGTCCCAAGAGGAACACCATTCGATCCCTACTCTTATTTGTTTTCATGGCTCTATGTTGCCCAGAGGTACTATTTTATCTCTTCCAAATAGTTCTTAAATGAAGAAATCTACACTATTTAAACCATATTGCAAATGTCCTAAATCAATAATGAGAAATTAAAATTAAAACAATACTGTGATTCAACCTTATATCTCTCAGATTGGCAAAGACTACAAAAATGGAAAATGACAATGATTGGAGTTATATATGAAGACAAGAACACTAATACAGAGTTAGTGGACCTGTGGATTGTTTCAGACTTTCTGGAAAGCAATTTGTAACTATACACAAAGTATCAATAAGTTGTGCATTCTACACAATGATACAATTACTAGCCATACACGCAAAAGAGAACAAATAAAGATGGAAAGATCCATATGAAACAAATAATTCATAGCAGTAATTTTTTTTTGTGATAGCAAAGAACTGAAATTGAAGGAGTGCCTATCAGTCAGAAAATGGCTTAAAATGGTATATGGACAAACAAAATATTACTCTGCCATAAGTAACGGTCAAAAGGATAGATTCAGAGCAGCACGAGAAGACTTGTATGAACAGAAGCAGATTTAAATGAGTAGGAGCAGAAGAACAGTTCATGAAAGGACTACAGAATTATAAAGAAAAGTAACTCTGAGTGAGAAAAACCCTGTTGAATGCAATGAACAATCACAACTCCAGAAGCCCAATGAAGGAGGACGATATCCACTTACTATCAGAGTTCTGATGGGCTGGAGGTGGTAAATGAAACATACATTTTTCAGACATTGATAATATGCAATTTGTTTTCCTAGGCTGCACTAATTTGTTGTAAAAGAGGACTTTGGGGGGGAGGAAGAGTAATAGATAATAGTGATGCAAAAAAAGGAGAAAAATGTCATTGACGCATCTGTTAATGCACATAGAAAAGAAAGTTCAAAAGGAAATATATACAAGGAAGCTTTGAAATGAATTTGTTGAAAAATGTACTTTTAAAACACAAGTTGTATGTAATAAAGATTTACTTATTTGTATACAATTGTTTATTTTTCTTCTTTGTATTTGAAAATTAATAATGGAACATAACAAAATTAACCATTATCCTTAATCATTTATGATTTTCAAATTTTACGGGAATTATTTGTACTTTAATTACTTGAAAAAAAATCAACCATGAATCTGTCTGAGCTAAGTGTTTTTGGCAGAGTAATCTGCTGACAATTGGTCTATTTTTTTTCCTTCTGAGTTGTTCTACATAAAGCCCCAATTTACTGTTTTGTCCACAGTAGTAACTTACATTTTTGTAAATATATGTATATTTTGTTAAGTTCTCTCATTTGTTAGAATACGGTTTCAGTAATATACTCTGATGAAATTAATTTTTCTGTTTCTCATAATTTTTTTTCCTTTTTGTTTCCAATTTCATTATTTGTGTTGTCTCTCATTGTTTACTGAATTGAGTTGAACAATTATTTGTCGACATGATTGCTCATTCCTAGCAGTTTTTGGTTTTCTTTATTAATCTAATTG
Source organism: Trichosurus vulpecula (assembly GCF_011100635.1). NCBI lineage: Eukaryota > Metazoa > Chordata > Mammalia > Diprotodontia > Phalangeridae > Trichosurus > Trichosurus vulpecula. The sequence goes on along the minus strand of NC_050576.1, from coordinate 273,294,402 downwards.
TTCATTTTCTATTCTATTTATTTCTCCTCTTTACTTATTTTTATTTACTTCCTTTGGGCTATTACTTTGCCTATTTGCTAATTTATTTATATATATAATTAATCCATTTTTTTTCCTTTTCTCTATTACTGTGGTGACTAAACCAAGAAATTTGCTCCTAAGATTTGCTTTGGCTGCATCCCCTAGAATTTTGTGGTATTACCACAAATTTTTGTGTTTATTCTATATTGTTTTGATATGTGTATTATATATACATATAGCTCTATATAATACACATATATACTATGTAGTCTTATATTATTCTCTCAGATGAGATAACATGTACAGAACTTTGCAAACTTTACAACATTATATAAATGCTTATTATTATTTTCATTATCAGTATTCCTCCTTCTACTCTTATTCCCACTACAATCACCTACCTCACAGGGTTGTTATGAACATCAAATGAAATGATATAGATAAAGTACTTTGTAAATTTCAAGTGCCATAGAAATGCTGGTTATTTTTATTACAGTAATTATTAGTACAGTTTTGTATGGAAATTAGCTGGACAGCTATAACATATATTGGTGAAAAATCAGATTTGTGCCAGAGAAATTCCATGAATTTCACACTCACTATATACAAATGTATGTGTGTGCATTTATATGTAGCCAGCAGACATAGCATATGCTAGGATTATTCTCAAGTTTTTCCCAGGTATTGAAGTAAGTTATATTATGCATCATTTTCTGTTTTTTAAAAATTTTGCAGTGGTGTCTTTCTATGAATCATGATCATTTTCAATAAAAATTCAATATATGCTTAAGAATAAAGTCTGTTACTAGATTAATTCATTTAGTTTTTTTGTTTCTAACCTACTTAACAAATAATTCACATCTATGGTATCATATACATACACACACATATATGTATGTACACATGCAGACATATATGTGCGTACATGTATTTACATTTGTGTATATGTATACATATATATGTATGTATATATATTTACACATATTTTACTGATTTTGCTATATTATAATAAGATAATGCTGAAAACCCCTGACAACACAACATTGTGAATTGTTGCCTAGAATCTTGAGCTATGGTTGCAGTGATAAGGTATAGTTTCAATTAGCACAATCACAATGGCAGTAACATTTCCTTTTTTTCCTGTTGTTTTTGGAGATTTTCATTTTCCTTCTTTGGCAAGGTGGGGAGGAATATATATTTTGTTGAGAGGCTCTGGTGAAACACAGTCCATTGAATCTTTTTGTTCTTACATCTTACTAGAAATCTTTAATGTTTTTTTTCTTTTTTTTACTACTGGGAAAGTAATTAGTCATCAATATGGTTTCCTAAAGTCCTTATTAGCAGTCAGTATATTGAAAAAAAAACAACAATACACTTTTAAAGACTCATTCTTCAAAAAATACTGGGAAAGTCATTCTGAAAAAATCTGACGTTTTTGTCTCACTTAACATTTTTTAGATGATAGTTTGAGAGCAACCTCTGTGGGGCCCAACAGGGTTTATAATGAGGCAACAAATTATTAGACTTGCAACGGCCTTGACTGTTTTCCTTGTGAGAGAAGAGAAGGGTGACTGCTATTAGGACTCATCGAAATCTTGGATATATCACATGCCACCTTTATAACCCTGATCAGATCATTTAACGTCCTTAGGCTTCACTTTCTTCCTCTGCAAAATGAGACAGTTGGACTAGACCAGTGGTCACCATTTATTGGTTCTCAAACCCCATAGAGATTCCTGACAATGGTCTAGGGGGTTCACACTAAAGCTTTTTCTAATGACGACTTAAGCAGTAAATAATTGCCCAATTTTATTACAAATATATTATTTCCCCTATGACAACAAGCATGAGCATGTTTGAAGCATGAGTTCTTGGACACAAAAAAGGTTAAGAACCTTTGGTTTAAAGGAAAATGAGTTCAGACTTCAAGAGGCCTCACTCTGAGTAGGATTTTATACATTGTTAAAATCACAGGTAGAAGTGAAAGATGAGGCAATTATTCAAATTTTATAGCCAGAGAAATCAGATTTCCAGGAAATTGTAGGTAAAAATGGTATTATGCCAAATGTTTTGTGGCTTCTCAAAATGTGAATATTAAGAATCATACCGTAATAGATTCAAAGCTGGAAGGAACTATAGAAGCCATCTGGTCTAGTGTTTCCCAACATTTTTTATTCTATGGACCCCTTTCATTAAGAACAAAAGTTATGTTGTGATCCCTCCCCTCTACACACACAACCAAGGGTAATCTACTACTCATAATATTCTTTTAGATTTATGCATTAAGTGCCTACAAGTGTTAGAAAAAGCACTGTCCTACATTAGTGGAGGGAGTTACCTCACCTGGGAGTTCACTATACTAGCAAAATCGCAAGTCTACTCTATATCCCTTTATCATACTGCAGACAGCCAAGAAAAGAGAGTAACCAAATTCACCTACTGCCTCATGCCTACCTAAAAGGAAAGCAATCAGAGTTATTATTTAAATCCCACCATTTCTAAGCTACTTATAATAATCCTGAAATTACATCCTTTTATAAAGGATGATAAGGAAACATTTAATGTTCAAACTGGATAATCTATAGTTAGGGATAATCTAGGCCACCCCCCACTACTACCCTATACCCCTTACTATAGAGATAAGGAAACTCAAACCCATGGAGGTTACATGACTTGCTTAAAGGATAGACTGCTAATTAGTAGGAAAGCTCAGGCTCATAGATTTAGAATAGTAAAGAAACTTAGAGGCCATCTAATCTAACCTGCTCCTTTCACAGATGACCAAATTGAGACTCAGGTAAGTTAAGTGGTTTGCTAAGGTCACACACACACACACACACACACACACACACACACACACACGTGTGTGTATACATACATAATATTTTCTGACTGTGAGTCCAGTATGCAGCCCACTATGTTGCACGGTTGGTTTTTTATGCTTTATGAAGCAAATTTTAAAGTAAAGATCAATATATCAGAATATAAAGTTATGTTTCCCAAGCCATTTTAGTCAAAGCTCTGACTTAAAATTACCTAGCAGTCTTCCTTGAGTGGGAAAAAAAATTCTTTAGGTCAGAGGATTTGTATGAACCAATGCAGAGCAGAGGAGGCAGAACCATTCTTCTGGCTAAAATGTTGTAAATTAAAACAACATGTGCATTCATATACATACACATATAACTGGAAAAAACTGAACTCAGAAGAAATGCAATGACTAATATTGAATTCAGAGTTGAGATGATCACAGGTGAAAAATGGAGCAGAAATAGAAGCCTTGATCATTGTATTGGCCAGTTTTGCTTGACTTTTTCTCTTTTATGAGAGAGTTAGAATTGGAAGGGAACATAGGGAAATCACTGTGATATAAAGCAGCATAAAGACATATAGATATATAGATAAAGATAGATATATGTGTATACACACAAACATATATGTGTATATATACACACACATGTATTCAAAGGTATATAGAAGACAGAAGCAAGGACAGGTAACAAAATAAACACTAAAATTGGCTATGTGGGGCAGCTAGGGGGTGCAGTGAGTAGAGCACCGGCCCTGGAGTCAGGAGGACCTGAGTTCAAATTTGGCCTTAAACACTTGACACACTTACTAGCTGTGTGACCTCGGGCAAGTCACTTAACCCCAATTGCCCTGCCTTTTCCCCTCAAAAGAAAAACTGGCTAGGGTATGGTATTACAAAAGTCACATCAGGTGTATTAAAGATAAGAGTGAGCTGAAAAAACTAGCAAAAAGCTAAAGACAGCACATTAAATGACAGTCAGAATCCAAAATGTTCTAGCATTTGGCTGAATCAAATTAGGTAAGATTTAATAGTGAAAGAACTTTTAAAGCTGTCTTGGGGGAATGAGCAGGATCAAATCAGGAATAGGAATGCTGCTTTTGGTAGATGGGAAAATAAATGGTAAATTACACCAAAACTGATCAATTTCTATTTCATTTCTAATTTCTTTGCAAAAGTCAATATGCTTGTGCCTGTTGAAGATAGGACAGAAATGGCTAACAAGGCGTTGATACTCAATATTAATATGGAGATAATTAGAACACATTTTGTTTCCCTTTATGAATTCAAGTCACCAAGTCAAAGGTACTAAAAGAATAGTAGGTTTGATTCTAAGCCACTGTCACTGAGATTTAAAAGACTGTGGAAAATGGAGGAGCTAGTGCAGGACTACACCAGGACAAATATTAACCTAAATTTCAAAGAAGAAAGAGAATAGAGTTTGCAAAATCTAGGCCAACTAGCTTGATTTGATTTGGAGTAAAATTCTAGAACATGCATATTGTTAAAGAAACAGTAGCCACTGAGAAATGTTAATGGCCCCAACAATAACAGATCATGGCAGGATAATTTTCTTTCCCTTTTTCAGGGTCATAAAACTTAGAGATAATGGAAATGTTGTTGATGTAGTCTACTTAGGTTTAAGGAAAGAGTTCGGTAAGTGATCTCACCTTATTTTTGGTGAAAATAATGGGAATATGTAGATTAGATAGTAGTAAATTTAGATTGATTTAGAATGTGTTGAATTCTGGGTTTTGAGAGTAGTCATGAATGGTTCCATAGTTCTATGTCTCTATGTCAAATTGAAAGGATATTTAATGCAGAGTACCTCAGGCATTTTTATTAATGACTTGGGTAAAGTCAAAGATGGTCAACATATCAAATGTCCAGACACAATGTTCCCAAAAAGATCCAAGAAATTCTAGCATTTGGTAGAATCTAATCAGGTTGGGTTGAATGGTGATGATGGAAAGGATTGCAGATGTTTTCAAGAAATCAACTTGAAAAGGACAAGAAGAGAGATATGTAGATAATAATTGGTTTGAAAATGATTTAGGCATTTTAGGAACCTATCATGTGCAAGACACTCTGTTAGGTACTTGGGATACAAAGACAAAACAACTTGCCCCTAAAAACTTCTATTAAATAGAGAAGAAAAAAATATGTAAACAGATTTGTGTGTGTGTGTGTGTGTGTGTATATATATATATACACACACACACACACACACATATATATTATATATACATATATATATACACATATATTATATATACATATATATATATATACGTATTATATTAGGAAGGCAGAATTTATGATTTCAAAGAGAATCTCATATGTGCCTAAAAGGTCCGGAACCGCAGGATATAAGGAATTCTCTAGGCAGAAGGCAGGAGAACTAAAGCATGTATTTACACTCCACAATAACAAGCCCACAAACCAGCATCCCCATTTTGATATTTTCATCAAAAGCTTCCAGGCCCAATAAGTCCGCCTTATAAGGGTAACCAGAAGGCCACAGAGAAGCGAGATGGTATAAGGCAAAATCGTATACATGCTTCCCCTCTACGGTAAGAAGATTACCCACTAGCCTCTAGTCAGCTCTGCTACCGGCAGCTCAGCTTCGGCTGTAGGTGTCTCTGGCTCCAACCAGAAAAGGAAAGGAGGATCTTCAAGCTGTCCTCTCCCCTCTTATAGAGTTTTTGACATCATCAAGCGCTGCCTGAACGACCAGGGCCGATTGGTTCTTGACTTGGCCCCTCCCCCAGCGTAGACCACGTTAACACACCTCCCCTCAGCCAGCGCCACGACTCATCACACAGGAAGCTCTGGTCCTGCCCCGGAAGAGCAAGCCCCAGTGTCCAGGGAAGCTCAACGAGGCAAGCTGAGTCATTCAAAGAAAACAAAGTCCATTCTGGCTACACACATATATGTATATATAATATGATAACTTGAGGAGAGAAAGAAGATAAAGAATGTGAAGAGGGTGAAGAAAATACTTCCAGTAGATGGGGATTCATGGGTTGCATATGGAAACTATTTAGGGATTCTAAGATGTGGAGGAAAAGAAATGTATTCTCAGTACAGGGTATAGCCTGGGCAAAAGCTTGATGTTGGTAGATAGAATGCTAAGTTCTATCTATAAAAAGTAGGCTGCTTTGGTTGGAACAGAGTGTAGGAAGGGGAGTAATGTGAAACAAATCTAGAAAAGAAGGTTGGGGATTTGATATGAAAGATGTTAAATACCAAGCTATAATTCTATTTTAGTCTAATCTAGAGACAGAGATCTATTCATCCCTCCCAACAGCAATTCAGCTTGTTCAGTTTGGAACCTAAAGGAGCAGTGGTTGGAAGTTACAAAGTCACAAATTTAAGCTTGATATCAGGAAAATCTTCCTAACAATGATAATATCCAAATTTGGAAAAGGCTGTCTCTGGAGGTAGCAGCTTCTCTTGATCAGAAGTCTTCAAGAAAAGACAGCGTGAGTATTTGTTAAGTATACTGCAGAAGGAAGTTTTCTGGGGGTATGAGTTGGACCAAATAGACTCCCTGAGGTCCCATTAGATACCAGTTCTGTGGGTAGTTGATAATCATGAGATTATTACATTTAGGAAGGCAGTTTACCTTATGCTTAATGAGAAATCCACAGTTCAGTCAATCCTGACTGCAGAAAGCCTCTGAGATTGCTGTTTAGAATGGAACTGTGTCACATTTTTTGACCTTCATTCACATATTAGGAAAGAAAGAGAAATTTTTTAAAAATGCTGCCTAGTGTCATCAATAAAAGTCTCTCCTGTAATCAGCAAAAAAATGACCAAGATGGATTATTTAAACACTATCAAGTGAAAACAAAGATTTGAATGAGTTGTGCAAGCTATGCTTGAAGGCATTTAGACAATCTCCTGGCAGATGGGAGCTGTCATAGTTTGTAAACAATCACAATCATGGGACCAGGATTTCACATGACGGGAGTCTGAAGAATTCATGCAAATCCCCAAGCCCAGTGCACCATATTCAAAGTGAGCAGCTTGACGGTAAAGGTGGGAATACAAGGCTATAGGTGGATCTTGGGAGAAAAGTAAACTTTTACATTATTTAAATGCCTCTATTTTCTTAATGGAATCTGCAGTTAACTCTTCTGTTGAAAAATCATTTGAAAACATTTTTTCACCTACAGATTATTTTGTGAAATCTATTGCAGTATGCGTAAATTTCTGTAGATTTAAAAATAATGCCCCTTTAATCCCATTGATAGAATTGAAGAGTTTAGTCAATATCTTTGCTAAATCTGGGATAACTGGGAAAAATTGTGAATCAATTTTTTTGGAAATTTTGCAGCTAGCTAGAGAACTAGATCTGAAATCAGGAAAACCTGAGTTCAAGTACAGCCTTACACACCTATTAACTATGTGACCTTGGCCAAATCATTTCATCTTTTTGATTCAGTTTTCCCATCTGTAGAATGAAGTCAATAATAGCCCCTACTTCATGTGGTTTTATAAGGATTTTGTGAGGCAATATTTGTAAAGCACTACATTAACGCTAATTACGGTCACTCTATCTTTGCGGTTAGAAGCATCTGATAAGGTGTGTGCTACATCTGTAAATGTTAAGAGCCTTTCATATTTCATGTTGTAGCAAGTAAAGTATAGTAAGTAAATTTCATAAATACAGTATTCTACTCAGTAAGGAATCATATATTCCTATATGTATTAACAATTGAATTCACACACAGAGATATGCCTAGATATAGGAAAAACTCCAGTCCCAAAGGGTAAGGAGGCACTAAATTATGGAAAGAACCCTGGCTTTGGTATCAGAGTATCTGGCTTTGGACAAACCATTTAGCTTTTCTGGGCCTCAATTTCATTGTCTTCTAGTTATAAAGGGCCCTGATTTATTGCTCATGTTGGTCCTTCCATGGTGATTTCCCATTTGTAGATATCTTAAATGGCCAGGTAAATTTTACCCCAGCATAAAGAATCCTTTACAGAATTGCTAGAAATATTTGCAAAACTCTTTGAAATACTGTTCAAAATCATAAAAGTGTTAAGTTACATCTGACTTGGCTTCAACACAGTTCATGAAATAATAAACCAACATGCTCTAAATGATTTTTTTTAGAAATAGAAATATTTCCAACTTCAACATAGATTTAGTTCTTCTGTAGTTAATGTTAATCATCATAATGATTTTAAATAATCTTAAAGGTTTCTTCAAACATAAGGCCTACTAGAAGATAAGAAAATCAGAGCATAAATATAAGTTCAGAGTTGGAAGGGATCTCTGAATTCAATGTTACCCAAGAAAGAATCAGTCTTCCATTCCCCAAAACTAGTGATCTAGCCTCTGATTTAAGGCCTGCAGTAAGGGGGAAACTATCACCTCCTAAAAAAGCCTACTACATGTTTGGAAATCTCCAACTGTTGAGAAGATTCTTCCTTACCTTGAACCAAAATCAGCCTTTCTAGAGTATCTTCTGGATTCTGGGGCCAAGCAAATCAAATCTGCTTCTTCGTCCACATGATAACCCTTCAAATAATTGAAAATAGTAGTTTTATACTTCATAAATCTCCTTGTCTTCGGGTTAAACAATACCAGTTTCTTCAACAAAACTCGAGTGGCATGGTTTCCAGTCTTCTTCTCTTCGTTGTCATCCAAGAACATGTCCCAAGTTACCGATGTGCTTCTTAAAATACAGTGTACAAAAATGAATACAATCCCAATGTGATCTGACAGAGCCTCCCTAGCTCTAAACACTATGTAGCTTTAAAAAAATACTACATTTTACTGATGGCTTTGTTGTTTTAGCATATCAATTCCCAAATACATCCCTCTCCCTTTGCTCCAACCCAGAGAGCCAACCCTTGAAAAGAAGAAGACAGTAGCAGTTCGGCAAATCAACTAACATATTGAGCACGTCTGATAATGTGTGCAACATTCCACACCCATAGGCCCCACCCTCCCCTTACCCTCCCCCAATTTGTAGTGAAAGGAGGGAGAGCCATTTTATACACTCTCCTCCAGGATCAAAATCAAGCTTTATAATTGTACAGCGTTCAGTTGCTTCCTTTGTTATCATTCCTCCCATGTTTATTGTTGCTATTGTATATATGTTATAAAATACATCCCTCAGTAACTTGATTGGTATAGCACTAGACTTGTAAAAAATTGAGGTGATAGCTCGATATTTATTATATTGGCTTGGTCCGATAGCAAAATACAAATTTCTACTTAATTACTTAAGCCATTCTTTATTTCTTTAAACAGAAGAAAGGGAACAAGTATTTCTTAGGTGACTACCATGTGCTGGGCACTGTGCTAAGCACTTCACAAATGTTATCTCATTGGTTCTTCACAATGATTTGGGGAGGTAGGTGCTTTTATTCTCCCCATTTTACAGCTGAGGAAACTAAGGCAGACAGAAATGAAATCTCTGTAATATTGATGATGTTGAATCTACCTACTTACATTAAGATTTCTAGTTTTTGTGTATTTGTGTATAGACCACACAAGCAACAGATTTTATTGCTGATTCGCATACTGTGTTCTCCCAACTTTCAGTTCCCTCTGCTAAGTCTTCTTCATTCATTGTGCCCATTGACTGACGAAGCTAAAAGAATGGAGTAAAGGGCCTTGAGGCCACATGTGGCCCTCTAGGTCCTCAAGTGTGGCCCTTTGACTGAATACAGACTTCACACAACAAATCCCCTTAATAAAAGGGTTTCTTCTATGAAGTTTGGACTCAGTCAAAGAGCCACATTCAAGGACCTAGAGGGCCACATGTGACCTTGAGGCTGCAGGTTCCCCACCCTTTCAGATTCTGGGGTATCTGGCTTGGCAGATGTATGGGCACTTTTCTGCTTCTTCAATTGTCATTTTAAAACCAATTAAATCAAATTCATAAAAAGTGAACATATATACATATATATGCATATGTGTATATATATATATATATATATATATATATATATATATATACACATACATATATATCTTATTGGCCCTCATTAAATGCACTCCATCTCTAAATAAAATCCTCCTATACCTTAAATGATATAGTTGAGAAATCTAAATACCATTCTCAAACACTATCTTCTTAATGACTAAGTGAGTTCCCAAATCTAATCTTCTATAACGCTACCTTCAAGTTTCAGTAGTATGGGCTAATCTCTTGTTAGAGGTTAGAATTCTACACTGAATTTTCCAGTTTTTCTCTTCCTTGTTTTTATTTTCAACCATTTATTCCATACTTCCCAGGAATATGTAATTCTCCTTGGTAAAACGGAGAGTAGAGAAACATTCACCCAGCCTTTTCACCAATTTTTTCTAGAAGAGAATAACAATGATAGCTTTCGTGTGGTCCTTTAACTTTACAAAGCACTGTACAAATATTAACTTAGTTTATCCTCATAACAACCCTGGGAAGGTAGATGCAAATATTATCCTATTTTGCAGATGAGGAAACTGAGTCAGAAAGAAGTTAAGTAACTTGCCCAAAGTCACACAGCCAGTAAGTATCTGAAGTAAGACTATTTTAACTTGAGATTTTCTGACTCCAGCTTCAGTGTTCTATGTACTGAGCCACCTGGCACCTGGGCATGACTGACTATAACTTGGCACCAGCAGAAACACAAACATAACGTATCTATTCAGCACTTCTCACACATCATACTTATTGGAGGCCATATTTGAAGTGCTTTAATGTTCTTGAGCTTACTCTGGACTTTTGTTAGACATAAATTCTTCAGTTGCTTTTGACACGCAATAAGTAAATTCCTGACAAAGCTGTAATACAAGAAGGGGCCCTCAACTACTGTCTTTATGTTAAGGTCTTTAAAAGAAGTCCAACTTGCAATTAGTTTTCAGTTAACATTGTCAATCCATAGAGTCTTTTCATGTTGTACAGCTAAATCTATATTCATATCTATAATGATACCTATATCATTATGTTTCTATAATGATACACATATTCATAGCTTTATCACATTATACCCTTAGCCTGGTTTAGCCATCAGCCTCAAACACATTAGTAAGTTAAGGGGTGTCTACCCCAAGTACGTAAAGACTTCTCCAGGTAAAAGGGAGGAGGATAACAACTGGTTCTGGTGGCCAAGAAGGTGGCTGAAGCAGGCTCTATGGAGCTCTTAGAGTTTGGTCAGACATTGAAGATGCCAAGGTCATCCACTACATCGCAGGCTATCACCATTCATCCTGACTGTTGTCTTACCACTTGACTGATTACTCTGAAGAGAGAGTGAGGCTGGAGACTGCAACTCTGCCTCACTTAAATACCATTCATCCATGAGTCAAGACATCACCCATGATGCCTTTGGTCCTGTTCAAAATGAAGGACAAACAACAGTATTTCTATTACACTTTAAGGTTTGCAAAATGTTACACATATATTATCTCATAGCAACTCCGCAAAATAGGTGATAACATGATCTTCCCTTTACAGATGAAGAAACTCAGGGAGACAGAGGTCAAGTGACTTGCCCAAGGTCACATAGCTAGTCTTAGGTCTTTCTGATGTTAGGGCCAGGGATCTTATCCACTGAGTCACTTAGATGGGCTGTCTCTATATGTTTTCCAATCAACCATGTAATATAAAATGGGCCATATTTATTTTTCATTCACTTATTTTTCCTGTGTGCATAGTTAGGCCAAACTCTCAAGTTAAAATAAATCTGATTTAGGAGCATCTGCAGTGTTTCTAGGCCTAATACAACCAACACAATGCCATCCACATATGGAAGACCTCATCATCTATTAGGAATCCTTCTCTCATTTGTAGTCTACACTTGACCTCTTCGACAACAGTGGACACATCTTTCATGAGCATATCTTCAAATGTTCTATTTTCTTTTCAATATTAAACTCAGATCAGTGGGGGAGGGGAGTTATTTCTGTTGTCATGTTTTTCAAGGATTCTTTTACATATGAATTAGGAGACATATTGGAAGGTATAGACAACAAACAGTAAACATAGTGGTATCTTATATCTTCTATACCTCTTAGCAATTACATTGCTGTAAACATACCCTCTATTAAAGAATTTCATTTGCTTAAAAAAACTACATTTTTCTTATACTTCTCTCAGCAATGCCCTCAATGAATGTATAGATTATTCTCTTAAAGATCTCATGGTGATGAGAAAGTAGGCATACGGTTTGGTAGCTATTGACATTTTTGTTGCTTTTTTTCATCATGATGAAGTCTGTGGCATATTTTCTAGTATTTAGAATCCTGCCTTCAATCACTTAACTTGAAAATTAATCACTTAGAGCTTTCTAGTATGTACCTCCTTCTGGTATACTTGATTTAGTAGTAAAAACATTTCCACCTTTGTTTTCCTTTCACTTCCTCATGCTTCATATTGGGGATTATGTAATTAGAATACAAAGATGGTAGCCCCACTATCCTTGATATGGAAAAAGACTTTTATAAAAACCTTTATGGATCAGGGAAATTGCTGTAAGTGAATCTCTAGGCAAACTTTCCTCGCTGCTTCCATTGGTAAGAGGTGCTAATGTTTCAAATCTTACATATCCTCCTCTGAAAGATTTTTAAAATGTGTTTATATTCTTAAAACGGTGTTGTCCTCAGTTTCTCTATTTCTCTATTTGGCAAAGAGATCAAGTATTTGTTAGTTAAGGTAGGCTCTTTTTGTCTTCCTCATCATGGCAATTGGCTTACAAAAGTTAAAGTTTGTTATAAAATGATGTCTGTACCAATGACTGTTCTTTATCCAGCCTAATGCAATATACTCCTAATTGATATCCCTAGGTCAATTCTTACTCTTCATCAACTCATCTTCCATATAACTAACAAAGCATTTTTGTTCAAGCATATCCTCCGACTCTACAAACTCCAGTGGAGCCCGATTATGTCAAAGATACTTTGCATGAAATACTGTCTTATTTTTGGCTTTCATCAACAACAGCTCAGCTTTTCTTTGGGCTTCTAATATTCAGGCCACCTGTTTGGAGGTTTAAGTGAGAACTTTCAAATGGAATGTAGAATATCATGAACCTCTTTTAGCTGATTTTAAAATATGCCTATTTATATAAATTTCTGTTAGGGTAAAATTTTTGCTCTGTCTTATTTCATGTTTAAAAGTGTCAGAGCAATGATGCATCAGGCTCTCATCACCTTTCATCGCATGATTTCAAGTATTTCTTAATTGATCATCACTTTCTTCTCTCTAAAAACAATCCTCCATACTGCTGTTAACCCTAAAGCATGGGTCTGGCCATATCACTTCCCTTCCTCAGGACTCTTCAGTTACTTTCTTTTTAAATTTTTATATTACTTTCTTTTTAAATATACACATATTATATATAATATATATGAAACATTCTTTTCTTTTTATATTTTCAGGTTCAAATTCTCTCCCTCCTTCCCATACCTCCCCCACCCACTGCAAATGCAAGCAAAATGATGCCAAATATAGATGTGAAATAATGCAAAACATGTTTTTGTATTAGACAAATAGCCAAAAAGGGGCAAAAAAAGTGAGAAAATTAGACTTCAATTTGCACTCAGAGTACATCAGTTCTCTTTCTGGAGGTGAATAGAATTTTTTCATCATGACTCCTTTAGAATTGTCTTGCATCATTGCATCGATGAGAATAGCCAAATCTTTCACAGTTGATCATCATTACAACATTTCTGTTACTTTGCACAATGATCTCCTAGTTCTTCTCACTTCATTTTGCATCAGTTCATAGAGATCTTGCTATTTTTCCTCAAACCATTTCCTCTGTCATTCATATGTATGTGTATATATATATATATATATATATGTATATGTATGTATATATAGCATAATAGTAGTCTATCATAGTCATATGCCACAACTTGTTCAGCCATTCTCTAATGATGAATATCTCCACAATTTCCAATTCTTTGCCACCATAAAAAGAGCTGGTATAAATATTTTTGTACATATAGGTCCTTTTCCTTTTCCTTTGATCTCTTTGGGATCAGACCTAATAGTGATATTGCTGGGTTTGTACAGTTTTATAGCCCTTTGGACATAGTTCCAAATTGCCCTTTAGAATGATTGGACCAGTTCACAATTTCACCAACAGTTCTTTAGTGGATTTATTTTCCCTTAGCCTCTCCAGTATTTGACATTTCTGATAGATGTGAGGTGGTACCTCTGAGTTATTTTGATTTGCATTTCCCTAATCAATAGTGATTTAGAGCACTTTTTCCATATTATTATAGATTGCTTTGATTTCTTTGAAAACTGCCTGTTGATCATTTATCAATTGGAAAATGGCTCCTCCTCTATAAATTCCAATCAGTTCCCTATATATTTGGGAAATTAGGCCTTTATCAGAGAAACTTGCTATACATTTTTTTATATTACTTCATTGTCTATGATGCCTCTTAGCAAAATGTGGTTCCCCAGATTCCCTCTTTTAATTGGGTCTATTTTTGTTTTTGCTTTTTATGAGATCCTGATTGCTACACCTGCCATTTTCAATTCAGCTGAAGCATAATAGATTCTGCTTCAGCCCTTTATTTTAACTCTATATGTGTCTTTCCATTTCAAGTGTATCTCTTGTAAACAACGTATTGTTGGATTCTGGTTTCTAATCCATTCTGGTATCTGCATCAGTTTTATTGGAGACAGCATCTCATTCACATTTAAGTTATGATTACTGTTTATTTTCCTCCATCCTATTTTCTTCTCTGTCTCTCTCTCTCTCTCCTTGTTCCTCCTCACAAATCTGGTTTGCTTCTGACTACTATCTTCTATAATCTGCCCTCCTCCCCAACCCAGCTTGTGACTAACCAAAAGTGCCCCTCGCCCCCCTCCCCCGTTAAGGGAGCTGTGTCCCAGTACTGCTTATGGGCAATAAAGTTGCCAATCAGCAACAGCTACACTCAGTGCAAGCAAAAGGCCCCTTGTAATCTCTTTCTGACCAGTTGTCTTACTCTTTTATCATCTCTGAACTGAGGGCTCCTGAAGCTCCTACTACTGCTACTGTGGCAAGCATCACCACAAAGCACCACCATCCCTATGCTGTGCTATGCACTCTGGGCTAGTTCTCACCCCAGTATTACAGACCTCTCGTGCAGACCTCCTAAATTGCCTTAGGCTGCAATGATGTCTCACTATGATCTTTTGTTAGCTCTGCCACCCCAAAATTTGATTTGAGGAGTTATTTTAAAGTTGTTTGGAGGGGAATGTTGGGAGGCTTCAGCTGGGTTTCTGCAGAAACCCAAGGTGTTCTGCAGGGTGTTCTCCACCATCTTGGCTCCCCTCCCTATTACTTTCAAGTTAAAATATAAACACCTGTTCAGAATTTGAAGCTCTGTACAATTTGGCTCCAACTTATATTTATAGACTAATTTTGTATGTATCCACACACACAAACACACACACACATTCACTATTCCAGCCAACCTGTCCTCCTCATGAATTATCATGAGCAGAATTCCATTTCTTGGACCTATGCCTTTTAACCTCGTATGCTTAGAATATCCTCTATCGTAGTTTCCATCTCTTGGAATTCCTACCCTTCTTCAAGAATTAGTTCCTATGCCAACTCCAAACTGCAGCCTTTCCTGAATCCCTTCACCCCACCACTGTCGGAGTTCTTATAAACACTTTGTATTTATGATGTGTGCATTGAAGAACACTGTGCTTCAGTCAATAGAGCACTGAGCTGGGAGCAGGAAAAACCTGTGCCTCACCTCTGGCACATTCTGGCACCTCTCTGTCTTCTAGCAAATCACTAATACTATAAATTGCAGAGAAGGTGCCAGACTATGTTGATAGACACAGTTTCTTCATATTGGTATTTCCTAGATCAATTAAGTCACATACACAGTCCTTAATTATATTTTGCATTTTGTATTATCTTCATAATTCAGTGGAAAGACCACTAGATTTGCATCCAGAGAATTATTGTTCAAATCCCAACTCTGTGCCTTGGTCACCTGTATGACCTCAGGAAAGTCATTTAACTTCTCTAGGCCCCAAGGTTGGGTGAGGGATTTGGATTAGATAAATTCTAAGGCCCCTTCTAGCTCTGAATCTATGATCTTATGATTAACGTATGTGTTACTCTCTTTACCCCTAAGTAGAATTTAAGATCTTTGATTAGTAGTGGCTGTTTAATTTTTGTCCTTCATCCCCAGCACTAGGCACAGAGCCTGGTACATATTGGACA
Source organism: Trichosurus vulpecula (assembly GCF_011100635.1). Taxonomy (NCBI): domain Eukaryota; kingdom Metazoa; phylum Chordata; class Mammalia; order Diprotodontia; family Phalangeridae; genus Trichosurus; species Trichosurus vulpecula. The sequence goes on along the minus strand of NC_050576.1, from coordinate 273,278,378 downwards.
TTTATTATATGTTAGTTGGATTGGAATGAAAATGAACCAAATGGAACTGGATCTTATGATTCTCAATCAAAACCAGGGAAAGGGAACATACCAGGACCCTTTCCATTCCTATAAAAAGTCTCCTTTGTGCCATGGCCTGATATCATTTAAACCCCTGGATAATTTCATACATCTTGCATGAATTTCCATGCTTGACATAAACAATCACTAACAGCAAAATAACCTTTCACACTGCTTCAGGGTCTGACCAAAGAGTTCCAAGCAAAAACAAACAAACACAAAGTAACTATTTTTCCCAAAATTAAACAATGAGTTCCCACACAGAGAACATCATAAGCTTCAGGGCAGATAAGACATTTCCTCCAAAAGGCTGTCCTTAAAAAACAGGCTGGTAAAATAAATTATCTGGATATGCCTTATTTAAAGTATTCTGTCTTATGCAACATCAGCAAATTTATTGTCAAATGAGACGGAACCAGCCAATTCACATAAGGCTATCTATCCACCTGTCTGGCTTGGCAGAGATCCGGGAATACTGGTTTCCCATTTTTTAGGTTAAATTAATGAATTTCAGTGAATCTGGTCAAACAAATTTGTAAGTCCATCCAATTTGAACACATAAGGAAGTTGAGTCAACAAGCATTTATTAAGGACTTGCAATGTGCCAGCACTGTGCTAAGCACTGGAAAAAAAGACAAAACAGTCTCTGCCCTCATGGAGCAAATAATTATGTACATAGAAGATGTATGTATATATGTAGCTATATATTTATATATACACATATAGGTATATATATATACACACACATACACACATATATACATATATACGTATGTGTATATATATGCATGTATATATATATATATATATATATATATATATATATATATATATATATATATATAATGCAAATTGGTGGTAATCTTGGAGGGCTTCAAGGCACCAGCAAAGGGAGTGATTGGCAAAGGTTTCCTATTGACTTCCTCAGAAATCTTAAGGGACCTTGAGTTGATCTTGGTGAAAGTCAACTAACATATTTCAACCCATCATTTTGTTATTGTGAGTTCTTCCCTTCATCATCAGAGATTTCAACTCCTCCATAACTTAGTATATGGGCCTTTAGGAATTACTATGGACATAAGAGAATTTTTTACTTGGTAATCAATTTAGTTATGAGAATCTCTGAATTTTGTTAGGCCAGTCCTTGGCTGACAGACATGGAAGTAGCCAATCACTTGGCCTTTATTTTGGCCTATTCAGCTATAGTTCCAGAACTGCAGGCAATCTAGATCTAGCACCATCTTTTAGAATCTAGACTTACCTCCAAGTCATAACATAATATTGGAGTAGAATTTCAGTGGAGGTCAACAATTACATTAATAAACAAAGGGAAAGTAATCAAAGTACATTATATCAAATAACAATCATTTACTAAGTAATTACTCTGGCAGACATCAGAGGCCTTACAAAGGCAAAAAAGAAACAAACCCTGCTCTCAATGTTCTTCCATTCTATTGGGAGAAATAGAAATAATATTAATTAAACTTACCAATTTAACTAATTATTGATTAATATTAATGTTAAAACATATTAAACATGTATGAAATAAAAACAAACCAATTTTTGGAGGGGAGGCACTGAAGTTAGGGAGGTCAGGAAAGGATTCATATTTTGAAGGAAATTATGAATTGAGTGTCAAAGGTGGTGCTGGAGTGCATTGTAGGTATGAGAAACAGGGCAAAACACAGAGATTGGAGCTTGTGGGTTATGCATGAAGAAGAGCAAGACTATTTTGGTCAGACTATGGAGTAAGGTAGAAAAATACTAATGCACAATAAGGCTGAAAATGTAGTTTAGAGACAGGTTGGGAAGGGCTTTAAAAGCTAAATAGAGTGTATATGTGATCCTAGTGGTGAGAGGGAGTCATCAGAGTTTCTTGAGTAAAGGAGTACTGTGATCAGACCTGCACTTTGGCAGATATGTGGAAGATGTGCCCAAGCTCCTTCAAAAATAGGAGCTCTGAGAAACTGCTTACCAAAGGAAAGACACCATTTCACTCAGTGAGGCACAGATGAATCCCTGACTTAGGAGAATGTGAATATTATAACAATTGCTATTTTCTTAAGGAAATGAACAGCAAACTAAACCAGCATGTACAAGTTACTCAAGCATCTACATTACACACACACACACACACACACACACACACACACCCCTCCACCTGCCCTCTCCTATTACCCTCTTCCCCTGCCAAACAGAAGCTATTTTACGAGGCATGCTTATATTCATATCAAAACTATTATGCTTGAAATATACCCACCTGATTTAGTTCATTTTAATAGTTTACTGAATATTCTTCCTTGATATTGTTGCACTTTGTGCTCTGTTATCCTTTCTAAACAGGAGGAGCATGTCTGTATCAGTACGGGCAAGAAGATATTGGAAATTAGACTGATAAATCCTATCCAAATTACTATAAATCACAGGGGAAAAAAGAGAAGAATAATCTAGGCCCAAGTCATTCCTTGTCTTCATAACCTGAATCCGAAAAGGATAATTTATCAACTCTGCATTTCATTTTGCTTTTGTAAATATTGTGTTGTCTTTCAGAGCAGATATCCGGATCTTAAAAAACCTTTTTAGAAATCTTTCTTGCCCTGGAAAATCCTTCATCTTTCACCTCTCACCCTTCAGTTACAATATAACAATAACAAAAAACTCTATTGAATCCTGGAAAATCCAGAATTAAAACTGTCCTGAGGTTTACACAGCAATCATCCCCAACAATAAGATCATGATGAAACCAAAGGCTTATTCCTTCCTATCTGGGCACAGAACTTAATTAAGTCCATCCAATTCACAATGGAAACAGGTTGTATGCACTGCTCATACATTAAAAAGTAAAATTATATGTAATTTGGTTAAATCCAATAAGCTATTGAAATATAATAGTTACATTTTAACCATCACTTCAAGGATATAGGATTTCATGATATAGGCATTTCCTCCAGGAACTAATATTGTACATTTTCTGTAAATGAGAAAGATAGTTTTTAAGAGTGTTTTTAATTTGTTTTGTTTGGCTGTCCATGTTTGTAGCAGGGGTATTGTTTTTCTTGTTTACTAGTTTAGGGAGACAAATGGGGAGAAAAAAAATGAAGAACTGATTCTTTTTTATTATTTAATTTAAAAAAAGAATTAAAAAGAGAAAGTTTCTTTGAATGACAAGTTCATTACCCTGAGACAAGCTTATCCAGGAGCCTTTCTGAATAAGTTCTGGTTCTGGGATGGTAGCTATGGCATCTGTCACTGGGCCCAAGACGGAAACCTGCCCAGGATAATATAACCTGCCAAGGCTTACACATCGTTACCATTGTCTTCAAGAACATTAGGGCTACTCCATGGTGAGGCTTTGGAGTAAGATGTTACTGAAGGTCAATTTTTAAATGAATTATCTCAATATGAAGGCCAGAATTGAACTCAATATTTGTTGTCACTCATCCATCCCTCTAATTCAAATTTACTTTGCCTTTACATTTGCAGCTTGTTCTTATGTTTCCCATTGTATCAGAGAGAAGCAATTAAAACAATGTCATGACCAATAAAATTAGGTCAAATCCCATGACAGAAATTTCAGTGTAACAAGAAGTACTCCATTCAGTTGATGGATAACTCATTCAAGCAACACTAAATGCAGCAATTCTCAATAGAACCAAAGAACTTGGCCTCATCCTTGGAATATTTTTGAAAGGGACATATCTTAATGGTAGAGATCTGTGTACATCAGACCTGCACAACTTGTAAACTTCTTAGGGCGCCACAGATAGACTAGAGACAGACTGATGATGGCTGATTGCCGTGGGTCACGTGACAAACAGGAGAGTGTACAGTCGCAACCCTACATTTTTCATGGGCTGCCCAAAATCCTTTGGCAGTCTACAATTGTAGCATCCCACAGGCTTTATTCTGTGCAGGTCTAATATACATGAACATAGCATTTAATAAACGTTTGTTGACTGAGCATAGGAACATAGGGAATAAGACCATTTTTTTTTTATTCCTACCATAGGCATACAGATGACTGGAACTGATTTTTATATGTAGATTTCATGGTATTATGAAGCGATTGGAGGAGCAAATAAAAGTTTATAGATGTGCATGAGCTATATATAAAAGCCAAACTTATTCTGGAAATGAAAAGAAAATAGCAGAATTAATGACTCAGTATTGTCATTAAGATGCCCAAAGTGTTTTCCCTTTTAGGGACATAACTGATTTATAGGTGTGACAAATTCCACAGAAGTAGGTCTTTAAAAATAAGTGGTGCCTCTGAGAAAGATAAATATATACATATGTGTGTATGAATGTATGTGTATATATACATACATACACACACATATGCGCGCACACACACACATACACACACATGGATTTACCCTTAAGCATTTCCTTTTGCGAGCCTGAATACTGTCCTAAGACTCCAAAATTTTGTGCCAGAGAGACACAACCACTGAATGCAATGTTTTGACTTTATAAATTATTTGACCCACAAAATGATTCCCACGTCCTTCAAAGCAAAACACAGTGCTGGAAGGATTCAAAGTCTATCCAATCCAATTTTTACCTAAAACACTAATCCCATGTTCAAAATTTTTAACAGATAATCAACAAGAGAAGTTCATAATAAAGTTTCTTCTTTGAAATAAACAACACGTCCCTAACCAGGCATAAGTGACAACTTTGTGGAATGGGGAGTAAAAGGCTTTCATTTTTTCTCCCATTATTCAGTGCCCCAGTGTTTGTAGGGCAAGGTCTAGGGCCATGCTTGTTACTCTGCTGTAGATGGGCATCCCAAAAATCAGTGTCTCCAGATGAATACAGAGTGTCTCCAGAAAAATACAATATAGGAGTGCAGCACAATTCAAAGACTCTTTACATTGAGTATCTGTTCAGATTGCTACTATTTCTTCAGATGTCTCAGGCATTTCTAAGGAAACAAATGGTCATTTGAAATTCAAGTAAAATTAATATTACCTAGTGGCCCAAATTTTGATATGATCTTAACTGAGAGTACTGAATGTAGCCCTTTATGAATAAGGAATAATGGATCTTATAGATAGAATCAGCTCACATTTTGGCACAAATATTGTTTGTGCGCACAAATCACTAATATGTCAAAATTCTATTATACATTTCTGCAAATGATTATGCATGCAAAATTAAGAGGATATACTTAGAAGCTATTTGATATTATTTGGCCCTGAAATTTGATATAGGATATTTTCTTTGTGTTATATATTATGATACAACAGATGAATTTCAATGATCTGTACCAATTGTTTCTTTAATGAATTTTTAAGGGAGAGAATCAATAATTTTTATTTATTGGTTTTCTTAAAACTCCTGAAGACAGTTTATGCTCAGAAAGATTTAGGTCATAAAAGAGTAGATGGACTGCCACTAGAAAGGAGTGGGAGGCAGGGATTTGGTTCCAAATAGATGCATTCTGATGATGATTCTGGCTTGTTTATAAAGGACCAAATGCAGAAAAATTGGCTCAGATATGCAGCCGTTCATCACATCAACCTTTCTTTTTTCTTTCTCAGATGCCAACTTCTTTGATCTATGCTGCAAAGTCTATTTTATGCCAAGGTTTCATGTTGTTATAAAAGGGTGATTTTTTTTTGGCCAAACTGAATGGTGAAAAAATGACTAAAAATTCAGCGGGTGTTAAGCTTACTTAGACATGGTTTCATTTAGAATTTAAAGGTTGTAGTTATATATCAGCATTAGCCCCTAGTCTCGGAGCCATGTAGAAATTCCCATGGAGCAAGTCAAATGAGTTAAAGAAAAGGCTCGAATCAGAAATGGACTTATTTATTCAAACACATCAATCTGGCAACAGCTGTATGACATATGAGAAGAATCACTTCATCATAAGGGATGAAGGATTTTCAGAGTTAAAAGATACATGATTTTAATGAGCTTCAGTTAATAACATCATTCATGTCCATTACAGTGGAGAAAGAATATTCTTACCCTTGCAATATTTTTTGCTGTCTCCAGTGTTTTTCTGCCCCACCCCCACCAGTGTTGAACAGTCAGTATTATTAATGTCTTTTTGAGACATGATGAACCTTTGGATATTTGTAAGCCTCCTCAAGAATGAAGAAAACATTTTATGGTAACATTTCTAGTAGCCTTGGCAGAAGAGTTATATATTTACATGTCATATTTTGCCAGCATAACAGTGGTAACTTAATTATACAGTAGGCATATCCAAAGAAATTAAAACTATTTTAAAGTATAAAGAACATCTTTTAAGCTAAGGGTCATTTTTAAATGTTGCTAAAAACAGCTATATGAAATCAGAATCGTCAACTATAAAAATAGCGTAGATGTTATGCATATAACATACGACACAACATATGACATGTTATGCATATAACAGAATCAACAGCTTTTTTTAAAAAAATCTGACAGAAATGTTAATGGCTTTATAATTTCGAAGGTAAACTTCAAAATACTGTTTTTCATATAGACATTGAATAGTGTTGGCTCTCTGCCTGAGGGAAGAAGGGGAGGGGGAGGGTAAAAAGAAGAGGGGGGAAGAAAGGGAGAGAGAGGCGGGGCAGAAAAAGGAGAGGAAGCGAAGGATAAATAATGTCAATGGACACTTAAGCCACTGCTTCATTAACTTTGACCTTGATCAGAAATTTCTAATCCAGTAATATGACTTTGTGTGCTAAGGTACCACTACCCTATAAAGATAGTGTTTTTAGAGGTGTTGTCTGACATCCTAGGCTTCCTGAACCTGATCCTAGTGCCATCCAATCTTAATTCAATCCTCGAATCACCTATAGGAATTGGTAAAATGGTCTGCTCATCACATTCAAGAAGAATGGTCTATATTGCACCTTATAACTTAAAATGAAAAAACTTGAAGTGTTGCAGGGAACTCCTATACAAAGGAGGAGGACGTGACTATGAGCCCATGACCAAGTCAATAGACCATAGTAAATGTTGTCACATGTAGTGACGGTCGCCATTCCATATGGGAAATGATAAAATGGTTGAATATGTTTTACACAGTGTGCTTGCCCTCAATAAAAATAGTGTGTGTGTTTGTATACACATATGTATAAATATATGTGTATATACATACATATATGCATATGTGCGTGTATGTATATACATACATATATATACATATATATATACGGGGGGGAGAGAGAGAGAGAGAGAGAGAGAGAGAGAGAGAGAGAGAGAGAGAGAGAGAGAGAGAGTGTTTTGGTTTAACACAAAAAGAACTGTCCAAGGAGTCAAAAAGACCTGGGTTCAAGTCATACTCTGGCACTTTCTGGCTCTCTGACCTCCGAATATATATTCCAGGCAATTCTCTAAAACTATAAACTGCAGAGAATGTGCTGATGTATATTAGTAGAAATACCAACAAAATCCCAGATGTCACAAATGCAGCATGTGCCAAGTCACAACCTACTCTATTAACAGTACCCTGCCCACCCCTGCTCCACCAAAAAGTAAGTAAAAATTACTGGCAGTCTTGAATCAGCTCACTGATACTGAGATCTCCTAGAGACTGAGACTTGTCATTAATTCTAAACCTCTCCATTTCTTCACAATGAAAAACTAGAGTCAAGTTAAACTGTCTTTCTCAACTGATTTAGTTAAGTGCTCGCTAAAATAAATAAGCAAATAAACAAATAAATAAATAAAAAGCTTAAACATTGGAAACTTGTCCATTCACAACTTAACAGACTGGGCGTTTGCCTACCTTGAAAGGACCCTGGTTAGAGCCACCTCCACTATGTTGCTATGATTTTCTTCACTTTGACATTTGTAGGACTGGGTAGAAGTTGCACCCTGTCAATGACTGCCATGTGCTTTCTCAGTGCTCTGTATTAATTAAACAATGGTATTTCCATGGTAATTAGCAGTTCTAAGTCAGTTGCTAGGTGCCATCAGAGACAGGAGTACTGACTCCAGATCCCAATTGGCACTTGATCTAAGGCCCAGGGAGAACAATGGGGAAGAAGAACTCCGGGGTATACAGGCCCTTCCCCCTTCCTTCACAACCCCATATGGGCCAAGATCACATTGAGAGTGATGACAGCTATGACTAGAGCCTTATCAAGGGCCAACAGGATAGCACTGTTAGCAGCAAAAGAGGTGATATGGAGAAAAGGACAGAAATCCCTGAGTGACCACAGATGTGTGTACATGTGTGTGTGTGTGTGTGTGTTTGTGTGTAACTAATGAACATATGCAGCAAGTATGACTAAGCCAACCCCTTTGGAGCATGCACGGTGACCAATTCTGTAAATTGTTCTGATCCGTTAACCACTTTTTAAAGATCAACCATTTTGATTGGTTCAGGAATTAAGAGTAGAAAATTTCCAATGCCAGTGGGTACTCACTAGCCAAACTAAATCTCTGGGCATGGTGCTTTCGCTTCTGGATGGCATTGAAGGAGTAAGCTCTGCTGTGGGCTACTGAGTTTAGGGAAAACACTTGTCAGTCTCTCACCATAAGCTAGCATGAAGCCAATACCACATCACTTTGCTGTTGGTTCTACATCTGTTGTGTATGTTTTTCCTTGCTTTTAGATAAAGATTTTGGATATGGCAATGACCTTTTCAGGAGAACAAATCTCAAGTTTATGCTGGGATTAGCTAGAGAACATATCATAAGGGGTGAAGTCCCCAGCAACTTGCTTGGCTCAGCCTAGCAGTTGAGATGAAGACTCATCCATTCGTTAGCCTTGCTGCATTTGGAAATGGATTTGGTGAGACTAATGCTACCTAGAAACTGTCTTGCATTCAAGCACACCAACCTCAGGGACTTAGGTGTTATGAGGAAACTGTGCCTTCAGATGTTGCAGGGAGGAGGGGAATGATCATAACTTCTGTTCTTACTATGTCTTTGCAGTAAATATCCCTTTACAGAATTGAATTGATATTAATTGGTTGAATGAGAGTGGAGTACAAGTTGCTGATAGGTGATAGTGAGGAGAACATACTGGAATGAGGGCTCAAGCTGATGGAATCAGAGCCAGGTATTATGATCCCTCAAGTATACCCCAACATCCCTGGTAGAGAAATATACCCAGGACTTCACTGGGGTGGGGGGTGGAAGCAGAGGCAAGATGGAGGAATAGAGTTAAGTTCTCCCAATATTCTCCTCCAAATAATTTTAAAGTAACTCCTCAAATTGAATTCTGACAGGGCAGAGTCACTTCCTCCCCACCCCACCCCCCCAAAAAAGTCAAGGTGAGACATTCTTCAAGCCCAAAATAACTTAGGAGGTTGGAAGGAGAGATTTGGTACATGGGGATAGAAGATGGGCTAAAACCCATATGAGTGCAACATTAGTGGTAGGCCTAGGTAGTGGTGACAGAAGTAACAGCAGCTTTTACAGCTGCTCAAGCCAGAGACAGTAAGGGGCCCTGGCATCTGGTCAAAAAAGAGATTACAAGGGACTTCTGTGCTAGCACTGGATATAGAACCAGATGCTGCCTGCCAACTTCATTGCCTACATCCATTTCTGAGGGCAACAATTCACAGGCAGAGAGAAGCATTTTCAGTCAGGAGGGACCAGGGACTCTGAAGAGCAGTATCACTTTTGATCCAAAGAGTGCAGGGGCCCTGAGGAGCAGTATTGCTTCCAAGGGAGCAGGCACCCTGAGAAGCAATATCAATTACAACCCCAAGGCATCAAAAGTGCTTCTGGGTAAAGACCAGACTACAGATAAGGAGAGCAGTGACCAGCTTCTCCCCAAAAGTAATAAAGCAATAAAAACTTCCAAATCACCAGAACAAGCTCTGAAAAGATTAGTGTAAAAAAGCCTGAAGTTTAGGACAATGTCCCTCCTCCTCCTACACCAGTAACAGACCTCAACTTTAACATAAAATTCAAAGTCAAAAATAGGCTGGGAAAGTGAGCAAACAACAACAAAAAAGAATCTGACGATAAAAATCTACCATGGTGACAAGGAAGATTAAGTAACAAACTCAGAAGAAGACAATGATGTCAAAAGTGACAAAGCAGTGTCAAAGAAAAATGTGAATTGGACACAGACCCAACAAGAATTCCTAGAAGAGATTAAAAAATGATTTCCCAATCAAATAAGAATTTTAGAGGAAAAATGGGAAAAGAAAGAAAGACTAGGGAAGAAAATTATGAAAAGTCAATTAATAGCTTGCTAAAAGAGGCACACACAAAAACTGAAGAAAAAAATACCTTAAAAAATAATTGGCCCAATGGAAAAAGAGGTAAAAATTCCACTGATAAAAAAAAACACTCCTTAAAAAAGCATAATTGGATAAGTGGGAAAAGAGGTTAAAAAAAGCTCACAGAAGAAAATAATTCCTTAAAAGTTAGAATTGGGCAACTGGAAGCCGATAATTCCATGAGACATCAAGAAACAATGAAACAAAGTCGAAAGAATTTAAAAAAAAAACAACTAGAAGGAAAAGTGAAATATCTCATACAGAAAAACAACTGACCTGGAAAATAGATAAAGGAGAGATAATATAAGAATTATTCAACTACCTGTGAAAGCCATGATCAAAAAAATGAGCATAGATATATTTCAAGAAATTATAAAGGAAAATTGCTCTCGTAACCTAGAACCAGGGGTTAAAATAGAAATTAAAAGAATACACCAAACACCACCTGAAATAGACATCAAAACATATCTTGGAATGACATAGCATCAAATTCTTAATGGAAAAGTTAAATGAATTAAAATGTATAACTCTAAATGCATACAGCAATAAGACAGAGAAAAAGCAATTCAAAGAATTGGGCATTCAACTAAAAAAAATAGGAAAAGAACAAACTAAAAATCCTCAAACACCAAAATACAAATCTTAAAAAATCAAAAGGGTGACTAATAAAATTGAAAGTAAAAAAAATTGAACTAATAAATAAAACTAGGAAATAGTTTTATGAAAAAATATTAAACTATTGGTTAACTTGAATAAAAAAGAAAACCAAATTACCAATATCAAAAATAAAAAGGTTGAATGCACCATCAATGAAGATGAAATTAAAGCTATTATTAAGAGTTATTTTGCCAAATTATATACCAAAACCAACTATTTAAGTGAAATGGATGAAAAACATAAAATGCCCTTATTACCAGAGGAGGAAAAAGAATGCTTAGTAACCATATCTTAGAAAAAGAGAGTGAACAAGCCATAAATGAGCTCCCTAAGAAAAAAATCCCCAGGATCATGAATGAATTCTTCCAAACAATTAAGGAACAATTAGCCATAATATTATATAAACTGTTTGAAAAAAAATGGTTCCAGGAATCCTACAAAATTCCTTTTATAACATAAATATGGTTTTGATACCTAAACCAGGGAGAACAAAAACATTAAAGGAAAACTATTGATCAATTTCCTTAATGAATATTGAAGGGAAAAAATTAAATTCTATATTAACAAGGAGATTATAGCAGTATAATCACAAAGAGCATGCACTATGACAGGTAAGATTTATGCCAGAAATTCAGGCTTAATATTAGAAAAAACTATAAGCATAATTTATTATATCAAAAACAAAAACAAAAATTGAATGATTACATCTATAGAAACAGAAAAACATTTATTCCTATTAAAGAAAACACTAGAAAGCACAGGAATCAATGGAACTTTTCTTAAAATGATGAGTAATATCTAGCTAAAAGCAAGAATATGTGTTATCTGCAATGGGATAAATTTGAAGCCTTTCCAATAAGATCAGGGGTAAAGCAAGGATGTCCATTATCACCACTATTATTAACATGAAAAAACACTAAACCACTATTGATTAGATAAATTAAACCAACTCTGAGATACAACCTCATACCTATCAGATTGACTAACATGACAGAAAAGGAAAATGACAAGTGTGAGAGGATGTGGAAAAATTGGGATACTAATGAACTGGTGGTGGAGTTAGAAATGGTTCAACCATTCTGTAGAAAAATTTGTAATTATTTCCAAAGGTCTAAAAATTAGGCATATTTTTTGACCCAAAAATACTGGGCCTGTATCCCAAAGATAACAAAGAAAAGTAAAAAGAATATATTTGTACAAAATATTTATAACAGATTTTTTGTGATGGCAAAAAATTAAGTTAACTGTGATAGAATATTATTGAGCTATAAAAAATTATGAACAGGATGGTTTCAGAAAAACCTGGGAAGACATATAAACCAATACAAAGTGAAATGAGGAGAACCAATAGAACATTGTACAAAGTAACAGTAATACTGTAAGGATTATCAACTGTGAAAAACTTGGCTACTCTAATCCAAGACATTTTCAAAGGACTCATGATGAACAAATGCTAGCAACATCGAGAGACAGAAAGAGCTCTGAATGCAGCTTGTAGCATACTTTTTAAAACTTTCTTTATGCTTCTTGTTTTTATGTGTTTATTTTCTTTTGCAATATGACTAATAGAGAAATGTTTTGTGTGACTTCACATGTATAATCAATATTATATTGCTTGCCTTCTCAAGGGGTTGGGGAGTGGTGGGAGAGAATTTGGAACTCAAAATTTTAATGTTCAATGAAATAAAAAGGAAGAAATGTAGCCAACTTAGCCCTCAGAAACTGACCTGCTGGTGTTTATGTGAGTTGGAAGAGTAAAGTCAAAGTCTCACTATGTACGTGGACCCCCTGGTGGAGAAAATATCTAGTTAAGGCACTCTGTTGCATGACCTGAACAGAGGGAGCCCTTGGTCTCTACACACAGAGAAGGTACTACAGGAACTGGAAAACTGGGGTTTTATTGAATGGGAAGCAGTGGGGTTTAGGGATACATCATTTTTGCTCTGTGCTCTGCCACCTAAATATGTGTGTGTGTGTGTGTGTGTGTGTGTGTGTGTGTGTGTGTGTATTTATGTGTGTTTTATAAACAGAAGTTAAGAACAGAGAAAGAGATTGAGGCTCTGAGTGATCTACAAATCATAAATAGAAAGATAGCACAGAGCCACTAGAGAGCCAAATGGTAGAAGGGAGAGGGTGTTAATGCAGTTAATGTTCAAAGACATATAGGAAAGGTGGAGGGGGGAAGGAACTCTGACCATTAGTAAAGTACTGGGCACTGGTGAGGGGACCAGGGTAGAGTCCTCAAACCTCAAAGCTGGAATGGTAGGCATAGGACAAAGAGGTAGACTTTGAGTATAAACAGTAACAAGGAAAATACTGGGTGTAGATAGTAGAAGGATGAAGAGGTAGCCATAAGACCTGAAATACAAAAGAATTAGGAGTATAATGAGGACTTACATAGGTAATGTGGGGAACACCATTTGTACCCCTAATTATGTATTGACAAGGCAGTAATGTACAATAGGAGATGTCTCTGGTAGACACTAGACCATAATCAATGGGCGTTTGGTATTTTGATCTTCTGCCTACTCAGACAGTTTCAAATGCACATTATTGTTTATCAAAAGGAATAATTCAGTCAGTAACAATGAACACCATATTCTTACATTCTAAAACCACAAGATCCAACTGAAGCTCTTCTTTCACACAACCTCAGTAGTCACTAACACTCTAACTACATTTATCTGTTGAATAGCCAAGTGATGGCTACAGTCAGGTTATCTTATAGTGGCATCAGGGGTATGCCGAGAAATCTGCAAGAACCAACTTTGAGGTCCCTTCCTGCTCTAGAGCTAGGATTCTTGTATGCATAGTTTTTATTACTGGTTCCTTTCTTGGATTTCGCCCCTGATGAACTTTTTATTGCCTCTACTGCTTTTTTTCCCAAGTTGTATCTACTCTCTGTGGTGCTTAGCTTGGTATATATCCATAAGCCATTTTCTCCCTCCCCTTTCTCTTCAGCTCAAAGCTTCTCTAATTAGATTTGTAAGACTCCAAGTGAGTCCCTTCTTGCCAGATCTTGTTAGCAGCATGCCATCCTGGGTGAGTGACCTCTCCTTGTGGCATTTTAAGTCACAGTCCAGAAATACAAATCCCATCTTCAGATAATATCTCCTTAATTTGCTATTCATTCCCCAAAGTTTCTTTTTTTTAATAACTGTTTTCTTTGATAAACAGCAGTGATAAAAATACTATCCATCTGATTCAGAGAGCCATTAGCTTCTTGCCCAAGGTGTTCTAACCTTTAATATTGCTTCCTAGACCCTTTCTGACAGTATCATTTGTGACCATATGAATAACTAAAAGACAAGAAACAGGTAAGAGCCATCCTATCTGACAAGTCTTGCATACCTGTCCAGGGAAGACAGCAAACCTGTCTATTTTTATCTAATCTGTTTCTCTTTGTTAGATGTCATCAAATACATTGTTACTTGTGTCTCCCTTTTCTAGCTCTTACTGCATTATACCTCACCTTGACTGTGGTTTCACATATGCAAAGCAGCCTTTTTGTTCTCCTTCCTATATGCTCTTCCCCTCATATATGCAACTCTTCTCTAACACACTGTCTCATTCAAGCAGGCATCACATCTTATGTAACCTTAGATCACATGCAACACCCAGCAAAAGAATTGTAGTCACATAGCAAATGTTTGTTAATTGAAATTTATTGCTGTGTGTAGCAGCTAAAGGGCATTGTGTATCAGCCAATTATCAATCTTCATCTTTAAAATATATAAAATAAATAAATATATGAAAAATATAAAAATATTTAAAATGTTAAAAAATGACCAATTCTTCTTTTGATTTTGTACAACCTTATGAATTTCCACAAATTCATATACCATGTTACAATGAATCCTCTACTTTCTGGCGTCATTAAGGATTTTTTTTGGCTAACCATGTTTGCTATATCAATTTCTACTTTTCAAAGAATTAGATTAATATATATATAACAATGAAGCCACCTTGAACGTAATTTATTTTTCTTTGATGATTCAGAAGATACTTCAGAATATCTGAGTGCCCCAGGGACATCATTGTGAATATCCATTGTCATGGCACTGCATAAGGACAGGTGTGCCAGTTAAGAGAGTGTTTATTAACTGAAAGCAACATAATAGTGAGTTTGCTGAAATCTGCCGCAGACTTTTCAGAAGCTTGTCATTATACCAAGAAAAGGGATCTGAAAAGCAATGCAACATTATAAATAGGACTCTGAAGGGAAAGTATCAAACCTATCTTAGAGGAGGAAGTGTTTTCAAGAATTTAGACACAACTCCCACTTTTTATCATCTCAGCCCCCACAGTTAAAAGAAATGAGAGCAAAAGACCTTTAACTCTTCTTTAAAGTGTACTTGGCAAGATGTCTACTTGGCCACAAGACTTTGGGAACTATTTCTCCTTATACAAGGTATCTCAAAAGTCACAATGTTAACCTCCAATAACTTATAGTTACACTAAGATTTTTGGGATACCCTGTATATTGGAAAGAAGAAATAGCCCTGGGTAGAGGATAGTATGAAGGGCCTTGTGCTTAGGAAGACCTGGGTTCAATTCTTGCCTGTGGATTTGTTAGTTCTGTAACTTGGGGCTAATCATTTAACCGCTAGATATCCCAGGCAACTGCTTACAAAATCACAGATTGGACACCATCTCTGTTGTTGGAGGAAATTCCCCAAGCTGAAAACATCAAAGATTCTTTGGGTATTCCCATGATGAAATCCAATATTCTTGAGTTCTGAGTTTTCACTAATTCACACAAGTCACCCAAGTTCTCTGAGCTAGATAATTTGTTTTTCAATTGTTTTCAGTCATTTTCAACTCTTCTTGACCCCATTCGGGATTTTCTTGGCAAAGACACTTCAGTGGTTTATCATCTCCTTCTCCAGCTCATTTTATAGATGAGGATACCAAAGAAAACATGGTTGTGACTTGCCCAAGATCATACAGCTAGTAACTGTCTGAAGCCAGATTTGAGGCCAGAAGATGAGTCTTTCCTGACTCTAGGCCCAACACACGATCCACTACACCACCTAGCTGCATCCCCCTCCCCACCAAAAACCATTGGTACTACTTGGGGGTTGTCGTTGTTCTTGTTTAATCATGTCCAACTCTTCATGACTCTGTGGACCATAGGATGCTAATACTATTCATGATGTTTTCTTTGCAAAGATACAGGAGTGATTTGCCATTTCCTTCTCCAGTGGATTTTAGGCAAACAGAAATTAAGTGACTTGCCCAGGGTCATACAGCTAGTAAGTGTCTGAGGCCAGATTTGAACTCAGATCTTCCTGATTCCAAGCCCAACATTCTATCTAATGAGGCACCTAGCTGCCTCCTTCCTAGCTAGTTAAATTTCATTGTACTCTGGACTTGATTACATAACTGATTGCTTGGTAAACTTGAGAAGAATATTCAGTAAGAAGTCAGATGATCCCATGATCCTCTGCTACCAGCTTAAAAAGGAAGATGCCACATGTCTTCACATCTAAATGCAATATCCCTTTCTTTTAGCTTAATCTTTGTCTCTGATCCAAAAAGAGTATAATATCAGAGAGATTCTGGCATATTCCTTACTTAGCATAAAATGACAAGACAACAAAAAACTAAAAGATTTCAATGAAGACACTCTCAAAATTTCTTTAAAAACAAACAAAAAAACCTCCTGGTTCAGTGTGTGATGACGTAAAGTGAACATTCATTAGATAAAAAGTGACCTCATTTATACAAATTTAAGTCATGAAATCACAAGGTCATAGTAGATGATATCTCCTTATATTCTTTATGCCAAAGAAAGCACAAAACAGTGAGAAACCAAACTATGGGTGTGCATCCTTTGTCACACACACACACACACATTCAGCTGCCACAATTCTTTCTTTTCTCACTGCTTTTCCTTAAGTACAGACAAATTCAGTTACATTGGAGGCCGGTGGGCACATTCTCCTAATGCTGTCTGCTTACCATAGAGATGTAAATTAAAGACCTGAAGTGTAATATGCAATAAATCTAAAATAAACGTGTCTGGGGATTTAGCACAAGCAGCACATAAGGGGACATCTTCTTCTTCTTAATATGTAAAAGGCAAATGTCACGGTTGATGCATCAACCAAAACTGAAATGGAGGATGTGTTCATTCCAGATGCTTAGCTTGGAGCAGTGAAGAGAAGAGGGATAGACAGAGCAATCATCCCAGCTGTCAGGGGAAGAGGAAGAGGCGTGCATTTTAAACTCCACCTTGGGAACTAAATAATGGGAGCTAGAGAAGGGGTGTTGATCTCAGATCCTCCAGCCAGACTTACTATTCTCTTTATTTTAGGGGGAAAAACTAAATTCCCTGAAAATATCTGGCTTAAAGAGAAAGATTGATCTGGGGCTAAGAAGGTCATCCTAATGTTGTTAATGCATATGCCCAAAGAGGAAGGTTTAGAGAGACATAGGACATGATTCTATACTGCTTATTCTAAGAGAGGTTTCAAAGGAAGCCTTTCTCCCTTCCAAAACTGATGCAGAACAGAAAGCCGGATGGCTCCTTCTATCGGCCTTAGTGTGCCCAGAATACTTTGCCCACCATATCTACTTCTGGCCACGGATGCTAGACCATACTCCACCTTTATGTGTTATTTTGCCATCCACCCAGATCTCTCCATATGCTGGCCACCAGACACATGGAACCCTATGTCTATCCACCTCCTAGGAACAAAAATCTCTTCCTCGCTCACCCTCCCGTATATTTGTCATCTTCCTCTAATAGAATGTAAACTTCCTGAGTTCAGGGTCTGTCACTTTAAAGAATATTTGTATTTCCATCATTTAGCACACCGTGTGGTTCACATTAAGTGCTTAAGACATGCTTCTTTCTCTTTGTCTTTTATGCTCATCTCTATGCCTGGAATCTGCTTCTTTACTCCCCATTCTTAATCCCCTCAGCCTCCTTCAAGTTTCATCTCAAAGATCATACCTTCTACAGAAGGTCTTTGTTCATCTCCCCAGCTGCTAGTGTCACCCTCTCTGAGATTCTGTCCTCTCCTCCATGTATATATCTTCAATGTACATATTTTTTTTTACATTTGTCTCCCTCCATTAGATTGGAAGCTCCTTGAAGGCAGGGACTATTTTTTTTTCCTTTTCTATTTCCCAGTGCTTAGCACAGTGCTTGGAACATAGTAAGTACTTACTAATGATTTTCGATTAATCAATATGTGTTTCTCTAAGTGTATGTGTCAGACACATGTACTCATCCTGTCTAGATTGGAAATGCCTTTCTCCACTCATTAAAACAACATGTAGACATATATGTGTGTGCGTATGTGTATGTATACAATATATATACAAATATTTATGTCTGCATATAGTCATATAAGCTTTGACAGCTTAAAAATTACACTAAGACATTTGGGGCATACTATATATGCTCTGTGTGTGAAATAAGACATTGCTAGCCTAAAAAGGATGATGCCACATACCTTAACATTTGTATGCAGTGTTTTTCTTTATGGGTTAATTTACTTATATGGATATAGACATATAAATGTGTGTACATGTATATACATATATGTATATGTTTGTATATATATGAGTGTATATATGTAGATATATGTGTATATACATATATAATATAGTATAATATTACACAATAGAGTGAAATGGAATGTTATGGAATGGAAGAGAAGAGGAGAGTGGAGAAGAGAAGAGGAGAGAAGAGAAGAGGAGAGAAGAGAAGAGAAGAGAAGAGGAGAGGAGAGGAGAGGAGAGGAGAGGAGAGGAGAGAAGAGGAGAGGAGAGGAGAGGAGAGGAGAGGGGAGGGGAGGGGAGGGGAGGGGAGGGGAGGGGAGGGAAGGGAAGAGATGAGTGCATAAATTCCCTCTACTAATGTAGAGTAGCCACTTGCACGCTACTTAGCAAATTAGAGAGTTGCCTGAGGTTCTGAGAGTTCAAAACCTTGCTCTTGGCAAGTTAGTAAGGTGTCCAATGCAAAAGTGAACAGAAGTTTTCCTGAATTTGTGGCTAGTCTTCTACCCTAACTAGCTGTCTCTTATGCAGTACATTACAGAGAACATGATATCTAGAATCAGAAGGCCTAGGATCCTGCCCTGATCTTGCTATTCACTAGCTGTGTGACCCTGTGCAAGCACCCACCCCAATCCTATAATGTCTCAATTTCCTCATCTTTAAAGTGGGGATGATAATATGATTCTTGCTTGGCAGAGCTGTTCTGAGGAAAAGGACTTGAAAATCTTAGAGAGCTCTTGAAGTGTGAACTGTTATTGTATACTTTGTACCTGTTTCTACAACAGCAAATCTTCAATATATGAGTATGAGTGGCTGTTAAAAATGCCGGTTCCTAGAATCAGAGATTTAAAGGTAGTAAGAGTCAGAGACCGTATTTGGACACAGAACCTCCTGTACTTTCTCCTAATTCATGTTTCACAGATCACCATTCCGGCTTGTTGAGGGATTTTCCTGATCAATACATCCCAACAAACTTCAGATGAATCAATGGCATGACTCAGTCATCTGCTTCAGCAAGAAACAGAGGGGGCTGTCCAGTTTCGGAAATCATACACATACAGTGAGGAAAGAAAAACAAAGGGGATGCTTCAACTGACTAACAAAGCAGCAGCTCTTGCTCCCTGGAGAAAGTACCCAATAGCACTCAGAGTCAGCCAAAGAACAGAGAGCCCTGCTAGTTACTCCCAATGCTGGCATCTTTCCAACTTCCCTACAGGGCTTGTCGGAGAAGATTCTGGGTTCATTAGCTTTGTGTGGATAGGTGTCATTTAGAACCTGGCCTCTCAGGAATCCCTGTCTCAGCTTAGAATCACAGCATTTAGAGTAGAAAGGGATGATAAAAATCATTTGAGTCACAAAACCATAGAATTAGAGCTAGGAGGTACCTGAGAGCTCATGCATCCAACCTTTCTCTTTTCACACATGAGGAAACTGAGGTTTAGTCACTTGTCCCTGGTCATGTGGATAGTATGTGTCAGAGGTAAGATGTAAACCCAAAGCAGGCCAGGCAGTCTCTCCTAAAATAAATGTTTATTTTAAAATTAACTTATTTATTTTTAGTTTTCAACATTCATTTGCACAAGATTTTGGGTTCCAAATTTTCTCCCCATCTCTTCCCTCTCCCCACTCTAAGACAGCATGCATTCTGATTATCCCTTCCCCCAATCTGCCCTCCCTTCTATCACCCCACCTTTCTTATCCCCTTTCCCCCTTACTTTTTTGTAGGGCAAGATAGATTTCTATACCCCATTGCCTGTATATCTTATTTCCCAATTGAATGTAAAAATGATTTTTAACATTTGTTTTTAAAACTTTGAGTCTCAGATTCTCTCCCTTCTTCTCTCCTCACCCACATTCATTGAGAAGACAAGCAATTCAATATAGGTTATACGTGTGTCATTATGCAAAATGTTTCCATAATAGCCATATTGGGAAAGATAGTATATTTCCCTCCAAACTATCCCACCCCCATTTATTCTATTTTATCCTTTGACCCTGCCCCTTTTCAAAAGTGTTTGCTTCTGACTACCCCTTCCCCCAATCTGTCCTCCATTCTATCATTCCCCCCTCTTATCCCTTTACCCTTTTCTTTCCTGTAGGGTAAGATACTCAACTGAGTGTGTATGTTATTCCCTCCTTAAGCCACATCCGATAAGAGCAAAGTTGACTCATTCCTTTTTACCTCCTCCTTCTTTCCCTCCATTGTAACAGCTATTTCTTGCCTTTTTAAAAATAAAAACACATTAGCTATCCAAAAATGAAATGGGGTATTTTAGAAGATTGTGGGGTACCCTTTACTAGAGGTCTTCAAGTTTAGTCTAGCTTACCATTTGTGGTATATGCTATAGAGGGTGAGTCCTATTCTGGTAAGGGTTGTAATAGCCCCTAAGGCAACACATTACAGGGATAAGAACACCAATACTGAATGGAGTCAGTGAGTCTGCATTCAATTCCATTTTTCATGCTTTAGGCAAGTCACTTCATCCCAGCTTGCTCATCTGTAAAATGAGAAGGTTGGAGTAGACCTCTGAGGGCCTTCCTGATCAATCAGCCAGGATAGGCCTTTCTGATTCTGTGATTGTGTGAATCTATCCTGAATTTTCTTGATCCTTCCTTATGGACAGTAATGGCCTTCAATATTCCCATTCACTCTCTCCAGGAGATGCGACATATTTTTAAAAGGCTATTTCAGAGACTTGTGTTTTATCATGCAAATTTAAACATCTTGTAAATAGAGGCCTCCTGCTTACCAGATAGATTATTATAAAGCTATTTCAACTTCATGAAAAACATCCTGAAATGGTGTTTAGAAACCTCCCTTTGGGATAAATGCAATCTATAATACCAACCAGGAAAGTTCACCCTAAAAATAGACATTCTGAAATTCATTGTTAAATACTTTTAATGTATTTAAATTATTGTTTGTTTCCAATGATGAGTAGGTAGTTTGAATTTTTTGAAATTGAAAGCTGAGGGAAAAAATATGGCCAAACTTGATTCTCATTAATATGCTCAGCTCTTGTTGATTCTGATAGAAGCATATGTGAAAACTGTGTGGCAGAATTTAGCCATAGATTATTTTTATAAAAATGGAAAGTGCCAAATAGCAGTGATGCTATTTTTTGATCTAATTTTTAAAATGTATTAGAGGAGTTTGTACTTCCCCCAACACCCTAGCATCTGGCTATACTCAAAGTGCTTAATGAAGGAGACCAGGGAATGCATTATAGTAACAAAAGAATTTCATACAAGGGATGTACTGTGGAATGGTTAAACAAATTACTCTCAGCAAGTGCTAGGAAAAGGAGATTCAGTTTTGGCACAGAAATAAGTGTTGGCACCAGATATAAAACAAGTATTGTATATTCAACTCCAAAATGATAATATTCCATCAAATAAATGAGTGTCATGTTTTAAAGGACTAAGTAATTAGGACATGCATTTGAGGAAAATAATTAAAATCAGAATGTATTAGTAAATTTAGCCTAAGTGTTTCTGTAGTCACTTATACTGCCGAGCCCAGACTCTAAAAAAGAAAACCACAACTTCTAACATCAATTACTACCATCCTGGATGAATTATTCAAAGAACAAAGATGCTAAAGCACTAATAATAATAATAATAATAATAATAATAATAATAATAATATTTATATAATACTTTAAAATTTGCAAAGTGATTTACAAATATATCAATATACTCATAACAATTCTGGGAGGTAGGTGCTATTATTAGCGCCCACATTTTACATATAAGGAAACTGAGACAGATAGAAGTTAAGAGACTAGTTCAGGGTCACAAATCTGGTAAATATCTGAGATTGGATTTGTTCAGGCCTTCCCGCATCCAGGACTCTAACCTCTTCACCACTGTCAACTCACCTATCACAGAGCAGAATGGTAGCCAACTTTCCTGAAAGCCTGTTGTAGTTGGGTTACAAGCTTGCCAAGACTCAATCTTGCCCTTTAGCTATATAAATTAGCTCCTATCTAAGGATCTGGATATGTTGGTTATTTTTTACTTGTTACTCTTTGTCTTATCTTGATCAATTTACTGTCCAGAGAATACTATTTATGGTCATACATCTTTTGTCAGGTAGAAGCTATTTTCAATTCATTTTTATTTGTGTCAACGTTATCACAACTAATTCCATCAATGGTAAATCTTCCCATAGCCAATGTTTTTTTTTTTTAAAATCCTATCTCTTGCCACACATCCCTACAATAGTTAATATGTATGTATGCAAATATGGAGAAAGAGAGAATCATCTAGTAGTTAAATATCTGCTAGATGGCTCTATCAAAATGTATATGTGTATATACATACATACATACATATATGTGTGTGTGATATGTGTATGAATATGTATACATTTATGGAGTGATTATACATATATAGAGAGAGATAAAGAGAAACAGACAGAAAAACAGACAGACAGAGACAGAGTTAGAGACTAAAAGACAAAGAAAGCCAGAGAAAAGAAAGGAAGCATGATATCGCTGGCCTTGGAGTCAAGAAAACCAAGATTCAAACCATGTCTGTCAGATGCAATCTGGATGTGTGAAAATGGCTAGATCACTAGCTTCTCAGGTTCTAAGGTAACTCTGTAAGACACTAAGTTACCAAGTTCTAATTTGCAGCAAGGGCTGATTTACATCAGCGAAGGGAGTTTGGATATAAGAAGTTCCCCACACAGATGAAATTACTAGATTTAGCCATAGACATATGTAAATGTGTGTTTACATTTTGCTTGATATCTATATTTACACATGTGTATTTGTGTGTATATACATAGATATGCACATACATAGAAGTATGTGTGTATATATGTGTGGTTTTGCATGTATGTGGGTGGGGGTAGTTCAAGGCCATCAAATCACCCCATCTCCTACTTACAGTAACTGACATCTTTGTCAGGTGGAGACACATTTCAATTGACTCAATCCGATTGGGAACTTGGTATAAAGAAGCCTCCTGCCTCTATGTGATCAAAGTCTTTTAACAGAGTACAAGCTATGATCTTTTAAGGAATTTGGTCCTTCCACCCCTGTGGGACTAATATACAACATGGAAGTTAGTGTTGAGTCAGAAATTTCAGCGTTGGATAATTTGGTGGTAAAAGCCTCTAATCTAGCCCCTGAGGACACTTGAGGAAGACTAATGAGCCTAGGCCTTGACCTTAGTCTACCCTACCCCAAGACCTGCTGAGTTTATGATGAGTGAGAGGACATATGTTGTGGGAAAAGGCCCTCATGTTGGGAAAGATCGAAGGCAAAAAGGAAAAGGGGATGGTAGAGGATGAGATGGATAAATAGTGTCATAGAAACAGTGAATATAAACTGGACAGTCTTTGAGGGATAGCAGAGGATGGAAGGGTTTGGCAAGCTATGGTCCATGGGGGCGTAAAGAGTCCAACATGACTAAATGACTAAAGAACAAAAACAAGAAGGTGCATGTCGTAATGAATAGAGATCAGCATCCTACTCAGAAATATTTTGATACAAGTCCTCTCTCTAACACATACTGTCTATATGACCAGCACAAGTTTGCTTGAGAACAATTCTAGTAGGTCAAAGTTATATATAGATATTTCATAGTATTAATGCTAAGGAAACCTTAGGTATTTGGCAGAGAGAAAGAACAGGAGTGCCTAGATCCCTAGTGAAACCCAAATCCTTGGATATATTATAGCTTCTCAAGGGTATTCCAATTTAAGTGGAAAAATCAAAGTGTCCAGATAAGTTATAGATAAAAATGTCCTCAGAGCCACTTTAACTAAAGCAGGCTTCCAAGGTCCACCCCTGAGACTAGCTCCAAACAAGATTGTGCTCTAGTGGCCAGAAAACAGAAATACAAAGTAATCACGGTATATCTATATAGCACTTAAGGTTTGCAAAGGACTTTACATAATTCATCTCATTTATTCCCTGTACCAACCTTATGAGATAGATGTGATTATCATCTACATTGTACAAATGAGGCAACTGAGGCAAATAGAGTTTAAGTGACTGCATCGGTAACTAAGGTGGGACTTTCTTACTGTTTTAGAATGATTAATTAAGTCTCTTTGATTGAGCCTAACTAGTTTCTAAACCCCAGGCCCAAACCCCTATTACTAGATGCTAAGCCAATGTGGGTGTGAAGCCCCCAAGGCCTTAAGGGGAGTTGCTAAGACCAGAACCAATAGTATGCACCTAAGTTCTGGTTGTTCAGATGATGCTTGATGACATCCAAAGATGTATAAAAAGAGAGAACAGAGTTATTTGCTTGGGGCTCTCACTCTTGGAGGAGTGTTGATGTGGAGATTCTGGGCAGCAGTAGTTAAGAGCCCTTCAGCTTGTGAACCCAGATGTTGATGCCTTCTTGGTAACTATGAATTGTATTTGGTCTGTTTATAATGTATGTTTGTAATTTGTTTGTATTTGCTCTGAAGTTCAGGGTGCTGGCTTTTCCCCCTGAACTAAGTGAATGATATTTGTATGTTGGATTGAGATAAGATTGTTAACCCCTTAACGTTGCTTTCTTCAGTAAAGCAGATCAAAAGAACCTGTGCTGGCAGCATTCTTGTTGTTGGGTTTGTGTTGGTCTTTCACCCTCACAGCAGCTGCTAGCCAGATTGTTGCTTCAGTGACACAGTATTGTCTGGGGCCAGATTCAAATTCAGGTCTTCCAAACTCCAAATCTGATACTTTATCACCTTTTTGTATGTTTCAAGGCAAATAAGCAAACACCCATCAGCATTCCTTGTTTTATGAAGCAGAAATGTTTGACAATTAATTGCCTGAATTACTCTGATGCCAAGGATATGTGATTTTGTTCATGGAGGGATCCTCTGAAGGAGTCAAAGAAAGCTCAAGCATTCCAAGGCATTCTGACACAGATGGTTGCATTTTTAAAAGATTATGCTTTTTGCATTGGGAAAGCGATGGAAACATCACTTATCAAGAATTCCACGGGCTTAGAAAATGGATATAAGGTAAATAAGTGGCTCCAGCACTGGCCTTATCAGCCTTGGCAATGCCATTTCACTTGTAAACTCTTCTCACATGCTCATTATAATTAGGGAGGTTTGGCCCATGGAGGATATCAGCCTTAAGAGCATTTTTCAGATTAGCCAAATCTACTAAAGAGTAATTTCTTGTGGGTGAGATTTCCCCAAAATTTCTGAAGATTCCTTTCTTTGCCTTATGAAAATCCAGTAGAAACAACCTTCCTTAAATTCTCCCAGATGAAAATAAAAACAATAAACAACTAAATCAGCTTTGACTTTCTTAGGATAATTTAGGTGTTGAAAGGTTTGGTGAGAGAATTAAGAATATAGCCCTCTAACCACAGGGTCATAGATTTAGACCTAGTATAGACATCAGAGAGCATCTAGTCCAACCATCTCATTTTACAAGTGAGGAAGCTGAGGCCCAGGGATGTTCAGTAATTTGCCCAAGGTCATAGAGGTGGTAAGTCATGATTCAAATTCATTTCCTCTGATTCCAAATGCAGCACACTTCACAAAGCAGAGATTTTCCTGCCTAAAGAACTACCTAAAGTTGCTTGCCCAGAAGCAATGGGAGAATTAGATTCCTTCCTAATGATTTCCCCCCTTTTCCATCAAAATAGAAGAAGGTTCCCATGTGCGCTTCAGAAAGAGGCTATGAAGTTGAACAGATACTATCTAAAAAGAGAATGCTATCACAAATACAGTTACATGACCCATGCTTAAAACACAGCTTTATTGTCAGCTGACTTGTGGAATCAGTCTAAGACACATCTTTGTTTATACAATGGTTTGTGCCTGGGCCATTGCTGGGATTTGGGAACTCTGCGTGAGGAGGAAAGCTGCTTTCTCCTTATATTGAGTATTAACTTTCTTTTCAAGTGGAGCCAATCTCAAGGACAGTTCCACCTGGAAATTTTAAAAATCAGTTATTCATCATGGTGTGTTCAAACAGTAAATGCTAACCAGATGGATGGACCATCAGGAAAGTATCTTTGCATGCAACTCTGTCTGATATTAAATACACCTGGGGAGGAAGGGTGGAAGAAGAAAGCTGTTTGTCTTTCAAAATCACCCAAAATTGTGGCTGTTAATGGCTGTGTGGATGTTATTTTCACATTTCCCATTCATATAACTTTGGCGAGGCATAACCTCTCAGTGGCTGACTCATCCTGATTGATTTTTATGGTTTTATTTACACTTCTACAAATGCATAAATACTTTGACTCTTCCCCCTGAATTCTTTCAAACTGGTCACTTTAGCTTATGTTTGTGAATTCGGGAACTGTTACCGAAAGGGTCGTTTGACTGAGCTCATCAGTCAATTTAGTAGAACCTCTTGTCCTCCTAGACATAGTCATAGTCTCCTAACCTTTAAATAGCTCTGGGGCAATATAATTAAAAATAGGGTTTATTTAATGAAACATTCATTTGATAAGAAAATCATTGAGCAGATAATGGCCTAATACAGCTTTAGACTGTGGATGGAACCTTACGGATTAATTAGACTAAGGGTTTGGGGTCTTGGGCACCTTTGACAATCTGGTGAAACCCAGGGGACCCCTTCTCAGAATCATGTTTTGTTTTGTTTTGATTTCGTATTTGAAGGAAATGCTCAATTTTGATTAGAGATTGACAAAGATAACAACAATCGCTAGCATTTCCATAGGCTTTAACGTTTGCAAAGTGTTTCCTTTGTTCACTCATTTGATCCTCACAACAACCCCATGAAGAAGGTTCTATTATTATTGCTACTTGACCGATGAGGAAACCCCAAGGTTGAGCACCTTTGCCAAGGTAATGCAGTGTCAAGTCGCTGAGCCGGGATTTGAACCTAGATTCCCTGATGTCAAGCACCAAAACACTTCATTGCCATTCCCCAGGGACATCCAACGGCACGAAGCCCTTCTAAAATGCAGGAAAGCACCCTTAAAATTAGGAAAAGTCTTAGAGAGAGCACCCAGATAGGATGTCCATAAATATGGGAGAAAAGGCCAGGATGGGTTTGTAAGTCATTAATAGGAATTATTTGCGGGGCTATGCACTTACCTACCCTATCCCAACCCCCATTCATTTGAGCTACTATTTTCATTTGGGTTAGCTGAGATGTTCTAGCCACTGTCTACCTACCATTGTATGGGTCTTATTCTGAATATCTACGTATTGGTCAGATTCTCAGGTCTAGGGAATGGAGAAACTGTGTGATAAACAGTACTAAATTATCCCTTCATATATATACAATTAGCATTTCCTAAATTTTGTTTGGACATAGTACAAAAATGAGGATCCATAGCCATTCATTAGAATTAGTCATCTCTCTCTCTCTATCTCTGCCTATCTCTCTCCCTCCCTGTCTGTCTCCATGTCTCTGGGTCTCTGGGTCTCTCTCTTTCTGTGTATCTCTCTCTCTCTCTCTCTCTCTCTCTCTCTCTCTCTCTCTCTCTCTCTCTCTTTCTGTCTCCATGTCTCTGTGTCTCTGTCTCTCTGTTTGTGTGTATCTCTCTCTCTCTCACTCTCTCTCTCTCTCTCTCTCTCTCTCTCTCTCTCTCTCTCTCTCCTCTGTCTCTCTATCTCTTTCTTCCTCTCTCTCCAAGATAAATATGAGTCAACAATAGAGCATGAGCATGGTAGCCAAAAATGTGATCTCAGGCTGCATTAAGAGAAGTATATTATCAAAGACTAGCAGAACCTGGCCAGACTCCATCTATAGTAGTGACTTCAGTTCTGGGTACCACATTTCGAGGACTAAGATAAGCTAGAGATCATCCAAAGAACTAAGATAGTGAAGGCCTTCAAGAATAGAGGCAGCAAAGCCTAGTGCATAGAGTATTGAAACTGTAGTCACAAAGATCTAGGTTTGGATCCTGTCTCAATGTTTGTGTCATTCAATGTCTCTGGGTCTTAGGTTCATCTTCTTTTAAATGAAGGGTGCAGAATATAGCCTTTAAGACTCTTTCCAGCTCTAGATCTATAAGCCTATGAAACTTCTTTGAGCCTCAGTTTCCTCATCCATAAAACAGGAAAAATATTACCTGTGGTACTTACTTTTGACTACTATAAATCTCAAATTAGGTAATATATGATAAAAAGCTCCCTAAATTTTAAAGTGCAGTATAAATGTCAGTTATCATCATCATGTCATATGAATGTAAGTTGAAGGAACCAGGGATGCTTAGTCTAGAGAAAAGACTTTGAGAGGAGACATGATAGTTGTCTTCAAATATTCAAAGAGCTGTCATTTAGAAGAAACAATTAGACTTATTATTCTACTCTGCTTGGATCTAAAAGAAACAACTTGGAGTAGTGTGTGGAAGATGAAAAAAAATAGCTTGATTTAACAACAAAATAAAACCTTCCTAACCATTAACACTATGTGGAAGTGGAATGGACCATCTTAGAATGTGGTGAGCCACTGACCTCACTTGAGGGCTTCCTGTTGGCAATGTTGTAGAAGTGATGCTAATGCAGGTTCAAGTTATGTTAGATAGCTTCTGAAGTCCTTTCCAAAACTGAGATTTAGTTCTTCTGTAATTCATATACTCCCTAAAAACTTTTGTTGTTACAATGATTTTAGAAACGTACAAGCTTCAGGTATTGGTCACTATATCTAAGTAGCAAAAAATGGATATTTCTTCTAGACCTTTTCAAGAGGAACTAGTCTTAATATGCTTCAATTCTTCAAAAGTCTGTGGTTTCATCAGTTCTTATATTTCTCCACCAACCTGGATCATAAGCCCTCTACCCCTCTGTGGGCCTTCTTCATCAATTGCCTGGGCCTAATGTGTCTTGCAACACTCCTAACACTGAGGTTCACAATTCCCACATTTTATATATTCTTTATCCTATCCACTACCTAGTAGACTTCCTTTCAAAATTTGGAGGGAATGAGTAATTGTGTGGTATATTGACATTGCTTGATTAAAAAAATGTTTTAAGAATTTGTTTTCTGGAAAGAAACTGCTTGTAGGAATCCATATAATAACCAAGTTTTCCTTTGGCCAAGCATATTGTGGAAGAAATGAGATATTTTAATGCTGGAGGCATAAGCAGGAGGCTCTATGAGTAAATTCTTATGAGTTGTGTTCTCAAGTAATATCTAAAAATTCTTCAGGGAAGAAAAGGGGACAGGGAGAGGAGAGAGTGAAATAACATTATCCTGTTACTCTCTAAAGGTCGTCAGACTTCAACCTCTCCATTGATTCAAATGTATCAGAAAATATGAGCTATGGAGTTTAGCAAAAGAGTGTAAGGTGGCAGATGGAGGTAGCAGTGGGCTGTGAGGCAGTTAAGACTACATTGTTCAGCTATGTGTGGGGTGAGCCACTGGCCTTGTTCAAGGGCCATCCCACACAAGGAGAGCATGAGTGGTGCTGGCCTTGATGATTCACGGGCTCCTCCATTATAGGGAAGCCAAAGAACAGCAACCATCCACAGCAACTAAGGCTCCTCTAGCTTTGCCCAACAAAATGTCCCCTGACCTCAATTGGTGATTCCTTTCTGCTCCTCCGCAAGAAAGCCCCTTTAACAATGGGTCCAGAAGCTCCATATTTAGCCTTACTGTGTTGACCTGAACTGTGATAACATGTGCTTTTGTTGTTGTTATTAAGTGGGAAATTGCTAAGAACATCTGCCCATGGACTTTTCTCAGATACAACCAACACGGTATTCTTCCCCCTCAAGTGAAAGATGTATCAACATACAGAGAATAACCTACAGAATTGGAGAGAAAAAGTACAAGGACAAGGAGCGCCCTTACTAGGGCAAGGCGATTTGGGGCTTTATCCAAGGAGAAGACTTAAAAGGTTTTGACAGCACTTATAGTCCTTGAACAGCAAGGAAATAGCGGAACTTAACACCTAGTTAGCAAGAATAATTAGCTAGAATAAGAAGCTACCAGATGGCATACTGGGGTGAGAACTCCTTCCCGTCTTCCTTCATATTCTTGCCTCCCTCTCAGGGCACTGTCATTCCCAGCAGGAGCGTCATGCCAGGATTTCTGTCCTTCCACTCTCTCGAGGGTGGGGTACCCCTTACCCCTAACTGAGGGTCAATATTGTGTTATTTGCAAGAGTTGCCTGTGGTACTTATTCAGTTTGAAAAAAAAAAGTCTTGTTTTAATTGTAGGGGTCTACAAGGTCTGTAATGGCTTAAGAAATGTTAATGGGGTCTAGAGTCTCCATGAATTACTTTAGAATGGGAAAATCCAAGTCATTTCCTTAGCAGCTGATGACTGTTAGTTATTTGTCTGTACTCTTAGAGGAAGATCCGAGAAGAGGTTGCAAGACAGCTAGAACAATAAGGGAAATCATACTGGAAATAATTGTTCTGTTGCCATGCACAGATAATCATTCTGTTCCATTGCCAAACTTTTTTCAAGAATTCTGAGAAAATGGCTTCTATCAGATCGACTAACAGAATCATTCTAATATACTCCAGTATATTATTCAGCATTCAGCACCCTACATTTCCATTTCTTTTTTAAGCTTATTTAATATTTATTTTTTCCCAGTAACATATAAAAACAATTTTAACATTTTTTTCACATTTTGAGTACCAAATTCTCTCTTTCTCTCCTCTCCCCCCTTGAGAAGACAAGTAATTTAACATAGCTTATACATGCATAGTCATGGAAAACACATTTCCATGTAAGTCATTCAGGCTCTACCAATTATTTCTCTGGAGATGGACAGCACCTTTCATCATGAATCCTACAGAATTCTCTTAGATCATTGCATTGCTGAGAATAGTTAAATTATTCATAGTAGATCATCGTACAATATTGCTATTACGGTGTACAATGTTCTCCTGGTTCTGCTCATTTCACTTTGCTCTATTTCATATAAGTCTTTCTGTGTTGTTGTTGTTTCTGAGAACATCCTGCTCATCATTTCTTAAAGCACAATAGTATTCCATCACAATCATTTCCAACAACAAGTTCAGCCATTCCCCAACTAATGGCCATCCCCTCAATTTCTGATTCTTTGCCCCCACTAAAAGAGCTGCTAGAAATATTTTTGAACGCATAGGTCCTTTTCCTTTTTTTAATCTCTTTGGGATACTGACCTAGTAGTGGTATTTTTTGGTCAAAGGATATTCAGGGTTTTATAACCTTTGGGCATAGTTCCAAATTGCTCTCCAGAAAGGTTGAATCAGTATACAACTTCACCAATAGTACATCAGTGTTTAAATTTTCCCACATTCCCTCCAACATTTGTCATTTTCCTTTTCTGTCATATTAGCCAATCTGATAGGTGTGAGGTAGTAGCCCAGAGTTATTTTAATTTGCATTTCTCTCATCAATAGTGATTTAGAGTATTTTTTCATAGGACTATAGATAACTTTGATTACTTTGAAAACTGCAGTTCTTATTTCTATAAATTTAACTCCATTTTCTATATGTTTAAAAATAAAGTCTTTTTTAAGAAACTCATTGTAAATTTTTTTTCACAGTAATGATTACCAACTACATATTTCCCTCAATCCTATTTCCCCTTATTATCTCTCTCTCTCTCTCTCTCTCTCTCTCTCTCTCTCTCTCTCTCTCTCTCTTTCTCTCTCTCTCTCTCTCTTTCTCTCTCTCTCTCCCACACCCTCTCCTTTTACCCTGTCCATTCTCAAAAGTGTTTTGCTTCTAACTTTTACCTCCCCCACACTGCCCTCCCTTCTATCAGTTCCCCCCTTCTCTTTTCCCCTTCCGTTCCTACTTTCCTTTGTGGTAAGATAGATTTCTACACACAATTAAATGTGTATATTATTCTCTCTGAGCCAATTCCAAAGAGAGCAAGGTTTATGTGCTCCCCTTCTCACTTCCCCCATTTCCCCCTCCACTGTAAAATCTCTTTCAGGACTCTTTTATATCAGATAATTTATCCCATTCTACCTCTCCCTTTCCCCTTCTTCCAGTGCATTCTTCTTTATCATTTCTTGATTTTATTTTTTTAGATATTCATACTGTCACATTCAACTCACACCTCTGCTTTCTGTCTATGTATATTCCTTCTAACTTCCCTAATAATAAGGAATTACAAATATCATTTTCCTTTGTGGGAATATAAATGGTTTAACCTTATCATATCTCCTATAATGTCTTTCTTTTTTACCTTTTTATGCTTCTCTGGAAATTTGTATTTGAAAGTCAACTTTTCTATTCAGCTCTGGTATTTTCATCAGGAATGCTTGAAAGTCCTCTATTTCATTGAATATCCATTCTCTCCCTGAAGGATTATACTCAGTTTTGCTGGTTAGGTGACTCTTGGCTTTAATCCTAACTCTTTTGCCCTCCAGAATATCATATGCCACGCCATCTAATCCTTTAATGTAGAAGATGCTAAATTTTATGTTATACTGACTGTGGCTCTACAATATTTGAATTGTTTCTTTTTGGATGCTTGCAGTATTTTCTCCTTGATCTAGGAGGTCTGAAATTTAGCTATGATATTCCTGGGAGTTTTCATTTTGGGATCTCTTTCAGGACATGATTGGTGGGTTCTTTCCATTTCTATTTTACTCTCTGGCTCTGAAATATCAGGGTAATTTTCCTTGATCATTTCTTTGAAGATAACATCTAGGCTCTTCTTTGATCATGACTTTCAGGTAGTCCAATATTTCTCCTGGATCTGTTTTCCAGGTAAGTTGTTTTTTTTTTCCAATGAGATAGTTCACATTTCTTTATTTTATCATTCTTTTAATTTTGTTTGATTGTTTCTTGATGTCTCATAAAGTCATCAGCTTCCACTTGCCTAATTCTCACTTTTAAGAAATGATTTTCCTCAGTGAGCTTTTGTACCTCCTTTTCCATTTGGCCAATTCTACTTTTTTAAGGAGTTCTTTTCAGTTGAATTTTATATGCCTTTTTTGATTTGGTCAATTCTGCTTTTCAAGGCATTATTCTCTTCATTGGATTTTTACATCTCTTTTACCATTTGGCCTATTCTGTTTTTAAGGTATTATTTTCTTCAGTATTTTTCTGCCTCCTTTACCAGGATGTTAACTCTTTTTTCATGATTTTCTTGCATCACTCTCTTTCTTTTCACAGTTTTTCCTCTACCTCTCTCACTTGATTTCTAAAATCCTTTTAGAGCCCTTTCATGGCCTAAGACCAATTGATATTTTTCTTTCAGGCTTTGAATGGAGGTATTTTGACTTCATCGTCTTCTTCTGAGTTTGTGTTTTGATCTTTCTTGTCACCATAGTAACTTTCTATAGTCAGAATTTTTTCTATTATTTGTTCATTTTCCAGTCTATTTCTTGACTTGTAACTCTATGTTAAAGTGGGGCTTTGCTTCCCAAGTGGAGGGGGGCACTGTCCCAAGTTTCTGGTTTTTTTATGCAGCTATTTTCAAAGGTAATTCCGGGGACCTGTAAATTTTTGGCTATTCCAAGTTGTTATGATCTAGGGAGAGGTGTGTTTGCTACTCTCTTGTACTGTGCACTGATTTGTGAGCAACCACAAACACTCTTTTCAACCCTGGAACTGTGATGAAGGTCCCAGCTCCCCTGGGGCCACAACTCTGCTATATTAGTGCTCCTCCTCACACTGGGACTAAGACCCAGGACTGTGACCCAGACCCCAGTATAGGCAATGCATCTATGTTCTGAGAAGTCTGGAAACCAACACTGGTGCCATTGATTGAGTGGCCCAAGGCCTGTTCCTGGTTTTCTGGGTCCTGGTCTGCACAGGCACATCTTGAGCTGGACTGTACTCCTCTCTCTCACCCTGGTGCAACAGACCTTTCCTGCAGACCATCTGAGTTGTCTTGGGCTAGAAAATTGTCTTATTCCATCTTATTGTGGGTTCTGCCACCCTACAATTTTTTGAGAATCATTATTTAAGGTATCTGGAGGGTATTGGGAGAGAGTAATGTCTAATTAAACACATCATGTTAATATGCTCATGGAAACAGTTGGGAAGAGCTCCTCAGAGCCATTCCCCCCAGTTTCTAGTCCACATATTCACACACATCATTACATAGTACTTCAGGAGTTAATAAATAATGATGACTTTGACTTTCTATGGTATTATTACTTATTACAGTGTCTGTCAAATAGTAAGCACTTAATAAATGTTTATTGACTGACTTTGAGGACTCAGGGTCATTATCACACCAAAATGAGGCATTTCCATCCTTTATTCCATCCCTCAGTGAAAGATTGCATGGTATTAACTTGTATAAGTGAAGCATTTCAGTAGTCAAAAGGACCCATGATCTCATGAATGAGGCTATTTCTTCAACTGGTACAGATTATGAGTGATCTATTTTTCCTTAAGCTACAAGATTCTTGTCCATGTTTTCCCACAAATCTTCCATGAAAATTATACATAAACAACTGGAGGGCTTCCTCTAAAATCCTGTATTTGTATGGGCACCATCACATATTAAGAAAATAATGTTAAAACCATTAACTAATAAAGATAAGGTGGGTGTAAATATATCTGGTCATACTAAAATGTGTAAATGTACATGTATGTGTGTGTACACTATAAACATATATTTATAAGTATATATTACATACTATATATAAGCATATATAATACATAAGTATACACATACATGAGAGAAACAGACAGAAATAGCATTGTACTTCAACATTTAAAAAAAATCATGGTGTCATTGGGGTGGGTGCTTCCTCTACTGCTACAGACTGTGCTCTCCTCTATGCCTAAGTAACTACCAATGAGACATTGTGGTCTAAAATGTTATCATCCTGTGGCCAGCTCTTTAGTGGTTATATTTCTGTCATCATTTAACTTGGCTGGTCTTCGGAAAAGAGACATATGCACTGATTTCAGGCTTCTCTGTTTGTACTATCTTTATTAAAAGTTACAGAATTATCCAAATCATGAGGTAGTTGAAAGGTATTTAAAGGATCATTACAAAAGTAGTAAGCTTCCTGGACAGAAACTATGAATACGGAAATCAAAAAAGACAGAATCTTGGCCATAGATTGCCTTGCTCTGGGATGGCAGTGACAGCATATGGAAGGAAGTATTAGTTAGTATATCTAAAGATGTTATTGTTATGTTATTACAATTGAAAGATTGAATCAGATTGATTGGCTTAGTTCCTATAGATGCGTTGGATAGAATGAGAATCCATACCATATAAGTCTCTGAGTTAAGAAGCAATGCCATTGTATAAAAGAGAAAGAATAAAAGAAAAAAGAAAGAAGAAAGGGAGGGAGGAAGAAGGGAGGGAGAAAAGGAGGCAGGGAAGGATGATTTATTAAATTGTTTGCTATGTGCCAACTACTGTGTTAAGTGCAAGAAATACAAATTCAAAGAGGAATATAGTCCCTACTCTTTAGGGGCTTGTATTCTTATAGAGGAAGATAAAATATATAGGGGAGTGGTGGCTATCAATAGATAATTTAGTTTGGAATGTTACAGGTCTGATGATTATAGCTGGTGGGGGAAGAGATGGTACAATGACATAACTTCCCCAGTGTCAGTAGCAGAATTGATCTGATTATGGTTCCAGTACATGAATTCTGTAGTTAGAAGTTACATGTAGAGTATGCTCATGGCCTCAAGGCAGCTGATAAGAAGATGGCTAAGGAGCAGAGTACAGCAGGGCTGGAGTGGCCTTGATATAGAACACCATGTTCTTGACAATTGGGACAATAAAGGCTTCAATTTGGCAGCTCTGGAGCTTCTTCCAGGATATGTTCTCTTATCTAAAGGGCAAAGCCTCTGGAAAGACGAGGGCTAGAAAGTAAGTATGATTTCTAGGTTTCTTAAGGAGAAATTTGTCTCCCATGACGGAATCTCTGTGTCTCTTTCCTGGTGTGCTAGCATGAGGGAAGCATCTGGAAAGTGTGTGTGTGTGTGTGTGTGTGTGTCTGTGTGTCTGTGTCTGTGTCTGTGTCTGTGTGTGTCTGTGTCTGTGTGTGTCTGTGTCTGTGTCTGTGTCTGTGTTCCTTTCTTAAGCATTTTATATCTTCTGGTACTACTTGGTACCATCAAATTTTGTAGGAGATTAATATTCTGGTAGGGTCTGGTTCTATGATGATCTGCCCTTTCATAAGATTTCTTTTCTTTTTTTTTTTGAGGCAACTGGAGTCAAGTGACTTGTCCAGGGTCACACAGTTTCATAACATTTCATATTCAGGCTTGATGTAATGAAAAATTTACTAACATTTAGAGCTGTAAAAAAAAATTACAATGGGCTTTCTCCAGAGATAGTAAATTCCCCTTCCCTGGAGGTCTTCAGGTAGAGTCTGGATGACCACTCTTGGGGATTCCCATTCTGGTGCTCCTTGGACTATGGTCCTTTCCAACTCAGGTTCTATGACCCTGGTAATGACCCTAAGAGCCTGCGTAGCACTTAAGTTCAGAACTTTCTAATGTACTTCACAGGAAAAATGAATAAATATTTATATATTGCCTACTATGAGCAATGCACTATACTGAGCATTTTACAAATATCTCTTCTGATCCTTGCAACAATCCTACAAGGTAGGATTATTATTATTATCCCTATTTACATTTAAGAAAACTGAAGCAAACAGAAGGTAAATGACTGGTCCAAGGTCACCCAGATAGTAAGAGTCTAAGGTTGGATTTAAACTCAGGTCTTCCTGACTCCAGACCCAGTGCTTTATATACTGCATCATCTGTACTGCGGTATACATTTACAGTGTATTATCTAATGGAATATTAATCATCAAATTATTTGTATTTCTATATTACCCCTATATTAGATGATAAGCTCCTTTAGGGAAGAGACCCTCTCACTTAAGTTTATTTTTTTTTGATCTCCCTTGGCAGCTGGAATGGTGCTTGACATACCTTTTCATAACCTTCCCCCCCACCCCCGCCATAGTTCAATGCAGAGAAAGAGAGAGAGACAGAGTCAGAGAGAGAGCTTTGGGGGGTGGGGTGGGGGCTTAGAACAAGAGTCCTAAGAGGTCAGAGGAAGCTTCAGGTTTCATGGGATGAAATACTTCTTGCTGTTGTTAGGAAAAAATAAAAAACTCTTTTAAAAATATTTCATTAGACATGAAATGAGAATATTTTCATTTACCACAAACCCAGGATAAATATTCTACCAAGTGTGAGCCTAGTATTCATTAAGCAAACTCCTGGCCTTGATGATTCTCTTTGATGTCAATAAAGCTCTTTCCAGAAAGAAAAAAAAAGGAAAACAGAGATAGGCTAGGGCCTGAAAAGAGTGGAGGCAGACAGCAGACAGAGTATTACCAGAGCAAGAGGGAAAAAACAGGGGCAGGATGCCCTCCTTTTTCATCAATGCAGCTTTCCTAATGTTAGAAAATGTTCCCCACGGGAGTCAGAAGCCTTCCCCGTTCCTATTCTGTTACCTCGATCCTCTTTTGAGCTCTCTGTTTTGTGGAGATGGATGTTAACCTGTGAGAAACATCAATGGGCCTAATTGAAAAAAAGACCCAAATACAGAACAGATGCACAATTATGCTTTGTGATAGGAGCATTACAGACTCAGAAATCATCTCACCCTCATCTCCCCTTGCCCCCTGGGCATATGATTTCACATTCTCAGGTGGTGTGCACCTGTGACTTGGCGAAGGTTTGTTGGGGCCTCATCTGCATTGGTTTCTAAATGGCAAATCCTTCCTTACTGCTGCCTTTCTCTGTGCTTGCTTTTAGAGGAATATCGCCACACACCTAGGTAAACAATGAAGCATGTTGCCATAAAAGACCTTTAGCAAATCATGAGCTAGCCAATATCCATGCCGGTTTTATTACAGCTAGTATATTAATCCAGCAAGCAGATGCAAATGGGACTTGGAAAGACACAGAGCAATGGAAAACCTTGTGCTACGTGGCATTAACATTATACACACATCTGCTGCAGATAATGTTTTCTGAGACCACATGGAATCTGGGGGGAAAGCTTTCCTTTTATTTTTCTACCTATGGTCAGGCTAGTTGAGAGGCAGAAGCTTGCATAAATTGGTAACAAGCCTGTCTTAAAATCTTCCCAGCCGAGTGACAAGATGCCTTCTCATTTCAACGGGCATGCTCTTCTCTTCCAGAGCTCCAGTCTCAACCCTGTCATCCTTACCAGCACACACTGGGAGCCTCAAATCTCTTTTACAGATTATTAAGGAACTTGCCAGGCAGAGGGTGTACCTCCCACAGCAGGCATCGAGTGGCTACATAGGGTGGGAACACTACAGATGGAAAAAATGAACTCAAGGACAAGGGAACCAAAAGCCAGAAACCATGCTGGCAGAAAACATTTTGCTAGTTAATAAATTTAGGTTGAACATGACAGTCAAAATGTAACATTTGTAAACATAAGCAGAGTTCAAAAGAAATTAAGTTTCAAATGTCAGAGAGAGAGAGAAAGAAAGACAGAGAGAGACAGAGGCAGACAAAACAGACAGAGGAAAGACAGAGACAGACAGACAGAGGAGAGATAGAGGGGAGGAGAAGAGGGAGGGAGAGAGGAAGGGAAAGGGATTTATTAGACTGAGCTGCCTTTGTAAAATGGTAGAGCCAAAGTCACCCAATCACAGAATCTATAGGGTGGAAGGTGACTTTAGTGGTTATTTAATCTAATCCATATATGAAAGGGATCCTCATTGTAATGTGTCTGTCAAGTGTCCATTTAGATCTCCAAGGAAGAGGAACCTCCTGGCTCATTTCACTTTGCCCATTTCACTTTGGGGCAGCTCTAATTGTTAGTGAATGTTTTTGTCAATTGTTGTTTGCCTCTGCCCCCACCATCAAGGCTAAATTGGCTTCTTTGACACCTCCACTCATTGATCTGGGTTTTTCCTTCTAGGGCCAAAAATAGCAAATCTCATCCCTTTTCTACAAGATAACCTTTCAGATATTTTGAGACAACTCTAATGCCCCACCTGAATCTACTCTTTTCCAGGTTTTTCAACTAACTTACACATGACATGAAGTCAAGACCTATCACCACCTTGGTTGTATTTCTCTGGATTCACTATAGTTTATTAAATCCCTGCCTGAAATACTATGTCCAGAACAGAACACAGCATTCCATATGAGTCTGGCCAGGTTAGCAGATGGCAGAGCAACTACATCATTGTTCCAGGAAGCTACATTTCTCCTAATGCAGCCCAATAGCCATGCCCATTTTTTACCTCCTCAGTGTATTAACAGCTTATTGATAGATTGTGGTACCCTAAAACTAAAGATTGCTTTCTAATAAACTCCTTCCTAACCATGATGTCATCTTTTCTTTTCTTTTTAAGATGACCATTGAAACCCAATATAAGACTTTACAATTATATTTGCCAAATTTCATCTGCCTAGATTTAGCCCATTGTTCAAAGCAGTTGATCTCTTTTTAGATCCAGAATGTTAGATAGGCTCCCAGCTTTGTATCACCCCAAAATTTGATAGGTATAAATGCTTTTATTAATTTTAAAAAGTGTTAGAGCCAATTACAGACCCTGAGTTATTCTACTGGAGACCTTCCAAGCTTACATGTATTATATATGGCTCATATCTCTCTCACATGTGGGGCCATCAGAACAATTCTCCCAGATTCAAGATATTCTCTGGGTTCATATTTACTCAAAACTATAATTCAAGAGCCCCACTAAGGGTTTCCTTTTTCTAATAAGCCAAAGGATACATTTAGTTCACATTAAAAGCATTTAATGAGATAGAACAAGAAATATCACAATAAAATAACCTGAATCACCAAAACTAAAGGCATACTCTATAACACATACAAATGCCATCAATGGGGAAAGAAAGCGTAGAGATCACACATGAGTATCAGGACCCATGTGTAGAGGAACAATATATGCTTCTAATGTTGCAGGACCACTGGTTTTGGTTTTGTTTGTTTATTTGTTTTTAGTTATGGTATTTTGCTCTGTTGTTCACTGCTAGTCTCCTGGTGACTTTTGGGCTTGTAATCTCAGCTGAATGTACTGTGGTGACCAAAGAGCACACAGTCTCTGCAGAGTATTCCTTTATGCTACCAGTTTCTGAACTCATCTCTTCAAGCGCACTGAGGTCATCTCAGCTCTGGTCTGCTGTGGTGTAAAGGCTACAACCCAGCCCTGATAAGTTTAGGCTGACAGATCTTTAGTCATAGCCACCACATTGATCAAACTAAAACCAGACAGAGTGCTCTCAGGTTAAAATAAATTCTTTTTTTTTCCTCCAAAGACCGGACTGGGTTTGATATTGCCAATATCCCACTCTGGGCTATACAGATGAATTTGAGTCAGAGTAAAAAGTAAGTTAAGAAGGAAAGGTCATTGATTTCCACCCACTTTCCTGATACCCCTGCCTTTATTATACACATCTGTCAGCCCTAAGCTTGATTTCTTTGGCCAGGGAAAAATATTCATTTCCCAGATATCAACCATTAATGACTACTCTTTAAATGTGGTCATTCAGCCAGGTGCAAATCTAACTAATTATACTATTGCCTAGCCAACTCCCCTCTCCCCAAACAAAATGGCAACTCAAAAGTATCAAAACCAAGATGCAAAGCAAGGTCTTCTGATCAGAGAGAGCTTTCTACCTATTTTACCTCAGAAGAAACCTTGTTCTATGTCCCATGAGTAGCTAGTTGCAGACACACAGTTAGAACTTTGATTTTCTGCTTGCATAAGAGTACAAGCTTCTTGAGGATATGCCTAAGGCATAACAAGTTCTTAAGAAATGCTCATTGGTTGAGTATATTGTTCATTCCATTATGCTATGCTGCCTATATTATTATTCTGTTAATCATTGCGTTGATATTGTAGGTGAAGGTGAAGAGTATAGAAAGAGCATAGGAAGTGGAGAACTGAAACAAACAAAAACGTTGCTAATTTTTTGAGATTCCCAATTTTGCATGAAGTGGGTCCTGGTTACTTTAGATTGGAGACATACAGAAGTTGGAAGCTTTGGGCACTCTGTTTGCTTAGGCAACTGTGAGCAATTTTAGACCAAACAATCTAGGAAAATCGTTTGTGGTCTGTTTACTTGTTTTGATATGGCTAATTCTGCTTAATGAACCTTTATCCCCAAGAAATTTGTTAAGCAAAGTATCACTGTATTACTGCACATGAGAGATTCTCAACATAACTTGCTTGGCAGTAACTTTATAGGGTAGCTATATAGCACAGAGGATAGAGTGCTGGGCCTGGAGTTAGGAAGAGTCATCTTCTTGAGTTCGAATTTGTCCTCAGACACTCACTACCTATGTGATTCTGGGCAAATCACTTAACCCTTTTTGCCTCAGTTTC
The DNA here is from genome assembly GCF_011100635.1 of Trichosurus vulpecula. Taxonomy (NCBI): domain Eukaryota; kingdom Metazoa; phylum Chordata; class Mammalia; order Diprotodontia; family Phalangeridae; genus Trichosurus; species Trichosurus vulpecula. Next base: position 273,236,762 of record NC_050576.1, on the reverse strand, counting down.
CTCATCTATAAAATGAGCTGAAGAAGGAAATGGCAAGCTGCTCCACTATCTTTGCCAAGAAAATCCCAAATGGGGTCATGAAGAGTCAGATATGACTGAAATAACTGAACAACAACCATAAAGTTTTGACACTGAACTACCAAGGCCAGGGGTGGGGAACCTGCTGCCTTGAGGCCACATGTGGCCCTATGGGTCCTCAAGTGTGGCCCTTTGACTGAATCCCCTTAATGAAATGATTTGTTCTATAAAACTTGAACTCAGTCAAAAGGCCACATCCAAGGACCTAAGAAGCCACAGGTTCCCCACCCCTGACAAGGCATTCAATGTGTTTAATACACTTTTCTGTTCAGACTAATTGTTAATTGCTACCTATAAAAACATTTTTCCACCAGGAATACTTTCATGCAAACAGCTATTGATATTAGATGGGGTACTATGTCTATACTATGAAAATGATATTTTGTTATAATGTAATTGATAAAATGAAATACAACAGAATGACCCTATCAAATATTTATGGTGATAACATAGCCCAAAAGGCAAAGCTTTTAATGCTATGAGGTTTTTACAATGATTTTCTCCTTGATTTATTGCCCTTTACTTGTATTTTCTCTAAAATATAGATCTGAAAAATATAACTATTAATAATCTTGTTTCAAATAAAATATGACATATATTTTATTCCCACAACACAAGTAAGGCCTTGTTCATACCTTCTAATGTCAGAGAAATTGAAAGGATTTCATTTTATTAGATGTGTATGTATGAATGTGTGATCTTTAAGAATACATTCTCACTAACACTTGCTGTTTTAATGTATGAGCCACTATACTGAAATGAAATGAACTTAACAAAACTTAACTTGAAATTAACTGGAATGAATAACTGCTATGGTGATCAGTCTATTTCATTAGGAAGACCAAGTTATTGTCTTAGTCAATTTGTTGTGATCTCATGGGAAAATAAGAAATAGTTCTTTAGAATATTATTCTGGAAATTCGTTGGGGTGGGGAGCAGGAGGGAAATAAACCAAATGATGGATAGGAATACACTAAGGTAATATTTAAAATATCAAAATAGGCCTCTTGCTTCAATGTTCAAATTAACCCATAAAATGCACTTTGAAATATGTAAGACTGGTGTCTGGACAGATATTTCATTACACATTTTGTAACATAACTTCAAGCTATTTTTGGAAGTTGCTGTCAGTTACACAATAACAGAAAGGAGTAGTTTCCCAAACCCTAAAACGGAGCTAAAAAATTGTGAATTATTTTGACAAGAGCATGAATTTTACCCAAACCCAAATCCCAACTGCTTTGAGGGCTGCCAGTTGCCAGTCGCCAAAAGGTTTTGTTACAGAATGGATCCTCGTATCTAAGATCTCAAAACGTTTACAAAGCCAGTATCTCTATGGGAAACAAAATCATACAATCAGGTTTGTCTTTGAATGGATACAATAAGATGATGAATAATGACAGTTATGCAAAATTACATATCACTTAAAGGTTTACAAAGTATTTCTATCACCAGTGAGGTTAACCCTTTACTAAGGACTCTCACAGCCATTGAAAAAATGAAATATGAGAAGAATCTGAATAACGAACTTGAAAGGGATTCGAAGTTAAGAGTTGGTCCAAAAAGGAAAAGAGAAAAGAATATCATATTATTATGGGTTTGGGAAATCATAAAACTTAGATAAATATAGATATCATTTTTAGGAGACGATTACATCTCTAAAATATAGGCATTGAATAAATTCTCAGTTATTCAACATACATCTATTCAATGCTCACTATGTAAAACACACTGCAATAGATGCTAGGAATAAAAAGTGTAATTATAATAATATGTATTTATATGGCACTGTGAGGTTTATAAAGTAGTTTGCATATGTTATCTCCTTACATTCTCACAATTACGTGAGAGAGATACTATTATTATCACCCTTTCGCAGATGGGTAAACTGAGGCAGGGGAATTGACTTTTCCAGCATCATATAGCTAAGTGGTTGAATCAGGATTTGGGTTCAGGTCACTCTGACCCCAAGTCCAGCATTCTAACCACTGTGCCACCTAGCTGTCTTATATTTAATCCCTGCCCCACCTCCCCACCCCCACACACACACAACATCTTTTCCTAAACTGGTGTGTTTGTTATTCCCTGAGCTCTCTCATTCATCTCTTGACTCTGTTCATTCACAAAGCCCTGGAATGAGTCCAAGTCAAACAGTGCCACAGAACCACTTTTCAAGCTCATCAGTAAATTGGGGCTAATAATGCTTATATTTTATAAACTTCAAGCACTATAGAAATGTGAATAATAACCGTTCAAACCAGCACTGATGAAAATGGAGTTGACAAGAGTCACTCTATTATTTCCATTCTCTTCTTACGTATTCACACATACACACACACACACACACACACACACACACACACACAATGTACTTTATCCTTCCGTGTTCCTTGTGATATGGCTAGTACTCTGGTAAGAATATTCACTTTCCCCCAGGGAAGGCCCACAAGCACACACATGTACCTCCTCCCGCTGGAAAAAAAAAACTTAAAAATTAAAAAGTATTCTTCTGCATCTTAAATATGCATTACTATAGCAGTGACAACCAAGGATAGAGCTGGTCTTGAAACCAGGAAGTTCTAAGCTGAAGAACTGCCAACATAGATAATTGATCGGTGACCTTAGGCAAGTCACTTACTTTCTCATTGCCTATGGCGATTCTCAAAAATTAAAAGTTACAAAGAATGAACCTGCATTGGTAAAAGGAATTTCCTTACCCAGGAAGTCCCTACACCAATCCCTATCCCTAATCCTATCTCTATCCCTGTCTATAATCCTTTTTGTTGTTGAGTCTTTTCAGGCATATCTAACTCTTTGTGACCCCATTTGAGGTTTTCTTGGCAAGGACATTGGTTTGCCATTTCCTTCTCCAGCTCATTTTAGAGATGAGAAACTGAGGCAAACACAGTTAAGTGATTTGCCCCAGGGTCACAAAGCTAGTAAGTATATGAGACTAAATTTGAACTCATGAAGATGAGTTTTCCTTATTCCAAGCCGAGTGCTTTATCCACTATGCCACCTCTCTCGAACCCTATCCTTACCACTATCCCTATTATAGCAGAGCCTTAGAGCTAGAAGGAAGCCTAAAGTTCATCTCATTTAACTGTCTTGACTCCTACCCCCATTTTCAAGATGAGGAAAATGAACATAAAGCACAGAGAGTGGTCGAGTGACCCAAACTCCAATAGCCAGTGGCAAATTCAAAGCCCATGTTTCCTCCTGACCTATGGGACGAATCTCTTTTCACTACTCCTCACTCTCTTGTCCATTTAGTTCCTTTGCATTCAGTTCCATATAATCTTGAAACCTCCCTCCCCTCACTTAAAACTCCACAGTAGGCACTTAGGTAGAAGATAAAAGTAAGTTATAGTTTAATTGAGTCATTCCTGGTTTTAAAAAAATACCGCTATTTGAATCCCTTAATTGCATGATAATTCCTTCTCTGGATTACTTATCCTCTTTTACACCCCATCCATTGCTTTCTTGATTTCCACCTTCTTAATAATCCTCTAATAAATGTGCCCATCTTGTAATCTTCTTCCCAGTGGCTTAAAACACTGGTAGTAATTACTAGCCCAGTATCCCTATCATGGAGCTGTATGAATTATCACGAAGTTGGGAGGCAGTTCCCATTTAGTGACTAAACAATTGTGCAGGAAAATGCTACAGGAAAAGACTCTCACTTAGTTCTAGAAAACCTGCTTGACCAAATAGAAACATTGGGGATTCCTGGTGCTAAATATAAATAATGATGCACAGGAGAAAATCAAAGAAAGATTAGAGAGAAAATATTTGTCCAGCCAATATGATTTCTACCAGAGATTAACTCTTTGGGGAAAAATATCCCTCACTAAATAAGTAAAGCTCTGCCTTTGTTGCTGTAAGAGACACAAGATGAATATCAGTCTCTTGCATTTATGTTGTGAGGTTCAAATAAGACATTTGTAAAGTGCTCAGTACAGTGCCTCATACATTTGCTCAGTTGTTTAGGCATGTCCAGTTCTTCACAACCCCATAGAGTCTATGGCGTAGACTATAGCATACCAGTACTATCCGTGGGGTTTCCTCAGCAATGATACTGAAGTGGTTTGTCATTTCCTTCTCCAGTGGATAAAGGCAAACAGATGTTAAGGGACTTACCCAGGGTCACACAGCTGGTATCTTGAGGCCGAATTTGAACTCAGGGCTTCCTGACTCCAGGCCCAACACTCTATCCACTGATCCACATTTTCTAGCACACAGTAGGTGCTATTTAAATGCTAATGTTGTTGTCATCATTTATTATTGTCACTGTTGTTATTATATTATGTCACTTTAATATTTGCAGGGTGCTTTATACATTATCTCTTTTGATCCCCAAAACATCCCTATGAGATAGAGTATTATCGTCTTCACTGTATGGATATGACTTGCCCAAGGTCAAACATAATTCTATATGTTTTCTCCTTTGATCTTATATCACTTTTAAGGTTTGCAAAGCACTTTACTTATGTTATCTCCTCTGAGATGGATTCTATTAATATTCCCATTTTACAGGTGACAAAACTGAAGTCAAAAGAGAAAAGTGATTTGTCTAGGGTCACACAGCCGTAAGTTTTGAAAGCCGGATTTTAACCTAAGTCTTCCTAACTTTAAATCCACTGGTCTCTCCACTTGTGTCCCCTAGGTCCATGTGGCTTATAATCTATTAGGGGAAAAAGACATGTACGCAAGGAATTATAAGAACCACATAATGAAGAGATAGGTGCAAGTTGTAAAGATAATTCAAAATTGGAATGTATTCTGTCTAGGGAGAATCACTGTAGCATGGGTGAAAGGCATGAAGTGTGGATTTTAAGGCACTGGTAGAATCTCAGGAAGTAGAACCAAGAGGGAAGATTCAGGGAACAGAGCTTACTACAACTTGACTGAGGCACAGAATACCTACTTTAGATAACACCTGAAAATAAGGCTGGACTCCCATTGTAGAGGTCCTCAGATTCTAGGCCAAAAACAGCAGACATTATTTGGTGGGTAGCACTCACTTATTTTGCTATCACCTAGCCCTAGGGTAAGTGCCTCATAAATACTACCTCAAAGTTAGGAAGAGGGGATAGTAGTAGTGGGGAAAAGAGTAAGGAAAATACTGCAATAATTTACACAAGAGGTAATGAAGGCTTGAGAGGTAGAAATGGAAAGAAAGGGAAGGATGTAAAAGATACTGCATAGAAAGTATAGTGTACAGCATAGAATAGTGGCCTTGGAACCAGAAAGATCTAGGTTCAAATCCTGCTTCTGACACTTATTAGCTATGTAACCTGGGGCAAGTCACTTAACCTCAATGTGACCTCATACAACCTTGCAGACCTTGTCCAGGGGATGTGTATTGGAACAGGGAGTTCCCACTCCATGAGTTGACCACATCATTGGAGTGTTCACATAAAATGGATAAAATTTAGTAACTGGTTCATTAATGTTAATGAAGAGAAATTAAATATCACTGTGAGGTGAAAATGATCCTGCTACGAAGAGAAGTAGGGAAGTCAGAAAAAGGAATAAGCTTTTCAGAATGGATGCTGATCTCAATTTCAGGCAATGCAGCACTCCAGAATATTTAGAGCAAGAGGTGTAGATGAAGTTGTCCAAGGGCAGTTGCGATGACTTGTCATGCTTGCCTATTCATTTTTGTCTTTGTTGGAGAAGTCATGGTGACCTTATCATATCACTCTTACATTTACTTTAATATTTTCTCAATGTGTCCTTCCTTGTGACATTCCAGTTCATTATTGGTGATTTTACTTAGACCGTCCCCCAAGCCTGGAATACACTCTATCTTCTACTTTACCTCTTAGCATTTTCCATTGAAGCACAGTTCAAAGGTCACCTTCTACCTCCTGAGGCCTTTCATGTATGTGTGTGTATATATATGAGTGTGTGTGTGTGTGTGTGTGTGTTGAGTAACAAAGAGAGGGAGAAGGGTTTTAAGGACTGTATAGTACAAACTTCTTTGCTAATCTTTGCTAATCAACAAGATGATTAAGGTAAGACCATCTACCACAGGCCTATGAATGTGGGAGTCAGGCTTTGAATGTGTAAAGACCACAATAATAAGGTTAGGACAGGGAGGAAGAGATACTCCTATAGGCAGGAATGATTTCTCATGGATTCTTCAGTACATTTAATGACATTTTCAATTTCTTGGCATGCAAGATATACCAAATATCCTATTATACATTTTCTGGTAATAGTCTGCATGAAATTTTAGAAATGGCCTTTGAAAATGTGGGAAATAAATTTAAAAATATTTCCTGTCTGTAGTAGCTAGAAGAGAAAAATTGTTTTATTATTCTGATGAGACATTAGGTGTTTTTTTTTTTCATTGTTTTCTTTCTTGGGCTCCTCACCTCTCCTCTCAAAGAACATCAGTTCTATGCTACTTCAAGTTCTTCGTGAAGTCCAAGAGCACTTAAAGGTGTTCAGGTTACCCACAATGACAAACCCACTAATTTGCAAAGTTACTGTATAGATTCATTCATGATCTGTCATGTCAGTTCCACCTCAGCAACATCCACATCTCTCCCCTTTATTCTCATCTTATGGCCACTAGTCTACTTTAAGCCCTTATGTCCTCTCATCTGGACTATTACAATGGGATGTCAATTGATTTTCCTGCCCAAATCTTTCACTGTGTGAAAGTGCATTTCACCAAGATCTTTGCAGGCTTTTTACACATATTATACGTTACTACCTTGTGTACATTCAATGATCAAACTGGCCAGTTTGCTCTTCTTTATTTATGACATTCCATTTCATTATTAGTGACTTTACTTAGACTGTCCTGCAAGCCTGGCATGTACTCCATCTTCTACTTCACCTCTTAGCATTTTCCATTGAAGCACAGTTCAAAGGTCACCTCCTACCTCCTGAGACCTTTCATGTATGTGTGTGTATACATATGAGAGTGTATAAGTTTGTGTGTGCCTGTATGTGAGTAGAAGTAGAAGATTAAAAGGATCAGGGAGCCCTACTTTACACTTAAAAGCAGATGAAAATAGAGAAATGGCAAACTGCTCCAGGAAGCAGTAACAGAAATTTAACATAGGTTGCATATCACCTCATACCACATATAATATAGATATGGATAATGTTATATACATGTGTATATATGTATTGTATGTGTGTATATATGCATATCTATATATTCATATATACATACACATACATATGTGTGTGTGCATACTTGGATTAAAGGTATAGTCACTATTAGAGAACAAGACCCTACAGTTCTGGTTTATTGTCTTAGGGATTTTCTGGAAAAGAATCAAATGATGATCACCTCTGAGTGTAGAGGACTGGTGATAAAGAATGCTACCTATCTCCTCAAAGCAGTAAGATGGACTAAATATACACAATAAGACAGAAATTTTAGGATGGGGCAAATATAGAAATTTGTTTTTCTTGACTATGCATATTTGCCACAATTTGTTTTCTTTTTTTTATTTCAGTGGGAAAGGGAAGGAGAAAGTGGAAATAAATCCTTGCTAATTGAAAGAAAAATGCTTTAAAACCACATCATTCCTCATTCCCAGCATTCCGCAGGAGTACCTAATCATTTCATATTATTCTTCACTGTATGTGTCCTGGAGGCATTTCTTCTGGTGACATGAATCACTTGTCAGCCACCTACATAGAAGACTTAAATTTTAACATGAGGGGTTTAGGCTAGACACATAGAACTTTCCGGCCAAAGGCATAATTCATTACCAGAATGCAAAAGGGCTGGTGAAATCTCTGTGGATCAAGATCTTTAAAAACTGAATCATAAGCCATCAGTGACCATGATCAATCAAATCCAATTCAATTCCACAAATATTAATAAAGTGACTATTATGTTCAAGGCCCTTGGAAGACAAAGATAAAAATGGAAAACAGGCTCTGATGTCAAGGCTGTTATATTCTACTGGGAGAGGGGTGGAAAGGGGAAAGGATACAACTAAGTATAGTACAAGGAAAATTGAGGAGAAGGAGGAGAAAGAGCAATCTATCAACTGGAGAAATCAAGGGATGTTTCATGGGAGAAGGCAGCATTTGTGTTGAGCCTTGAGGAAACTCAGGAGAATGTTCTGGTCATGGGCCATGAAAAGACATGGAGGTTGGAGATGAAGTTTTGAAAATGGGAAAATCTAGTAGTTAGCTTCAATATAGATTTTCACGAATAAGAGTAATACAAATAAGGCTACAAAGCTAAGTGGAAGCTGTATTGGAGAGTGTTAAGTGCCAGACTAAAGGGGTTTTTTTATGTTATCCTATAGGCAATACAAAGAAACAGAAGGAGCAATGTGGTCAGATATGTGACTCTAAAAGCTCATTTTCACAGCCTATGGAAAGTGGTGGGGGGGGAAGGGGCCAGAGACAAGATGGCTGAGTAAAAGCAGGGACTTGCTTGAGCTCTCCCCCAAATCCCTCCAAATACCTGTAAAAATGACTCTGAACAAACTCTAGAGGTGCAGAACCCACAAAATGACAGAGTGAAACAAATATCCAACCCAAGACAACCTGAAAGGCTGAAGGAAGGATATATCACACCAGGCTAGGAGTACAGCACAGTCCAGCCTGGGCTGTGCCAGCAAAGACTGGGTGGAATAGGCCTCAGGGGATTGAATCACTGGCAGCTGTGGTGGTTTCCAGGCTTCTCAACCCACAAACATCAAAGACAAAGTAGAAGGTGCCTAGAAGTACCTCTAACAACAGCTGTGCAAAACCCCTGAAACTTGGGACAGAGCACTCTCTGCTATGGAAGCAGAGTCTTACCTTAACAAAGAGCTCAAAAGTCAAATAACTGGCTGGGGATCAGACTACAGAATCTTACTTTGGTGACAAAGAAGATCAAAACATACAACCAGAAGAAGACAACAAAGTAAAAGTTTCTACATGCAAAGCCTCCAAGAAAAATATGAATTTGTCATAGGCCATGGAAGAGTCAAAAAGGAGTTTGAAAATCAAGTAAGAAAAGTAGAAGAAAAATTAGGAAGAGAAATGAGAGTGAGGCGAAAAAATCATGAAAAATGAGTCAATGACTTGCTAAAGGAGACCCAAAAAATACTGAAGAATACAACATCTTAAAAAAATAGACTAAGCCAAATGGCAAAAGAAGTCCAAAAAGCAAATGAGGAGAAGAAATACCTTAAAAAGCAGAGTTGTCCAAATAGAAAAACAGGTCCAAAAGCTCACTGAAGAAAATAATTCTTTAAAAATTAGAATGGAGGAAATGGAAGCTAGTGACTTTATGAGAAATCAAGAAATTACAAAACAGAATCAAAAGAATGAAAAAAATAGAAGACAATGTGAAATATCTCATTGGAAAAACCACTGACTCGTAAAATAGGTCCAGGAGAGATAGCTTAAAAATTATTGGACTACCTGAAAGCCATGATCAAAAAAAAAAAAGCCTAGACATCAACCTTCAAGAAATTATCAAGGAAAACTGCTCTGATACTCTAGAACCAGAGAGCAAAAGAGAAATTGAAAGAATTCACCAATCACCTCTTGAAAAAACATCCCAAAAGGAAAACTCCTGGGAATATTGTAGCCAAATTCCTGAGTTCCCAGGTCAAGGAGAAAATATTGCAAGCAGCTAAAAAGAAACAATTCGAGTATTGTGGAAACACAATCAGGATAACAAGATTTAGCAGCTTCTACATTAAGAGATTGATATTCCAGAGGTCAAAGGAGCTAGGATTAAAACCAAGAATCACCTACCCAGTAAAACTAAGTATAATACTTCAGGGGAAAGAATAGACATTCAATGAAATAGAGGACTTTCAAGCATTCCTGATAAAAAGACCAGAGCTGAACAGAAAATTTGACTTTCAAATTCAAGAATCAAGAGAAGCAAGAAAAGGTAAATGGGAAGAGAAATCATAAGGGAAGTATTAAAGTTGAACTGTTTGCATTTGTAAATGGAAAGATATTTGTAACTCATGAGACCTTTCTCAGTATATATATATATATATATATATATATATATATATATATATATATATGTATGTATATATATATATATATATATATATATATATATATATATATATATAGACAGAGGGCATAGAGTGAGTTGAATATGGAGGGATGATATATAAAAAAATTAAGGGGTGAGAGAAAAAGGAGAGGAGAAAGGGAGAAAGGGAGAAAGAATGGGGTAAATTATCTCACATAAAAGAGGAAAGAAAAAGCTATTATAATGGAGGGGAAGAAGGGGGAGGTGAAAGGGAATGAGTCAACTTTACTCTCATTGGATTTGGCTTAAGGAGCAAATTATATATACATTCAATTAGGTATCTTAACCTATGGGAAAGTAGGGGGAAAGAGGATGGGGGGTGATAGAAGGGAGGGCAGATTGAGGGAGGGGATAGTCAGAAGCAAACACTTTTGAAAAGGGACAGGGTCAAAGGAGAAAATAGAATAAATGGGGTGTGTGATAGCATGGAGGGAAATATAGTTAGTATTTCACAATATGACTATTACGAAAATGTTTTGCATAACTACCCATGTATAACCTACATTGAATTGCTTGCCTTCTCAATGAGTGTGAGTGGGAAGGAAGAAGGGAGAGAATCTGGAACTCAAAGTTTTTAAAACAAAGTTTAAAAATTGTTTTATCATGCAATAATATATACAGGCCATAGGGTATAGAAATCTCTCTTGCTCTACAAGAAAGTGAGATGGAAGGCAATGGGGGGGTGATAGAAGGGAGGGCAGACTAGAGGAAGGGGTAGTCAGAATGCGTGTCACTTTGGGGTAGGGGTAGGGGAGAGACAAGGAGAAAATTTGGAACTCAAAATCTTGTGGAAGTGAATGTTGAAAACTAAAAAAAATAATTAATTTTTAAAACAAAGGGTGTAAACAAGGGAGGGTCCAGAAGTGTGGAGGTCAATCAAGGGGGTGTTATAGTAGTTCAGGTGAGTTCATATGAGAAACTATGCTGTGGTTGTATGGGTGAAGAGAATAAGATAGAAGACAGATGTTCTGGAGCTAAAATCAATGAATTGGCAACTTGTTGGCTCTGGGTAATGCAGAAGAGGGAAGAATCAAATACGGCTCAGAGGTCATAGAGCTTGTGTAACTGGGAAATAGTGGTACTCTCACCAGAAATAGATAAGTTTGGAGGATGGACAGTTAACTTCAAGTTAATAAACATCTATGTGGTGCTACTGCATTGTAATAATGTGAAAGACGTTGCTTCTGGAAAGCAGAGAGCTGAGGAGGCTAGAGAGAGAGAGAGAGAGAGAGAGAGAGAGAGAGAGAGAGAGAGAAGGTAGAATCAATAGATCTGGAGGACGGAGACTGAGAGAAGATCAAGAGAATAGGTGAGGTGGTTGGCCTTTGAAAAGAAAATGATCTCTTCCTGAGAGACAATAGTAAACAAGGAAATGGGTAAAGAAGTATCAAGGTTTTGAGCAGTAGAAATGGAAGATAATGGAGTTCACAGTGGATGGTCTCTATGTTCTCAGTAAAGTAGGAGATGGCGAGATGGCATCTGCTGAGGAAAGAGTTCTAAAGGTCATGCAAGGTGGGGAAATAGCTGAGGAGAAACAAGGTTTGGAACAACCCTTAAGAAATATGGAACGTCTATCAATGTTATATGTGTGTGTGTGTGTATACATATACATATACATATATATATATATATATGCTGAGTAGGTAGCAGTAAGTAGGGGTGCAGTTGAGATTAGGATAATACAATCATAGCTTTTGAGCTATAGGGGATTTTATTTAGATTACAGCTAGACTAACTCCCTCATTTCACTAATGAAAAACTGAGACTCAGATTGAATGTCGTGCCAGAAGGGACGTTGGTAGTAAGCAGCAAGGATAGGATTTAAACCCCGCTGCTCCCTCTCCAAATTCATACTTAACACTGAATCACTCTGCCTTGCTAAATTAGGTACGTGAACTTATAGTGGACAGCATCAGCAGGGTAATATGGCTTCTTCATGAGTTTATCAGCATAAATTCTCCTGAGATTCTCTTGAGCTCTGGGTCTGATGCCTGAAAGGCCTTTGAATCACAGAATCTCAATCTCTATCAAGTACAATATAGATAAGAAAGACATATGCTGTTTTCATCCTGATGTTTTACAGTTGACATTAGTTATTTAAAATATTCTAATTAATGGATTTATGAGTTGTGTGAGGGGGAAGTCGAAGGGGAAGCTTGTTACTCGTATTCTAAGACTTAGCAAGGAAAATTATGGTTTTAGGAAATCAAAAAAGTCTCAGGAAAGGGATTCCTTGCCTCTATGACCAATTAATCCCTTGACTAAGAAAAGTGTAGCTACTGAGATTTACCTCTATATTAGATGTATTCAAAAATGGTTGGTAGCAAAAAATTTCAGCCCCCAAATCCATTGCTACAGGACTCTCCCCTTATTGATGAAGATCAACGCTCCACCCCTTATGCAGTCTCAGAATATTGATCTCCACTAATTAGAAGATAGTCTTATACCGATAGGCAGGTTAGTGGTACAGTAGGTAGAGTGCCCAGCCTAGAGTCAAGAAGACTCATCCACTTACTAGTTGTGTGACCCTGGGCAAGTCACTCTACCTTATTTGCCTTAGTTTCCTTGTCTGTAAAATGAGCTGGAGAAGGAAATGGCAAACTCCCCCAATATCTTTACCCAGAAAACCCCAAATGGAGTCACAAAGAGTGAGACATGACTGAAAATGACTGAACAACAACCTAAACCAATAAGTTCTGGCACCAGAATTATAGTAGTAAATGGAAAACCAACCAATTCACTCCAGTAATCAGCAGAAGATTCTAGATGGAGCAAAATAGTTCTTATTTGCTAAAGTCTAGGAATATTCTGGGTCTTCAAACACTGTCTCAATAGGAAATCTCCACATACGTCTAGATTTGGTTTGATTTTAAATTATGTTTTCTGTATACACGCTACCACTTTTCAATGTAAAAATCTAACAAAACGCATAAGACTAAAACCATACTAAACTTAACTGGATAGATTGATTGACTGATGATCCTTCCTCAGAGGCATCAAGGTTATTATATAAAGTAGCTAGAAGGCAAACTGGATAGAGTTCAGGACTTGAAATCCAAAGGTCCTGAGTTCAAATTCTGCCAGATGCTTACTAGCAGTGCAACCATGGGCATGTCACTTAATTTGTTTATTCTCTAGTTTCCTCATTTATAAAATTAGGATAATAATAATAGCACCTACTTCCAGGGGCTGTTGTGAGGATAACATGAGATAACAGTTCTAAAGTGGTCATAAATATACTAGTTGTTATTATTATTTTAAAAACAATTATTACTGTATACTGCTAGTGCTAAGTTGGCATACTGGTTAAGAGTTCTGATACCATGGAATGTTGAGAAATCAGCTCTAACTGTTGATAGTTCTGAGGAATTCAAGAATCACAGAATCTCAGAGCTTGGAAGAACCTCAGAAAATATCTAGTCAAACCTGTAACTGACCAAGAGTGTCTTCTCCAGCATACCTGACAAGTAGGTATATGGCCTTTTCCAGAAAGTCTACAGTAAGGAGAAGCCAACTCCATTATTCATATAATCCTTCATCCAATAAGAATCCGTTAAATGCCTTTAATGAATAAGACCTTCCACTAAGTCCTTCTCCAACGCCCCATCATGACATAGAAGTAGAATTTGATTCTTGATGGTGACAGGAATGGCATGCAAACCCCAGAAGGTTCTACAATGCCAACAAATATCTGAGTATAATTCCAGAAAGAGACTTTTACAAGAATAAGCCTAAGTACAGAGGCTCATTAACACATGTTGGCCACTTAGTGATGAATTATTTCATACCATTTGGCCATGGCAACCCACGATACAAACAAAGTTCAGTCTTATGTGGTCCCCTTATGATTCTGAAGTGACACAGAAGAATAGGTGGAGAACATGTGAGATTGTCTTTAAATTTTAAATGGGGTGCTAGTAGTCTAAGCATGAGATCTTTGTCCAACAACCCATGGCTAGACATGCTCCTAGAGAAATCAAATCATATCACTCTTGTACTTTCAGTATAAATGAAACAGGGAAACAGAAGGTAGATGCAATTAAATGGAAGGATGCCTCACAGCTTCTCTTTGGATAGGCAAATAAAGGAGCTAGAGGAGTTGATTCAGCCTTATGTCTAAAGGCAACAACAACAACAAAAATACAATTTCATGGGACATATGGTTGTCTCAAATTGTAGTGCTTAAGAAAAGTGTTTGCAGAAAGACCACCATGAAAATAATTGCCGCTTATGCACCAACATCTGCTGCAGAAGATGAAGACAGAAATTCTATGAAGAAATTAATAAGGCAGACCCTCCAAATTAAATTAACATTTATACTTAGTGACTTCAATCCAAAGGTGGGAATAAGTGAGAACAGCAATACATAAATTATAAAATATGGTCCAGAAGTAAGGAGTGCAAAAGGTCAAATCCTTGTAGATGATTCAGAAACCTCAAACATGTTCATCATAAATTCTTTCTTTAAGAAAATAATTGGAAAGCACTAAGCAGAGTAACATAACAAAAATAAACAGTTTATATTATAACAGACAAGAAAGGACTTGTTTCTGATGTGGGATGAATCAGCTGTCAGTGAGGGATCAATTTTCAAGAATGAAGGGAAGATAATAAAGTTGTGAAGAAAATGTCAGACATTATTTCTTCCCCCTCAAATGGGAACCACTGATTTGTTAGAACAAATATTAAAAGCAGTACAAATCTAGAAGACAGAATAAAAATAAAAACAAATCAAAAAAAGAAAATATGACTATAATACTTCTGAACTGACTTATTTAAACAGTTATTTATGCAAAAAGATGGAAAGCAAATGGAGGAAAAGATACTGACCACAATTACAACAATTCTATACAGTAGTACAACCTATAAAAAAATTAATGGCCTTAGTGAGGGGAACAAAAGGGCCTAAAAACTACCTGAAAGACACTGAACTTAATAAATGGAAAACTGTAGTAATCAAGAAGATTATTTCAGAATATAAACTCATTTAAAAATTTTCTATAAAATGAGTGGCAGAATTTTATGATCAATGTCCCCTCAGAAGATTGTGAAAAGCAGTGGAGAGGGGCAAAAGTTTAAAGAAGACAGTGAGAGATTTATCACAGCAAAATCATCCTCAGGGCACTTGATAATGAAAATAGGAGGTTAATATGTGAAAATTTTTTTAACAAACTCTTTTCACCATCAAGGAAGACAGAGCAACCACATTTAAACTCTAACAAAAGTCCCAGATGTACTTAAAGGAAAATTGGAAATGATAGTGAAGAAGAAAAAGATGGGGAAAGCAAATGGATTAGTCCTACTGATTAAAGATGAGGCCAATGCTGGAGAAAACAAAATTTTGAGAGCACAGAGGATTGATTTTCAAGGACAGGAAGATTCCACAATGTGTCTGTGGGGGTAAAAGCTCAATTTTTTACTTCTCCCAAAAAGAGACCAAGAAAAGAACAATAAATATCAACTTATATACCTACTTCCCATGAATATAAAATGTGTATGAGAATAATTAACCTATGCACTGAAGGAATCCCAGATTAAAGCATTGGATTCAGTGGAGCAAAACCACACCTGAAAGAAATTTCCCCTCTAACAAGATGATATCTATTCTCTTTTCTCTTCTCTTCTCTTCTCTTCTCTTCTCTTCTCTTCTCTTCTCTCTCTCTATATATAAATTTAAGTGTGTAAATTATATAAGGTTATTATATAAGGTTCCTAGAAAGATGTAACAGAGAAGACTTTCCTTGATCTTCTTATTCTTATCAATTGAGGCATGAAACAAGGGGGCACATGCTTACTGTGATGGGGAGGCTCTAACACAAAGTCCATGCTGAAGAAAGATTGGCTAGAGATGGTAAAGTCTTCCAGATGCTCCATTTTGTGGATAGCATGGTGCTTATTGCACCAAGTATAAATCATTGAAGAGTCCAATCCAATCCAAATCCAAGCGAGTCTTCTAAATGAATGATGAATGAAAAAAGGCATGTATTTATTGTTTATTATGTGCCAAGCACTGTGCCAAGCCCTGGAGACAGTCTTTGCTCTTGAGAAGCTCATATTGTTATTTGGGGAGACAACAAATAAAAGGAAGGTCAGATGCAGGGTAGATGGAAAGATTCAGAAGTCCTAAGGGCACAATGGCAGGGCTCGCAACAAGATCCATGGGTCCCTTAGGTAGTATCAGCAAGAAAGATGACAGCGCACAAGGGTTGGGATAGTGTGGAGGTAGGAAACAACCTTAGGACAGTGGCAGGACAAATAATAAGGCTTTATGATCTTCCGTGTCTCCAAAATGTGCAGAGCTATTGACTGTCATTTCATCTGCTCATTGTGATCAATCAAGGATCCCTGATGGGATCTCAGCATCCCAGAACCAAGGGAAAGGGATCTGGAAAGACTATTGGAGGAATAGACACCAAGAATTTGGCCTGTGCATCCAAGGTTAGTTGAATGGATGTGGTGTTCTTCCTGCCATACCAGGATGCTTCTCACTAGCCTTCATTCTTAGTTCTTTTAGCTGGCTCCCTAACTTTTCTACACCTAGATCAAGGAGATCACTGCATTCCAAAATCCCATAGAGAAACAATGTAGTGGAATGAGTGCTGATTTTGAAGTGAGGAGACCCTGGATTCACACCTGGCTTTGGACACTTGTAAGCTGGGTAATCGTGGGCAAGTTACCTAAGCTCTTAGAGATGTGATTTCTTCACCTATAAAATACATACAGTAATACTCATACTATCTTTCTCACAGGCACTGCTGTCAGAAAAGCACTCGACAAGCCTTGAAGAGCTAGATGATAATAAAACTTATCCTGTACAAGGATCTCTCCAATATGTCAATGCCAAACAGAGTGGGGCTTCCTCAGCCTCTTCTGGGCCTCCTTTGCAACTAGGGAGGGGACAAAGTGAATAGGATCATGTGATATTAGCTTGAGAGTTAGAAGACAACTTAGATGCTATCTAGACCAACTGATTCATTTTATAGATAAAGATACTGGGACCCAGAGAGATGAATTATCTTCCCCAAGGTCCCACAGGGAGCTTGGACATGAAACCAGATTTCCTTCAACCCTAAAAACAACATTCCTTCCATTATCCAAAAGGAGATGCTTGGAGATTTCTTGATTTGAACTGAAATGAATACATCTGAACAGACTGACGGAAAGTATCTGCAGTGCCTCCCACAATATCTGGCTCACAGTAGGCTTTTAATAAATGCTTCTTTGTGCCTTGCAGCTATATTTACTATTGTCTCAGTTGAATAGAAAGGAGCTACATGTGAAATGAAACTAGAAAATTCTTCCAGCAGAACTTTTCCACATCTGCTGAGTGATTAAAAGTGACACCTCTATTTCAGCTTCAGTGGGAACATCCCAGATACATGATAAAGTTAAGTCTCAACCAATTCCTACCATCAAATGGGAAAATTACAAAAGTTGCCAGAAAACTGGATTTCATTGGAGACAGAGGAAATACTTTGCTTCCCTCAATTACAAGGAAAAGGCAAGTTTTGAAGTAACTTCAGCTCTTCTGAGTGATAAGCAGCCCTTTAAACAGTGTTCTGTCCTACGGACCCTGTGACCCATAATGCCTTAAGGTTCCGAGGCCCTGGAAACATTCTGCAGGCAATTAATCTGGACTACAATATAATTGACCTATGATCTTTGTCAGATGGATGAAGTAAAGGAGAGTATTTCTCTACTGTGAGTATACTATGTACTCTGTTATTCTTTCTGAGGGAGGGAGGGAGGTGTTTCATTTTGCCTGCATTTTCTTAAGATGTAAAAGAGAAAATCTTAGGAGAAAAGAAGGCCTGTTTTTCTCCATTATGCTCAAGTGTTGGGCCAGAAGCTCCCCCCGAGATTTTGTAATAGCTCATTTATAATATGGTGTAACTGGATCATCATTACACTTACATACCATCTGCTCATTTCTCTAATTCTTTTTTTTTCCCCTCTTCCTCTTGTTTTCTTGTCAACCATTTTCATCTAAAATGATAAAAAAAATTGTGTAAGAAAATCAGGACTGTCTTGACTGTAGGAGGGATGCTAGTCAAGTTGCTTTGACATGGCAAAAGATTGACGTCCACTGAGGCTCAACCCGATCTGCTTCCCTCTGTTCTTTTCTGAGGCACCCAGTTTGGGAAGCTCATTAAATTGCACATTTAGCAGTTTTGCTGTTCTTTTCTCTTTCAGTATGCCATTCGGATTCAGGCACTCATTCAGAAAAGCTGGAAGTGGGCCAGTTTGTGAAATTTGGTGCTTGCACTTCTAATCGTCATAGATTATGAATTCTACACCATGCAGCACATTCCGCCCCCTGATCTACATATGGGAGCCCAGCTGAGGCCTCTCGCCACAAATCGATCTTTTCCAACAGATCGATTTCAAGAAAGAAGACGAGGAAGTAGGAATCTCTGGTCACGCCTTCTGGTGCAGAGCTAGCTATATCACCATCCAAGCAGGAAATTCACTGTAGTTGACTGTTTTCTTCCCACCTGACATTAACATTTGC
The DNA here is from genome assembly GCF_011100635.1 of Trichosurus vulpecula. Lineage (NCBI taxonomy): Eukaryota > Metazoa > Chordata > Mammalia > Diprotodontia > Phalangeridae > Trichosurus > Trichosurus vulpecula. The sequence continues at coordinate 273,218,136 of NC_050576.1, read as the reverse complement.
TTCAGTTTGGCCCAGTGCATAGCAAACGTAATAGCTTTGAGAACTGCAAATACAAATCCAGTTTCTGTCTGCACTGAAGGCTAAAATCTTGTGGCAGTATTCCCATCACTGCTACTCAGACACCATGCCCCTGGGAATAATTTTATTCTGGTGAGTTTACCCAGGTATTAAAAAAATTAACTTTCTCTCTCTCTCTCTCTTTCTCTCTCTCTCTCTTTCCCCCTCACCCCCTATCTTATGTCCAAGACTGACCAGCATGCTCAAAGATGGTGTATAATGATTCCAGTGGGTTACCAGGAAGCTAGTAGGATGGTATATCAGTACAGAGCTGCCCTACAGAAATTGGATTTTGATTGGCTCAATCTATCCCTGGCATATTACCAAGGGTTATATGTGGCCCTACTTTGAAGCTATATGGGGTTACTAAGTTGTATATTTCTAATAGGATTTAACAGAAACAGAAAGAGGTAAAAAGAAGCACAGGACCAGAGAAGAGCTTATGGCAGAAAAAAAAAGGAGGGAAGGAAATGTAAAAGGATATAAAGAGATTCAGATAAGGTAATAACATGATAAGCCAAATATGAAATATAGATGAACAGCGTCAAAGACAGGATGCAAACACAATTCAATCATTGTTGACTGCATGTTAAAAGTAGCCTGAGTTCACACACAAGAAATTTAAGTAGATACTAAAGCCTGCTTCAATCCCTTTATCAAATCACAGAATGTTGGAGTTGGATAAAATCTTAGAGTTGATCTAGTCCTGTTTTATAGATGGGAAAGCTGAGCGTTTGGGAGTGATATATTTAGTGGTATAGGGAATCTAAATGATTATCCAGTCCAGGAGTGAGCAAACGATGGCCCTTGGATCAAATGCAGCCTGCTATCTGCTTTTACATAGCCCCATTCATACCTCATGGATGGTACCAAAGCAGGCACAGGCTCTATTTGCTTCAGGCACTATAGTTTGCTGACCCCTATCCTAGTCCAACCCCCAAGGAAGAAATAGAAGCTATAGAGGGACTTAAGAATACAAGAGGTGGTACAATTAAAGATAGGTCTTCTAATCTAAATCTAGCCCACCTTTGAGAAGTGACTTGGCCAACTGGGAAGGGGCAAAGTCAGGATTTCAAACCAATGTCAAATATAGGGATCTTAACATCATTCCACATGTGTCTAGTCTCTTATCTGTCCGTGATTCCATCAAGATCAGAATTCCCAGAAGCCTGTCTAGCAGCATCTTGCACAGAACCTTTGTAAAAATACAGTTCTAGAAATAGGCATAGGGCATGTCCAGCTTGGGTCCTGGAACCTCCAAAAGGTCAGTGGCTAGGGCCCTGCTCTGTAGTATTTTAAGTACATACTGGAAATAAACCAAGAGTGTGGTTTATGCCCAAGGAGTCTCTGAAACCTTCTGTGAACCACACTTCCGTGTACTGTAGAAGGAGGCCAAACCAGTTCATTTCATTCATCCAGCTAATCTCTGAGACAACCCACAAGGTACCTGGAACTCAACCAGGTACTGAGGTAGGGCATTGTGTCATATTCCCAACGGTCTGTTCCACTTGGTCTGACAATCCTCAGTAATCTGAGGAGAAAGCAAACGTGCTAACAACTACCAAAACAATTTCAATGACTGCTAATGGTCTGTCAGCTTTGCAAAAGCCAGGAGGACTGTATCAATTGGCATTTCTTTCCCCCATCTCAAGGAGCAGCTGCATTTCCATTCGACTGGCAGCCTGCCAAAGAAACAAGGCAGTTCGTTAACACGGAACTGTCAATAATCCATGGAAGCCAGACTTGATAAAGTAATCAGGAGGGGCTATCATTTAATCAAGGTCCTGGAAACAGTGAGAAGCAATTGGGATTACTCATCAGTTAAATGTAGGGGAATAGCTCAGAAATAATTTGTATTGAATTGATGGAATGGTTCGGGCAAACATACAGCACAGAGGAAGCCTTTCTCATACAGGAATATCCCTTATGATGACTGCTAATCTCCGTGTAAGGCACAAACGAGATGAGAATTCATGTCCAGCTCCTTCAAAGTCACAATTCTGTTGAGCAAGGCACTGATATCGACTGGGCTGTCTCTGGAGAAGGCTGCTTCTTTCCTGGAGCCTTTGAAGGGGGAAACAGACACAGTGGATCAAATCCAAGGTCACTTACATGTCAACCCGATTACATCCAAATATGTGGTCATGAATAACACAGGCTTATGTTGCAATAGGAAATTGGACATCCTGTAGAGTTTTCCGAGACACCCAAAGGAAGCTGGCTAAGGAGAATGCCCTGATTCACTCCTTTCACATTGCTTCCTTGAAAAGTTTCATAAGCCCAGTTTATAACACGTGACATTTGTAGAATACTTCAAAGTTTGAAAAGCATTTTACATGCATTATCTCATTTAATATTCAACATAGCCCTCTGAGGCAAAATACCACCAGTATCAATACCCCCATTACACAGAGGAGGAGACTGAGGTGAAGACAGCTTAAGTGATTTGACCATGGGCATAAAACAAGGAGATCTCAAGGGCAAGATTTGAACACAGAATTTCCTGCCTTCACATGGAACACACTAACCACTACATCATACTGCTCTGATCATAGTTGTGTGTGTGTGTATACACACATATATGCATATATGTATGTATATATATATATGTTTATATGTATGTATATGTATATATACATATACCCAGGTCTATAAATACACATACATACATGTACACACACATATATACATATATATGTATATATATACATATAATCCAATTTTCCAAGACTCCAAAGAATTATCAAAAAGATAGCTCAGCTTTGAATAATTCCTAATCTCAGGTTCCACACTCTTCCAGATTAGAAATCTTGTCCCAGAGTCCAGCCCAATTTGCATCTGACACTTATTTGTTAAATTAATTAATTCATGTTACAGATGAATATTGAGATGTTGATTTCCCAACCCCCCGCAGATTCTTTATATGTTTCACACTTCAACTCAGTATACATTTATTGAGTGCTGTGTGTCAATCATGTAGTAAGTATATATATATATATATATATATATATATATATATATATATATATATATATATATATATATGAGGCTGAGCACATGAAGACAAGACAAAGATGAAGTCACTTTTGCCTTCAAAGAGTAAGCATTCTCAAAAAAGACAGGGAGTGATTGAGGCAAAGAAATGACGCAAATTAAGTGAAATATGTAAACAGCATATAATATATTTAGACATGCATGTGTGTATATATACAGATACATCTATGCCTGTGTAGATATGAGTTTGATTCATTTTTCAGTTATTTCTGACTTTGTAACCCCATTTGAGGTTTTCTTGGGAAAGATACTGGAGTGGTTTGTAATCCCTTCTCCAACTCATTTGACAGATGAAAAAACTGAGGCAAACAGGGTTAAGTGACTTGCCCAAAGTCACATAGCTACTAAGTGTCTGAGGCCAGATTTAAACTCATAAATATGAGTCTTCCTGACTTCAGGCCCAGTATTTCATCCAGTGTTCCACCTAGCTGCCCATGTTGAGATTATATACACAAATGTATATATGTATATATACATATGTATGTGATTAATATATATGTATACATTTGTATGAAATCTGGTAGGGGAGGGACAGAGTAGGCTACCCTGAAAGGGGGACACCTGAGCTGAGCTATGAAAGAAGATAAGATTTCTAGAAGTTGAGCTGAAGATGAAATATATTGACAAACATAAGACATGGCTGGAGACAGAAAGAGGACAGAGCACAGAGTTAGGAGATCGAATGTCAGGTACAGGGAATGTAAGTAGTGTAAGTGGGCTGTGTATAAGTACATGGTGGGGAATAATCTAAAGTAAAGCTGGAAAGATAGTCTGAAATTATATTGTGATTGACCTTAAATGTCAGTTTGCATATAATCCTAGGGGCAATAGGGATCCACCAAAGCTTCTGAGCCAGGAAAATGGCATAGACTTGTGAGTTTGGAAGCTTATTTCAGCAATCCTATGGAGGATGGATTGGAAACTGGACATAGAATATTACTCCAATACAACAAGGTGCTTGTTATAAAATACCTACTCTGTGCAAAGAACTCTGCTGGGCACTGAGGATAGAAAGGCAAAATCAAAAACAGCCCAAAGATCTCACATTCCACTCAAGAGAGGGAGGAGCAGCATGAAAACTGCTAAGTACTGACATGATAATTGGAGGAGGAAGAGAGCACTAATAAGCAGGGAAGTGAGAAAAGGCTTCCCATAGGAGGTGACACAGGAGCTGATCCTTGAAGAAAGCAGGGATTCTAACAAGTGAGGTGAGGAGAAAGTGCATTCTAGGGATGTGGGATAACTGGGAAAGAGAATGGAATCAGAGGATAGAATACTGAGTTCAAGAAATAATAAGCATGTATTGAATGAATGAATGAATGTATGAAATGAATGAATGAAACATGTAGAATGTAAAGGGGGTAGCGTCAAATAAGCCTACAAAGGTATACTGGAGCAAGATTGGGAAGGGCTTTAAATGCCAAGATGAAGAGTTTATGTTTTCTCCAAGAGGCAAGACTGAGTCACTTACGGTTCTTGAGTTTGAGGTGACATGAATGAACAACCGTTTGTTTTAAGGAGATCGTTTTGACAGCTGCATAAAGGATAGACTAGAGAAGGGAACGATTAGAGGTAGAAGTTCAAGTCAAGAGGAACTGTTACAATAGTCTAGGTGGAAGCTGGTGAGAGCCTGGACCAAGGTGTCCACCATTTGAGTAGAGGGCAGGTCACGAAAGTGAGATTTCTGGAGGATTTATACAAGATTTGGAAACTGACCAGATATGGGAGATACAATTATGAAGACGAGAAGTGGCAAGCATGGCTCTAAGACCTAGGTGATTGGAGGGATGTTGATGGCCTTAACGTTAACAAGTCAAGTCACCCAATATTTAAGTGACTAGCACTTAAATGAAAAATGAGTAGCTTTGAAGAGGAAGAGGTTTGGAGAGGAGGAGGATAATGAATTCTGTTGGGTGGGGACAAGATGAGTTTAAGAAGTTTTTGAGACATCCAGTTGGAGATGTTTAATAGGTATTTGGTGACGTGGAACTAGAGTTCAGAAGAGAGACTTGGGCTTGATACAGAGATATGCAAATCAAGTGCCCAGGTATGATAACTGAACATAGAGCTGATGAGAAGAGTCAAGAGCAAGGGAAAAAAGTCCAGGACAGAGCCTAGAGAAACAACTGTAGTTCTAAGGTAGGACATGGATAATGTCCTGGCAACAGAAAATGAGAAATGCTAAGACAAGTAGGAGAATCAAAACTGAATGAGGCCACACAAACCTAGAGAGGAGAGGATGGCACGGTCAACGGCATTCACCTCGAGGAAGAAGTAATGAGAGCCTGACTATCAACCATGAAAAGGAGGGTACGGGCAGGAGGTACAAAGATTGTAGGAGTTGTACCAACAGGATGTGGTAAGGGGATGGGAGACAGGGAAGACACAAATAGGAGTCTGAAGTTTCTAACCTAGGTGACTAAGAGGATGGTGGGACCCTCAACAGAAACAGAAATTTAGAGGAAGAGGGTGACAGGATACTTCCATGCTATCTTGTCCCAACATTCTAGGACCTATTTGTTGTTTCATCCCTCCGCACAGCCAATTCCAGAGTCGTTTGACTGGTCACTGAACGGTCAATCTGATTCAGTGGCATTGTTGACTAGAGTAACTGAATGCTGGGTGGTTATTTCAGTCATGAAAATGATTTAATTGGCTTGACCGTATGAGACAATCAATTGTTCAGTGATCTCCTGCAAACGGTTGATCTGTGTAAACATATAGATTAGCCTGGCTTAAGCATTTTCTATGACACTGAAATGTCCAACTCTTTAAGAAGATTCCAAATGGACAGACCGTATACTAGACACTGTCTCTACAAATCTACTAAGCGAATTGCCAAATTAACATGTTGGCCGAATATTGTCATCTTCTGAACACAGGTAAACATTTAGAGAATGACAAACTGAACTTGCCTCGATGAACTACCAAGCATTCTTCACAGTGAGTAAACATCGATGGATTCCCATGGTCTTTCAGCCACACTCTGTAAATTTAGCCTATGGCTGTCACCTGTGCTGAATAACGGAACTCTAGTACTTCAGTTCTGCTGATGGAATGAGCCATTAAGAGACTGGATGATTCCAGAGAAGAAGGGAATTCTCGGACACTCCCACATTTACAAATCTGGCTGTTATAGCTTCCCCTTCAACCTACATTCACCCTTTCTACATGAATTCTACCTTCTAGAACAGGTGGCAGCTTGCTAATGCCTTGGATAGACTGTTGGGCCTAGAGACAGGAAGATCTGAGTTCTTAAACCTGCTTAGACATTTATTAACCCTGTCACTCTGGACAAGTCCCCTAGCCTCTCTTAGCCTCAATTTCCTCATCTCAATAATGGGGATAACTATAGCACCTACCTCACAGAGTTGTTGTGATGATGCAATGAGATAATATGGGAAGCACTTTGCAAACCTAAAAGTGCTATACAAATGTTAGCTATTGGTATTAGTTATTATTAATTATTATTATAAAATGAGATAATATTCATAAAGTGCTTATCACAGGCCTTGGCAAATAGTAAATGCTTAATAAATGCTTTTTTCCTTTTTTATTATTAGCATGATCAGAAGTAGCAAGATATATTGGGAAAAATAACTAAAATAGGAATCAGGAGACCTGGGTTTTAGTTCCCACTCTGCAGCTAATTAGCTCGATGACCTCGGGCAAGTCTCAATACTTCAGGGTTTCTTCACATTCCGAATGAGGAGGTTCTCCTAGATGATCCCCTAAAATACTCTAAGACTGACAGCTCAGCTTCTCAGTCCCTGTTTCCTCACTTTTAAATGGAGATAATGATACTTATATTACTTATCTCCAAGAGTGGTTTAAAGGAAAGTGCTTTGTAAATTGTAAATTGTTATGGTTCCAGTTCATAGCTGCCACTTTGAGACTGAGAGGCTTTCAGAAAACAGAGGAAGAAGAAGAAAAATCCAGCTTGGCCAGGGACACTAAAAGCATGTTCCTTAGAACATGTTTCCATTCACACAAGGGAAGGCATAAAGCCTAAATGTAAACACCCAAGGATACTGGAATACAGAAACCTCCCCAATACCTCTGAACAATGACCCCTAACAGGGAAACTGATTTATCCTGTTGGGGAAAGACCAGCAGCTCAAAACCCCTTTCCCCACCATTGGAGAGTTTCAAATATTAAAACACCTTGAATATCCTAACAGTCATTCTCCCACCCTACCCCACCCCACTTCTGCCATTCTCAATCCCACTCTAACAGCATGAATCGGAACCAGTGTTCAGGTCCAAGTTCCTTGCTCCCTTCCCCCATTGGCTCGTCTTGAGAAGAAACTTGTAAAAACTCACCAGATTTTCCTGGTCTGGAGGCTAGAAGAGATGGTGCTTCATTCCTTCCAGGGCCCCAGAAGACCTGTTTCTATTGTTCTCCATGATTGTTCTGCACTTTTTAGTATCTCTTCTTAATGAAGATGGTTTGCCAATTACTATCTTGCTGTGAGCTCCATGTTTTCTTGTACTTGACTTTGCTTTTCCCTAAACCTTCCTCAGTCTGTGTTAAGACAGATATGAGAGAACAGAGATGAGGATAGAGGGATTCAGCACAAAAGATAAACATGGGTCTCAGTTTCTAGAGGGGCAAGGCTATAAGAAGATCCTGGTCTCTGGGAGCCTTCACTGAACCTAAGATGCAGGCCACAGCAGATCAAGAAAGGGCTCCATGATCTTTTTATTAATTTTAAAAAAATTATTTTCACTCCAAATTCTTTCCCTTTCTCCACCTTTCTCTCACCCATTGAGAAGGCAAGAAATATGACACCTGTTATACATGCGAAGTAATGTAAAACATATTTCCACATTAGACATGTTGCAGAAAAAACAAAGAGAAAATGATGCCTCATATTTGTACCCCAAGTCCATCAGTTCTCTCTGGAAGTGAATAGTATTTTTCATCATGAGTCCTTTGGAATTGTCATGGTTCATTGCATTGATCAGAGTTGCTAAGTCATTCACTGTTGATTATCATCACAATATTGCCATTAGTATATACGCTCTCTCTTGGTTCTGCTCACTTCACTTTGTATCAGTTCAAATAAGTTCAATGATCCTTCTAGAGACATTTCTTTACATGTGTTTGCCCGCCAAACCCTTTACTTTCCCCTGATTCCTTCATACATCAAGGTAGTTCAACATACTGAAACAACCTGGGTCAAACCTACCTCATCAGGTTGCTGTGGGGAACAGACTTTATAAATCTGCAATCTTTGTACATGAATTACTCTCCAATAGAAATAAATGGTCTGACATTGTCCAGGGTCTATACTTTGGCTGGAGGCAATAATTGCCTCCTTAATTGCACTTATAGTTTCTCTACTGGATTCCCACAGAAGTAAGGAGGAGAAAGAGGGAGAAGGAGAATGTATTTAAGAGGGAAGGAGAACCTCCACAAGGTACATCTGTTTGGTTTCCCACTTCAGCCATCAGTTCTGGGTAGTGTGACCAAAGTACCCCCTCTAAAATCAAATATAGGAAATAGAAATGTCCACGGTAGATAATTCTAGTCTGTTGGATAGAGCAGAGGCAACCAGTGGGGCATAAGCATTAAGATTCTTGGAAAGAACGCCAAAAATTCAGTTGTTGGGTTTGTTTGTTTTAAGTACCATATCTATTTTAGGTTGAATTGCTATTTTTGTTAAAAAAAATTACTAAAAGTTCAAGAGTTTAAAGTTCTTATTCAGATTTTACCTTGTCCAAATTTGTTGAATCTTAGACACAAGATCACACCATTTAGATTCAAAGAAAATGAGAGAGTTAGTCAATAAGCATGTATTAAGTGCCTACTATGGCACTGTTCTTAGATAGGAGAGGGAAGATAAAGATACAAGTGCCTTAAGAAAACCACAGGTAAATCCTATGATCATTTGGAAAGGAAGCAGAAACTACCACCAGTGAGCTATTCAAAAATTCTTAAAAATGCTGATTTTTAACCCAAAAACTGGCACAAAGCAACAGAAGCCCTGGAGAAACAGGAATGAGGAACAGCTTAGAAAAAGCCAAAGAAATAATACCAACAGAATCAGTTTCCATTTGTTCAGGTGAAAGTGAATAGTAAAGTCAGGAAATCAGTCTTTCTGCTCATAGGAACTTTGGATGAAAGATATCCATCACCTGGATATTTTCTGCATTTTTCTGACCTGGGAAAGCACCTCAGACACATTTTTTTCGACTCTTCCTTTCTAGTTCACTTACCATTTCTTGAATACATTTTCTTTGTAATGAAATAACTATCAAGGACAGGTAATGTTCTTGAAGCAGCTGGGGAAAAACATCGTAGTACCTTAGTATCAGCCCTACATGCTAACTACCCTTTTCCTTCCTTTTTTCCTTCCTTCCTTTCTTCCTGCCTTCTTTCCTTCCTCCTTCCTTCCCTCCTCTTCTTCCCTTCCTTCTCTTCCTTCTCTCCTCCTTTCCTGTTTCCCTCCTCTCCTTCATTCTCTTCTTCTCTCCTTCCCTTCTTCCCTTCCTACTTCCTTCTTTTCTTCCTTCTTTGCCTCCCTCCTTCCTTCCCTCCCTCCTTCCCTCCTTTCTTCCTACCTCTCTTTCTTTTTTCCTCCCTCCTCTTTCCCTCCCTCCTTTATTATGAGAAGTATGAGAAAGAGAAGAGAAGACTTGAGATCCTTACTCTTCTGGACTATCAGGGGTAAGTTCTCTTTCTTATACCTCTCATACTAAAGCTATTACCACTTATTGTTGATTCCAGTTCTGTGTATCTGTATTTCCTTCTCTACTCCCATGGCCACCACCAGTTTTACAAGTCCTCATTACCATCAACAACCAGGATTTTATAATAGGATCCTACCAGGTCTTCATACCTTCACTGTTTCCTTACTCCAACCCATCCTTTGTGTAACCATTAAGCTGATCTTCTTTTTTTTAGTTTTTAGAAAGGTGTGTTTACTAAAATGGCATAGTAATAACAGTTGGTACAAACCATTCCCCAAAAAGTCTATGACATAGACTTCTATAAGTACATACAGAGTCCAGGTGAAAAAGGAGTAATTCATAGCTCCTGGCTGCTGGAAGCTCTTTTCTCCCATTTGTGGGGTGCTCAAGTAGGTTCCCTGAAGCAGCAGTTCTTAAAGTTTTTGGTCAAAATTATTGAGGACCCTTCCCCAAAGAGCTTTTGTCCAGGTGAGTTATATCCAAAGGTGTGCTGAAGGCAGTTCAAACTGGGTCACAAGAGGTGATTGACATATCTGTAGTATGAATATTTCTATCCCAGATATTGGCAAGAGCCATAAATCAGGGTCTGGTTTATTGTTTTCATTGTTTAGACTTAACTAATGATGGAAAAAATGTTAATAATGCAATTAAACTTAAAATTGGTTTTTGAACATTTACCAGCATACCTGTAGTTGTATCTGTTGATATTGACTGTATTAGAACTGTCTTAGTATTATTGTGAAAATAGTTTTGACTTCATGGACCCCCTTAAAGGGTGCCAGGGATCTCAACTGGTCCCTGGATGTCACTTGAAGAACCACTAACCTAAAGCATGGTCAACATGTGTGGAATCTGTCCTTGGTTCCCAATGCAGGCACTGACATCAGTTGATCTAGAGATAGTAGTACTAGGACACTGATAGAAGGATGGAAGTTCAATATCTTCTAGACCCCTGAAGCTTAAAAGGTCCTCTTCTAGCCAAAGTGATACGGGGGGAAGGAGACCTGACCATGTGAAAAGCCAAAGCTAAGGGCTCTTCTTCCCCACCCCACAGGATATTTCTTCTTCAGGAGTCTGCTAGAAAGCAATACTCTATTTACTCCAATTTCTCTTTTCTTTTTTTTTTAACTATTTTTTGAGTATCTGTTTTTGAAAATTTGAGTTCCAAATTCTCTCCCCTCCTCCCCCTCCCACCTTCCCTAAGAAGGCAAGCAATTCAACACAGGCCACATGTGTATCATTACGCAAAAGCCTTCCACAATACTCAGGTTGTTAAAAAAACTAACTATATTTTGCTCCTTCCTAACCTATCCCGCTTTATTGAAATTTCTCCCTTGATCCTGCCCCTTTTCGAAAGTGTTTGCTTTCGATTACCTCCTCCCCCATCTGCCCCCCCTTATATCATCCCCCCTTTTTTATCTTCTTCCTCCTTCTTTCCTGTGGGGTAAGATACCCAATTGAGTGTGTATGTTATTCCCTCCTCAGGTCAAATCCGACGAGAGGAAGATTCACTCATTCCCCCTTACGTGCCCCCTCTTCCCTTCCAACAAAACTGCTTTTTCTCGCCACTTTTATGCGAGATAATTTACCCCACTCTATCTCTCCCTTTCTCCCTCTCTCAATATATTCCTCTCTCATCCCTTAATTTTACTTTATTTCTTTAGATATCATCCCTTCATATTCAACTTACCCTGTGCCCTCTGTCTCTATATACATATATAGACACACACATACACACACACACACACACACACACACACATATATATATATAAATGTATGTATGTATATTCCCTTCAGCTACCCTAACACTGAGGTCTCATGAATCATACACATCATCTTTCCACATAGGAATGTAAACAAAACAGTTCAACTTTAGTAAGTCCCTTGCAATTTCTTTTTCTTGTTCTTTTTCTGGATTCCCTTTTCATGCTTCTCTTGATTCTTGAGTTTGAAAGCCAAGTTTTCTATTCAGCTCTGGTCTTTTCACTGAGAAAGCTTGAAAGTCCTCTATTTTATTGAAAATCCATATTTTGCCTTGGAGCATCATACTCCATTTTGCTGGGTAGGTGATTCTTGGTTTTAATCCTAGCTCCATTGACCTCTGGAATATCATGTTCTAAGCCCTTCGATTCCTTAATGTAGAAGCTGCTAGATCTTGTATTATTCTGATTATGTTCCCACAATACTCAACTTGTTTCTTTCTGGCTGCTTGCAGTATTTTCTCCTTGATCTGGGAGCTCTGGAATTTGGTGACAACATTTCTAGGAGTTTTCTTTTGGGGATCTTTTTCAGGAGGTGATCAGTGGATTTTTTCAATTTCTATTTGACCCTCTGGCTCTAGAATATCAGGGCAGTTCTCCTTGGTAATTTCTTGAAAGATGATATCTAGGCTCATTTTTTGATCATGGCTTTCAGGTAGTCCAATAATTTTTAAATTATCTCTCCTGGATCTATTTTCTAGGTCAGTGGTTCTTCCAATGAGATATTTCACATTGTCTTCCATTTTTTCATTCCTTTGGTTCTGTTTTATAATATCTAGATTTCTCATAAAGTCACTAGCTTTCACTTGCTCCAGTCTAATTTTTAAGGTAGTATTTTCTTCAGTGGTCTTTTGGACCTCTTTTTCCATTTAGCTAATTCTGCCTTTTAAGGCACTCTTCTCCTCATTGGCTTTTTGGAGCTCTTTTGCCATTTGAGTTAGTCTATTTTTAAGGTGTTATTTTCTTCAGTATTTTTGGGTCTCCTTTAGCAAGTCATTGACTTGTTTTCATGGTTTGCTCGCATCATTCTCATTTTTCTTCCCAATTTTTCCTCTACTTGTCTAACTTGCTTTTCCAAATCCTTTTTGAGCTCTCCCATGACCTGAGACCAGTTCATGTTTTTCTTGGAGGCTTTTGATGTAGGCTCTTTGACTTTGTTGACTTCTTCCGGCTGCATTTTTTGGTCTTCTTTGTCACCAAAAAAAGATTCCAAAGTCTGAGACTGAATCTGAGTCCATTTTCACTGCCTGGCCATGTTCCCAGCTAACTACTTGACCCTTGAATTTTTTTGTCGAGGTATGACTGCTTGTGGAGTAGAGAGTACTTTGTTCCAAGTTTGAGGGGATGTGCTGTTGTTTTCAGAGCTATTTCTACATAGCCAGCTCTGCCACACCAGCGCTCCTCCTCCCCCTAGAACTGCCAACCCATAATGCACTCAGATCTTAAGCAGGCTCTGCACTCCTACTCTGATCCACCACTTAATTTCTCCCACAAGGTGGGCCTAGGGCCAGAAGCAACTGCAGCTGTAGTTCTGTAGCTACACCACCCCCATTGCCTCTGGGGCCAGTGGCTAAATGGCCAACTCCTTTCACTCTGTCCCCCACAGCTTTTCCCACTAACCTTCTCTGTTGTCTTTGATGTTTGTGGGTTGAGAAGTCTGGTAACTGCCACAGCTCACTGATTCAGGGCTCTAGAGCCTGTTCCACCTGGCTCCCAGTCTGGTTGGTCCACGTGGCCCACGGTGGGCTCCGCTCCACTCCTGCTCCCAGCTCTGTGCAAGATAGACCTTACCCAGCGACCATCCAGGCTGTCCTGGGCTGGAGCCCTGCATCCCCCTGCTACTTCTTGGGTTCTGCAGTTCTAGAATTTGTTCAGAGCCATTTTTATAGGTTTTTGGAGGGACCTGGGTGGGGTGGGGGCTCACGCAAGTCCCTGCTTTCCAGCCGCCATCTAAGCTGATCTTCTTTAGGTACGCATCTAGTCATATCATTATTCTGCTTCCAGAATCTTTAGTAGCTCCCTATCACATACAAAATAAAATTAAAAGTCCTTTGCCCAGCCCTCATGGCAATCCACAATGTGATGCCACTCCACGTATCCCATCTCATGTCACCTCACTGCACCAGCCAAACTGAACTAGTTCCTGTCCCTCAACCATGTCTTGTATTTTACCTCTTTTGTGCCTTTGCTCATGCAGTTCAGACTTCTGGGAATGCCTTCCCTTACCCTATTGGACTGTAATCCTTTTTGATACTAACAAAAATATTGCCTTCTCTCTGAAACTTTTCCTGATCTCCCCTTGGCACAAATCTTCTCCCTTGGATTTAACATATGGATTTTCAATACCTTTCAAATGCATTAATAATGTAATGTTTTGTTTTATTGTTTAGTGTATTTGCTTTATATCCATCTACTAGAATAAAAGCTGGGGCCATACCTTATAAAATCTTTGTATACCCAACCACCACCACCAGCCATAGGTCTCTGAGTCACATAATAGATGCTTAATCGCTGTTGCTGAGTGAAAAATGTATGAATGAAGAAATTGAGGAACAGAGAAACTAAATGTTTTGCTCAGAATCTCATGGTCTCTAAAAGGAGGCAAGACTAACCCAAGGTTTCTGATGCCAAATTCAGTATACTTTCCCATAATATAGTGAGAGTTTTCTCTGTTTGTAACACCTCAGATACTCCTAAATAACAACCTAGAAGTTGAATATTGTCCAGCATTAGGGAATTAATTGCTCCTTTACTTGAGAATGAACATTAGGAGGTTTGTTTTTTGTTTGTTTATATTTTTTGTCTGGATTCTTCCAAATGTTGAGCAGGGGAGCTATCATCAGATGATGAGAAAAGTTAAGCAAAGCTCAGTGCCCTGCTCTCTATGACAACTAACCTGAAAAAATGAATCCATGCCATGGTTGCTAGTCATGGGAATACATATAGTGTAAGTGGACCCTAAAGGATATTCCTATTGGTCTTTCTCCTAAAGGAAGGCAATGTCCAAGCTTCAGAGAAAACAAAGATGGAAAAAAAAATATGACAATGTCTCTGATCCCAAGAAGCATAAACTCTAATAAGAGGCCTCACATGAGAACAGAATCCTTGAAGGGAAGGAGAGCCAATAATTCTGCTTCCTCAGGGGGTTTCCACACCAGCCTACACTCTATAAATGTCTCTGTTGTTAATGGGCTAATTGGTGGAATGGGGTAAACCACTAACTCCCTCTTTCTTCTCATGCAACTGTTTTAATGGTAGCCTTCAGCCACTGGAAACCTGATCTAATACACTAGCTGAAAAGCTGTACAGATAGAAATCAAGATAACAGGGTTCTAGTCATACCTTCAAGATTGATGTGCTTTTCTGCTTGCTGCCTGTGTGAAGATGGATATCACTTGACTTCATGGGATCTGAATTTCCACATGGTCCCACAATCTCTTCTGTCTGCAATATACTGTGATTTTACAACCTCAAAGGAATGATTCTATTGGCAACTTAAAAGGCAAGTTTAGGGGAGTGGGGTGAATAATGGTGCAGCTAGACAGTAGAGTGGATAGAGTACCAGGTCTGAAGTCAAGAAGATTCATCTTCCTAAATTCAAATCTGACTTCAGACACTTACTACCTGCGTGGCTCTGCACAAGTCATTAATCTTCTTTTTTTCATTTTTATCTTTCAGATTAATTTTATTTATTTAATATATTTAGTTTTCAGCATTGATTTTCACAAGAGTTTGAATTACAAATTTTCTCCCCATTTCTACCCTCCCCCCCACTCCAAGATGGTATATATTCTGGTTGCCCTGTTCCCCAGTCAGCCATCCCTTCTGTCACCCCACTCCCCACCCATCCCCTTTTCTCTTCCTTTCTTGTAGGGCAACATAAATTTCTATACCCCATTGCCTGTGTATCATATTTTCTAGTTGCATGCAAAAACTTTTTATTTTTGTTTTTGAACATCTGTTTTTAAAACTTTGAGTTCCAAATTCTCTCCCCTCTTCCCTTCCCACCCACCCTCCCTAAGAAGTCAAGCAATTCAACCTAGGCCACATGTGTATCATTATGTATAACCCTTCCACAATACTCATGTTGTGAAAGACTCACTATATTTTGCTCCTTCCTAACCTATCCCCCTTTATTGAATTTTCTCCCTTGACCCTGTCCCCTTTCCAAAGTGTTTGTTTTTGATTACCTCCACCCCCATCTGCCCTCCCTTCTATCATCGCCACCTTTTTTTTTATCTTCTTCCCTTTTTTTTCCTGTGGGGTAAGATACCCAATTGAGTATGTATGGTATTCCCTCCTCAGGTCAAATTTGATGAGAGCAAGATTCACTCATTCCCACCTCATCTGCCTTCTCTTCTCTTCCTGCAGAACTGCTTTTTCTTGCCACTTTTATGCGAGATAATTTATCCCATTCTATCTCTCCCTATCTTCCTCTCTCAATATATTCCTCTCTCATCCCTTCATTTGATTTTACTTCTTTTAGATATCTTCCCTTCATCTTCAACTCACCCTGTGCCTGCTCTCTCTCTCTATCTATGTGTATATATATATATATATATACATACATACACATTCACTTATACATAAACATATATATAAACATATACATACATATATATGTATAGATATATGTGTATATATATATATATGCATATTCCCTTCAGCTACCCTAACACTGAGGTCTCATGAATCCTACACATCATCTTTCCATGTAGGAATGTAAACAAAACAGTTCACCTTTAGTAAGTCCCTTGCAATTTCTTTTTCTTGTTCTTTTTCTTGATTACCTTTTCATGCTTCTCTTGATTCTTGTGTTTGAAAGTCAAGTTTTCTATTCAGCTCTGGTCTTTTCACTGAGAAAGCTTGAAAGTCCTCTATTTTATTGAAAATCCATATTTTGCCTTGGAGCATGATACTCAGTTTTGCTGGGTAGGTGATTCTTGGTTTTAATCCTAGCTCCACTGACCTCCGGAATATCACATTCCAAGCCCTTCGATCTTTTAATGTAGAAGCTGCTAGACCATGGATTATTCTAATTATGTTTCCACAATACTCAAATTGTTTCTTTCTGGCTTCTTGCAGTATTTTCTCCTTGATCAGGGAGCTCTGGAATTTGGCGACAATATTCCTAGGAGATTTCTTTTTGGGATCTATTTGAGGAGGCGATCGGTGGATTC
Source organism: Trichosurus vulpecula (assembly GCF_011100635.1). Classification (NCBI taxonomy): domain Eukaryota; kingdom Metazoa; phylum Chordata; class Mammalia; order Diprotodontia; family Phalangeridae; genus Trichosurus; species Trichosurus vulpecula. The sequence goes on along the minus strand of NC_050576.1, from coordinate 273,201,387 downwards.
TTTCAATTTCTATTCTACCCTGTGGCTCTAGAATATCAGGGCAGTTCTCCTCGATAATTTCTTGAAAGATGATATCTAGGCTCTTTTTTTGATCATGGATTTCAGGTAGTCCAATAATGTTTAAATGATCTGTCCTGGATCTATTTTCTAGGTCAGTGGTTTTTCCAATGAGATATTTCACACTGTCTTCCATTTTTTCATTCCTTTGGTTCTGTTTTACAATATCTTGATTTCTCATAAAGTCACTAGCTTCTACTTGCTCCAATCTAATTTTTAAGATAGTATTTTCTTCAGTGGTCTTTTGGACCTCCTTTTCCATTTGGCTAATTCTGCCTTTCAAGGCATTCTTCTCCTTATTGGCTTTTTGGAGCTCTTTCGTCATTTGAGTTAGTCTATTTTTTAAAGTGTTATTTTCTTCAGTATATTTTTCAGTATTTTTTTGGGTCTCCTTTAGCAAGTCATTGACTTGTTTTTCATGGTTTTCTTGCATCACTCTCATTTCTCTTCCGAATTTTTCCTCTACTTGTCTAACTTGCTTTTCCAAATCCTTTTTGAGCTCTTCCATGGCCTGAGACCAGTTCATGTTTTTCTTGGAGGCTTCTGTTGTAGGCTCTTTGACTTTGTTGTCTTCTTTAGGCTGTATGTCTTGGTCTTCTTTGTCACCAAATAAAGAATCCAAAGTCTGTGACTGAAACTGGGTGGATTTTCGCTGTCTGGCCATGTTCCCAGCTAACTAACTTGACCCTTGAGTTTTTCAGTGGGGTATGACTGCTTCTAGAGTTTAGAGAACTATGTTCCAAGCCTGGGGGGATGTGCCAGCTCTGCCACACCAGCATTCCTCCTTACCCAAGAACCCCTAACCCGGATTGGTCTTAGATCTTCAGCAGACTCTACATTCCTGCTCTGATCTGACACTTAATTCCTCCCACCATGTGGGCCTGGGGCCAGAAGCAACAGCAGCTTTACTTCTGTAGCTGCCCCACCTCCTCTGCCCCCAGGGCGGTGGCCAAACCATGAACTCCTTGTTAAACTCTGTCCCCAGCAGCTTTTCCCACTAACCTTCTCTGTTGTCTTTGGTGTTTGTGGGTTGAGAAGTCTGGTAACTGCTGCAGCTCACTGATTCAGGGTGCTAGGGCACACTCCGCCCGGCTCCTGGGCTGGTTGGTCCGTGCTGCTCAAGCTGGGCTCTGCTCTGCTCCGCTCCGCTCCACTCTGCTCCCAGCTCCGTGTGGGGTAGACCTCACCCCAAGACCATCCAGGCTGTCTTGGGCTGGAGCCCTGCTTCCCTCTGCTGTTTTGTGGGTTCTGCAGTTCTAGAATTGGTTCAGAGCCATTTTTTATAGGTTTTTGGAGGGACTCGGCAGGGAGATCACGCTAGTCCCTGCTTTCCAGCCACCATCTTGGCTCCTCCCCCCCCCCAAGTCATTAATCTTGTTTTCCTCAGTTTCCTTATCTGTAAAATGAACTGGAGAAGGAAATGGCAAGCACTCTAGTATCTTTACCAAGAAAAGCCCAGATGGGCTCATGAAGAATCAGATGTGACTGAACTAAAAAGGGCACCAGAACTAGTGGAGATAGAAGGGGAAAAGGGAGAATAGTTTGGTACAGATAGAGATTTCCAATTCCCTCAAATCACACAGGAGAAGCAGTCCAAAACACAAGGCTGATTTAGTCATATGTATATGTGCATATATTTCTATTCATGCCCTTAGAAAATAGAAATGTTTTGTGAGAAATGAATATTCCAATCTGATATTTAATAACTAATTGATGTATTAGGACCAAGTTTTTCTCCTTTTCTACTTCCTCCTACAGAAACCAACCAGCATGGAAAATCTCTCTCAGAGATTTATCCAGGCTAAGATCTAATCAGATAGTAAAAGAAATTTTAAGTTTGGGCTACTGGGTGCTTTCCTGCTTGTAGTATTTGCTCTGGCAGGTCTGGGGAAAAGTTGATTCCTCCTATTATCAAGACAGGCAGTATGGAAATTGATGTCTTTTTGACCAAGATTTGAGTGACCTAAGTCACATTCTTCAAGACTCTCATTTTAACATTGACCACACCTCCCATTGTGTTAACCAATTAGAGTTGATTCCCATCCCTTAGAAACACCTACTCTTCAAAGGGCATATAAACTGTGACCCCACTACCATTAGAGGTCTTTGGTCTAAGAGAGACAGCCAGATGATCACCCTTTTACTGATAGCTTGCTGGCCTTATCAACAAAATGATTAAATTACCCAGAACTCGTGTCTCTCAAAACTTTTTAATCATCACAGTTTGAAGCCTTTCCATTTAATACAGTATATCTCTATATAGTGTTTGAGGAAGAAACAGCTCCTGCTTCCTTAAAAATAAAATGGTGAAACCTGTGAGCCCTTTCTGTAAATTAATAATTCAGTGAAACCTTTAGAAATGCATAGATTTGTGGTACAGAAAAATCTGCTTCGATAACAAGTTTATTCTTTGATTCCTCATTCATTTACATAGGTTGCTTCTATCTGCCAATCGACACAACTTGGAGCACTGCATATTTTAGAACCTAACATATGCATTCTTTTCACAGGCCTAATATAACCACAAATTCTCCATTATCAGTGATAACAAATGTACGTGTCACTCATATGTGTTATCTAGAAATGTTCCTAAATCTTCCAAAGAAATTCCATTGCAGGGTTTCATCAAGCCATAGAAGGAGCCTATGGGTACCTGGGATTGTAGACAGAAGAGAAGAGGCCATTGAGTCCAATCTGCTCATTTTACAGATGAGGAAACTGAGACCCAAAGAGGATAAGAGATTTGACTATGGTCACACACAAAGGATAGTAGGGGATTCTGAAAGACACCTCAGAGGTCATCTAGTCCAACCCCTCATTTTCAAAAGAGAAAACTATGGCCCAGAGAAGCTATGTTACTAATAGGATTCTGGATCTCAAATAACATTTTACAGAAGAAGAGTTTGAGCCGGAATTTGAACCCAGATCCTTTGACTCGAGAGCCATGTGTTCTTTTGAATGTATCCCTGTGCCTATATTCAAAACCTTCCCATGGTTCAGTGGAAAGAGTGCTGAATTTGGAGTTTCAACACCAGAGTTCAAATTCCATCTCAGACCCTTATTACCTGTGTAAGCTTGGGCAAGTCATTAACTTCCTCAGGTCTCTGTTTATTCATCTATAAAAGGAAGAGGTTCAATTAGATGGCCTCTGATTTCCCCTCCAACCCTAGAACCATGGGCCTATGAATAGACAACATAATGGTTGGCAGAGACCCGGGCTAGCTAAGAATGAAGGGGCTTTTAACCAGGTGATTGATGGCAACCCATGAAATGAACAAAAACATAGGATGGGCCTTAGGTACCTGCTTTTGTTTCTGCAGTGACAGTTGCAGTGTGAGCCAAAAGGGGACAAAGCATTCTAGGAAACACTTATTTATTATACCATCTATGAACATTAATTTCACTGTTTGTCAAACAGCCAATGAATGAGTTGACTTACTGCTAGGGGAACTGAGACAATAAAGTTGACATTCTCATTCTAAATGAAACCAGGAAGAAAAATCAGGTTTATCTCGGAAAGTTGAATGACGGAGTAGGTAATTAGCCTTATCCTATGCTCATAGGTGAAATGTTTCCTGGGATGGTCATCTCGCCTTGCTTTGCTGACTGTGAGCAGAAATAAACATATAACCCTGAATATAATTACTACCTGAATGCTCAGTCCCTCCCAATCACCCCTAAATAGTTCCTAACAATACCTGCTTGCCAAGGATTTGTTTGGCTAACTCCCAAAAAACTTAAGTCCTGAGTTTGAACATGATAGGTGTTTTGAAGTCATTTTTCCATTTTATTACATGCTTTTTTAAAAGATATACTAGTTGGTTTGTTGGCCTATCCTATTTCAACCATTGTTATTCTTCATTTTCAAAGAGAACCAATGACACCAAGGGCAAGGGTGATGTCTTCACTTGTGCATGAATTGGATTTAATTGAGACAGAGTAGCACAGCCATCAGCCTTTCTCTCTCTCTTCTTGAGTCATTAAAGTCCAGTAGCAAGACAAAACTCAAGTTGGCTAGCTATGGCCCAGATTGCAGTGGATGACCTCGATGTCTTCAATACTCCAAGAAGCTATAGCATGCCCAGCAGCCATACTCAGAGCTCAATCATTGACATATCATAGAATCATAGATCAGAGGTGGTAGGAACCTCAGAGGCCATCTCACTTTAGAAATTAGAAACTCAGGGAGGTTAAGTGATTTGCCCTAGGTTATTCGTACAGTTAAGTACCAAAGGGATTTAAACACAGGTCTCAGGACTTTAAATTCAGGGCTGTTTGCTTTGAACAACACTGCCCAGGTAACTGCTAATCAGCATGACCAGAGTAGCCTTTAGCTCCAATCACTTTGTTCATTTAGCTTCCCCAAGAATTGTCAAGAAAAAGTAGTCAGTCAGAGTTTCATCTCCATTGGAGAAGAATAACCTGAAGACTAGAAAGCAAAGGGAGAGCAAGAGCATAGGATCATAGATATAGAGTTCAAAGGGAATCTCGAGGTCATTTAATTCAACCCTCTCATTTTACAGATGAGACAACTGAGGCCATTGAGGTTAAATGACTTGTCTATCATCGCACAGATAGGAAGCAACCAAGTTGGGATTCAAATGCAAGTCTTCTTCTTCCAAATCTAGTACTTTTCAGTGTACCATGTTACTCCCTCCTCTCCCCAACACACACGCACACACACACACAACACACACACCCTCAAACAAAACCATTTAATCACTGAATTAGACCAAAATATTTTTTTTCAGTGGGGTTCATCTTGCCTTGTTGGGTCATATTCCACAACCAGCAGAACCAGTGTGACCAGATCATGGTGAAATGGAAAGAGATGTATACTTTTTTTTCTAATTCTCTATTGTCAGAGAATTGTGGCAACAAATAGAAGATTTAGAGTGAATAAAAATTCTACAAAGACTTTTTTTTCCACAAGCAAATTACCTATTTGACTCAACAGTTGTATTACAAGTCCATCAGGCTTGATAAAGTTTGAACTAAGCTAGAATAAAATAGCTTTTTGCCAAAAGATTATCATGTGTTTTAGCCCTCCTAATGAGGGTGGCATTTCTCTTTCAACATGCTCCCAACTATTCCCCAAAAGCCTGTCATTTGATTTTTTTTAGTAGCCATCCTATCCCTTCCCAGACATTTCCCAACCAAGCCACAAGTCACATTCTCCACCCCTTTCTACCTCTACCTCCCCCCCTTTTTTTTATTTTCCAAATAAGTGTAAGAGCTTGGATAGGCTTGGAGAAATAGTGGAGGATAGAAGGGCCTAGTGTGCTGTGGTCCATGGGGTAAGGAAGAGTCAAACACAACTGAAGAAATGAAGGACAGCAATGAATGGAAGCTCCTCAAGGACAAGTATTATCTCATTTCCTCATTTTGTATCTCTTGTTAAGTCATGTCCACAACCAATGGAATCAGTGTTCCCAGATGATGATGAAATGGGTCAGTGTGTGGCCCACAGTGAATATTTAATAATTTTTTTCATTTATTCATTCAGCCACTCATTCATGGTCTCAGGCAGGGCTGTCCAACCTTAGGTTGTCTTAGGCCCCATTAAAATAAAATAGTTACTCGAGGGACACACTCAGAATAAAAAATACAGTACAGTAATAGAAAGTGGGGGAACGTGCATCATCAATACGAAAGGTGAAGGCACGAAGCACGAAAGCAAACACAAAACAACAAAGTGACAACACAACAGTATAAAGGTAGGTGTATACTGACTGGTCTGCATGGTATAGACGGAACATATCCCACATCCCACAGATCAATTGAAAATTCTGTGCAATATGCTCCCTCTGTAATACTGCTTAAAAATACCAAAGAAAATTAACATCCATGAGATTATTTATTAGCGATGGAATTAAAAAATCTAATACACATTCCATGCAAATTATTACTTTTGTTTTTGCTCATAAAAATTAAAACCTACAGCTGGGCTGCATAAAATCACGCTTCAGGCCACATGCAGCCTGTGGGCCATATTTTGGACAGCCCTGGTCTCAGGGTTTGGATTTATTTGGGTTTGCGTAATTCTTCATAGATCTACCCCCACAATCTTTTTCTCCAAGTCTTTTACAGTCTATACCACTTGAAGGTTTGCAAAGCACCATACATGTATATGTGTGTATGTGCCTACCTATTTGAACCTTACAACAGCCCTCTATTATTGTCATATGTATGAATAACCTAAAGTTCAGAAAAGTTAGATGACTTGCAAAGGACTCTCCAGAAGGATAATGGGAAGATTTCATGCCAGGCATCTCCTAACTCTAGGCCCAACAGTCTTTCCACTATTTGGGGGGAGGAGAAGAAGAAGTATTTTTTTAATATTATTTATTACTAAACTTTCAAATCTCTAAAACAAATTTTCAAAAAGCATTCTTAAAGTCAACAGAATATACAACTTATGTATGAATTATTATTATTATTGTTATCAATTTTATTATTATTATTTGGAGGACCTGTGATTTCATTAGCACAGGGTATTCATAGCAAGAGAACTCCCTCTACAGATGTCGATGTTGTTCAATTGTTTCAGTCATGTCTGACACTCTGTGACCCCATTTGGGGTTTTCTTGGCAAAGACATTGGAGCGGTTTGCCATTTCCTTGTCCAGTTCATTTTATAGATGAGGAAACTGAGGCAAATGGGATTAAGTGGATTAAGTGACTTGCCCAGGTTCACACAGATAGTAAGTGTCTGAGACCAAATTTTACTTCAAGAAGATGAATCTTCCTGATTCTCAGGTCAGCATTCTATCCACTCTGCCACCTAGCTACCCTCCTCTACAGAAAAAAATTATAAATATATATATATATATAGAATAGATAGATATACATATATATTCATTGTATTTAATTTTATTTATGTTTATATTTACAGCTTCAGATTAAGCAACATATTTGGAAAACACAGATTTAATATTTTCAAGACCTGGAAATGAAAAAAAAATTATCTTGGCTGAAATGCATATTCTTAGTGTGTAAATATGGTCTTGGAGAGCCGGTGAGGAAATTGAGGGTTTAGGTGGCTAATCTAGCGTCACACAGCCAGACTGAACTTCAACATTTAAATTTCATTTACCTCATTGACTCCAAAGTCAATCCTCCAGTCACTATTCCACACTCCCTCTCTATGTTTATCCAAGAGAGAGATGATTTACCTGAACTGAACGAGTATTTATTGAGTACCTACTATGTTCAAGGTACTGAAAATCAGAAGAGCAAAATAAAACAATTCCAGCCTTTAAGGAGTTTACACTCACCAGGACTGTACCTCACCTTTGAAAGTAGATTGACACGGTAATTCTACTAAATATCATTAATGTTTGATAATGTAAGAATAATTCTGATACAAATATGACAGAGATAGATAATAGGTAACAAATAGGTAAACAAGTATTTGGTAGATTGATAATGTAGATAAAAGCTAGATGATAAATAAGGATAGATAGACAGACAGACAGACAGACAGACAGCTGGATGGAGGGATGAACCTACAGACTGTTGTTGTCCTTTGTTCTTGAAGAGGACTGTGACAACAGGAAGGTAATGTCATGACTTGCAAGTGAATTCTATTTAAATGAGGCAGGGCTATGCAAAGTCACCAGTCCTGCTCTCTCCTCCAGAGCCACCTGGATCAGTATGATTCCCTGTGTGGAGAGAGGGAGAGAAAGGAAAGAGAAAAGGAGGGAGGGAGAGATGGAATAAGGAAGGAAGGTAGGAAAGAAGGAAGGAAGGAAGGAAGGAAGGAAGGAAGGAAGGAAGGAAGGAAGGAAGGAAGGAAGGAAGGAAAGAAGGAAGGAAGGAAAGAAGGAGGGAGAGAAGGAAGGAAGGAGGGAAGGAAGGAAGGAAGGAAGGAGGGAAGGAGGGAATGAAGGAGGGAAGGAAGGAGGGAAGGAAGGAAAGAAGTTGCTGCCTTGCCAAACTGAAACTGGCCAGTTGGGTCCCCAGTGGAGCAGCAGCTACTATTACTCACAGGTTGCTGTTTGTTCTTTATCGAAGAGGACCATGACATTGGGAAGGTGAATTGAATTTCCTTCCTTCATTCTTTCCTTTTTTCTTTTTTCCTTCCTTCCTTCCTTCTCTCCTTTTCTCCTTCCTTTTCTCCTTCTCTCCCTTCTTCCTCTCCCTCTGTCCACACAGGGAATCATACCCTCACCTGCGGATGCTCTGCCCAAAGCCATATAAAATTTGATTACTAAAATCTTGCAAGATATCTTGGGGTTTACAGGCTAGATTTCTTTTTAAGAACCATACTTTAAATCCAAAGTACTTTGGCTCTCATAGAATGGCCAAAAATAAGTCCCAGCCCAAGCCTCATTTGGTCATTGTTTGACATCTGTTGGTTCAGAGTAAGTGTAAATAGTGATTATTTCTGTTTTTCCCACAAACCATGATGGTCTTCCCCTCCCAGATTGATTTTTTTTTTTAACTAGGTAAAAGAGATCATTGTTTTTCTCAATTCTTACCTAGCCTTAATCACTGAATGGGTGTTGCCTCAGATAAAAGACCTTAGCTTAAAAAGGTCAAGGTCTCCTACTGCATGCAGGGCCATCTCCATTCTTGCTACTGGACCCAGATAGCTACAAAGGACAAAGTGAGGCTGGTGACTTTGCACAGCCCTCCCTCAGTTAAAACCAATTAAATGCAAGATAGAGGGATAGATAGTAGATAGATAGAAGATAAATAGATGATTGAATCCAATTGCATTTGTCTGTGTCTATGTTTACAATTTCAGTTTAAGCAACATATTTAGAAAACATTGGTTTAACACTTTGGGACCTGAAAAATCCAAAAAATAAAACCCTGTCATCCAATGTGAAGATCTTTATTTTATTTTTTAAAATATTGAATTATCTATGCAGCTCATAGGTTTTAGAAAATGTTTATGAATATTTAACACAAATATTAATTCTTCTATAACAGCTGTGATCCAAAATGATATCATGCAATCATTCATATTTTCAAATCCCACATGTAATTTGATTTTTACCATAGTCAGGGATATTCAAGTCCATGCTAAAAGATCCCACTTAGCCCTTCCACATTTTCAAAAATATCTGTCTTAAAATGCTTATCTTTAGCCTTGCTAACACTTATTATTTTGTTTTAATATTGTGGCAACTGAAGTTTGGAATCATAGACACAAACTGTCACAGTCATTGATGTTTAAGAGTAAAATCTTTGAAAAATAGTAGCATTATCTTTTGGAATTTTAAACCGCATGTTTCAAAATGGTGGTGTGATGGAGGTGAGTAAGGAAAGTCAGCCTGTGCTCTCAGGAATGTTAACTGGAGCCTTAATTATGAGGAGCACTGCTAAGAACTATCTATTGCCTCAGAACAAGTAGATCAAAGTAATTAGAGATTTTTACAGTTCTGTAAAGGCAATCAAGTCAAGAGAGCAATTTATTAAGTACCTACTAGGTGCCAAATACTCTGTTAAGTGTTGGCAATACAATAAAAGGCAAAACTAGTCCCTGCCCTAATGGTGCTCACGACCTCACAATCAAAACCTACTGAATCTGGCATCAAGTGAGATATCATCTCTAATCCCAAAAATAGGTTGTGATCAAGGACAAGTCATTTAATTTCCCTGAGACTTAGTTTCTTCCTCAGGAAAATAGAGAACAATGAATGATACTAATAGTACTGACTTCAAAGCATTGAGGATCAAAATGAGGAAAAGTTTTCTAAAGACCTTTTACATATTAGTTCTTTGGGGAGTTTTTATCGTTTAGTACATTTCATCCGTAGCAGATGGAATCTTCACCACCATGCCACCCCAACCCCTCTACCTCCACCAATGCAAATCAATAAATTTGCATCTTTGATCACTTATTTCTAACTTACATACTTACCAGGGACACTGAACTGACAGGTGAAGTCATTTGTCCAAAGTCAGAGAGCTATTTGGTGTCATGAGCAGCATCTGACCCCCTGTCTTCCTGGCTTCAAGGATCTAACTTTCAATCTAGTGTGCCACTAAATTCTAATTTTGCATATGTAGAGGCAGATATGTCACGGAGGAGTTTTGATCGAATTCACCAATCATTTATAAAATTCCTACTATGTACAATTTTGGTTGAATGAAACAATAATACCTCATTCCAGAGACAAGCAGAAACTGTCCAATCCTTACTTTGCTCCTGCTTTCTCTGCCAAGTAGATTGATTTTTGGTGTTGTCTGGGAAAGGTTCAATCTAGTTGCGTATCTGTTAATGTAGTTTTCATCAGATTCTTACTTTACCTAAAGAGAAGATGGAGAATGTGTAAAGAGTTTATAATTCACTTTGAAACTGATTTTTCATGTCTCTCTCCTTCTCCGTCTCCTTCTCTCTCTCTCTCTCTCTCTCTCTCTCTCTCTGTCTCTCTCTCCTATTCTATTCTATTCTATTCTATTCTATTCTATTCTATTCTATTCTATTCTATTCTATTCTATTCTCTCTATCTTTATTTATGTATATGTGTGTGCACCTGTGGGTGTTAGGATTTGTGTGGGGGTGGGGGTGGTGGTGTTCAGTCATTTTTTTTCAGTTGAGTCTGACTCTGTTATCCCATTTGGGGTTTTCTTGGCAAAGGAATTTGAGTGGTTTGCCATTTTCTTGTCCAGCTCATTTTATAGACAAAGAAACTGAGGAAAATGGAGTTACGTGACTTGCCCAGGGTCACATAGCTAGTAAGTGTCTGAGGCCAAATTTGAACTCAGGAAGAATCTTTCCTGACCCCAGGACCATACTCTGTCCACTGTACCACCTAGATAGATAAAAAGATAATGTGTCTACGCATATATGGGTGCATACATACAAATATATACACGCATATATATCTATACATGTATACATATATGTACATGTATATGTATCTGTGTATACATATACATAAATAATTTTCATACAATAATGCTCGAATTTAATATTGTCTATAATGTATTCTTTTGGAACTTGCTGCTATGAATTCACAGTAAAAATTTAGAAAAATGGCCTTTTAATAGAAATGGGCAGAATGAAAACAGCTAGTCAATCATTGCTACTCAAAATCAAGAGTGTGGTAAAGTGGAAAGAGAACTGACTGTGGAAGAAGAGGACCAAGGTTTCAATCCCTCCTCTGATGTTTAATACCCATGTCACTTTGGGGAAGTCATTTAACTTCCCTGGGTCTCAGTTTCCTCATCTGTAAAATGGGAGGGTTGGACATGATGACCTCCGAGGTCCCTCCCAGCTCTAAAATAGTGATCCTACAGTTTAGGACATAATAAGATACTTCCTAGTTCCTACTCTTATTGTACTACCTACATAACAGGCACATTAAGGATATAAATTATTTCTAACAAAAGGTGGAAGGTGATCATGCAAGGAAGGGGGAAAGGGGACTGCCCCATCTCCTAAGGACAGTGAATATATTAGCACTGGCAACCAATAGTCTAATCAAGGGCAGTCCATGGAAGTTTCCAGTCATCTTAGAGATTTTTAATACAATTCTTTTTTAATAATAATAGCTGACATTTATACGCCCCTACCACATGGCAGGCACTATGCTATGTACTTCACACTCATTACCTCATTTGATGCAAACAACAATGTTGGGGGTTAGAGAGCTATTATTATTCCCCATTTTACAGATGAAGAAACTGAGGCAAACAGTAGTTAAGTGAGGTTTGGAGGAATGTGTGGAGCATGAGGAATTTAAACTAAGACTTTTTTTTTCCAATTTACTCACATTAGATTTGCCCAGGGTCACACAGCTAGTAAGCCTCAGGCCACATTTGAACTCAAGTCTTCCTGACTCCCTGCCCAGCACTCTAACCATAGACCCACCTAACTGCCTCCTTGCATTACACTGGCTGACTTCTTTAAGATTTAACCTAATATCTTTCCAACCCTGGAGCTATGCTAACTTTCAATATCTCTTATCTGAGTAAATGGGAAAAATAGATTTTAATTTAAATTCCTCATGCCCCACAGATTCCTCCAACCCTCAAAAGTCCTGCATCACTTCCCTAACCCCATTAAAAGAAAATAGGATTGAAAAAACAACAGCCATAACAGGAAACAGAAGCAGACTGTACAAGATTGATTGCCTATCAATTCATTAACAAATAGTACCTTTACTTGAGGGAAAAAAAAGATAATTAATATTGTGATCTTAATTTCCGATGAATAGGCAGTTTCTGCAATTGCTCTGATAATCTAGGGACTTTTCTATTAAGAAAAAAACAAAACACTTATGTGTCTCTTCTTTCCCTCCCCTAAAATGTTTGTGGTGGGATATGATTTAGACAAATGTCAGAATAAATAATAATGATAACACAATATTTGTGTGTAAACATATATATACATATACACACAAACATATATACATGTGTGTATGTGTATACGTGTATATACATATACTTATATGTATGCATATAAGTATATGCATATATATACATGTGTATATGTGTGTATACATATATATTATGTATACATGTGTATATGTATGTGTACATATATAAATATATGCATGTATATATATATATGTGTGTGTGTATGTGTGTGTGTGTATGTGTATATATATATATATATATATATATATGAACATTTACAAGTTTCAAGATACAGCTCTCTCATTCAGTGCTCACAATAAGCCTGTGAGGGAGGCAGCCCACACATTATTGGTTCCATTTCACAGAGAACAACACTAGGCTTCAAAGAGATTTCCAGACTTGCCCAAGGTCACAGAATTAGGAAATAGTAGAATCAGGCCTTCTAATCCCTAATCCAAGGCTTTATTGAGTATACCAATGCAAAATGTTTGTCATCCTTAGACCAGGAAAACAAGACAATCACCATAAACCCCCATTTCTCCAGAACCTAAGTAAACAGAGAGCTCCAATAACCAGTATGTTTTGGGTTTTTTTCCCCCAGAACCACAGGATAAGTATATAACCCAGAGCATGGCAATCCACTTTGCCTAAACATGGAAGAACCCGTGAGGGAGTTCTGGAGCCTATCCAGGCTGCTGCACTTCGGAGACCTGCATTGCTCACCATGTGGGTGGATTAGCCTCCTGCATCTCTAAAACTGGCGAGACTGAGACTGAGTCCTTCACTCTTTTCCCCATTCTCTGCTGCTGTCATATCAACAGTGTCCAGAGGGTGAAAGTCCCATTTAACCCAGAATGAGGATGCCAGTAACTGACAGTAATGGGGGAAAAAACTTTCCTTTCCCTACATTCTCTTTTTTACTCCATCTGAGAAACAGGCCCAGTGATATCTATTTCTATTCCATGTTGTTTGTCCTCCTCAGTTTCAGGTACTAGACATGACTCTCATGGGCCTGGAAGTTCAAGCCATGGAGACCTTGGAGCCAGGATTGCAAGAGGGGTGGCATAGAATCCAAGAGAAGCCAGGGTGACTGGGACTTGAGCGTGGGCAAGGGGTGGGGTTGGATTGGGCAGATTGGGAACTGGGACTATGTTCTATGGAAAACTCAGCTAAATTATGAACCTAACCCCCTTCCCCTCCCCAGGGCCTGACTTTTCAAAGACTGAGGAGGATTGCACCTCCTACTTGTTAGAAATATGTTTGTACATTTGTGGTTCTAACTTGTGAAGTAAACATCCCTTTATTCAAAAAAAAAATTGTCAGTGACTAAATGGAAGTGAAGTGCAAGCCACCACCCCCTACACTGAGCAGAACACCATCAGTGAAAGCTGAAGACAATGGCAGAGAGCCTAGAGACAGGGGCTTTACAGTTTAGAAATCATTTTGCATATATTATCTCATTCAAGCCTCTCAGTAATCCTGCCCAGGAGGTACTATGAGTCTGAGACTATTGTTTGACTCATTTTTTTACAGTCAAGGAAACTGAGTTTCTGAGCCATGAAGTGACTATCCGTGGGCAAATGAAATAATATTTACATGTAAAGCATTTAGCAGGGTGCCCAGCACATAGTAGGTACCACACAAATGCTTATTGCCTTCTCCTGCCCCCTCCACAGTTACATTGATAGCATCGAAGATATGATTCAAACTCAGATTCATCATTCTACCTACTATGCTAGCTGCCTCTCAGGAATGCTAATAATATTGACCCTCAGGAGCAGCTAGATTCTGAAGTACCTTCTGAATCATCAAAAAAAATCTAAATAATATTCCGTATTATTTTCATATAAGATGTGTTTAATTAATTATACTTATTTAAGGATGTACATATGTAGCAACTTTCTGTTAACTCAATTATCCAAAATGCTCCATTATCCACCTACTCTGAAAAAAAATTAAAGCAAAAAATAAAATAAAGGCTATACTAGTATCAGGTGCACTTTTTAAAAATGTAATTATAAGTATCAGAAAAGTAATGAGGGAAACATGGGACCCAAGGACCTCTCAGTAGAGCTTTTGAAATTAAAATGAGCACTCTCTAAATCTACCCCTAGAAAACCAACCAGAAGAACATTTCACTGACAAGTCATTTGTGTATGCTAATAGAGTTGATTTCTTTTGTAAATGTGATTATCCATTCTTGTCCAGGAAAGAATACTATGATTTACTAGTGCAAGTAAATTAACCATGTTATCTTTCATCTGTTTTCTTAATTCAGAAGAATCATTAATAAAACTAAAATTATTTGTTTTGATTTAAAAGACATTTTAGTTTAAAAGACATTTGTTTTAAAGACATTAAAAGACAGCCAGTAGGCAAAAAATGCTAAAAAAAAAATCTATTTTTGTAACAATTATCACCTAAGCCAGAATTCAGTTTCATAGGAAATGAGTAAACATTTGCTTATTTATTCATTTAATAAAAATTCCCAATCATCATTTACTACACTGAAGGTACTGGGCTAGCGATACAGAGAAGTGTAATATACAATCTTGCCATCAACAAGTTTACAAACCAGTAGGAGAAATAAGAAATATACCCCAAAAATACAATATGAGACAGTGTGTGATAAATGTCACATATAAATGGTATGACCAAAACATTTTAAAGCATAGTGGAAAATGTGAATACCCTTTAACCCAGCAATACCACTTCTAGGGTTATATCCCGAAGAGATCATACAAGTGGGAAAGGGACCTGTATGTTTGAAAATATTTATAGCAGCTCTTTTTGTGTTAGCAAAGAATTGGAAATCAAGGTGATGCCCATCATTGGGGAATGGCTAAACAAGTTGTGGCATATTAATGTAATGGAATACTATTTTGCTATAAGAAATGAGGACCATGTGGGCTTCATAATAACCTGGAAAGACTTACATAAACTGATACTGAGTGAGAGGAGCAGAACCAGGAGAATATTATACACAATTACAGATGCACAGTATCTGTGACGACTAACTTTGATAGACTTGGCTCTTCTCAGCAATACAAGGTTCAAAGATGGCTCCAAAAGATTCGTGATGGAAAAAGCTATCCATATCCATGAACACAGATTGAGGCAAACTATTTGTTGTCTTTTTTTTCCCTTCTCTTTTGGTTTTGTCTCTTCTTTTTATTTCATTCCATTGGTTATAATCCTTCTTTACAACTTGACTATTGTGTAAATAAGATCAATGTGAAGGTATATGTAGAACCTATATTGAATTACATGCTATCGTGGGGAGGAGGGGGGAGGACAGGGAGGGGGAGAAAATTTGGAACTCGAAAATTTATGGAATTGATTGTTGTAAACTAAAACTGAAAAATAAATTTTTAAAAAAAGCATAGTGAAAGAGAAATCATTTCTGGCTGGAGACTAAAGCCAGGTTTCATGGAGGAAGTTGCATTTTGGCTAGATCTTGACAGAAGAGTAGGATTGCAGTGAGCAGAGATAGGAGAGAAGTTGAAAGACACCTTAGAGATTATCTTGTCCAACTCAATAATTTTATAAGTGAAGAAATTAAAACCTAAGAGGTTAAGTTACCTGCTCAAGGTCATTCAGTTAGTCTGTGACAGATGGTCAATTGCTCTCCAATATATGGTCTTAGAAACTTGCCTAAGGTACTACAGAAATTAACTTACTTGTTGAAGGTCAGAGGTATGACTGGAACCCAAGTAGTTCTAACTCTGAGGCCAGCTTTCTATCTGGTGCCACACACTGGTCCTCAGACTTAATACATAATGTAAACCACATTAGACTTGGGGTCAAGAGATCTGATTTTAAGGCCTGGTTTTTCCTTTTATCAGCTGAGTGACCTTGGTCAAGACACTTTGCATCTCTGGGCTTCAGTGCCTTCATTTGCAAAATGAGAAAGTTGCACAAGACAACCTGGATCTTCAGCTCTAGCTTCAGTGTTCTATTAGTCAGTGAAATAATATGATTCCATTAAAAGTGACCTACTTAAATCTATGAATGAGACATGGGAAGATTCTGAGTCCAATCTTTGAAGAAAGCAAGGAATAATTAGGTCAGTTATCATGTATTAATTAGATCCTTTTCATTAAGCAGTTAACAGCTCTCAATGTCATTTTCTGCCAAGATCTGTTCTCCCTCTGAAATGACAGTAAATGGAGTAGTTCTGGGTACCATAGTAGAATCTGCCCATCCTTACGCCATTGTCAGCAGTGACCATTGATTGACTGGCAGCTCCCATAGTGTTAGTAAGATTTGGAAATGAATAAATCACCCTGTACATGAATGGTATGCAAGAGTGAAAGTTTGATCATACCTAGGATGGTCAGGTCGAGGGACAGATGCAGCTATGGATAGTGCTCCATGACTTGGAAGAAAAGGAAGAAGTCAGGAACATCAATTCTAAGCCCAGTTTTAGAGTCAGTTAAGATTTTAAAGGTAATGTCTAGTGGACAGAAACATCCATGATTTGTTGCTGCCCAGTAGGAATGTGAGTTGGTCTCCTTGGAAGGCTGTAACCCAGTTTAATTTACCTGTCAAGAAGCCTGATGGATTTGTCAATAGAGTTTTTAAATAGAAAATAAAATTCTTCAGTATGTACAGTGGAGAGCATTTTACCCTTCCACAGAAAACTGGGGGCATATTTATCATTTCTGTAGATGGACATGGCTAATTCAGGCCTGTCTTAGCCTGCCTTATTGAGTAGGCTATCAGATATGTGTAAATTTAATTATTTGGAATAGAATTCAAATCATTACCCATTGAAAAGAATGTTCTGAGGGGCCATGTCAACGGAATCTTCAGGTGGCTTTGCTCTCTTGGCATGCTCAGGTGGCAAGGAACATGGCACATTGACCCTCAGAGACTGCCAATTTCAAGTCTCTCTGTTCTGCCTCCAAGAGATCCCTGGGAACTGGCTGTTGCATGCTCAAACTCCAAAAAAACTTTTCACATTATTCTTCAGCCTTCATCGACCCGACCTATTGTCCTAAGGTATTTTGTACATTCATACCTAATTCTCAAGAGAAAAAAAATTACTTTCAGGAATGGTATTATGAAAGGGAGAATTCACAAAAGGGTGTTAGGATGAGGTCCCCTTGGTTCATTTCCAGTCCCAATCCTGTGTTACCCTAATACCATTAATAATAATCAATAAAAATTAAATTACTTGATTCCAAGACTAGAACATTTCAGTGACTAATAAGAGATGAAAACCAAGGACTACACCCTCTGCAAACCCAATTAGACCTTGAAGGACAATGGGTAAATGCATCAGTCAATCTGGGTGTTCTCTCTATACATGACACAAGATTCATGTGTCATCGCAACAAGTAATAACACTATATGTGTGTGTGTGTGTGCAATAGCATCTTATTCTTTCCTGCTATCAACATTTAGTTGACTATCAAAGCAACTCCTTGCCTTCAGTCCTTCTCTGGGGCTTTATTGAGGCTCCCAGAATCACTTGAGTCCTCCAAGATCACAGCAGTAGAGCCCAGGTCTGAAGGCCATTCTATCCTGATCCTGTCTCCTCATTGCGGAAATGACCATAGAGGTTCCCCATTCTGATCTCTAATTTTACAGATGAAGAAGCTGAGCCCCAGAAAGGTTACATGACTTGCCCCAAAATACACAGGTACTGACAGAGACAGGAGTAGAGCCAGGTCCTCTAGGCCCAGAACCAAGATTCTTTCTACTATACCACTTTAAGGTTACTGGGATAACCCTAGCTAATTCAATAAATATTTATTAAGACAATGCACAAGACGTTGGGCTGGGAACTGGGAATTCAAAGACAAAAATCCTATTTTCCTCACCCCACCACCCAAGAAGCTTACCAATAAGAGGAAACAATATGTACATAGTTAATTTTTTAAAGTATTTTAAGGAAGGAGAAATCAGTAACAAGCTACTGCAACTTATAGTAACTCAAGGGACGATTCACAGAGTGAATGGCATCAGACCTGGGCTTTTAGAAAGATAAGGATTTTAAGAGGCAGAGAGAAAGACATCCCTTCCTGGCTTTAGAGATGGCTTATGCAAGTACATGGAGGCTGGAAATGTCATGCCAAGTTAGGAAACAGCTATTAGTCCAGTTTAGCTGGAACTGAGAAAATGTAAAGAAGATCAATATAAAGGAAGACTTGAAAGGTAGGTCAGAGGTGAGGGAGATGGTGAGGGACTTCAATAAACTAGAAAAAAGTTCATCATCAGACGGTGGGTGGGTAGGAAATTCATCTACTAAGGTACATGGAGACTGCAATCTTCATCAGCAGAGAGACTATCTACACGGCTTTTCAAAATCACAGCTCTTTTGAAATATTAAAGCAACTTTGGCAATATGAGCTAAATGAAAAGAGTTCTCTATCCCATAAAAGATTAATCATGCCCTCTTTAAAATAAAACAAATGTGATCCATGATATGAACCAAATGGTTGAACCTAGGTTCTTTGAATAGAGGGTCAATTGACAATAAAATCTGGAACTTCGTTCATGGGATCTGCTTCTCATTCAAGAGACAAAAAAATATAATAAATTTCTTTCAAATAATGACAGAAACATAAATCAAACAAAAGATTTGGGGGGGAAACTCTTATTAACTGTATAGCCTTGGGTTAGTCCTTTCAAAGACCTGAGACTTGGTTTTCTCATCAGTAAAATGAGGGTGTTGGATTAGATGAATTTCTAATGTTTTTTCCAGGTCTGAAGGCCATTCTATCCTGATCCTGTCTCCTCATAAAAGAATAAATATTGGGGTTTAAATATTCTATTACAAATCTTTGGAATTTTGTTAGGAATCTGATGGAATTTACAATTAAATTCACCTAGAGATTTTACTCAGCATGCTTTTTAGAAATGATTTTTTATGACTTGTTTGTAACGAGATTATTTTATACAAGTGGTTTTCTTCTGAGCTGTTTATAGTGAGATTTATTTTTATATCTAGAACTATATTGTAGATACATGTGATACCCTACCCACCATCACTATGGCATGATCTGTAAGCTAATTTTCAAGGAGTGGTGATGGATGGATTGATTAATTCTGCTCTACCAAGCCTGTCTTGCCTGAGCCTCCCAGTGATCAATGGCATACCTCCACCAGATGACAGCATGGGATTAGAAGCACAGTCTTTGGGCATGGAAAAAAGCAAAGCTGTCTGCTTTGGCTTCAAACCCATGACCTTGGCCTAGTTAGCACTGTTTTCTGTCAACTGAGCTTTGTATCTACCCACACTGGTAATTCATTCTTGTATCATTTATCATCTGCCTATACATACATATGCATACATATAGGCATATGGACATATAGGCAATGACCTTTGTGAGACAAAGAATAAGTCATTTTTTGAAGTAGCCCTCTCATATCCATGGAAGAGGCAATGTAGTTGGTAAAACATTGGAGTAGTAATTAAGAAGACCTAGTTATAGCTTTGGCTCTACCATGAATTAACCATTAGTTAAATTACATCATGTCTCTGAGTCTAAGCTTCACCATTAATGGGGACTTTGGCATACTGGAGATTTAAGGTCCCTTCCAGCTCTTCTTAATGATATTCTTAGAGTTACAACCACATAGTTCCTTGTCCTGAGGCAGGGTTTTACTAAGGCCTTCCTGACTTCAGCCTAATGCTCTATTTATGGGACCACCTAGCTGCCTCATTAATTAATGTTGCATCCTTTGACAGATCAAAGATGGTATTACAGTTCAAAGGCACATGTTGGTACTCTCATCAACCATCACGCAGGAGGATGTCATAGTTATGACATCTAAGAGAGTCTCTGTGTGTACAAGCATGCATATATGCACCCATGACTGATGGGAGTTCCCTATATTTAGCCTGTCCTGGGCCCAGCAAGATTCTTTCTGTCCGTTTCCATGACGTGTTGTAACCTCAGCCCCATCCTTTCCATCTCTTACTCTAGAAACAGTAATCTCATCAAGAGGCACCATTTCTACAAAGAATATGTCAATTCATTGTCTTGTGGCTCCTCTGTGAATGGCCAGAACACCCGTGCTCTACCCTGGCCGCTGCTCCCTATATGTACTGTTGCTTTTTTCTAGCAGAATAAAAGCTCCCGAAGGGCAGGGACTAGCTTGCTTTTTGCATTTATATCCTCAGTAATTAGTAAAGCATTTGGCACATAATAAGTGCTTTTTTAATTTACCCACTCATTCGTTTGTCACTCATTAGCCTGTTTTTCCAGTGATACTGGTGAATTAAGGCTCCTTCAATCTCTGGGTTGCTGGACTAATTTAATAAACGAATTTGTCTTTTTATTTTCCTTTCTTAAAATTATTAAACAAGTGATTTTATCAGTGTGAATGTTCCCTAATGCAAATCACAACTTTTCTACACCTTTTTAGAGAGTCCTTTTAACTTCTAGTGACCCAAAACCCATTGTACTAAAGCCAACCTGTATGTAGTAAGCCTTTCTAACCTCATTTGACCAGTCCTCAAATGGCAATCATCTAACCTTTGGCCAGGTCCATTCTTGAATGCTTTTCAGTTTGGTAGGCTCTGTCTGCCTGATCTTAGCTTCAATCTTTCAGAACTCAGGGTCACTTCAATGCTTCAGAGAAACATGGAAATAAGATTTTAGTGAAGAAAACAAATTTACACCAGGATATTAGTGACTGAAAATGATTTAAATGAGATACCCACTTTCATTTCAATAGGGGATTCAAATAAAGCACATTGAGACTTTAAAATCATACCATTGAGGGGGCGGAACCAAGATAGCGGCTGGTAAGCAGGAGTTAGTATGAGCTCCGTACCGAGTCCCTCCAAAAACCTATAAAAAGTGGCTCTGAACCAATTCTAGAATGGCAGAACCCACAAAACAGCAGAGGGAAGCAGGGCTCCAGCCCAGGACAGCCTGGATGGTCTCTGGGTGAGGTCTATCCCACACGGAGCTGGGAGCTGGGAGCTGGGAGCTGGGAATGGAGTGGAGCAGAGTCCAGCATGGGTGGCGTGGACCATCCAGACCAGAAGCCGGGCGGAGGGGGCCCTAGAGCCCTGAATCAGTGAGCTGCGACAGTTACCAGACTCCTTAACCCACAAACACCAAAGACTGCAGAGAACGTTAGTGGGAAAAGCTGCGGGAGTAGAAAGAGTTCGCAGTTCGGCTTCCAGCCCCAGGGGCAGCGGAGGTGGGGCAGCTACAGCTGTTGTTACTTCTGGCTCCAGGCCCACCTGGTGAGAGGAATTAAGTGGTGGATCAGAGCAGGAGTGCATGGCCTGCTGAAGATCTAAGCCCAGTCTGGGTTGGGGGTTGGGTAAGGAGCAGTGCTGGTGTGGCAGAGCTGGCACCTCCCCCCCAAACGTGGAACATAGAACTCTCTAGTCTACAAGCAGTCATACCCCGCTGAAAAACTCAAAGATCAAGTTAGTTGGCTGGGAATATGGCCAGACAGCGAAAACGCACCCAGATTCAGTCTCAGATTTTGCATTCTTTCTTTGCTGACAAAGAAGACCAAAACATACAGCCTAAAGAAGTCAATAAAGTGCAAGAGCCTACACCAACAGCCTCCAAGAAAAACATGAACTGGTCCCAGGCCATGGAAGAGCTCAAAAAGGATTTGGAAAAGCAAGTTAGAGAAGTAGAGGAAAAATTCGGAAGAGAAATGAGGATGCGAGAAAACCATGAAAAACAAGTCAATGACTTGCTAAAGGAGACCCTAAAAAGTACTGAAAAATACACTGAAGAAAACAACACCTTAAAAAATAGACTAACTCACATGGCAAAAGAGCTCCAAAAAGCCAATGAGGAGAAAAATGCCTTGAAAGGCAGAATTAGCCAAATGGAAAAGGAGGTACAAAAGACCACTGAAGAAAATACTACTTTAAAAATTAGATTGGAGCAAGTGGAAACTAGTGATTTTATGAGAAATCAAGATATTATAAAACAGAACCAAAGGAATGAAAAAATGGAAGATAATGTGAAATATGTCATTGGAAAAACCACTGACCTGGAAAGTAGATCCAGGAGAGATAATTTAAAAATTATTGGACTACCTGAAAGCCATGATCAAAAAAAGAGCCTAGATATCATCTTTCAAGAAATTATCAAGGAGAACTGCCCTGATATTCTAGAGCCACAGGGTAAAATAGAAATTGAAAGAATCCATCGATTGCCTCCTCAAGTAGATCCCAAAAAGAAATCTCCTAGGAATATTGTCGCCAAATTCCAGAGCTCCCAGACCAAGGAGAAAATACTGCAAGCAGCCAGAAAGAAACAATTTGAGTATTTTGGAAACCCAATCAGAATAACCCAAGATCTGGCAGCCTCTACATTAAGAGATCGAAGGGCTTGGAATACGATATTCCGGAGGTCAATGGAGCTAGGATTAAAACCTAGAATCACCTACCCAGCAAAACTGAGTATCATGCTCCAAGGCAAAATATGGATTTTCAATAAAATAGAGGACTTTCAAGCTTTCTCAGTGAAAAGACCAGAACTGAATAGAAAATTTGACTTTCAAACACAAGAATCAAGAGAAGCGTGAAAAGGTAATCAAGAAAAAGAACAAGAAAAAGAAATTGCAAGGGACTTACCAAAGGTGAACTGTTTTGTTGACATTCCTACATGGAAAGATGATGTGTATGCTTCATGAGACCTCAGTATTAGGGTAGCTGAAGGGAATATGCATACATATATGTTTATGTATATATATGGGGGAATGTGTATGTATGTATATATCTATGTGTGTATATATATATATATACATATATATATATATATATACAGAGAAAGAGAGAGAGAGAGAGAGAGAGAGAGAGAGAGAGAGAAAGAGGGAGAGAGGGAGAGAGCAGACACAGGGTGAGTTGAAGATGAAGGGTAGATATCTAAAAGAAATAAAATCAAATTAAGGGATGAGAGAGGAACATACTGAGAGAGGGAGATGAGGAGAGATAGAATGAAATGGATTATCTTCCATAAAGGTGGCAAGAGGAAGCAGTTCTGTGGGAGGAGGGGAGAGGGCGGATGAGGGGGGAATGAGTGAATATTGCTCTCATCAGATTTGGCCTAAGGAGGGAATACCATACATACCCAGTTGGGAATCTTACCCCACAGGAAAGAAGAGGGAAGAAGATAAAAAAAAGGGGGGGATGATGGAGGGGAGGGCAGGTGGGGGTGGAGGTAGTCAAAAACAAACACTTTCGAAAGGGGACAGGGTCAAGGGAGAAAATTCAATAAAGGGGAATGGGTTGGGAAGGAGCAAAATATAGTTAGTCTTTCACAACATGAGTATTGTGGAAGGGTTATGCATAATGATACACATGTGGCCTATGTTGAATTGCTTGACTTCTTAGGGAATGTGGGTGGGAAGGGAAGAGGGGAGAGAATTTGGAACTCAATGTTTTAAAAACAGATGTTCAAAAACAAACAAAAATGTTTTTGCATGCAACAAGAAAATAAGATACACAGGCAATGGGGCGTAAAAATTTATCTTGCCCTACAAGAAAGGAAGGGAAAAGGGGATGGGAGGGGAGTGGGGTGACAGAGGGGAGTGCTGACTGGGGAACAGGGCAACCAGAATATATGCCATCTTGAAATGGGGGGGAGGGTAGAAATGGGGAGAAAATTTGTAATCCAAACTCTTGTGAAAATCAATGCTGAAAACTAAATATGTTAAATAAATTTAAAAAAAAAATCATACCATTGGCAATTTCTGACATTTAGCATTAGATACTTGGACCTCAATTGCAAAGATACCCTTTTTTGACTATTATTAGTATAATGTCATCACTCTTTTCCTTGAATGATTTTATCAAATCACTGACCATTCATTCCTGATATAAAATATTTCCCCCAGACCATCCATGCTGTTAATTGGCCTTTTATCTTCTCCCAGCAATGCAGATGCAGGTTCCCACTGCAGTGATAGAACTGACCAGCCCCTTAAACTCTAATTGCCCTTTCAAAGTCAGGGAGGCATTACAGTGGCAGCAAAAGAGGACTTTCATTAAGGCCCATGCCAATTAACTGACCCAGCTTGTCACATACAGGATATAGCAAGCCATGCAATTCTACACATTGTGGGAGAGGTGTTTTCATTCCAATAATAAACATTCTGTGATAGATGCCTATTTCACAGATGTTGTCTGTAGAGCAGATTAATTAGCGCGTGCTGGCTGAGACTCTTAATTCTTCATCAGATCGCCAGTACCCACTCATTTCATTCTGCTGCTAGCAAGGGCAACAGTTGGAGGAGTGACTTGGGCTGCTGGTCAGGGGATGTGACTCTTGGAATGAAGCCAAGACGTGATGAGAGAAGCCAAATTCCATCAGCTTCTTAAAAATACTAGCAAACAAAAAAACAGATAATGGGAGGTGCTATTGTCTTTTCTTTCTTCCAATTGACAGGCATGTCTATTCATTCCCAGATAACCATTGCTCTATAAGAAAAGAAAGTCTAAGTAACAATCCTGGACTGACTACAATTTATCTGACCTTCTATAGTCTTGTTACCATGTCTCTGCAGCAATTGGTCTTTTGTCGTAAATGGTTGTTATTTAAAAGTGAATTTATGTACAATGAAGGGTATAGTCTTTATGACACAAGGTTCCTTTTAATACAAAAGATTTTGTATTAAAGACTTTCTTTGTATGGGGAGGGGGGGGGCTGTAGAGTCTGTACCTGTGATTTCATCTATGTAGGGGGCTCCCACAGAGAAAAAACTCTCCATCAATGCATCTCTATATCTTTTACTATTAAATAATTGCCTGAAGCGTGAGAGATTAAAATGATTTGCCAAAGAACACTTAGCCAATATTTGTCAGAGGTGGAACACAGATAATCTCAACTATCCCTAGCCCTTCTACTCTCTAGCTTGACACTGCAGGAATACATCTTCAAAGAGGGCAGGTGGCTCAGTCCCTACATTCATCCAAGCTTTGCCCTCTCCATTGAGGATGCCAAAAAAGATGACAATCAGTGCCAGTTATGGGAAGAGCTTAATGATATGGACATCTGTTCCCTGCAAAACTAGTCTCAGACTATCCTTTTGCTGTGTAGAAGCCAATAGTCACTAATCCACTGAGTGGTCCATGACCATTTTGGATCCCTGCTCCAACCACACCCTAACATCAAATATGAAATTGCCATCTCCCATGCTCTTCTGTCCTCAACAATGTTTAATCAAAATTCAAGCAAAGATATTTCTACTTGCTTCTACTGGTTCCAAGAAAAAAGATTTCCCTTAAAAGAGAAAAAAGGGCCAATAACTTAGTAGCTGCCTTCATTTACCCTTTCAAGATGCAGACAAAAAACACTTGGCATGCTTGCTGAGATGCTTATGTGAGCTATTTTTAGTATTTGTTTCCTAAAATAGAGAAAGGTATGCCCTTCATCTTTGAAGATGACACTGTGATAACTATGGAAAGCCAAGGTGAAGATACTTCAGATCTTTGTTGAAAATCCTTACATCCTATCTAAATGTGTTTAAGGCTATTTTAAGACTTTGCAGAGGTTTTTGTAATGGCAAGTCACAAAATGGAAAACAGCAACACAGTGTGTTAGAAAGTGCTCTGGGGTAGGGCTGAGATGGTAGAAAGAATCCTGGAAGTCTCCTGAGTTCTCTCCAGTTTCCCTCAGAAACAATGTTAAATCTGTCCTCTGAAAGAATTCTGGAGTGATAGAACCCACAAAAAGATGGAGTGAAACAATTTTCCAGCCCAAGATAACAGAATAACTTTAGGAAAAATCTATCTCACTTGGTTAAAAGAGGGAGCACAGCCTAGCCCAAGCAGTGTCTGGGCAAGCTAGGAGAAGGCTCTTAGCCATAGCACAAATCAGCAACTGAGGCCCTGTGGTTCTGGCTCAGCAGGCCAGTGGCAAAGCAGTCAGCTGTGAGGTCTCCAGCCTTGGTCCAGTAGGCAAACTGACAACCCTGGAACCCAGGACACAACAGGTGTGACTAGGTCATCCCACCCTGATGCAGTAGACAAATCATCAGCTTCAGAGGCCCTGGTCCAAAAATGCAATGACCAGGTGTCCCAACAATTAGGTTAGCAGCTGCTGTGGGGGTATAAAACCAACAACAACCAGCTCACAGAACCCTGCAAGCCCAGGTCCTTTTGATCTGTTTCACTAAGGAAAGTGATGTTAAGGGGTTAACAATCTTACTTTAATCCAACATACAAATATCATTCACTTAGTTCAGGGGAAAAGGCCAGCACCCTGAACTTCAGAGCAAACACAAACAAATTACAAACATACATTTATAAACAGACCAAATACAATTCATAGTTACCAATATCTGAGTTCAGCCGGGGAGCTCGACAATGGCTGGTTCAGAGTCACACGTCACTACTGCTTCAGCTCAGAGCTCCGAAAAAAAAAAAAAAAAAGAATGCCAACCTCTGGTTTTATATCTTTTTCAGGGTCAAGAGTGAGTCACACGTGCAACTCACCCACGTGACCTAAAATCGTCACAAAAATGAGATGTAGGGGCAGCTCGGTGGCACAGTGAGTAGAGCACTGGCCCTGGAGTCAGGAGGACCTGAGTTCAAATCGAGCCTCAGACACTTGACACACTTGTTAGCTGTGTGACCTTGGGCAAGTCACTTAACACCAATTGCCCTGCCCAAAAAAAAAGAAAACCCAAAACAAAATTGCGACTTAAACCCATGTGGTCTAAAAGTCTCTGATGTCACAAACATGTCACTCAAACCCATTTAAACTAGGCTTTCCCTTGATGCAAGGAGGTCATCAAGGACTCCTAATTTAATCAAGGAAATAAAGGCCAAACTCTTCAAGGGCATGTGGTTGAATTAAGTTCTAAGAGCCCATTTTGATTGACAATACACCAGACTCCTGCCCCCTAGTGCAAGAAGGTTGGGAGAGCACCTGCTGTACCCCAGAGGCAGAGCTCAACTTTTTAAAATGAACAAAAGACAAAAAAAAAAGGAGCTCAGATCATCAAAAGCTAATATATATGAGGAAGAGCAAAACACAAACTCAGAAGAAGACAACAATACCAAAGTGCCTACATGCAAAGCCTCAAGGGGAATGGCAATTGGTCTCAAGCTCCTGGTGGAGTTAAAAAGGATTTTAAAAATCAAGTAAGAGAGGTAGAAGAAAAATTGGGAAATAAATAAGAGTTATGCAAGAGAATTATGAAAAAAAAGAGTGAACACCTTGGAAAAAGGAAGCACAAAAATTGACTGAAGAAAACAACTCCTTAAAAAATAGAATCAGCCAAATTAGGAAAAAAAAATCCACTGAAGAAAATAACTCCTTTAAAAGTAGAATTGGCCAAACAGGAAAAGAGGTATAAAAGCTAACTAAAGAAAAGAATTCCTTAAAAATTAGAATTGGACAAGTGAAAGCTAATGACTCTATGAGATATCAAGAATCAGTCAAACAAAATCAGAAGAATGAAAAAATAGTAGAAAATGTTAAAAAGGGATTTTAAGCTTTCCTGAAGAAAAGACCAGAGCTGAAAAGAAAATTTGATCTTTACAAGACTCAAGAGAAGCATAAAAAGGTAAACAGGACATTTAAAAAAATGGTATTCAATAAGGTTAAACTATTTGTAACCCTACTTGGGAAGATGACACTTGTAACTCTATTGGGGCAATTAGAAGGAATATGCTTAGACAGAGGCTATAGGTATAAGTTGACTTTGATGTGATGATTAAAAAAAATTAAAGGATGAAAAAAAAGGATTGTACAGGGAGAAGAAGAAAGAGGGAGGTATGAATGTGAATGTGAATGGGAACACTCTCCCATAGAACAGAAGCAAATAGCAGAGTGGATGAAAAGCCAGAATCCTACAATATGTTTGTTGTTTACAAGAAACACATTTGCAGCAGAGAGACACACAGAACAAAGGCAAAAGGCTGGAGCAGAATATATTATGCTTCAGCTGAAGTAAAAAAAAAAAAGCAATGGTAACAATCCTGATCTCAGAAAAATCAAAAGCAAAAATAGATCTAATTAAGAGAGACAAGGAAAGAAACTACATCTTGCTAAAAGGCACCATAGACAATAAAATAATATAAAGACTAAATATATATGTCCCAAGTGGTACAGCATCCAAAGTCTGAGAGGAGAAGTTAAGTGAGTTGCAAGAAGAAATAAAGAGCAAAACTATAAACACCCCCTCTCAGAACTAGATAAATCTAACCACAAAATAAACCAGAAAGAAGTTAAGGAAGTTAATAGAATTTTAGAAAAGTCAGATATGGTTGACCTCTGGAGAAAATTGAATGGGGATAGAAAGGAATATAACTTTTTCTCAGTAGTACATAGCACCTCCACAAAAAAACTGATCATGTATTAGAGCATAAAAATCTCAGAATCCAATGCACGAAGGTAGACGTTTTAAATGCATTCTTTTCAGATCATGGTGCGATAAAAATTACATGTAATAAAAGGCCATGAAAAGATAGTTTAAAAATTAATTGGAAACTAAATAATCTAATCCTAAAGAATGAGTGGGTCAAACAAAAAATCATAGAAACAATCAATAATTTCATTAAAGAGAATGACAATAATGAGACAACATATCAAAATTTATGGGATACGGCCAAGGAGTACTTAGGGGAAATTTCATATCTCAAAAAACTTATCAATATAGATCGGTGAATTGGGCGTAGAATTAAAAAAGCTAGAAAAAGAACAAATTAAAAATCCTCAATTAAATATCATATTAGAAATTCTGAAAATCTAAAGAGAGATAAATAAAATTGAAAGTAAGAAAACTATTGAACTAATAAATAAAACTAAGAGTTAGTTTTATTGTAAAAACAACAAAATAGACAAACCTTTGGTTAATTTGATTTCAAAAAAGAAAGAAGAAAACCAAATTACCAGCATCAAAAATTAAAAGGGTGAACTTACCACCAATGAAGAATAAAATTAAAGCAATAATTAGGAGCTATTTTGCCCAACTGTGTGCAAATAAATATAACAATCTAAGTGAAAGGGGTGAATATTTACCAAAAAAAAAAAAAATTACCTAGATCAACAGAAGAGAAAATAAAATAATTAAATACCACATTTTAGAAAAAGAAATTGAATGAGCTATCAATGAAATCCCTAAAATAAACCTCCAAGACCAAACGGATTTACAAGTGAATTCTGCCAATCATTTAAGGAACAATTGATACCAGTACTGTATAAACTATTTGGAAAAACAGGCAAAGAAGGAGTCCTACCAAATTCCTTTTATGGCCAAATATGATGCTGATACCTAACCTAGGAAGAGCAAAAACAGAGAAAGAAAACTATAGACCAATTTCCCTAATGAACATCAGTGCAAAAATTTTTAACAAAATACTAGCATGGTGATTACAGCAATATATTTCCAGGATTATACACAACAACCTGGTGGGATTTATACCAGGAATGCAGGGTTGGTTGAATATTAGGAAAACTATCAGCATAAATGAACATATCAATAACAAAACCCACAGAAACATATGATTATCTAAATGGGTGCAGAAAAGGCTTTTGAAAAAATATAGCACCCATTCCTATTAAAAACACTAGAGAGTATGGGAATAAATGAAGCTTTTCTTAAAACAATACTACTTACTGTTGGTTGGTTTTTCCTAAAACCATCAACAGGTGTTATCTGTAATGGGGATAAGCTAGAAACTTTCCCAGTAAGATTAGGGGTGAGGTTGTCCATTATCACCACTATTACTCAATATTGTACTAGAAATGTTATCTTTCACAACAAGAGAAGAAAAAGAAATTGAAGAAATTTAAAAAAGTAATGAGAAAACAAAGGTATCACTCTTTACAGATGATATGAGGGTGTACTTAGAGAATCCTAGAGAATTAACTTAAAAAGCATTTGAAATAATTAACAACTTTAGCAAAGTTGCAGGATACAAAATAAAACCAAGTAAATTATCAGCATTTCTATATACTACCAACAAAGCTCAGCAAGAAGAGATAGAGAAATCCAACTTAAGATAACTGTAGACATCATAAAATATTTGGGATTCTGCTTACCAAGACAAACCCAGGAACTATGTGAATACAATTATAAAATACTTTTCATTCAAATAAAGTCAAATTTTAAAAAATTGAAAAAACATCGGTTACTCATAGGTAGACTAAGCTAATAAAATAAAAATGACAATTCTACCTAAATTAATTTACTTGAATGAGCTATCAATGAAATCCCTACAATGCTATACAATGCTATACAAATTATAAAATATTATTATGTAGAGATAGAAAAAATAACAAAATTCATCTGGAAGAACAAAAATATCAAGGGAATTAATGAAAAAAATTCAGAGGAAGACTAGCACTGCCAGATCTAAAACTATATTATAAATCAACAACCATCAAAATTATTTGGAACTAGCTAAGAAATAGAGTGGTGGATCAGAGGAATAGATTAGGTACACAAAATACAGTAGTAAATTACTATAATAATGTACTGCTTGATAAACCCAAAGACTCCAGCTTCTGGCATAAGAACTCACTATTTCACAAAAGCTGCTGGGAAAACTTGGAAATAGTATGGCAGAAACTGGGCATAGACCAATATCTCACACTGTATACCATGATAAGGGCAAAATGGGTACATGATTTAGACCTAAAGGTGATACTGTAAGCAAATTAGCAGAGCAAGGAATAGTTTGCCTGTCAGATCTATGAAGAAGGGAAAAATTCATGGCCAAACAAGAGATAGAGGACATTCTGAAATGCAAAATGGATAATTTTGATTCCATCAAATTAAAAAAAGTTTTGCACAAAGAAAACCAATGCAAGCAGGATTAGAAGGAGAACAGAAAGATGGGAAAAAATTTCACAGGAAGCGTTTCTGATAAAGGCCTCATTCCTCAAATATGTAGAGAAGTGAGTAAAATTTATAAGAATACAAGTCATTCTCCAATAGATAAATGGTCAAAGGATACAAACAGGCAGTTTTCAGATGAAGAAATTAAAGCTATCTATGGTCATATGAAAACGTGCTCTAGATCACTACTATTTAGAAAAATGCAAATTAAAACAATTCTGAGGTACCACCTCACATCTCTCAGATGGGCTAATATGAAAGAAAAAGAAAATGATAAATGTTGGAGAAGATGTGGGAAAATCGGGGCACTAATGCATTGTTGGTGGAGTTGTGAAGTGATCTAACCATTCTGGAGAGCAATTTGGAACTAGGCTCAAAAGGCAATCAAAGTGTGTATACCCTTTGACTCAGCAATACTACTACTAGGTCTGCATCCCAAAGATATCATAAAAAAGGAAAACAACCTAAATGTACAAAATATTTATAACAGCTCTTTGTAGTGGCAAATAATCGGAAATTGAGGGAATGTCCATCAACTGGGGAATGGCTGAACAAATTATTCTATACGAATGTAATGGAATACTAGTATGCTGTAAGAAATTATTAGCAAGTGGATTTCAGAAAAACCTGAACTTACATGAACTGATGCTGAGTGAAGTGAATAGAATCAGTAGTACATTGTACACAGTAACAGCAACACTGTGTGATGATTGACTATGATTGACTTAGCTCTTCTCAGCAATACTATGATCCAAGACAATTCCGAAAGACTCCTGATGGAAAATGCTATCCACATCCAGAAAAAGAACTATGGAGTCTGAATGCAGATACTATTTTCACTTTTTTGTTTGTTGTGGCTTTTGCGTTTTATTCTGTTTCTTCTTTTACAACATAACTAGTGTGGAAATATGTTTGTATAATTGCACGTGTATAATCTACATCAGATTGTTTGCCATCTTGGGGAAGGGGTAGGGGAAGGAGAAAAATTCTGACACTCAAAATCTTATAAAAGTCAATGTTGAAAACTAGCTTCACATGTAATTGGAAAAAAATATAATTTACCAAAAAATAACAAAGAAAAGACATGGCTAGAAAATGTAAAGTTAATAATTATAATGTTGCAATGACATGACTTTGAAGACAATGAAAGAAGAGGAAAATGTCAAAGTAAGTCACGAAAAGGTATGTGTTAGATTTCATCAAAATAAATCACCAAGTAAATATTGAAGAAAAAAAGATGTAAAAACTTGGACCTATGAAGGAAGATGCTACCCACCTCCAGAAAAAAACTGACAAATAGAAATATGTATAGTATGATCTTACATGTATGTATATAGACTTATGTGTGTATATATATATAAATATATATATATATATATATATATATATATATATATATTTGTGCTTAATTGTAGCCTTTTCTTGGGTAGTGAGGGGGAGGGGTAGAAAAAAATAAAAAGTGCACAGCAGAGAACAAAAGAAAACTTAGAAAGAAGCACAGAAAATCTGGGTAGCTTTGAAAACAATGTGTAATATTTATTACATAATTTTTCCCCAAAAAATAGTCTCAAATGGAAAATACAGTTTTATAGTAAATCATCTCTTTATGTTCTGCTGTGTACATAGAAATATTCTTTTGTTCTCATTTTGTATTTGTTTAAAATAAATTTTTTAAAAATTTTAAAAGAAAAAAAGCGTTCTGGATTTGGTATCACTTTGTTCATCTCTACCCTGAGGAGTAGAGGTGGAAGGATTATTAAATCCATTTTGCAGATGAGTAAACTAAAGCTTAGAGACAGAAAATGACTTAACCAAGGTCATATAATTATAAGAAAGAAAACCAGAACTCAAACCCTGGTCCCATAACACCAAATCCATTTATTAAGTACTTACATACCCAAAAACTATGTTAAGTACTGAGGTCACAAAGAAATAAAGAAAAATTCAAAATTCCTGTCCTATAGATAGATAGACAGATAGACAGACAGACATAGATATCTATACATATAGAAATAGGCATTAGAAGGATGTATGTATTGCATTTCTAGATTTTCTAGAATTTTGACAGCTTTGTCCTCATTGGTCACCTTACCTCCTTTTCTTCCATTTTCTAATTCCATATTCTACATAACTTAAAACAACAAATACCTTTTTAAGACTCAGATCTAACCACATTTGAGGAATGATGATGACGATGATGATGATGATACCCAGCAGCTCCCTATTGCCTTTCAGGTAAAATACAAACTTTTCGACATGTCTTTCAAGGCTTTCCAAAATCTGACTCTAATTTAGCCTTTAAAATCACTTTATGGGGGTGGAGCCAAGATGGCGGCTGGAAAGCAGGGACTTGAGTAAGCTCCCCGCCAGGTCCCTCCAAAAAGCTATAAACAATGGCTCTGAACAAATTCTAGAACTGCAGAACCCACAAAATAGCAGAGGGAAGCAGGGATCCAGCCCAGGACAGCCTGGATGGTCAACGGATGAGGTCTATCACGCACAGGAGCTGGGAGCAGAAAGGAGCAGAACCCAGTGTGGGCGGCTGCAGGACCAACCACACTAGGAGACAGGCAAAATAGGCCCCACTGCCCTAAATCAGTGAGCTGTGGCAGTTACCAGACTTCTCAACCCACCAACCCCAAAGACAACAGAGAAGGTTAGTGGGAAAAGCTGAGGGGGACAGTGTGAAAAGAGTTCACAGGTTCGGCCACTGCCCCAGGGGCAGTGGAGGTGGCTGAGCTACAGAACTACAGTTGCAGATGCTTCTGGCCCCACGCCGACCTGGTAGGAGGAATTAAGTGGCAGATCAGAGCAGGAGTGCAGAGCCTGCTTAAGATCTCAGTCAGGTCCAGGCTGGCAGTTCTTGGGGAAGGAGAAGTCCTGGTGTGGCAGAGCTGGCTGTATAGAAATAGCTCTGAAAACAACAGAGCATCCCCTCAAGCTTGGAGCAAAGTACTCTTTACTCTACAAGCAGTCATAACCCAACAAAAAACTCAAAGGTCAAGTAAGTTGGCTAGGAACATGGCCAGACAGCGAAAACAGACTCAGATTCAGTCTCAGACTTTGGAATCTTTCTTTGGTGACAAAGACCAAAAAATACAGCCAGAAGAAGTCAACAAAGTCAAAGAGCCTACAACAAAAGCCTCCAAGAAAAACGTGAACTGGTCTCAGGCCATGGAAGAGCTCAAAAAGGATTTGGAAAAGCAAGTTAGAGAAGTAGAGGAAAAATTGGGACAAGAAATGAGAATGACGTGAGAAAACCATGAAAAACAAGTCAATGACTTGCTGAAGGAGACCCAAAAAACTGAAAAAAATATTGAAGAAAACAACATCTTAAAAAATAGACTAACTCAAATGGCAAAAGAGCTCCAAAAAGCCAATGAGGAGAAGAATGCCTTGAAAGGTTGAATTAGCCAAATGGAAAAGGAGGTCCAAAAGACCACTGAAGAAAACACTACCTTAAAAATTAGATTACAGCAAGTGGAAGCTAGTGACTTTATGAGAACTCAAGATATTATAAAACAGAACCAAAGGAATAAAAAAGTGGAATACAATGTGAAATATCTCATTGGAAAAACGACTGACCTGGAAAATAGATCCAGGAGAGATCATATAAAAATTATTGGACTACCTGAAAGCCATGATCAAAAAAAATGCCTAGATATCATCTTTCAAGAAATTATCAAGGAGAACTGCCCTGATACTCTAGAGCCAGAGGGTCAAATAGAAATTGAAAAAATCCACAGATCGCCTCCTCAAAAAGATCCCCAAAAGAAAACTCCTAGGAATATTGTTGCCAAATTCCAGAGCTCCCAGGTCAAGGAGAAAATACTGCAGGCAGCCAGAAAGAAACAATATGAGTATGTGGAAAAACAATCAGGTTAACACAGGATCTAGCAGCTTCAACATTAAGGAATCGAAGGGCTTGGAATATGATATTCTGGAGGTCAATGGAGCTAGGATTAAAATCAAGAATCATCTACCTAGCAAAACTGAGTATCATGCTCCAAGGCAAAATATGGATTTTCAATAAAATAGAGGACTTTAAAGCTTTCTCAGTGAAAAGAACAGAGCTGAATAGAAAATTTGACTTTCAAACCCAAGAATCAAGAGAAGCATGAAAAGGTAAACAAGAAAGAGAAATCATAAGGGACTTTAACTAAAGTTGAACTGTTTTGTTTCCATTCCTACTTGGAAAGATGATGTGTATGATTCATGAGACCTCAGTATCAGAGTAGCTGAAAGGAATATGTGTGTATGTATGTGTATATATATATATATATATATATATATATATATATATATACACATATATATATGTATATATATACACATATATATGTATATATATACACACACATGCGTGTGTATGTATGTATATATGTAGGTAGGTGTATATATATATATATATATAGAGAGAGAGAGAGAGAGAGAGAGAGAGAGGGCACAGGGTGAGTTGAATATGAAGGGATGATATCTAAAAAAATAAAATCAAATTAAGGGATAAGAGAGGAATATATTGAGAGAGGGAGAAAGGGAGAAAGGGAGAGATAGAATTGGGTAAATTATCTTGAATAAAAGTAGAAAGAAAAAGTGGTTCTGTAGGAAGGGAAGAGGGGGCAGGTGAGGAGGAATGAGTAAATCTTGCTCTCCTTGGATTTGACCTGAGGAGGGAAGACCATACACACTCAATTGGGTATCTTACCGCACAGGAAAGAAGGAGGAAGAAGATAAAAAAGGGAGGACAATAGAAGGGAGGGCAGATGGGGGAGGAGGTAATCAAAAACAAACACTTTCAAAAAGGGACAGGGTCAAGGGAGAAAATTCAATAAAGGGGGATAGGTTAGGAAGGAACAAAACATAGTTAATCTTTCACAACATGAGTATTGTGGAAGGGTTTTACATAATGATATGCATGTGGCCTATGTTGAATTGCTTGCCTTCTTAGGGAGGATGGGCAGAGAAGGAAGAGGGGAGAGAATTTGGAACTCAAAGTTTCAAAAACAGACGTTCAAAAACAAACAAAAAAAAAAGTTTTTGCATGCAACTAGGAAATAAGATACACAGGCAATGGGGCATAGAAATTTATTTTGCCCTACAAGAGAAGAAGGGAAAGGGGATGGGAGTGGAGTGGGGTGACAGAAGGGAGGGCTGACTGGGGAATGAGGCAACCAGAATATATGCCATCTTGGAGTGGGTGGGAGGGTAGAAATGGGGAGAAAATTTGTAATTCAAACTCTTGTGAAAATCAATGCTGAAAACTAAATATATTAAATAAACTAAATTTTAAAAAGAAATTAAAAAAATAAAATCACTTTATGTTACTCACCTTCATGAATTGTATATTCCCACCAAACTGGACCTTGGCATTCCATCACCCTTCTCCGTTTGTATATTTTGTAAGTGTTTATTTGTGTACATTATGTTTCCCCCACGAGGCAGGGAAATTTCACTTTTATTCTTTATCCCTTTTTATTCACATGTTATCTCCTCCATTAGAATATGCATATATTCAGGGCAGGAATTGAGAAGAGAAAAAAGATTCTTTCTTTTCAACCTCAGTGCTTAGCATTATTTCTGGGCAACTTAAGCACCTAGGCCAGTGTCTAATACTTAATAGACATTTAATAAATGCCTATTGATTAATTGATTTCTTTAAATCCTCCCATGAGACTAGAATGTACAAGACTCTCAACTCTAACTTTCTGAATATCCCTTCAAGATCAGGCTCAAATGCTATTTCTTCCTTAATCCCTTAGTTAGCATTTTCTCACTCTTCAGTCACTCTGTTTTTGCTCGTATTTTATCCCCACCTCCACCACAATGCCTAGCATAAATGACTTTCTTTTTTCATTCTCCCTCATAAACATGATATTTACATAATTTTTAAATGGTTTACAAAGCACTTTACATATACTATCTCATTTAATCCTCTAAGGTTGATAGTATTATTATCTTCATTTTTATAATATATTATATTATATATGTTATATAATAATAATCTTATTATGATGCTTCCTCATATAGACACTCTTCACAGCTGAGGAAACTGAGAACCAATGAGGTTAACTGTCTTGCCCAAGGTCATATAGATGTTAGAAGCAGGATTTGAACCCAGGTCTCTCTAGGACACCAAGCTTGGTGGTTTTTCTTCTAAACCATAACAACTCTCAGGTAACATATAAAAGGAACAAACTCAGAGTATGATAACAATACAATTTTTTTCTTTCCAGTTCTGATTATTGCCCTACTGGTAAGATTACTTTCCCAGGAATTAGTGTCTGAAATATTTGAAATAAGCCTTCTAGTTAAGTTGCCAACATGAAAAACCATAAAGAAGCCTAGGTCTTCCATATAAAGCCCAGAAATTATCTGAAAAGGATCCCAGAAAGACCATTGATAAAGAAAAATTAAAATAAAAATAAATGCTTTTTCATCAAATACAGAGCTATACAAAAAGGCTGACTAGGGTTGGGAGAATGTCCATGGCAGGTAATGGTCTTGAATATATTAATGTACTCTGATTAGAGTTGAGAACTGGTCCAGCAATTCTAGAATGCAGTTTGGAACTATACCCACAACATGAGTGAATTGTGCCTACTCTTTGACTTAGTGGTACCACTATTGCATTTATGCCACAAAGAGATCAAAGAAAGAAGAAAAGGACCTATATGTACAAATTATTTATAGCATCTCTTTTTATACTGAAATGAAACTATTGGGGTACCCATCAACTTGAGAATCGATGAGCAAAATATGGTATCTTATTATAATAGAATATTACTGTGATATTAAAAATGATGAAGGTATTTCAAAGAAACCCAGAAAGGTTTGTAGGAAGTGATACAAAATGAAATGAACAGAACCATAAAAACTTATATAATTATAACAACATTGTAAAGATAAATGACTTTGAAAGACTTAAGAACACTGATCAATGCAATAACCAACCCTGAATCCAAACATCTTATAAAAAAAACCAGAAAAAAAAACATGCTACCCACTTCCCAACAGACAGGTTATAGACTCAAGGCATAAATTTTTTGGACATGGATAGTGAATGAATTAATTTTGCTTGATGCATACTTGTTACAAGAAGTTCTGGTTGTTATTATTTTCTTTTTCAATAGGAGATAAAAGGAAAATAACATATTTTGTTAATAAAAATAAATTAAATTTCAAAACAAAGCAAATGGACCTGAAGCCAGACAATTTCTAAATGAAGAGGTGACAAGCCAGCATAAGCTCCAATAATCAAGGTTCTGAAACCTGATTCCAGTCCTGGTCTGTCAAAACAGAGGCAGGGCACAGAACCTGCTGCTCCAAGTCACTGTGCAGTGAGACAGGGCTCCCTGGCACTTCCTCTTTTGAACTATGGGAGCCCTAGCAGGTTAATATGATGCTTGCTCAGAGCTTAGATCACGGCACTCAGGGTGGGCATTCTACAGAAGGCCTGAGACCAGTTTGTTCTCTAGTAATCCACTAGTGCCTTTCAGGACCATAGCAAGGATGGAACCAACATCCAATTGGAGATCATGAAAAGAACAAATGGAAATGCCATGAGATCAAAACCAGCAGTGGTCCACCAGGAGACAGAGACAGTAGCCAGGCTCTGAGGCAGAGGGTGGAAACTAATATGAATCATGCCATCCAGACTCTGTTGTGGATAAGACCAAATAAATTCTATTCAACCCACTCAAGAATGCCAAGGGGGCTTGCCCAAGCACAAAATCCTAATCTAAGAACTAAAAGCTGAAAATATGAGTAGATAGATAAAAGAAAAAAATCAAATACAGTGAAGAAATAATATGGAGTAAGAGGGGCTAGAGAGGCAAACCCAGAAGGGCAGAGTAACCACACCTCTGCATGTAGAGTCTCAAAGAAAAAAAAATATGGCTTGACCACAAAAAACCCTGAAACAATTGAAAGAGCCTATATCAAACATTTCCATGTATACTATGTCCAATATAAAAAATAGTTTTGTAGGAATCACATGAAAATACAATAGAACACAGAATTCAGTCAGAGGCATGTGGTGTGCAGAAAGACACAACAACGTTATGCAAATATTCATATTCAAATCCTCTCTCTGCTTATCAATTGTCCTCTTAGGTCTATTTTTTTGCCTATAAAATGAAGAAATGGGACTAAATAATCTCCAACATCTCTTCCAGCTCTAAAACCTGCAACCTTATAATCTAGACTGAGAGATGTTCACACTACTCAGGGTTGGAAGAAGTAGGACCTATAATAAGGCTGATAAATCACTTATTTTTAATGCTGGTATTTTTTAGAGGAAGCCTGGCATATAAAATAGAGGGTTGACATCAGAGTTAGTGGGTTCATCAAGGGTCTGCTTCTGTATCAGAGGCTGTGTGACCCTGGATATATCACTTAATTTGTCACTGCCTCATTATTAACTATGTACTTTGTAAATTATGGAGAAATTGCTGATGCTCATTGGTAGAGAAAGGAAATTCTTCACCCAGAGCTCCCTATGAAGCCACAGGTCTGGTTTAAAAAAAGAGCCATTTGGAGCTAATCAGATTGTGGAGATAAGGGGAAGAGTATCACTAGTCACCTTTGGGTCTGAAGACACACAGAAAGGATAGTAGGGTGTCAGTACCAACTTCAGCTACTACGAAATTCAACTTGGAGCAAACTTCTTCACAAGTATCTTCAGCAGGTTCTTTTCTGGAATTTGTTTGAGGAAAGTCAAAGGTAACTTTTAACTATCATAAACATCCCTATTATCCCCCTTTGGGAGTGTGTTTCTACTTCATTTGGTTTTAAAAGGCTCTAAATCACTTGTACATAGGGACAGATACTATTTGCCTCTTTGCATTTAGGCACATATTTCTGCCAGTGGGCAGATAGCTGCATCTGAGCCTGTATATCTCTGGGGAGCGATGATTGTTCATCATCATGGTCACAGAGCTGGCAGGGACCTAAGGCCATCTAGTCTAACACACTCATTTTATAGATGAGTAAACAGAAGCCTGTGGGGTTACCCCAAGTCATTCAAATTGTACAAGTGAAAAGCAAGATTTGAACTCAGGTCTTGTGAGTTCCATAAGATTCAGAACCTGTGGTCTTCCCACTCTATCAGTCTAACTTCTTCCTATCCAGGAATTAAGATTCTGATTCCGGAACATTTCAGATCAAATGAAGTAGAAACCCTCTCCTAAAGAGGAAAAAATAAGGCTAAGATCTTTACTAGTGACCTTTGACTTTCCTCAAACAAATTCCAGAAAAGAGGGAAGTAACTGAAGTTATCTGTGTAGAAGACTGGTGCTAGATGAATTTTCATCATAACTGAAGCTGGTACTGACATCCTACCTTCAAGGCTTTCCTTTCTGTGTGCTATTAGACCTTGGAGGTACCCAGCCCTTTGCTTCTCTCCCCTCTAACTGCTGTCATGTGATTGGATCTGCCTAGCTCCCCTTGGTGTGTCTCACATACCTCTGCCCATTTTGTGTTTGCCTTTCATGTCTTGCTTCATCCATTTTAAATTGTACAATGTGTTAATGTAAAGGAAAGCCACATAGTATGTGTTATATTAGAATTGCAGGCTTCTAAGATCATAAATCTACAGCTGAAAAGGACCTTGGAGGCCAACCAGTCCAAACCTCTGAATACTGAAACTGGAGTCCAGAAGACCAGAGTTCAAATCCATCCTCAGACACGTATTAGCTGTATGACCTTAAATAAGTCATTTAACTTCTGTTTGTTTCACTTTTCTCAGTCATAAATTGATAATAGCATCTATTTTCAGGGCTATTGTGAGGATCAAATGAAGTAGTATTTGTAAAGTGTTTAGCAAAGGGTCTTGCTTGTGGTAGGTACTATATATTAGTATATATGGTAGGTACTATATATATATATATATATATATATATATATATATATATATATATATATATATATTACGGTAGGTACTATATATACATACATATGTGTATATATATGCATGTGTGTATACATGTATGTATATATGTGTGTATATTCATACATGCATAAATGCATGCATGCATATGTACTATTATTACTATGGATGTGGAGATTTAGGCACAAGAAAAGCTAAGTGATTATTCTAAGGTTTAAGCAGATTTGTAACTTGAACCCAGATGCTCTGATTTCAAGTCCAATATGCTTTCCACTATATAAAAAAGACTGTCTCATTTAATATAATCATTGTCTTTAGACCCCAAAATATATACATCTTAGAAGAAATTTGAGCGCCTACAAAAGAAATGAGACCAGGGTCAGCAAAATGTGTTACCAAATGTTGAAAATGTGATCCACAACCCTGCCACCATGCTTTTTGGGTCCACTGATGCCCTCAGCCATTGTCTTACCTTTCTAATATTTATTGCACAGGGAATTAGCAGCAGTGAGCTCTGCTCCAATTCTCTAAGCACTGCTGCTCATACTGCCCCCATTAGAACCATATGTAGCATGACAAAGAACAGGGAGAAAACATATATACATGGTAACCACTGGAGATAACACATGGAGTCTGAGATCCTGTGCCATTTATCTTTCCTGGGGAAGAGAGATGGGATAATTAACTTGTGGCAGAACCATTCATGAGTTATTCTCCTTCTCT
This sequence comes from Trichosurus vulpecula, assembly GCF_011100635.1. NCBI lineage: Eukaryota > Metazoa > Chordata > Mammalia > Diprotodontia > Phalangeridae > Trichosurus > Trichosurus vulpecula. Next base: position 273,159,618 of record NC_050576.1, on the reverse strand, counting down.
ATACTTGAGAAGATAAATGTCAGAGCTGAGATCAGCCAAGGCATATTTTATATTGCAATAGGGCTCCAGGCTTCCAAGTGAAAGCTCTCTCTTTCACAATATCCTCTGGGGTCACACATAATATGATCTCTCACCTTCCTGAAAGGGAGATTCTCTGCCCTTGAAACATCCCACAGTGAGAGGCAGAATCAGTGGAAAGGGGGATCCTTAATAATCTTCCTGGGAAATCAGACACATTTTAAATCTATTCTTTGAATAAGGACAAACATTTAAATTCACTCTATTTAAAGAGGAAAGTAGAGAATTCATACTCACTCCTTAAACAAGAACTATCAGCATTGCCCTATTAATAACCATGGGTGTCCCCCAGGGCTCTGTCCTGGGACTTTTTCTCTTTTCCCTCTATATAATCTCCCTGAAAAATCTCAACAATGCCCATGAATTCAATTATCATCTCTATATAAATAATTTCCAAATCTGAATATCCAATCTTCTTTCCATTGGACTATGCTGCTTCCCTCATCATCTTGGAATTTAAAGACCTCCATAGTCTAGCTCCCATCTACTTCTCTGGATTTATATCACATTACTGTGCCTCATGTACCTGAGGGTTCTACCAAATTACCTGCTTTTCCTATATTAGATATTCTATCTCCCACCCCCAAGTCCTTCACAGGCTATCCATGTCTGTAAGCCACTCCCTCCTTACTTAGCACATCTAGCCCTCTTAAAAGCTCAGTTCTTGCACCACTTGCTACAAGAAATCTTTCTTGATTCTCCCTGGCTTTTAGTGCTCTCTCCTTCCTCACGTTATTATGCATAAGCATTGTTTACATATTTTACGGTGCCACCACCCCCAAGTAGCTGCTTAAGAACAGCAATTACTTTTTGTTTCATCTTGCTATCTTTAGTGCAAGCATGCCTATAGTAGGCACTTACTAAATATTCAATTGGATTTGAAAAATGTAATTACAAACACAGAAAACAAAGAGGAAAATATATGTTAAGAAATGAAACCCCAGATTCCTTAGGTCATCAACTATTAGCTTAACATTCATTTCACTTTTGTCAGATCATAGTTTTGTTGTTGCTTCATGAAAGTTTTCTACTTTCTCCCCTTATCATCATCATTCCAATTCTATACACCAAATATTAATTAGGGTGCTTGGGGTGGAGTTATTAAATTTTCACGTATCCTATCCTGAACTACAGAGTATCCACAATGGTCTGCCACCATTGGTCAGGTACCTGGAATAATTGAAGAGTCCCAAGATGTGTTTCCAAACCAAGTTTCTCATATACTACAATGTCAAACAAACTCAACGCCATAGAAAGTACCCATCACCCTTCCTTGACCACCCCAACCTATGGTGACCTCTACTTCCTCTGAACTCCTATGGTACTTCCTGTCTACATCATTTAATTGAGTTTGAAATTTATGAAAAGTTTATGAATAAGTCTTCTTACTTCAACAGTTCAAGGATTGTTTATTTAGCCCTTATGGATATTTCCTTTACCTTAAAGCATGACAGCCCCTCTAGGACTTAGAGGGTAGCCTTGGAAAGTTTGTCTCGATGAGCAATTCTTCACTCTGAAACCAATGATGCTCTTTTATTTAACCAGGAGAATTCTTCAGTGACCAACAAATATTCCATCACTGGAGCCACACTGGAAAATCTTCCAGCTTATTGTAAGGTCCCACTTTACTTGCACAGCCTTTGAGAATCTACATTAATTTTCATGTCACGATGAACCACTAGATTGGAATAAAAGTTCTTTGAGAATAGGGATTGTTTCATTTTGGGTCAATTATATAAACTCTACCATGTTGAGAAAGATAATATGTGAGTACCCTGCCTACATACACAGACATGAACCCTTTTCTTCCCACTGTAAATCAGAGTAGAAGTCATAGGACCTTGCTTAGCAACTGGCATGTAATAAGAGCTTAATAAGCGCCTGTTGCTTGCCTGATTAATAGGTTGGTTGAGTTTCACAGAAAGTAGGTATAGAAGGCAAGCCATATGAATTATTTGTTGCTTTGCATTATTAGCTGCCAAAGCACAATGGAAAAATATGTGGTGAGCTAATAGGATGGGGCAAGTTACCAACAATGAGTCACGTTTGAGAAGTGGCATAAAGGACATACATAATCTGTTTCATCTCTGACTGGAAATGGACGTGGGCCAGCCATATCAGAAGAGGAAGGGATAACAAATTGGCATCCTGGTTGTTATACTGATATCCATAAAAACATCAAGACATAGACTATCCTCTCCAATATACTGGGTAGATGCCCTTTATGATGTCACAGTCAAGAATTTCACCAGTGTGTTTGGATTTTTATCTGAGTCATTGAAGAGAAGACCCATATCAGTAAAGTCGCAGATCCACAGAGGTATAAGAAACAAGTTTTGCAACATATTGTTAGCTACCATTCTTGTTGTTCATCCTTTATTTTCAAAGAAGACCAATGATATCTCTGGGTGATGTCTCAAGTTGCATGAAAATTGGATTTTAGTGAGGAAGAATTGCCCAAAGTTGTCAGCCTTATTCTCTCTCCCAGAGTCATCAAAATTCAGTGACAAGACAAAAGTCAAGATGACTGGCAATGGTTCAGGATGCAATGGATGACATTGGTGCCTTTGATGTCTGACCAAACTCTAAGTGTTCCATTGAACCTTCTTCAGCTTCCTTCATGGTCATTGAACAAATTGTTGTCATGTGCCCATTTTGCTGGGGGGGAAGTCTTCACATGCTTGGGGTAGTCATCCAACTAAGTAACTGAAAATCCTGTAGATTACCCTCAAGATGGTTTGGCCCATCCACTTATGGTTTTTACTGACAGTTTTATTGGGGTGTTGCCACCGTACATGCTACAGCTTCTTAGAGCCACAGGTGAGAGCTGGGCGACAGGTAGACACCAAAGGTGGACAAGCAGACCTGAAAAGGGCTCAGTAACCCTCATACCAGAGTGCTAGTCCTCTCTGAACACCCCATCCACTCTAGCTACCATTACATGGGTATGTCAGCTAGATTAGAAACTCCTTGAGGGCCTGAGAGTGAGGAAAAAAAATGAAATCTTGTAGGTAGATAGATAGATAGATAGATAGATAGATAGATAGATGGTTAAACATACTTTACTAAGAAAAAAAGTAAAAATTGAATCACATTATATGTAGTCAGGTTTACAACCATATGCTTGCCCTATCATTCAAGTTTCCCAAAGATTTCCCAAAATCCTTGTGTTAAAGCCTCTCTTTCAACACAAAAGACCTGAATACGCTTTGATGGATTTCTCATTCTCTGGAATAGAACATAAGGTCCTTCAAAGCAGGGACTCTTTCACTTCTTATTTTTGTATCACCAGCACCTAGCACATAGCAAGCACTTAATAAATGCCTATTGGCTGACTGGCTATCCTCTTCTTATACTTCAAGGAGGTCAAGTAAGGAATGGAGGGGGTCATTCACCAATTCACCAAACCATTTACAGCAGAACTTTTATTGGTAGAAAATAACTAGGAGTAAATTTTGTAAATTTTGTCTTTTTGCATCACTTGAACTTAGCACAGTGCCTCACACAATGGAGGTGTTTAATAAATGCAATGTTGGGTTGGACTAGATTGGGTTGGGTGGATTGCACTGCATTTGATTGGAATGGATGGGGGGACGATCAATAAACACATGGCTATAGAGAGAATAGGAAAAGAAATCACTCAATAGGCTCATACATTAAGACTTCAAGGATCTCTCGTCCCATTGCTATGAGTACTTCCACCACTGATCTAGATCCCAAGCTTTACAAACCTTGAGAGAAGGCCTTTAGAGATGGCTGTGACCCAAAAAATATCATCACCTGGCGGCCAACCTTCTGACGATGAGCCTCTTGGCACTCAGCTAGGCTCGGATAACAGACACCTAATTTGTTGCCAGGTTTGTAGTTGAGATTTTTCCAGCTTGGTCAAACCTGCCAGAGTTTCAGCTCTGCTGGCATCACCTCCAAGATCCCAGGGTCACCTCTGTACCACAATGAGGTATCTAAGTAAGACTATGGCACAGGAAATAGCTCCTAAGGGATACCTAAAGAAAGCATCGATAACAAAAATGAGCATCACAGAACCCTTTGTCTTTTGTCCTGGGCAAATGTTTTGAAACAAAGGGTATTAAGGAGTATAGTGTATACATTTAAATGACATGTTGTGGAAACTTGGTGCTATGTAATTATAATGGCCAAGCTTGGCTGAGGATAAGAGTAGAGAAAATGCCCCTCCTCGCATACGCTGAAAAGGTAGCAGACTATGGGTATGAAATATGACATATAATATCAGCCAAATATGATAGGTTAGTTGGTTTGACTTAGCTGCTTTTCCCTTCTTTTTCTTTTATTCTTTATTGTAAGAAATGGCTTTTTGGGTAGAGGAAATGGGAGAGAGAAAACTAAAAATAAAGATGATGTAAAAATAAAGTATCAATTTTTTTAAACAAGAGAAACTGGGAAAAATAGAGATGTCTAATGGGATATCACTCACTACTTGGGTGGCCTTGGGTGACTGCTAAATAGCAATTGGATATTTGAGCTCTTGAGCAGTTGCAGAGCATGTTAGATGTATTTTTCCAGGGAGCATCAGAACACTGTGAGATAAACACTCCAACTATTATGATCCCTATCTTACAAATCACGAAATTGAAGCCTAACAATGATATATAACTTTCCCAGGGTCACACAGCTAGTGTTCAAATCAAGATTTGAATTCAGGTCGCCCTAGCTCCCCATCCAGCACTCTATCCAACAGGCCAGTGGCTCTCAAAGTATAGTCTGTGAACCCCCAGAGGTCCCCAAGATCCTTTCAAGTGATCTTTGAGGTCAAAACTGTTTTCATAATAATACTAAAATGTTTTCACTTTCTAAAATGCTCTTCTCTTTACCAACTACATATCTGTGTGAGTCCAGATTGTCTTCATATACTTAAACCAAAACAACAGATTGAATGTAGACACAGATAGGAGAATCCAGCTGTCTTTTATTAAGCCAGACAAAGAAATTTACAAAAATATGTATAACAATGCTACTCTTCTCATTAATTTTGCTCTGGAGAATATAAGGGTTTTTTTCATAAAAATGTGTTATTTATGTTAGTAGGTAATGGGTTTATTTTTGTTTTAATGAATTAATAATTTTAAATTTATCAGTTTTAATTCCTAATATGGTAAATATTGATAGATATTAGCCACATAAACAAAAGTTCTTTGAGGTCCACTCTAATTTTTAATGGCATAAAGGCGGCCTGAGACCACAAAGTTTCAAAACTGCTTGTATTCGTCACGCTGGCTCATGGACAGCTGTATGGTATAGCAGTTAGGACCCTGGACCTGGAAAAAGGAAAACCTTAGTTCAAATCCGGCTTCAGACACTTAACTAGCTGTGTCTCTTCAGCTCTCTCAGCCTCAATTTCTTCATCTGTAAAACGGGTACAATAACAGCACCTACTTCCCAGGGTTTTGTGAGGAGAAAATGTGATGGTATCTATGAAGCACTCTATAGATTCTAGCTGCGTGACCCTGGCCAAGTCATTTAATCCTGTTTGCCTCAGTTTCCTCATCTGTAAAATGAACTAGAGAAGGAAATGGCAAGCCCCTCCAGTATCCTTACCAAGAAAACCCCAAAGGAGATTAGGGAGAGTTGGGCATGACTGAACAACAAATATAGGGTGCTAGCTATTACTATTATTCTGAGTCTCAGTTCACTCAGTTATAAAATTGGTGGGTTGAATTAGACGATACCACTAATCCTTTCAAGCTCTAAATCTGGGTTAGAATCTTGACTTTCAAAAGAAATGCTTCCTGATCAAAAAAAAACCAAAAAACAAAAAAAACCAGGAATTCTACTCCCATCCCTCTCTGGACTATTGTAATAAGCCTTGGCAAATCAGACCTTCATCAAATCCTTCAGTCATGTCTTGGTCCGTCATATGTATACAGATTGGGCTACATGCAGAGATCTGTATCAACTCTATAACTTCTATGCTGTTGAGATGTATAATGTTTCAAAAAACTCTGTGAATGCCTCTCTCTATGCCCTCCACACACACACACACACACACACACACACACACACACACACACACACACGCTATCTATCCCTCTGTGATTAAGTGTGAGAGGCAAATTTCCACCAAGGAAAATTGGTGAGTTTTTCAGTAAGTGAGAACTCTCAGAGCCAAAGGAGAATCTCATTTTAAAGCATCCACCCAAAGCCCTAGTCAAGGGCCTTTGATTTCCTGACCCTCAGCAGATCAACTCCCATGCATTAAAACTGCTTCTAAACATGGGAATGCCCGGTGAGTTGCAAACCGAGCCAAATCCAGGGAGCTTGGCAGGACCAGCAAGCCAGAGCACAGGCTGAGCTGCTTCAGCTGACTATTCTCATTTGAAAAAATAATAATAATAATCCATCGAGTGATATATAAGGTCATTGTGACCGCCAGAATGCAATGCCAAAATATTCTGCCTGGCGTGGCCCCTCTCTGGCTTCTTCCTCATTTGTAAGTGGAGAGCCAAGCCAGGGCCGGGCCCCCGGGCTCTCCTGTTCACTGGCTTATCCACATCTATCTGCCAATGGCTCATGTTGCAGATTTGCTTATATTTAGAAGAACAGGTGTGTGGCCCAGCTCTAAATTCAATCAAGTCTATGCTGGAGTCATCTTTATCATTTTCAGATTGCTGAAATAATTTAATACGGAAAAAGCCAACAGGCTGACCCTGATCTGTCTGCCAGGGGAGGGACATGTAACGTGTGGTTAACTGTTCTTATGATCCCTGGCTTTGTTTGGATTCTCTCCCCTTCTCTTTTTTCAGAGGTTTCAAAAAGCCTGTAGTTTCGAAAAACTATTTCACAGTTGACCAACCATATGACCTAGTAGACAAAGATCTGGGATTTTGATTGAAAAGATCCTACTTCAAATCTGGCTTCAGCATTTACTTGCCATGTAATCTTGGGAACTTAACTGGTCTGAACCTCGGTTGTCTAATCTGTAGAATGGGTGGAATAACAATCTCTGGCATTTACATAGCAGGTTAACGTTTACAAAGGCAATTTTGCCTGCATTATCTCATTTGATCCTAATAGCCCTAGGAGACATTGAGAGAAAGTGGTGTAACAGATAGAGAGAGCTGGTCTCATGGGTTCAAGTAAGACCTCTGATACATCCTAGTCATGTGACCCTTAGTAAGTCCTTTAATCTCTCAATACTTGAGGCAATTTTCTCAGAATCTAAGTTGCAGAGAGGGTGCTGACCTCTGGTAGAGAGAGTTTCTTCACTGTGAATTTTCTATATCAATGACATGACAGGTCCAGTCCTTTTATAACCATATGAGGTAAATGCTATTATTAACACCATTATGAAGATAGGGAAGTCGGGGATCAACAATATTAACTGATGCAATTAGGATCATATGGGCGAAGCTAGATTCAAACCACAATGTTTCCTGACTTCAAGTTCAAAACTCTAACCACTAGCTCACCCTGACTCTTCTTATTACAGCTCCCCCTGCTTACCTTACAAAACCATTCAACTAAAAGACAAATGTGACAAGCAATTTAGTTCAAAAGACAGCACTTTGAAAGTGGTAGTGTTTTACAAGGTCTCATTATGGAGATTTTTAGATTCAGGAAAAAACTGTACTATATTCTATTGAAAATGACTACTTTGGTGCCATCCTTTCTTTGGGAATTCCAGCACCACTAGATTGTCCTACCAAAGCTGTCTTCCTGTGCCAATCACGTGGATGTCTCAGGAGGAAGTAGGAAACTTCTGTGAAGAGATTCATGTGTAGTACCAGCCTTTCCTGACCAATGTGTAGTCTTAACAAAAAGCACCAGGGAGTAAAGGGACTTGGCTAAATTGGAATAAAACCTAAATGTCTTAGAAGGCCAAGGAAATGCCCTAGGGCTTCAGGAGACAAGTTTCTTGAATAATTTCAAAATTGTCCTGTTTTGCAACCTTTAGTATCATGGAATCAAAGGATCCTCTATTTAAACGTATACAGGATCATAGAAGTCATCTGGGCAGCTAGGTGGTGCGGTCAATAGATGGCCAGGCCTGGAGTCAGATAGACCCACATTCAAGTATGTCCTCAGATACTTGCTAGCTGTGTTACCCTGGGTAAGTCACTTAACCCTCTTTGCTTCAGTTTCTTCATCTGTAAAATAAGCTGGAGAAGGAAATGCAAACCCCTCCAGCATCTCTGCAAAGAAAACCCCAAAAAGTGGTTACAAAAAGTTGAACACGACTGAAAATTGTTAAATGACTAGTTAAAAGTCATCATTTTACAGACGGGGAAGCTGAGTCCTAGAGAGGTTACTTCCCTTGGACAAGAGCACATAGATAGTAAGCAGCAGAGTCCATACTGGAGGGGAGCACCGAGCAAAAAGAGAAAGTCCCTGTGCTGCAAGTTCAGCAGCATGAACCCCAACAGCCATCCTGCATCATGGTAGGAAAATTGGAAGCATCTGGTTTTGGGTCCTGTGTGTGCTACCTTACTTTACTATTTGTTCTTCTCATTGTGATGTGTTTGTGTTAATCTACTGAATCGTGCATGGTCTGGGTTCTGGATCTATTGAGGGACTGCCTTGGCAACTTCCTACAGGCCCTCAGCCACTGCGAGCAGTTCATGTATTTCTGTAGAGCAGGGGCAAGAACTTTCTCTCTCTTGAGAGTTACTGACTGAAGTGGGAGATGAGGAAAGTCAAACGTAGGTAAAATCTACTTTACATGGAGTTTTAAGGGTTTATGATTACTTTTCATCTATTTCTTAAGAGACACAAAAAAAAAACTGCTCCATTCACCCATTTTTCAATTGGGAAAAGTGCCTGGATTTGAAATCCAGGGACCTGGGTTCAAATTCCAGCTCTGCCCCTTCCAGTTGCGTGACTTTGGACAACATGCTTCACCTCTCTGGCCCAGGCATTTAGGTAGTGCAGAATGGAGTCAGGTAGACCTGAGTTCAAATCCAGCCTCAGATACTTACTAGCTTGGTGGCTCTGGGCAAGTCACTTAACTTCTGTCTGCCTCAGTTTCTCCAACTGTAAAATGGAGATAGTAATAGCAGGAATTGATAACTGGAGGTGATAGGTCCCACAAGGCTTTGTCCTGAGCCCTTTTCTCTTCTTCCTCTATAGTGCTTCATTTAGTGACCTCATCAGTAAGTGTATCAAGTACCTTAGATATGTGCAGCAAATATAAAGGAGAAAAGTTGAGAGACAAAGATGAGAGAGGGAATGAGGAGGGAGGAGACAGGAGAGAAGAGGGAGGAGAGGGAATAAAAGGAAGATTCAAGTGTGTCCTGAGGTGTCCATAGGAGGTAAACTGCCTGGGTGGTGCCCCACTGTTCCCTGGGACCTTGGGCATCAGAGTAAATTACGACCTGTCGTCACTGCCCTTTGAGGTTCTCATTAACTCCTCAGAAGTTTATGACGCTGTGGTCTACCCTGAGAAATTCCTTGTCTGCTGTTATTTACAAATATCAAAGTTCATTTTTATAGTAAAAGTTCATCCCTCATCTTCATCCCTAGCCCAAGAGACTTTTGTAAATGTTATACATGTGAAAGAATGGCATAATTTAGTGGGAAGACAGAGGCAAACTTGAAATTAAAAGACCTGAATATTCAAATCTCCGCTCTGCCCCTCCCTCTCTATAAGAGCATGACATGGGCCTAACATCTATTGGGTCTCAGTTTCCCCTTCTGTAATATCAGAGAGTAGACCTTCACAATCCTTTCCAGCTCTAAATCTGTGTGGCTGTGAGAAACATATTTTGGAACAGAGGCTGGAGCCATTTATTAGCTATGTCTGAAAGTCCCTTTAACATCCAAAAGTCATTTGATTATTTTATTACTGTTCTTTGAGAAGCTAGGCTACTGGACAGCATTTGGGTTGTGCTTGAAATAATAGTCATTCAGTCCTTCAATTCCTTGATTTTGGTAGAGTAGGCATAGCTTTTGCTAACACAGGTCAGAGGAGGGGCTTCTATGATCAAAGAAGTCATCAATGAGGTTGGCCTGGCAACAAGCCCCAGCAGGGTGCGTCATACAATGATAGATTTAGATCCTAAAGCCACAAAGGGTCTTCTCAGTCCTCTAGTTTGACCAGTACCATACATACAGTCATCAATTTAGAGCAATAAGAAACGTTAGAGGCTATTCAATGGGGAAACCAAGGCCCAGAGTGGTTAAGTGACATGTCCTAAGTCACATAGGCAGTAAGCAGGCAGAACTGAGATTTGAACTCGGGTCTTCAAGTCTAGCAGATGCCTTTTCACCTTGTCATTTGCTCTCTTTGGCTCTTGGATAAAAGATATGTAAGTTTATCACTGAGCCCATAGTTGAAGTGTTTCCAGTTTGGAAAGACCTGCTAAAGCATGTACCCAGCTGGCCAAGGCTCCAAAACCCGAGGGATATGCCAAGACACAAAGAGGGATCCAAAAAACAACACCACCAACAACAATTCACGTTTATACACAGGGCTTTGGCATCCACAAAGAGGGTCTACAATGACACTTTGAGAAGCCAATGTTTCTTTCGTTTTTCTGGGCTTCTTATTTTCTTCAAATAAAATCCAGTTTGGGTTTTGTCTAACTATGCTCTAATAGTGAGAAAAGTATAATTGGAACAGCAACAAAAGAAATAATTTAGTAAATGGAGTCAGAGGATTTGGATTCAAATTCTACCTGACCAACCTTGGGCAAGTAGTTTAACCTTCTTACATCTCAGTTTACTCATCTGTAAAATTAGGAAGTTGGATGAGATGACCTCTGAGATCACTCAGAGCTCAAGATCTATGATCCTGTGATGGCTAGCACTTAGGTTATAACATTAGAGCACTAAGACCAGAAACAGGAAGACCTGAGTTTGAATACTGCCTCAAACACTGACTGGCTGTGTAACACCGGTGGTTATTGTCATTTGGTTGTTTCAACAGTGTCCAACTTGTCACCAACCCTTTTGTGGTTTTCATGGGAAAGATACTAGAATGGTTTGCAATTTCTTTCTCCAGGTCACTTTACAGGTGAGGAAACTGAGTCCAACAGAGAGATTATGGGACTTGCCCAGAATTACACAGCCAAGTAAGTATCTGAGGCCAGATTTTAACTTGGGTCTTCCTGACCCCGTGCCTGACACTCTATACACAGCACCATGTGGCTGCTGCTGGACAAGTCACCCAACCTCTCTGTCTGCCTCAGTTTCCTCATCTGTAAATGGCAATGATATTAACCTACCTCTCAGTATTGTTGCTCAGATCAAATGAGATATGTAAGGTGCTTTGCAAACCTTAAAGTGTTACGTGTTACATGAATCCTACCTATTAGTTATAATCTCTGACCTCAATGAAAAAGAGGTTTAGGCAGAAATGGATTAAACATCATTCAGAGCTCTTTAACATCCTTAGCAACTTTATTGTCTCATTTCCAATGCAATAATCCTAATAGCCTTATATCACATTATACCATATTATTTATAGTGAATAATTCTGGTGTGCATTTCAATGATTGTAAACTCTCACTAGAGAGGGGATTTGCTATGGACTATGTAAAATTAAGCTGAAGGTATGATGTGACCCGGAGACCTATCAGTAGACAAGCAGGCTCCAAGCTTAATCTTTGCTTGGTTGCAGATGGACATTCCCAATGAAAGAATGGCATTCACTACCTTCATGTTTCAAAATAAACCAGCACTGTCTCCTATTAACAGTCATTATCAGAATAGAAGATACATAGAGGTTGGTTAGAAGCATTAATAACTTTATAATTTTTAAAAATGAAGTTGGGAGTTGGAACCTAGAACCAAAGTAAATACAACCAGGAACCCAACATTTCTCCATCCTCATGCCCCTTCAACCATTGATTTGTATCCATGCATGTTCCCTTGAGCAATTGATTTCATCTTTCTGTTTTTCAGTTCTGTCATTTGGAAGATGGGGATTAATAATACCTACCTGCATCTCCAGGGGTCTATAGAGTTAATTACAAACAGAGGGGTACTGTATGTATTAGGTAAGAGTTGATTTAAGAATGTTTTGTCACAACATGTCATGGAGCTACCAATTGATGTCAAGCTATTCGCTCTAGGAGGACCTCAAGGCAGCCTCACATTTCATCATTTCTCTTTCTAAGATTTATAAATATTTGGTAATTGGATTGACTTGGCAGGAATACCACTTCTAGGGCTATATCCCAAAGAGATCGTACAAGTGGAAAAGGGACCCGTATGCACAAAAATATTTATAGCACCTCTTTTTGTGGGGGCAAAGAATTGGAAATCAAGGGGATGTCCATCAATTGGGGAATGGCTGAACAAGTTGTGGTATATGAATGTAATGGAATACTATTGTGTTATAATAAAGGAGGAGCATGGGCAGCTAGGTGGCGCAGTGGGTAGAACACCGGCCCTTGAGTCAGGAGGACCTGAGTTCAGATCCTGTCTCAGACACTTGACACACTAGCCATGTGATCTTGGGCAAGTCACTTAACCCAAATTGCCCTGCCTTCCCCTCTCCAAAAAAAAAAAAAAAAAGGAATGAGGAGCAGACAGACTTCATAATAACCTGGAAAGACTTACGTGATCTGATGCTGAGTGAGGGGAGCAGAACCAGGAGATCATTATACATGATTACAGACATTCAGTATCTATGATGACTAACTTTGATACACTTGGCTCTCCTCAGCAATACGAGGTTCTAAGACAGCTCCAAAAGACTCATGATGGAAAAAGCTATCCACCTCCAGAGAAAGAATTATGGAGTCTGAACGCAGATTGAAGCAAACTATTTGCTCTCCTTTTTTTTGCTCCTTTTTTGATTTTGTTTCTTTTTTCTCATGGTTCATTCCATTGATTATAATTCTTCTTTACAAATAAGTTTAACTTGAAGGTATGTGTAGAACCTATATCTGGCTACATGCCATCTTGGCTGGAGGAGGTAAGGCGGGGGGAATTTGGAACTCAAAAACTTGTGGAACTGAGGGTTGTAAACTAAAAATAAAAAATAATTTTTTTAAAAATTGGATTGACTTGGATTTATTGAATTACTGGTGCCATTTTAAGGAAACTCACTGCTTCATTCTTCTCTTCCCTATGGAAGGACCCCTTAGGGCTGAATTAGTGCTCAATGGTGGATTTGGCACCAAGAAAACCTGGGTTCTAATCCTGCCTCTTATTCTAGTTACATGACTCTGAACAAGTCACTTAACCCTCTGAACTTCAGTTTTCCCCTCTCTAAAGTGGGGATATTATTACATAATGTTGGCATAATGAAAAAATAGGGTGATGTATGTATTATACATTGTAGACTTTAAAGCTATCTAAATGTGAGCTATTCTTATTCTTAATCCTCTCTGACCCCCAGGGTCCATTCTGCAGTAGATTCTATTTTATTTTATAGAAGCCCTACTATATGAATGAGTTGCTTTGATAAAGGTATCCATTTCTTGATCATTCTTTTATTGGATTGAAAAATACAGGTGCTGATACCTGGTGCTTATGTGAAGCAAAAACCCTGATCAGCCCAAGTTTCATGTTGAGGTTAAATAGCAACACTCCAAAAATTAATTAATCTTATCTGGAACTACAGCTGCTTCCCATTAATTTTGATCGAATACTGAATGTCATCTCTGGCCGAGCTAATTTAAATGAGGGCCAAGACTTGAACGTTACATATGGAGGAGAAGAGGGGTGGGGGCGGTTGCTTCTCGAGTGAACCTTTTTATCAGCACACAGGGAAAAGACCGAGATCATATAAGTTTAGAATGCTGGAGGCACCTTTTCAGCTGTGAGTGACTTTCATAAGTATTATCTCTGGGGAGAAAGAGGCAGGTCCAGGCTTAGACTTTTCTCACCTGGATTGGAAAGAGAATGGGGAAGAGTAGTTTTGTAGCAGCTTCCTCCTGTGTTTGGCTGCTCCTGACCTGTTTGTTCAAGCAAATGTGACACGAAGGGTTATTTTAGGTTGATGGGTGGCAAGGAAGGGGAGGAACTGCCCTTGAAAGGTTAAAGCCTGGAATCGAGTCAGTAAGCAGAGTGGAAAGTTTGGCCAGGGATCACGAGGGAGGCGACAGAAACAGGACTGCATGGGGTTGGGGGGAGGGGAATAATACAACCCAAAGAAGGGAAAATAGAAATTGCTAGCTTTGGGTCAGTTCCTAATCACTTCCTTTGGCAATGACTCTGCTCTTGATAGGAAGCTGGAATCACAAGCCACTGCAATAGAGGAAGTACACTGTGTCTGAGACAGAGGAAAAATCATGGATTTTTCAAGCTACTTTTGCAGAGTTGCTCAAGTCGCTTCCAAACAGTAGATATTTAATCCCAGCAGCATACCTAGGAGACAGCTTACGCATATAACCTTCTCTCTTTACAGATGAGAAAGCTGATGTAGGCAGAGGTCAAGTGTTTCACTTCAGATGGAACAGCTGAACAGAGAACCTGGGCCCCTTCCTCCCAGCCCGCTTGATCTGGCCTCTAGTTCATGTGATACCAAACCTGGCCATTGAATGGCAGATTACCAAACCAAGGCCAGAGGAGCAACAGCCCTCTGAACATCTGACATTCAGATGAATCCAAAGAATCCAAACTTACACAGAAAGGATCCATACAAGACTTTTCTTTCAATCCAGTTGAACTCTATTGGACAACACCTGAGCCTAATGGAGCAAGGGCAACTGGATGGACCTTTTAGCTTCCATCCAAATCTCCCAACTGAGGAAGCAGGACAAGGGGAAAGCTTGAGATTGCTGAGAGTGGGAGGTAAAAGGCTGCAGGACATTCGTTGAGTGGAAGAAACTGTCAGAGATGCAGAGGAGGAGATGAATTATTAAGTTGCAGGAATGCTGTTTGACTATGCCAAGTAGGGGGAGAAGGAAATGAAGAAAATCAGGAAGGAAATAGTCTGATAGACTGATTCCCTTCTGATGAAACTTCTAAATTGGCCAAAGAGGTGTGAACAGTCAGGAAGTTTCCTTGCCCAATAGAGGTGGACGTGTCTCTCCCTGCAATATCCCCACAAGGAGTTCACTAGGGGTGGGAAGGGGGAGGGGAAAGATGTTTTTAGCTTTCTAAGTGTGTCCATTTGCCAAATGAAGTTTGTACAAGAATCCTTGGCTTTGACCCAGTTTGAGCCCAGCAGAGCCTCTTAAGTTTAGAAAGATGAGAAAGCTCTGAAAGTCTCCAAATGGGTTCCACTGGATTTGTTTGAAAGGGATACTCTGATTGCAGTCCTGGGCATATTCAATAAGTATTTACTCACCCACTGATCAATATAACATTTTGGTGAAGCCAGTAAAGCCCTTGTAGGAATTTTGGAGGCTGGGGCAAATTTATAGTGGGGGTAAATTTTGTGAATGTCAGATGTAAGGGAGGCCTCATGGTAATACAGAACCTGAAAGAATGACCTTTCAGTTGGAGGCTGTGACCCTAAAATGATCTCTCTGGGTAGGCACATTGGGACACTGTTACTGGGAAGTCCACTAGAGAAAGAAGCAGAGTCGGGCTAGGGAAAGTTATTCTGGAACACCAGAAAAGACACTTAACAATAATGCTGTTGATACTGAGAAGTGGGATGGTTTTGCAGGGTGGAAGTATATGTCTCCAAATGACAGTACCTACCCTGAGGGAAAGGCACCCTAGTTGCCTACCCTAGTCAAACCCGTGGAAGCCAAATTTTTTACAACCAGCCTATTAGATAAAAATCACGTTTCCTAAGGGTCTTTTCTTAGAGAAAGAACAAATTTTCCCTAAGCTTCAATCTACTCATAAATTCCTTGCATCCTTACCACCATCAGTGGTATGACTACCCTCCTTGTTCCTTATGGAAGGAAGAAGAGAGCTAGAACTTTTAAACTGCAAGAGTGTGGAAAATGTCATTTTCCAATTCTCGACACTCAAACAAACATCTACACACACTTATAAGCAGAACTGATGGGGTGGGGAAAGGGGTAAAGAACTCGGTCTAAGAAGAGATGTCCCTTTTCTATTACCTCCCTTTACGATGAGTGCCATACTAAGTAGGATCATGAACTCCATAAAAGAACGACTCCAGAATATAGTTGAATTGAAAACTCCTGATTCTTTCATGTACTAATTTCTTCCATCTTGCTCCCCTTTTCCCAAATATATTGATTTAAACAATATATATTTATTGGACCTAAAATCAGGCTGTGATAGTATAGTTAATTGGATTCGGAACTGGCTAAAGGACTGGACCAAAAAGGCAGTCAGTTCTTAATGCTAGTGTTCTTAATCTGGGGTGCGTGGCCTTTTTCTGGTACATATTTTTATAATTGCATTTCATATCAGCTGCCTTTACTTTTCCCAATTAAAAGTTTCCCCTAGCCTAGAGCTTTGGTCAAGAAGGTAAGACTGATACCACTTGAGCCCAGGTGAAAGCAAAGGCTTTTGTGAGTTCATAAAAACATCTTACAGACTTGAGGTAACCCTTCTATTTCACCCCTATCTGATGAAGGTATAAATCTGCATGCCTAATTGAAGTAAGCCTAGTTTTTTCACTTCACTAATATCTACCAGATGTGGATGGGAAAAGCAAGACATTCATTCAGAACGTCAACCACTGTGCAAAGTAGAATCCGAGCAGCATGAAATGTTTCCAAACTTGGATCCTCCTGCCTTTGGCTCAACAACACACAAATGGGTAAGCTGACTAATTGTAATTGCAGCATCATCCCATACAAGATTAAACTACTTCCTGCTAGAAATGTACTGCATTTTTTTCCTAAAAATTACTGGTTTGAGCCCTTAATTCTCATCTCTGTTCATGCTATGGCCATGTTTGTTATACTAACCATTAATAAAAAAAAAAAGAAAGAAAGAAAGAAAGAAGAAGTACAGTAGAAGGGAAAGTAGAATAGAGCTCAGTGTTAGGAAGAAAAAAATGGAGTTCAAGCCCCTCCTCTGACACATACAGACTAATGATCCAGAACAAGTCACTTAATTTAGCAGTGCCTGAGGCAACTTTCCTAAGGCTATGAGTTTCAGAACATATGCTGGTATGCCTTGGTAGAGGGAGTGTCCCCCTCGGGAGTTCCAATACCCTTGAAATTATAAATCTAGTTTCTTTGTTATTTTTTTTTAAGTGAGAGAACAATGTTTTGGGTGATGTGGACTTTCACATTCTTAAGAAGAGCATTCCCAGAGACCTAACCAGGGCTGGGTAATGGTGGCTTTCGCCCAAAGTACCAAAATTGGAGGCTAGAACATGGGAGTAGGGGTAAGGGAAAGAATGTGCAATTTAAATTGGTCATATCTCAATCTGTCCAAAATGAATCATTCTCTTTCCCCACCCCCAACTTAATCTCTCCCTAACTTCTTTCCTTTGTGAAAGTCATTGCCATGCTTTCAGAAGTCTAGTTTCACAAACCGTGTCCTTTTTAACTCTTTACTCTCCCTTACCCACTATATTCAATCAATTGTTAAGTCTTGTCCACTGCATCATTACAACTGAGCTCAGCCGACTAACATTTATTCAGTGACCACTATGTGCCAGGCACATAGCAGGATACAAGACAGGCAAAAAGCAGTCCCTGATCTCAGAGGGTTTATGATCTAATGGAGGAGACAATAGGCAAACATAAAGAGGACAAATTGAGGGTAGACTCAGAGGGACTCACACAGTTACCACTCCAGTGAAAGCCTTCATTAACTCGTCCCTGGATTACTGAAATAGCCTTCTAATTGACGTCCCTGCCTCCAGTCTTCCCCCTTTCTAATTCATCCCCCACAGCTGCCAAATTGATATCAATAAAGCACAGATTCTGCTCTTGGTCTGTGCCTCTTGGGTGCTACAAGAATCCTACTCCTCTCCCATCCACTACGTGCTCTTGCTGCTGCTGTTTGTCCTTCATTCTCGAGTAAGATCACTACCTTGCACTCCCTAACTGCTGCCTTCCCTCTCTTCCAATCTCCCTAGGCATAACCCAGAATGATAGGGTAAGATTCTCCTCCATGTACCTTCTCTGAGCCCTCCTATATCTCTAAGATCTAGTTAAATAAATTTGACCTGTTTTCTAGAAATCCTAGGCTTCCTTTGACCCATCCCATGCTTCCCCCCACCTTCAGCCCTATAATTCTTAGGTTGAGCTCTGGCATTCCCCATCCATGGGCTTAGAATTAAAGAGTGACTTGTCAGAAAATTGGCGAGCCTATACCAGGAAAAGGCCATCATTCATTAACTTTGAAAAGAATAAATTCACACAAATTGCAAATTCAACTCTATTACAGGAAATGGAGTTCATAGAATCATTGGATCATAGATTTAGGACTGGAAGGCACCTCAACGGACATCGAGTTCAATCCCCTCATTTTATAGATGAGGAAAAGAGGCCCAGAGAAGTGAGTGGCTTGTTCTGGATCAGACAGGGCATAAGTAGCAGAGCTAGAATTCAGACCCAGGGTTGAAAAGCTAGAAGTTCCTCCGAAGTCAGAAAAAATCTATGCCTCTGTTTTTTCCCTCTCAGGGAACAATGGCTCTGGCCAAACCCAAGGCTGAAGGCCTCATTCCCCAAAGTAAAGCCTGAGAGCTACAGCATAAAGAGCAGGTGGCTTTGGTTCTTGGATGACCCAAACTGATGGAACCATTTCTCCTCTACACCAGCCCATGACTAAATCTTGGTGTAAATTAAATTAGGCTGCACACCACCCAGAGGGAAGCAGACATTTTGGGGGTGGCGCCAACTTGGCAAGACATCTCAGAATGATACTGTGCTGACAGATAACACTTCCCTCCGCACTAATTTCCACTTTCTAGGCAAGAATGAGAAGCATTTTTCAATTTTCTAAAGAGTGACAGCAACTGTCATGAAAATCATCACAGATAGATAGACAGGAGGCTGGCCCAAGGATCCTTATCACAAGCAACTAAAGCTGGGCCACCATGGCTCAGGTCATAGCTGGAGAGAGGACAGGCAGCCTACACTGTCAAGCCATGAAAGTAGATGCAATTAGTACAAAGAAATCACTGACAACAGTCATTCTAATAATAACATTTTTACCTATCAATAAATACTTATTGAGTGTCTACTTTGTGCCCGGCTCTGTGCTAAGTACTTTACAAATATCTCATGCTCACAACTATTACTACCCTTATTTTTTTTACAAATAAGGAAACTCAGGTAAATAGAGGTGGAATGATTTGCCCAGGGTGAAATAGCTAGTAATTGTCCAATGCTAGATTTAAATTCAGATCTTCCTGACTCCAAGTCCAGAACTCTATCGACTACACCACTTAATAAATGACTGTCCACCTATGAAATTATTCTTTCTCCAACCATACTTCCTCATTCCCTGACCATTTCTACCCCCACCCATTGTTTGATATTGGGACTTCATGATGAGGCAGGCTAGAGTAAATCCTATACTCAGCCTGGTAAAAATGATGGTAAAATGACTTCAAACATCCTGAAAAGAATGGTCACCTTTTTCAAAGTCACCTCCAAGATTGGCTGTTCTTAAAACACAGGAAAAGCAAGAGGAATTTGAGACTTCTCCCCCTAGATGTCAAAAGTCAGTTTGTACCTTTAGAAGATTTTATTTTCTACACTAATGTCCTGTCCCTTTTCACAGACATTTTTTTTTTCCTTCTCTGAGTGCCCAAACAGTTTAATCAAAGCAGGACTGCTAGCCATGTAAGTAAATCCAATTCAACTAGTTCTGATTAAGCATGCACTATGGGCAATGATGCAGACAATTGTTTTAAAGTCCCTGCCCTCGTGGAACTTATATTCTGCAGAGACCAGGGATATGTTAACACCATATTACCATACAGTGAAGAGAAAAAAAGATCTGAATAAAAACAGAGCTCGCAACTTGCATGAAATAATGAAGAGCTAAATGAGCAGAAGCAAGAGAATGTTGTATGCAGTAATAGCAATATTGTTTTAAGAAAAACTTTAAGTGACTAAGTCATTTTGATTATTATAAATACCAAAATTAACTACAAAGGACATATGAAGGAAGATGCTGCCTGCATCCAGAGAAAGAACTGAAAAATACAAATATGTATAGAATAATGTAAATATATGTTCATGTCTAATGGCAGCTATCTCTAAGGTGGGGGGGAGGAGAAAGAGGAAGAAAAGAGGAAAAAGGTACATGATAACTTTAAATAGAATAGCAAGTTGTACAAAATAAACTTGCAGTTTCATGCACAACCATCTTTTTTTCTATTCTACCATGTTATGGAAATGCTTGTAAATTTAGAACATAATAAATAATTTTTTTAAAAAAACAGGGCTCATATGCAAAAAGTCAAAGAGGAAATTTGGCGGTAGTGCTCATAACTACTCATGTGAATATGGATACTTAAACTCATACTTGTAAGACAGCCCTTGAGATTTTTATTGAACCTTAAAAACTATTCAGTTTAACAGAATATTACACTATCAGTTAAAGGGGCAGAATTGTTATTCCAACACAAATTATGAACCCGAAAGCGTTTTTTTCACACTTCCATTTTCCAATCTCTTTTATTCAATTAATCAGATTATTATTATTTCTTTAACCTATCTCCTGGTGATCTCATCAGCTTTTATGAGTTGAACTCTCCTCTTTATACAGATGGTTCCAGATATATAAATATCCAACTCTAGTCCATCTCTCATCCTCCAATACCACGTGGCCAATTTCCTATTAGATATATCCAACTTTGTTCTATAACAGGGGTGGGAAACCTATAGCCTTGAGGCCACCTATGGCCTTTTAGGTCCTCAAGTGTGGACCTATTGAGGACCTAGAAGACCATATGTGGCCTCAAGGCCACAGGTTCCCCATTCCTATCCTATACCTATCTAAAATTTAATAAGTTCAAAGACACAACTCAATCGTTATCTTTTCCCCCAACCCATCCAACTTCCAAATGTTCCTTTTTCTGTCAAGGACAATGCTATCCTTGTAGTCAGCCATATTCTGAGTCATCCTTAGTCTCCTCTCACTCTCCTTCATCCCACATATCCAGTCAGTTGGGTAATCTCGATTTTACCTCCAGAAAAATCTCAAGGAACCATCTTCTTCTCTCCTTTCATGCTGTCACTGCCCCAGTTCAGGCCATCACTACCTCCTGCAGAGACCATTGCGATAGCCTTCTAATTGTTCTCCCTGGCTTAAGCCTCTCTTCTCTACCATGAATCCTCCACATGGATGCCCAAATTGATATTCCTAAAGCACATGTCTAATCTAATGTCATTTTCCTACTCATTAAATTCCCTCTTACCCATGTCATTCAAGAGTTTCTCAAAACTTATCTCCAATCTAACTTTCCAGATTTATTCTACGTTATACTCTCATATATATTTTGGTCCAGCCAAAATGCCCTTCTTACTGTTCCTTGCGCAAAACTCAGCTCCTTTCTCTGTTCCATCACACAGGTTATCTCCATGCCTCAGATGAATTCTCTATTTATCCCTACTTTCATAGTTCCTAGTTTCCTTCAAGACTTGGCTAAGGAACCACTATCTTACATGGTCTTTCCTGATCCCCCCAGCTGCTAGTACCTCCCCGCCAAAATATATTATGCTTGTTTTACATATATTCATAAATGTACATGATTTTTCCATCAAGAAAATGAGCATGTAACCTCCTTGAAGGAAGGGACCGTTTCACTAGTAATTGCTGTGGATTTACTGCTATATATGCATGACACTCTGCAAGTCACAAAGATAAAAATTAAATAATCCCTGTCTTGGGAGCTTATGTTATATTTGGGGATAAGAGGTCAGAGGAGAAAAGCATGTATACAGATAAATAAATACCGAGTGATTAGAGGAGGGGGAGGGCACCAAAATGTGAAGGTGTCAAGAAAGGCTTTAGGTAGGAGGTGACACATGAGCTGAGCCTAAAGGAAGTTGGGGATCCAAAGAGTTGAAGGTGAGAAGGAAGTGTATTCCAGACATAGGCCAAAGTCTGTGTGAGGGTATCTGAAAAACAAGATTAGTATCACCCACTAATATATCTCATGGGAATCCCAAAGAAATGGTTTTAGTCATCTATATTTTCCATTTTTTAAAGGGCAAATTGTAACTTACATCCAGCTTGGGACTCCACCTTTTAAGAACATCAAGGAGAAAGTGGATAGAGCAAATTCAAACAACTAGAGATATGTGAGAATAGGTCAAAGATTTGGACTTATTTAAATGAAAGTAAAAAGTCATTATGCAAAGGAAGTAGGGGATACTGTTCTTCACTGGATCAGAAAAGAAGAAAATAAGCATAGCTCCCCCCACCTGTAATATCTTCGAGTCCCAGTTGCTCCTCTCTGTCCATTCATAGCTTCCATATTATTCAGGGTTCAGTTCAAATTTCATTTCTTTTTCAAAGGTTTCCTGGGTGATGAGCCTCTTACAATCTCTTTCTCAACTTCAGTGTTGGCCTCTTTGGGTACCCTTTGCCTTTACTGGACATCAGAAGGTTATTATGTGCTACCTTATTCTCTGGTTTCTGTACAGAACCATTTAACACATACATATGTGTTTATAATGTATATAATATATATTCCCACATACACACACATACACTTCTCAGGATGTAGGAAATTATAAGAGAGGGACCACCACTGGTGTTATACATTTTCTTGGGGGGGGGAGGTAACAGTCTCACTTTTTTTAGAGACCAGGGGACTGGAAGTATGCAGGGAGGAAGAAGAAAAAAAGAAAGGGAAAAATAATTTGACACTGCCATATCAGACTGAAATAATTAGTCTTATAATGAACCTGAGACTCAGATAAGTTTATTCATTTGTAAGGATGGAATAGAAATCACTGCATCCAATTTTAGCCCTGACACCATTATCAGATGAAAATATATTTCAATTTTTTACCATGTGTGACCAAAGCTTGGGCACTTCCTTAGTGCAACAGAAATCTATTCAAATTAGCTGAATGACTTGCCCATGACCCTGGGCTTATGTAAAATCATTGAGCTAATTGGAATCAGAGGTTCAAGCAAGTGGTGGGCCACTACAGAGTAATTCTAGCCAAGCCACTAAGTCACCAAGTCACTTTCCATATGGGAAGAAAGCACCTCCCGTTGTCTTCCCACCCCACCCCAGCAACACGCTGGCTGCAGTGTTTGTGGTAAGAGCCAGAAAGGAACTCAGAGGAGATGAAGAAAGCAGATTCAGGATCTCCTGAGAGACAAAAGGAAGAGCTACATCATCCTTAAAGCAAATATCTTGGAGATTCCAGCAAAAGAACTTCCAGAACCTATGGATTATCCCCTTGGCTATGTATAGTTTGAGCTTGAGCCCACTTTCCCCTGTATACTATATGTATTTGTGAGAGAGCACATCACAGACTTTGGAGGAGTTTTTGGTTTTGTTTTACCAACTATTCTTCCTATATCATCTTAATAAATATCTTTCTTAAGGCTAATTAAATATGGCTGATTAATTGATATAATCCAATAATCCACACTAGTGGAAGCTTGTGGGCTATAGAATTAGAAAAAGATACCTCCCAGCTGTTCATGGATAACCCCAGAGCTCCAAGATGAAATATTAGCCATACTCTGAGAACCTAACTTGGACTCAGTGGGGGTTGGGACAGCTACCTCACAACATGTGCTACATTTAACAAACATTCATCAAACACCTATTATATGTTCCTATATCTAGGAAATGGAGGAACTAAAAAGTTAAGTCATATTTCCTGACCTCATTCATTTTAGACACATTTCACTTATTTAACTTGCTTTCGAGTAAATTCTGGATTTGTAGGGATTGAGCATTCAGTGAGGAGGTAATTGGGATGATCATTAGACTTTATCTCAGCTGCTTCTAGCCTCCCCCCCCCACCCCCAACAATTCCAGAATGATCCCTTTTCCCTCTCTTCTCCTCACCCCAGTCCCCTCTACTCCAGAATAACTCCAAATGCCTGTCACCACTCACAAAGGAGGTGCAGGGAAACAGCATCCTAGCAAACTCATCCCCTTTAGGATTTGTTTTTTTGCATTAGACAATTCTTCCTTCTACTAAGATGGGCAATTCTGGTGAGAAACTGTATCTTAATTGATGGTGAAAAGTGATGGTTAAATGTGTTAGATAGGCACATTTCCCTGCCAATGTTCATTTCTGCATGTTAAACTATAACCAGGAAGTAGTGATTTGCCTCATAACCCCAAAGAGCTCAGAGGTTCAGTGTTCTCCAGTTTTGCTTTGTTTTGAACCTTCTAGGCTCTTTTGCAGGCCATGCAAATGAGTGAGTGGGGGGAAAAGTACAAAGACAACCCCCTCCAAGCCCCTCTAACACAACAATTCATTGGTTACTTAATGCCTTTCTTGGTTTTCTTATAAACAATTGATGTACCCAAGTCTGAAAGGGGCTCACCCCGTACAAGAATAAATGCATTGGAATGGGCTACACCACACATACACACACTCACACACACGCACATACATGCACACGCACATGCGCACACACACACAAGACCAACCTTTAAAGTAACTGAAAAAGGCAATTCTCCATGCAGTGTGATTTGAAGCACTCAGAGAAAGGAACTCTGACCTTATACATCTCCCGTTGCTCTTTTTTTTGGGTAAAGAGGCAGTATTGTTGTTTGTCCTTCATTTTTTGAAGAGGACCAATGACATCACAGGGTGGTGTCCTGACTTGTTTGTGAATTGGGTTTAAGTGAGGTAGAGTTGCACAAAGTCTCAGCCTCATACTCTCTTCCAAAGTCCTTGGAGTCCAGTGGCAAGACAAAGTCAAGATGCCTGGCAGTTGCTTGGGATGCAGCGGATGATCTTGAATCTTTGAAATCTGCACTCCACAGTGCCCACTTCAGTCACCTTCATGGCTATTTGAACAAATTCTTCTCTACCTCCAGAGGAGGTCTTCACATGCTTGGGGTCAACATCACCCTTCCTCACCAACAGGTTTGAAGCCTGTCGGTTATCCACACCCTTGTTCAGCAGGGTGTGACTGCTGAGCATACTTCAGCCTCTTGAAGGCACAGGTGAGAGTTGGGTGAATCAGGTAGACACCAAAGGGGGATGAGAAGCCCTGAAAAGGGCTCCCCAAGTCCTCACACCAGAGTTACCTCCCCGAAAATCCCGTATACCCCTGGCTTGGGAGTCAGGTATCCTAAGTTCAAGTACTGCTTCTAATTCATGGTATAGGCAATCCATTTAATATTTTAGTATCCTGGGCAACTCTTTTATATGATAATTTACCAAGAGTTGCTACTCTCTATCAGTACAGGGAATTTCCATATTAGGAGTCTATGACGCTAAGGAAATTACATGCAAAAAAATGCTCATTTTAGTTTGTGAAATTTCACCGTAAGTTATTCATTTCTTTAGGTTTAAATGCTTTGTATGTATGGAATAGTAGTGGTAGGTATTGGGGGTGGGGGGAGACAGTCAGGTGCCCAATTTTAAAAGACAAATACATCTGGAAGGTGTTAATGCAGTAACTCCATGGTCAACTCCAGGACTCGTTGGCAATTCTGGTCCATGTCTGGACTTGGACAAGGATCAGAAGAAGAGGGAGGGGGAGTGAGAAAGGGAAGGTAGAACTAGAAAGCCAAAGAAAAACCACAATTTTGCCCAAGGCTCCCTGTATTCTATCAAGTGGTGTTCGGGTTTTAGATATCTAAAGTGTGATTCAGAGGCAACAAAGTAGCTGACTTTTTGCATGGTTACTTATTACATATTTCCAAATTTTGTTGCAACAAGAATTATAGAAACACCACCACTTCCCAAGGTAAATATTAAAATGTTACATTCTCTTTTTAGCCCAAAATTAACCAGCTGAAAAACTTTGTAAAGCGGCAAGATGCTCTGTCATAGAATTACCATTTGTTAGCTAGGGATCTTGTTGATAAACCCCCTTTTAGGTGCTTGATAAATTAATTTGCTGGGCCTTAAGGTAGCAAATGCTTTCATATTAGAAATCCCTCTCTCAAACGCAGCCTTTGGTTTAAGGAATGGGAATGGATCCTGGAAACATTTGCAAATGTTATCTCCATCAGAAAAGAATTGTTCTGCCACATAGATAAACTTCTACTTGCATGATGTTTCAAAGCACATTACAAAGGAAATATTATAGGCCTGACCATCTCAGCCTCCTCAGCACTGATATTTCCAGCAGATGTTAGTGAGCATTTCACTCTTTTTTGTAATGGGATTTTGATGAATGCGTTATGTTATTCCTGGGTTTAAACAAAGCAAGTAAATTGTTTAGAACTTTGAAAGAGATCTATGTCATGTCAGGCAGGTTTTATATTAAGGGGGGAAAGCTGAGATCAAAACCATAAGTGACACCAAAAATTATTCCAACTCATAAAACTCTCTGACTTTTACATTTGCTAATTCTGTGTTTTGGTTCCTGTTGACCACATGCCTACTTTGAGGTTAGAAGTACTTTAAACTCACACCTCCATAATCAGAGCCGTTCGCGTCTCTTAAAAGGAATTATTTCCAGAAAGACAGAATGGAGAATTTTGCATTTTAAAAAGTCAACTGGAATATCATTCTGGGTTCTCCTAATATGTCAGGGTTAAGGGCAGAATAAACACACCAAGGCAATTTGAATGTTTTAAAACAATCATTTGTTCAATAATTCTATTGTTGTGTCAAACAATTAGACCTGAAACTATGCTTTCTTTTAGATGGTATGTATCATATAAAAACTCAGGAGGATAAACCACAGGTTTTCGAAATAACATACATCATTCAAGGGGAGATGAAGCTGTGTTAGGATTGTTACTGCATTTCCATCCATTTTCCAAAGAGGTCTGGAAATAAACTGACGCCCATCCCAAGGTCTTTGGTCCCAAACACCTCAAGTAAGTAAACCTTCAGAAAATACTGGTGTCAACTCACCAATTTTTTCCAAACTTTAGATCTTTTTACATGAAAGAAATTGATAAAAAATATTGTAAAGGGTATAATTTAGTCATTCATTCAAAAAATATTTACCAAGTTCTTACATTATACCAGGTGTTACCAGACATACAAGCATTCAACAATACTCAGCAAGTGTCTACTATATATCCAGCACTGTGGGTGGTGCTAGGAGAGATAAAAAAAATCCTCTAATGGGGGACCACACAAATGATTGGCCATAATGAAGGGGAGACTAATAATTTTTCATATTCAATTTTCATATTAATTTTAAGTGGAAAAAAGCATTTTTTTTAATTTTTCCTATTCACCATGGTGGCTTCTGAATACACTCACTTGAGATTCATTCACAATAGGCATGGAGCAATGGATTGCAACTGTCTGCTCTCTCCATTAAATTAGCTGAAGGCTATAACTTGGGGCACATCTATAACTAAAATGTCCTTTCTTCCCACTCCATTCCTTAATTATGCAAGTTTATAGTCTTTTCCTGGCTTATGGTCTGGTTTTAAGTTATATGGTTTTTATATAAATAATAATAATAATATTCAAGTTGCATACTGGTTCTCAAAATCCATAACTTTAAATTAACAGACATGGTGAGAGAGGAAGCTAGTTCTATTTCCCATTAAGTCATGGAAATAGACAGTAAATGGAAGATATGTGACCAAAAAGAATGTGCAAATTGAAATCACATTTAAGTGTTGCTCATAATGGTTCAAGTAAGAAGACTGGTAGCCAAAAGCTCGTTAACCTTTCTGTTGCAAATTTGTCAATCTGTAATAACCAGCTGATAGCAAAAAGGCCATAAAGGAAACCACAACCGCATTTCCTTCATGAGTTGGACACTTACCCAACTCAGGGACACAGAAAAGCATTTTAATGTCTTAAAACCAAAGACAATTATTGTTGACTCAACCAATCACAAAGGGACACATTCAGGTTCAGGACCATATGTAGAAATACTATACTAATGGGGCCCTAGGAATAGCTATGGTGAACATTAAAAACAAAACACAGGTGCATAACATAATACCAGCAGGATTCTGAAATATGCTATAGCTTGAACTATCCCCAAATTGAAATTAAGGAGCACATGCCCTCTCCATTTTTCCAACCTTGTCATTGGATGGCCATTCTATCTATCATTACTTAGACAGGTATGTGATGGTTTTAATTGGGTTTTACACCACTACTGTCTAACCTGATGCTGAATCATACAAGGATCAGGGAGAGTGAGGCAAAAGATCACTAGCTGAGCTGATCTGCTTACCTCTTCCTACCTGGTACCAGAGGAATACCTGAGAACTCCTCTTAGAGAGAAGAAATCTGAAGACAACTACAGACACTCCTGCATGTACTTATGGTTTCTTAGTTTCTCCCTCATAAGTAACTGCAGGAGGGTGGGAAGAGGTGGGAATTTCAGGTGCATTCCTGAAAAATAAAGGGGGTGGCAGTCCTGTGGTGGCCGCCTCTAGAAAAGGAACTAATGTCACAATGAAGGGACACAGTGTTTCTTGAGCACAAGATAGTGTTTATTAAAGCCCCAACTCTTCAATTAATCAATAGCCACAGATAATTGGATAATTGGTAGAGCAATATAAGCTAGAAAGATCAGGAAAGCGTACATGCTGTGGTCTACCTTATGAAGGGCCAATAGGAAAATCTCAGACCTGATGAGAAACAAGATGTTCAAATTATTGCTTGCTGAAACTAATTAGAAAGGCACATCCATGCAGCAGACTCAAATCATCTCATGACTCTAGGCGCAGGCTAGATGGTCACCTGTTGGCTATGCTGGAGAGGGGATTCTTACTGGGACAAGGATAGACTGAGGAGGCCTCTGAGGGTTCCTTCCAACTCAGAGATCCTGTGATTTTTCCCAGTTTTCCTCTGCTTTTAGCACAAGTATTGCCAAGGCCCGGGTATTCATGGAGAAAGGGGCAATACAATCACTGGTGCCGTCTAACAAATGAGAGCTTTCTGAGTAGCAGAAAAGAAAGCTCCCGATTGAGCAGCACCATGTCTAACGCTAATATTTTCTGCTGCCATTTTGTGGGCCTTCACTTCATCCCTTTCACAGCTAATGCCCAATTTATCAATTGGTGTTGACAAATATACATCTG
Source organism: Trichosurus vulpecula (assembly GCF_011100635.1). Classification (NCBI taxonomy): domain Eukaryota; kingdom Metazoa; phylum Chordata; class Mammalia; order Diprotodontia; family Phalangeridae; genus Trichosurus; species Trichosurus vulpecula. The sequence goes on along the minus strand of NC_050576.1, from coordinate 273,130,595 downwards.
GGCAGAGGAAAGTGGGTATGGGGTCACCCTAGATGTGCCATTATCAAAACAAACTGTAGGCTTTTAGAGGCAGCTTGAAAAAATAAATGATACCCAATGTGACTTAAAGTCCTTTGCACTAAAGAAGGACACCAGCCCACCTCAGGGATATCTGTTTTCTTAATCTTTTCCCTTCAGAAACCTCCTAAAGCTTTAGTATAAGGCTACATGATCCTTTGATGTGATGTGTTTAATTAGATTATGGGATGCATTTCTGCAGGAAATCTTGGAGTTTTTCCGTTCTCTGATGGTATTGCTGGTATGCTATAATGAAAAAGTCTGGGCAAATATCCTTACATTATGTAGGACAATGAAAAACTATCACTAGATAAATTAAAGACATTTTTAAATTTATTAAATCGACATGCCCTTTTATTTTGCTAGTAAATTTCTGTCTGTGGGCATTTTAAATAATCGTAATGGTAAGCATTTCTATAGCATGCTGTTTGCAAAGCCCTTTAAAATATTCATTTTATCCTCAAAACAACCATGTAGGTAGGTATTATTAATACTCCTGTTTTACAGAATAGGAAACTTCAGCAGAAAGAAGGCAATGTGCCCGGGGTGAGTCTGCCAAGTGTCCAAGGCTACATTTAAACCCGGGGCTTCCTGACTCCAGGTCCAGCATTCTATCCACTGCTCCTCCTAACTGTGGCATATTTGGGTGTCATCTTTCCATTTTAGCCTCCCATCTTTACATATTACTCCAGAAGACTTGGGAAAGAAGAATGTCCTTTTAGAATAAAGCAATACATCGAGTCAGCATCACTAACTCAGTTTGCTTTGAAGCCTTGACCTTCCTTGTTTCCGGCTTTGGGGAGAAGGCTTCATTTATTGAGCTATATGACAATAGCTATTGCCATTATCATAAGAATGAACCCCTTTGGGGGCTATAATTGGGAAGTTATTAAAGGAAAAGAGTGAAGGATATTAAGTGTTTAATCCAGCATTGTTTTTTTAAAAGCTAATTGTGGCAATTAAGGGGCTCAGATAGAACTCTGATGTCAGGAAGCTCTGAGGTTAAATTTTGCCTCAGATATTTGCTAGCTATATGACTCTTGACCTAAGTCTCCCAACTTCTCTTAGCCTCTGTTTTCTTGTCTTTAAAATGGGGATAATAATAGCACCTACCTCACACGGTTGTTAGGATATATAAAGCGCTGTGCAAACTTTAAAACATTACATGAATGCTAGCTATTGTCATATTAAGTCAGTTTAAATTGGCAAACACTTATTGAGCAGATGTGTCCTATGGAGGACTGCTAGGTCCTACTTAAAGCTCAACTGAGGACCATTGACTGCCATGGAGCTTAAAGTAAGAGAATTCTAGTAAGAGAATTCAACCCAAACCCAAATTCCCACTATACAATATAAGCTCCTTGAGGACCGGGACTATTCTAGTCAGTCAGTTAATAAACATGTATTAAGCCCATGGTATTTGCTGAACACTGTTCTAAGTGCTAGGGGATACCAAGCAAGGTAAATGAAATTCCCTACTCTCATGAAGCTTCCAGTCTAATATAGGAGAGAGCATGCAAATAATTCTGTGCAAATGAGCTATAAATCAGATAAGCTGGAGATAATTAATAGCATTAATGGAGGTTAGGAAAGGCTCCTGGTAGAAGATAAGATTTTAACTGGGCCTCGGATGAAGCTAAGGAAGCCAGGAAGGAAAGACAGAGATGAAGAGTATTCCAGTCACAGGAAACAGCCATCGAAAACACCCAGAGTCTCAAGGAAAGAAAAGCAAAAAGGCCAGTGTTACTTAATCTCATTCCGCCCAGCTGTCATTGTCATATCTTGCCTCCTGGTTGGACTCTCCAGGGGCCATTCCTCAGCTTGTTACATAATGTCAACAGGGTCCTCACTGCAGCAAGAGAAGTCTTATATTTCCCACCCTACTCACCACAATAGCTATTCCAAGACTTTTCATCCATTCTTGACCCACCAATAGCATCCACTCTCCCATTTCTCTTCTAAGAGCCTTGCCTCAGAATTCACCAAAATACTGAAACCATTCACCAAAATACTTCTTCTCTCTTCATGTCATATCACTCACACATCTTTCCCCATTAAATCCTCCATTCCAGTCTCTTTACCCAGAAATGATCCTCCTCTTTGCCAAGGAAAGCCTCTCTACGTGCACATTTGGTCGCACCTCCTCCTGTCTTTTGTAGCAGGTTGCCTCCAATATCCTTCTCTCTGCCTCTCTTTCTCTCAGTCTCTCTCTCTCAGTCTCTCTCTCTCTCTCTCCCTCTCTCTCTCTCTCTCTCTCTCTCTCTCTCTCTCTCTCTCTCTCTCTCTCTCTCTCTCCCTCTCTCTCTGTATCTGTCTGTCTCCATTTCCCCTTCCCCCTCCCTCCCTGCCCCCAATCCTTCAGTTTTTCCCTACCTACTGGCTCCTACCCTGCAACCTATAAACACAGCTATGTCTCATCAATCCTAAAAAAAAATCCTCACTTGTTTTGACTATCCCTTGTCTCTATCATCCTATATCTCTCCTCCCCTTCATGGCTATTCTTAAGAAAGCAATCTCAAGGAAGCCTTTGTTTCCCCTCTCCAAATTTTCCTCTCAGTCCTATGAAACCTGCTTTCCATCCTCATCATTCAACTCAAACTACAGTTTCTAAATTACAGCAATCTGATAATTGATACCTCTAATGGCTTTTGCTCATTCCTGATCCTCTTTGACCTTTCAGAAGCATTTGGGGCTGATGATTACCTTCTCTTCCTAGATACCCTCTCCTAAGTTTTTTGTCCAAATGCTCCTTTTCAGTTTCTTCACCCATGCCATAGCCAATCCAATCCAATAACCATTTCCTAAGCACCTAATATGTGCCAGGTACCATGCTAAGCACTGGTAAAGAATTAATAAAAAGAGAGATAGTTCCTGCCCTTAAGGAGCTTACCATCTTTGGGGAGGGAGGGAGAGGGAGAGAGAGAGACAGAGAGAAAGAGAGAGAGAGAGAGAGAGAGAGAGAGAGAGAGAGAGAGAGAGAGAGAAAGAGAGAGAGAGAGACAGAGAGAGAGACAGAGAGAGACAGAGAGAAAGGGAGAGAGAGACAGAGAGAGAGACAGAGACAGAGAGACAGAAAGACAGAGAGACAGAGAAAGAGAACTAATTATTTCTAGGTTATGGACATCTTGAGGGCAGGAACTGTGGAGTTTTCTTTTGTTATTTTGCCTTTTGGTAACCTCAGGGCTTAGCAAAGAGCCTGAGCATAGTAAGTAATTAATGTTTGCTGAATGAGTTACTCATTGACTAAAAGATTCACACCAAAGGTGATAGATCTGACTCCTTTTCCCTACCAGTCTGGGAATCCTGTGGGAAAGCTAGGGATTCATCAGAATGTTTGAATAGTGCTTTATAAACCCCTAGTATAATTTGTTTCAGAAGAGAGTATATTGACTAACATGAGGGCTTTTATGTGTTTTCTCTATCTGTCTTGGCTCTTGTGAGAACTTGGCATCTTCCAAATTTTCTGTGAGCAAAATAAAGGCAGCACCACATCCAGTATACATTTGTTGTATTACTTGTTTACAAAGGAGCTGAGGACTCTGTTATCCACATTTGAGGAAGCCTAGACATGACTGTAATTAGAGATTCCACAGCATATATTCTATGTGAAGGCATGTGAGCTAGAGAGAATATGACCTTTTGGAGTCAGACCCCTGAGATCAAACCAGATTCTTGTAATTCCTGTAATCTTCTGAGTCTAGGCCTCAAAGATGGGGGAGGGGGAAGGACTGGACCACAAATTACACAAAGAAATAAGCAATCCTTGATGGAATTCATCCCAACTTGATGATATTATTCATGCTACTGCTAAACATTCATCAACTGCAAATATTATTGTAGTTAGCTATTTTACTTCTAGAAATGGACTCTATCTGCCACCCCCACCTCAACCTTAAGATGAGTTGAATCATTCTATGTGTATTTAAATACCATACCCACTGTTGCATACCATTTAAATTAATCTTTAAAAAAGTCTTCCAGTCTGATAGATTAATCTTTCTTGCTACTGTGAAAAACATTCCTGGGGTTAGAAGCACAATATTTCATGCATATCAGTTGTTTGAAAATAATTACTGCATTGAATTTCTTCTAAGAAACAAAAGCCTACTCAGATCCACATCAAATACCGAAATTTAGTTTAATATTTCCCTTTAACAAAACCATAGAATTTCAGTGTGTGGAGGAGCTTCAGAGGCCAGCTAATTCTAGTTATACCAGAACAAGAATCTTTTCAATATCTCTGATGAGTAGTCAATGAGTCTAGCCTGAAAAAATGAAAAAATAACATTTATTAAGCACTTACTATGTTCTCTGTACTATGTGTATGAGATATGAATGCAAAAGTAAAATATTCGCTGCCCTCAAGGAGCTTGCTGTCTAATAGAAGAGACAACACATCTAAGGGAATTGTGGCCAAGCAAGAGCATTATGATCTGGAAAGCCACAAGGATACAAAGAAGAACCACAGGGTGTCTGGTTGGCATGACCTTTACAGAAGCTTTGGTAGTATTGCTTATTGCTTTGATTATATGGCTCATAGCAAGAAGGGGAAAGGGACCAGATTGGGAGGGGCAGTGGGGAGAGATGGGGGGGAGACAGGGAGAGAGAGGCAGTGGGGACAAAAAAAAGCACACATTGGTAGCAGAGTGGATGGCAAGAAAATAGCCAAAGAGGTTGTCAGATGGGATGTAAAACATAGTCTGGGCTTTAGAGACAACTGACTATAAAGGGTAACTGATTCACCCATCAAGATATCATGGCCCCAGGAGGCTTTTTCTGAAACTGAGTGCATTAAGTATCCTAAGGCATATGGATATCTGGTGATCCTGAGGATACTCGTGGTAGGAGGGGTGGGGTTAGCAAGAAGTCATCCAACCTCTAGTCACAGGAAACCCACTATTTCTAACTTGTCCACAAGGAAACTTTATCTTGATCCCAGAAGGAATTTGGGGGAGGGGAATTTAAGCATGTTGCTTAAATTCAATGAATGAGTGTTTAAATGTGTTTTTATCTGAATCTTTTTTTTTTTTTTTTTGCATAGAGGTCTTCCTTTTCTTAAAGAATCAGTCTTCCAGTCTGTTCCAATCAAAGCTTATTTAGGTGTCAGTCTTAGGAATGGGGAGGGCGGTTTGAAGAGATGGGGAGAATGGCTAAATGCATTGTATTTAACTGTCTTAACACAGTAGGATCTCTGATAATCATTGGAAACGTTCCAGATACGTTGATGACTATTAATCAGTGCCTTTACCTTTTTGTACTTCTAAAATATTTCAGATGACTGATCCAAAATTCAGAACACTGATCTCAAGTTCTGTTTTCTTCTGCTTTGAACTATGCCTTTGTTTAATGCCTGTTTACTGAAAGAAAACAGAAATTGTTGGTGAAATGGAGTTAAGAAAGGAATAGCTAAGATCTCTATAAGAAATATTCACATTCTTTATAAATTTATTTGTTATAAATAAAGCATTCTTTATAAATTCCTGATATGTATGAGATCGTCACCTTATTTTTCTAAAAGAAAAGTACACTGAGCATACAAGGCAGATGATAATCAATTCAGAATGATTTAAGGGGCATGGGATACGTAGGTTCCATGACTATATGATACCCCACACCTATGAATTAATGCCATCATTCTGGAAAGAGTCTTGAAGTTATACTTAGAAAGTGACTAGAATGCCCATGTCCTTGAACAGTGATCCTACAGCTAACCATATAACTCAAGGAAATAAATGATTTTATTTAAAAAGTCCCACCTACAACAAAATATTTACAGTAGAACTTTTTGTAGTAGTAAAATTCTGGCAACAAAGTAGATGCCCATAGTCTGGGATGGTTCGCAAACGTAATAGAATTTTAAATAAGTTGGAGAAGGAAATGGCAAACTGCTCAAGTATCTTTGCCAAGAAAACCCCAAATGGGGCCATGAAGAGCTGGACACAACTGAAATGACTGAACAATGAAAAGGAACCAGGAATATGAGAAATACAGAGAAACATAGGAAGATTTAGATGAATCAATGCATGGCACATTGAGCAGGACTAGAAAAGCAATAGACACAATGGCAATGTGAAAGGAAAGACTAAGAAAACCTTAAAAGTAAATACTGTAAAATTATAATGACCAACTTTAATCCTGGAAAAAAGACATAAGAATTCCACTTCCCTCTCTTATTTGCAGAAGTGGAGGACTATCAATGTGCAATACTGCATACAATGCCAGACTTTGTTGATACATAGGTTAGATTAGCTGAACTATTTTTCCTTGTTTTATTTTTTATTTTAAGGGATGGTTCTCTGAGAGGAAAAAGAAGAGGATTATTTTGCTTTTAAAAAAATCCTAGGGATAATAGTACAAATTTAAATTACAAAATTTAAAAGGCCTTCGCAGTCTGGAGAAGGAAATAAATAGAATCAATAAAACTTTTTTTAAAAAAAATCAATGACTATTTGCATAAGGAAAAAAATTTAAATAGGTGCCACAAATTGAATCATACCTTCTTCCTCTCAATTCTGTTCCCAAATATATATATATATATATATACATACATATGTGCATATGTGTATATATATATATGTGTGTGTGTGTGTGTGTGTGTGTGTGTGTGTGTGTTTCTAGGCTTTTAAGGAAAAAGAAAAAAAGCCAACACAAAGCCAAAATTTGGATCTAATATTCTAACAAAGAAGCTGAGAAAATAAAGGATTTTTTTAAAAGGTATTTTGGTAGGCCTGCAGTCAGGCAGTATTTGGACATGATTTATGGTCCAGCCCTAAACACTGACACTGGACTTCTGTGCTGGAGCAAGAGTCAGAGGGGCATTGAGCTCTGTGACTTCTTCAATAAATCACAATTACCAAAACACCTGTGATAAATAGTTCAAATCTCACTGTTCAATAGCTCTCAACATTTGTTGTTGGTTTGTTGGGGTCCCACACTGATACATTAATTCCTCATCTTTACCCTAAGGATACAATGACTGCAGAATTTCCAAAGGCTTTCCATTCATTACATGAAGAAATTTGAGGTACCTTCTATCTGGAAATGTTATGAAACCAGGGTATTACATTTTCATCCTAAAATTTAATCTTTAAAATATATGTTGTTGATATCTTTTCTGCCACTTATGGTCCCCTACGTGCCCCCTCTTCCTATCTCTCCACCTCCCAGAGAGTAATCTCTATAACAAAGAAAAAAATAGTATGCTATGAGGCACACCCATAGTGCTCTGGTTCTGCAAAGAAGAGAGGAAGGTTAACTGTCTTACCATGTCTCTTCTTTGGGGTTGTTTGGCTGTGATTTCACAGCATTCAGTTTCTATCGTTATAGTTTTCTTTCTATTTATATTGTTGTGGACATTGTGAAAATAGCTTTCCTCCTTCTGCCGACTTCACTACATATCTGTCCATAAAATCCATGAATCTCAGTATTCATCAAATCCATTATTTCTTACAACCTAGTAATATTCCATTGCATTCATGTACCACAGTTTATTTAGTCATGCCACAATTGATGTGGATAAAGTAGATACTTTATTTCCAGTTCTTTGCCATTATAAAAAATGCTGCTATAAATATTTCATTGTATATAATTTAGAATAAGGTCAAGAAAATCTAAAACATCTATCAAGACATCAGCATAAAGTACAGGTGGCATAGGAAAATGAAAGGAAAATTCATGTGAAGAAGTAAAGATCGCCATTGTCAAACAGTGGTTTTTCAATATAGTGGCTAAGTGGGCCATTAATTCTTAATTCACCACAAATTTATTGAGTATCTACTATGGGCAAGGCACTGCCCAGGGTCACACAGGCAGGAAATAAGCAGCGGAGGCTCAGATCCTTTAACTCCAGAGCCAGCAGACTCTTCCATTGCAATATTCTGTCTTTCAAATGATTTGATCATAGTCACATGCATCTAGGGTGTGTCAGATCCAAGAGAAAAACCCGCATCTCCTGTTTACAAGTCTAGATTTGTTATCATAATACAGAGTTACCTCTAAAAGCCACCATTGTGGCACATAGGAATGATGGTTGGGTTTTCTTTTTTATTTCAGGAGAGGCTCTGGTCATGTTTTACTTCATTTACAACTTGACTCTTGGGATTTCCCCTCTCCCTAATCCTCCTCCTCTTCTTCCTCCTGCTTCTCCTCTTTCTCCTCTTCCTCCTTCTACTCTTTCTCCTCTTCCTACTTCCTTTCCTCCTCCATCGCCTCCTCCAAAGGTGTCTTGCCCCACTAGGGTACCCTTCTTACTCTTCCCACTTCCTAGGACCCCTTCATGTTGTCTTCCCCCATTACAATGTAAGCTTCGTGAGAATAGAGACAAATTTACTTCCACGTATTTGTATCTCAGCATTTGGAACAGTACCTGGCACATAGTAAGCACTTAATAAATGTTCTATCTCCCTGCTTACCTATTTATTTATCTATATACCAAGTGAAGGCATTCCAAATTTGCATGTGCTGGGATAGGGAGAGAGGGAGGAGAGTATGAACAGAGGAATGCAGGCTCCTCAAGGGGAACAACTGTCTCATTTCTTTTGACCTTTGTATTCTGAGCTCCCAGCCTATTGCTTAAATATAGTAAGCACTTAATAAGTGTTTAATGAAAATAAATGAGCAAGGTGCATTTTAAGTTCAGTGATTTTAAACAAGTAGTCTTTTTTCCTTCTTATTTTCTATTGGAAATAGAAGGGCCCTTCCTGCCCCCCCCCCCAAAAGAACAGGGTAGGGGTTTCAGAATTCACCTCAGAACCAGGAAGATGTGGGTTCAACTCGCACTTCTGAAACATGCCAAGGGGGCCCTGGCCAAGTTAACCTCTCACTGCCCTAGCCAACACATGAAAACTATAAATGGAAAAAGAAGGTGCCAACTTGCATAAGTTGAGTGAGTTCCCTCACTTGGCAGTACCCTCCACCAATGAAATCACCAGTCTATTCCTTATTCTCTATTTTGTTCCTTCAGAATCAGCCTCCCAAAAACAAGGTGCGTGGTAGTTTTAATGTAGCAATAATGTATTATATAACATGATAATAATATAATATAAATGCATAGTAGTCATAATAGACCCATCAAGCAACTCTAAACACATGAGATAGCATATGGAAAGTGCTTTGCAGACCTTGATGTGCCATGTAAATGCCATCTGATTTCAGACACAGCATGCTGCAGGTTCCCCATTTCAGCATCATCCCTGACTCCTCGCTAGCCTTCACCACACATATCCATCAGTTGCCAAATTCTCCTACTTCTGCCTCCATTACATCTCTCTTAGCCATCCACTTAGCACTACTCACATAGCAGCCACCATCCTTGTCCAAGCCCTCATCTCTGCCCCCTTGGACCATTGCAACAGACTCCAAATTGTCATCCTCCTCTATCTCCATTCCAAGCTGTTCTCCATGTGGCTGTCAAATATACAGTCCTTAGGCATAGGTAGGACTATTCACTTGCCTCCTCAATAAGCTCCAGTGACTTCTTATTGCCTCTAGGATAAAAGATAACCTCCTCTGTTTGATTTTTCACACCCTTTACAACCTGGCCCCAACCAGCCTTTCCAGGTTTATTCTACATCACTCTCCTTCCTATACTCCACAATCCAGCCAAACTGGCCTCCTTACTATTCTTCATCTATAGCTCCATCTCCCACCTCCAAGACTTTACAGCAGCTGTTCCCCATGCCTGGAATGTTCTACCACCTCATACAACTTTTTTTTCACATTTATTTACTTTATTTTAAATTTATGGAATAAAACATGCATTTCCATAACAGTATAGTAAAAAATATAATTGCCCATGAAAAGGCAAATCTATTATGTACAACTTGCTATTCCTTTTAATATATAATAAAGTTATCAAGTAAATTGTTTTCCTTTTTTTCTTTTTTCCTTCCCTCCCCTGCACCCTAAAGGTGGCTACCTTTAGGCACAAAAAGGTACATATATAAAATAGGCGTATATATACATACACATCAATATGTGTACATATATGCATGTGTATATATACAAATAGGTATTTATATATTTATACATGTATATATGTATGTACACATATGTGTCTACATACATACATGAGTATGCATGTATTTATGTGTATATACATGTATTTATATGTATATACGTGTATACATATATACGCATGTATATGTATGTGTACAGACATGTATACATATATATATATATATAATTATTCTATATAAACTTCTGTGTATCAGTTCTTTCTCTGGGTACAGAATAGCATCTTTCAATCTTTCACTTTCTTCAAGACTCAATTCAACAGGAAGTCTTTCCTCATCTCTCTGTAACTGCTAACTCCCTCCTCCAACCCAAATTATCTTAGTTCTATTTTGTATTTGTTGTTGTTTAGGTGTGTCCAACTGTGACCTCATTTGGAGTTTTCTTAGCAAAGATACTGAAGCCATTTGCCATTTCCTTCTCCAGCTCATTTGACAGATGAGGAAACTGAGGCAAACAAAGTTAAGTGACTTGCCCAGGTTCACACAGGTAAGAAGTATCTGAGGACAAATTTGAAGTGAGGTCTTCCTGACCCCAGGCCCAGCGCTCTATCCATTGTGCCACCTAGCTGCCCCTTATATGTGTACATATTATTTTCCCTGATGGAATGTAAATTCCTTGAGGGAGGAATTATTTCATTCAGTATGTGCTCAGTGCACATAGTAGGTGTTTCATAAATACTAGTTGATTAGTTGATTAAAAACTCTCGATGGTTTTAGCAGTCCTTAGGAAGAATCTCAAGGTCATCCTAGAGAACTCTTTCTAATTACTTATAAAACTCAGTAATTTCTTTGTTGTTCATTTGTATCCAGCTCTTTCTGACTTTGTATGAGGTTTTCTTGGCAAAGATACGGGAGTGATTTGGCATTTCCTTCTCCACTGGATTAAAACAAACAGAAATTAGGTGACTTGCCCAAGGTCACACAGCTAGTGAATGTCTGAGCTGAATTTGAACTCATGTCTTCCTGACTCTAGCCCCATACTCTATCCACTGAGCCATCTAGGTGCCTACTTTCTACTTCAATACTTCCTTACATCTAACCTAAATCAGTCTTGCTGTAGTGCTCACCCCTTCTGTCTGCTTCCTGTAGCAGCGGAGAACAGCTGGTCCCCAATTGCCCCATAATATATATTCACCAGCTCACAGATTTATTAAGACTTGATGCATATTCACTCTGTTACAGATTCAGAAAGTAGCAAGCTCTTGGCTAGACAGGCAGTCACTCCCAGGCCTGTATGAAACATGCCCTTGGGAGCTCTTAGCAGATGCCTGGTTAGATCATTGAAAAGAAAAGCAAAAAGGCTCCCCCTACCACCTTATTTTGAATCCACGATGAATATATCATGTAGGATCAACAGCCAGGCATCTCCAGTCTACAAAAATGAAGAAAGCCTCCTTTGGCATCAATCTTCTTCTCAAGACTCAATGATGACCTTAGTAGTCAAGAAATATAAAAAGAAGTGAAGGATGTCAGAGAAGAATCCCAATCACGCAGCCATGGTGCCTTTCTTTGGTGGGGAGGACAAGTGACTATCTGAATCTGTTACTGCTGCACCAACCAAACCAATGATCTAGTCAAAACCAATTACAAGAATAGTGACAACAACAAACAACAATGAAATCCATATTCAAAAATAAAGGCACTGCTGTCTTTCTTACTGCTGAGGGAAACTGCAGCATCCAACTTGGCAGCCTCTAGGCAGGGTGGGGAAAAAAAAAGAAAATGAAAGCTTTTCCCCCCCATTTCCCTGGAAAATCTATAGCAATTTGCAACATTTCCTTTATTTCCTTTTCTGGGTCATGCTTTGTAATACCCAGGCTTGGGAAAAGATCTGAACAAGCTAACCAGCCTGCAAATGTTGACAGGAAAAGCAAGAACAAAACACTCCCTGGCAGAAACGATAAATATTACATCTTTATCTTCCACTCATCACCAGCGATCCAGTGAATGAGATTCAGAGGCACAGTTCAGGGGTGAGGTGATCACTCATGATTCAGCTGATTTTTCCCTACCTAATTCGGGAGCCACAGGACATGATGAGGATACTGCAGTTGCTCCTTTAGAAGAGGTAGACATTGTCTCTCTCCATCCAGGGAAGCTGCTGTTGCCTCCTCATGAATATCCCCCTAGACACTTGTCAAAATTAATACCACAGCAGCTGAAAAGGGTGGAGCAGGAAAGGAGAATATTTGATTGTGTGTTTTTTTTTCTTTTGGAGCAAAAACTAACAGCTATTTTGAGAATAAAAATAAGTTAGTATATTATGCAGAGTCATACTCCAAACCTTTTAGGAAATGGTGCAGCAAAGGAGAAAATATGTATGAGATGGATTTTTATTGACTCTTCTGTGAAGGGAGAAATTGAACTATATGTCTACCCACAATAAACATGCCTCTGGGAAACACAGGCATGAGGCCATCAGGAGATGGAGCGCCATGATGAATGCAGCGAAAAATGAGCATAAAATGTGGCTGCTTACCACTCCGTCCTGCTCTGTGCCATATGCTATGTCTTCTTCCTCTCTGTACCAGAGGTGCCAGTGTTGACATACCAGATGAATTGTGCCTTTCTGGAAAGGAGCACGTTTTAACTTCTTCACCCACTGAAGTTTATGATAAAGTACCATGAGTGAGGCTCCCCCACCCCTTCCATCTTTGGATAGGCCAAAAGAGAAGATACGTTAGAAAGCAGGGTTTCCTTTTTCATTTTTCTTGGGGGCTCTTCTATACTTTTACACTGTCTCATTATGACCAAGAAAGTGAGAGCTACCTTCCAGTGAGTCACTGAAATCGGAAGGTTAACAAGAAATTGATGTGGCTATGAACAAAGATACGTTATAAATCTTAAATGTATAAGATACACTATAAATTTCAAAATAAAAGTGATCCATTATCAATGTATATATCAAAGATAAATTGTAAACTAAAAGATGCAATATGAATCTCAAACTATAAATGGGAGTCTGAACTGGTTGGTGACAATGGTAGTTAAGTGCAGCAAATCATAGAATCGGAAACCCACAAATAGAAAGAACCATAAAAGCTATCTATTCCAACCCCCTCATTTTTACTGATGAGGAAACTAAGGCCCAGAGTAAGGGAATTGTCCAAGGTCACAAAGGCAGCAAATTACAAAATCAGATTTCAAAACCAGATCCTCTGACTCCAAAGTTGGTGGTCTTTCTACCGTAACACGAAATCATCAAGGAAGTAGGACACAAGGCATCTTGGTAATAAGAGGAAGATCTCTGGCTCAGGCACTTTGCCACGCTGTATGTCCTAGCATAGCATAGCAATCTCATTAACTTAATGTTAGCAGGACATACTTCCAGAATGTTAAAGAAGAGATGTTCAATAGCACAGATAATTATAATAATGCTAGTTCAATGCCCTGTGGTGGGAGACCACGCAAAGAGAATTACTTACGCAATTAAATAGAATTTACTATGTAACACTTAGCCCTGGAAGAGATTCTAGCAATCACTCAGTCCAAGGCTCTTGTTTTAAAGAGGAGGAAACTGAGGACCAAAGAAGTCAAATGATATCTTCAAGGTTACAGAGGAAGCAGGTTCTGAGGTTATGGATCTAATTCCTCTAACTCAAATTCAGTCCTTTTTTTCACACTCTCTAAGTTCAGTAAGGTCACTGGTATCAAATGAATATCTTACTAGTACAGTACTTTAAAATGGAGTCTGGGCTTTTATACAAGGTAAGAAATATAAAATGTTGGGGGAGTCTCCAATCCACAGAGGCAAATTGAAACAAAAATGAATAAATCCTCATGTGAGTAAACAGTGAAAAGAGAGAATTTTCTTTTTCTGTCTCTCTGATCTCTACTCCTAAGACTCTGTAGCCCAAGAATATTGCTTTCTGTTCTCAAAAATTTCTGAGAAATCCACACTTGATGACACCCTCCTCCCTTTTTAATAGTCTGTTCTCCCCATTGTTTTCCAAGTTACTAGGCTAAAATATGTTTTGTTTCCCCACAAACACACACCTACATATGAACCTAAAACAATACCTAGAAAAGGGAGTCATGCTTTTCTTTGGGGCCTCCCCTCTCTGACAGTGCAGTGATTACATGATAATGTTCATGGCTATTCATTACTGAAGGGCTAGCTGTGACAAGAGAGAGAGCTAGCTTCAGAAGCAGGCAAAGGAAGGAAAGCCTTGATTTTTCAGCTTTCACCTCTGCCACAGACTGGTTCTGTGACCCTGGGCCATCTAGGTACTCTCTAAGTCTATTTTCTATAACTAGAAATCACAGAGAAGGTACTAACCTGCATTGGGAGACATTTGTAACGGGAGTTTCACCTTAGATCAGGTCTCTTTCCCTATCATCCCAGGAGTAGTAAATGTCTCCAAAACTGATAAAGAGGAAGACTAACGACTAAAGACTAAAGGGCTCATCAGAATGCAATGGAACTCCTCCCCCTCCCCCAAAAGACCACAGTCCCATGATGCCAACAGGTGTTGTAGTGGATACACTTCACAACCTGGAATCAGGAACATAAGACCTGAATTTAAATGCATCCTCAGATACTGACTAGCTGTGAGACCCTAGGAAAGACACTTAATCTGCCACAGTTTCTTCAGCTGTAAAATGGAGGTGATAATAGCACTAAGTCAAAGGGTTGTTCTGAGAATCAAATGAGATAGTAATTGTAAAATGCTTTGCAAACCTTACAGATCTATATAAATGTTAACAAAAATTATTATTATATTTTGAGACCAGAGCAACTAACTCACTGAGGAGAAGATCCTGAATCACCTGCCACAGGAGGCTGTCTGATTTCTTTTTAAAGAAATCTCTGACCTGAAAGTTTCTGGAAGCAATCCTAAGGGAAGCTAGAAACAGAGAACCAGGGTTTAAGGGAAGAAATGGCCTTTGAGCCAGGGGATTTTCCTCTGTGCCTTACTGTAACCCTAGGATTTTCAGATATGATGGCATTCCCTCTCCTCCCATCAGTGCTGAACTCATGTACATCCATGCAACAGCCCTTTGGCAGACCACTAAGGTTTCACTGTTCCTGACAATGATAACCTCTTGACTCAGATACAGTTGTGCCCCAAAAGACGTGGCCCATTTTAAGCTGGGGAGCAGCACATTATAATCTCAAGAACTAGCTCCTTCAGTAGCAAGACAAAGCTAACCAAGATAATGAGCCATAGTACCTTTCCTGATCATCTGATATACAAGTCGCTAACCCTTCATCTTCTACCTTTCTAGACTGGATGCCAACCTTGAAGCCAGGGTTAGGCTTACCTTGTATCCTCTCATCTCCAGGGGTTGAAAGAAGGTATTTTGAGCCATATGTGTTGAAAGTATCTACTCTTAAACTGTTTTCTTGCTATCTACCATCAATTTTTAAGTGAAATTCTCCTTTTTCAATACTACTATGTATGTCATGGTCATGGGGGAAAGATTCAGAAAAGAAAAACTAGGGGCTCAGAGCAGTAACCAAAACAGATTATTTATACACTCAAACAATTCTTGAGAGTTTGACAATGGCTAGGGATGCTAACATCACTTTGATTTCAGCTCTCTGCACTTTAGTATTTCAAGAGGCCACATTTCATTTAGAATGGTCCGTCCCTCCATTAACTTAGATAACAAACATTATCAGATGGTCTGCATTCATTGCTGTGACCAAAAGCATTCATTACTGGGTGGATAATCTTCTTTTGAGATATAACCAGCCCTTCCCTGAGCCTTTCCTTGTCTGAAAAATCCAGACTCAGGTGGGTATTACCTAAGGTCCTTTCCCCACAATAGCTTGGTTTGTTTCCCCACACAGTCTGGTTTCTGGGGTTCCATTATTATAATTACTTATGCTACTGAACATCTCTCCTTTAACATTCTGGAAATGTGTCCCACTAACTATGTTAATGAGATTGTGAAGCTATGCTAGTACATACAGTGTGGCAAAGTGCCCGATCCAAAGATCTTCCTTGTATTACCAAGATGCCCTGTGTCCTTCTTTCTTGATGATTTTGTGTTACACTACAAAGAGCAGTCTTTGGAGTCAGAGGACCTGGTTTCAAAATTCAGTTTGGTTGTTCTCTGCCTCTGTGACCTTGGGATCAATTCTAATATCCCATCCTGTCCTCTGATTTTAGCTAGGCTGAACCCCAGCTCCATATTCAAAGCCTTTCCTGTTTGCCAGATTTTGCCCTCAGTTCCCATACCTTTCAGGGTACCTTCAAACATCCATGAGTCATCTTGGTAGGACTTCAGTGACTCAAAATGCTCCTAATAAAATTAAAATATGATTTGATAAAAAAAAACTTTGACTATTCAGTGCCTTGCTTATCACATAATGTGAGGTGCACCCATTGGATACTTTATTGCTTGGTGTCCCTGCAAAATATGTGATGGTTAATTTTGAGATTCACCCTACCACCACCATTTCTGTCATGTGTTACAAATTATTCATGGAATTTATGAATCAGAGATGCTTTGGGAAGTTGGCTCAAATATTAACTAATCCAAATTTTGTGACACTTGCAATAGAGGTAGTTGGGGGTTGAGACATCAATATTTGCTCTTATCTTTTCAACAGGAACATACCTGCTTATCCATCTTATTAAAATGTATCCACTTAGGCTTATATGCATCATCTAGCTCCTTAATCCTGCATCCTACCTGTCAGGGATAGAAAAAATTCTATTCCCCATAAGACCAGTAATTTTCAGCAATTACATTGGGAGCAATATATGAGTTGGCCATGCAAATCAATGACCCCGTTCCCCTGTGCCACCCCCCCCCTCTCTCTCTCACACACACACACACACACACACACACACACACACACACTTTTACACTTCTTTCTGATGTATATCCCCTCTGGCCCCTCTGACAAAAATCTGATGCCAAGACCAGTATTTCCTGCCAACAGTGATATCATTAGAAATTATTGTGGAGAAAAAGAGAGCTGAGAACATTAGCTCTTCATATTAAAATGCTTTTTTTCTACCCTGGAAAACAAAATGGGAAAGGTTCATGTGTATGAGTTAAGTGTCAGTCTCTTGGGTCCTGGGAAAGTGACAGAATGCAGATCCTACACTGAGATAGAATATACTGCTTGCAGAGGAAACAGCTCACTGAAAAAGAGACTTAACACCTGACCAAGTTTATAACTGGTGAGAGGAGAAGAGGAAGGAGGGGGGAGTGTTTCTACCATATATCTTACTGCAAAATAATGTAGACTTATTTACGAACCTAGGATTATGAATCCCTAAGGCTATAGAAGCTTACTAGTTATCTGGCCAGTTATATTCCTCCCATCATATTCCTGGATGATGTTCAGTGGACTAAGAATGACCATCCCTAGGGATTTTGTCAGGGCACAGTAGAGTTTTTTGGCCACATTAGCATGTAGTCTCATTGCATTCTTAGCATGTTTTTTGAATAATTGAAATTGCCGAATTTTTGGACTCGGTATAGGATCTAGGATCCCTCAGACTTTCTAATCCTAAGGGATTCAGCCTTGAATTTGAAGCCATTTGCTTTAAATGAATGATTCAGTACACACCTGGTCAGAGGAGGAGAGGTGAGGACTGGATCTTCCACCAAGCCACCAAACATTTGCTGCCAGCTTCAGGCACATCATACAGAACTGACTGCACTGTGCAGTTGCTCCTCCCATCTCTGCTTCTCAGGTGCTGAAGGGGTTACACAAAGACCTTGGAGATTCGGTGGCACCACACAAGATAACAAAGCTCTGGCTACCCTGCAATATGTCTATTTAGCATACGGAAAAGCCAGCAAATCCACCAGGGAAATTAGTTTTAATAGTAATGTGTTACTGTTAACAATTCGAAGGTTGATCATAATTCCATAATCCTTAAGCTATTGTTTCTGGTTTTGAATATTAAACTATTTGTTGTTGTTTCTGATGTTCCGCATTAAATCTCTCATTCTGTATACTGCCTTTGAATCGTTGCTCTACTGAACAAGGTTTGAAAGGAAGCCTTACACACATACACACACACACACACACACATACACACACACACACACACACACACACACACACACACACTTCATTTTAAGCAGGTGTTGCTGGAGAATGGATTTTTCACCCACCCAGAAACCTTGTTTGCCAGACTCAGCAGACTCACAAAGAGAATGGCTGCTGGCACTTGGATATTTCCAGGCTGCCTCTTTCTCTGCCTTCATGAAAGCATTGGGAATATTATCGAGGAATGTCTGCTTTGGCAGAGCTCCCAATTTTGTCAGTGCCAAACTTTAAAATCACACGTATAATTAAAAATCTCCCTTCCAAGTAGTGTGTGAGCCTTACTGCAAAGAGAAGGTATATTTCTGTCACTTTCAGCTATTCAGTGACCTGAGAACATGCAAGCATTGGCAGGTAGGAAAGAACTAAGCCCTTCTCTCTCCAGAACTTTTTTCTTTAAGAGTCACTCCTGAGTTGCCTGCTCTTGTGCACAAAAAACCTTGATACAGCTTCGTCCCAAACTGAAATCCTGAAAATGTCTGGCATCTGCCTCTCATAATTTTTTTTTTAAATTCTGAACTTAAGAAATAAAAAGAGCATTTCCACAATATAGTAGAATAGAAAAAAAGACGATCGAACATGAAACTGCAAATCTCTTATGTACAACTTGCTATTCTTTTAAAAATATAATAAAATTATCATGTAACTTTCATTTCCCCCCCTTTTTTCCTATCCCCCCCTCACCCTAGAGATGGTTACCATTAGACACAAATGTGTATTTATTTATGTATGTATATGTATGTGTATATACATATATATATATATATGTAAAATCATGCTATACTTACTTCTATTTATCAGTTCTTTCTCTGGATGCAGATAGCATCTTCCTTCATAAGTCCTTTGTAGTTAATTTGGGTATTTATAGTAGTCAGAATGACTTAGCTGTTCAAAGTTGTTTCTAATATTGCTATTACTCTACACAGTGTTCTCTTGGTTCTACTCATTTCACTCTTCATTATTTCATTCAAGTCTATTCATTTTTTTTCTAAAATCAATAAGCTCATTATTTCTTATAGCACAGTAGTATTCCATCACAATCATATACTCTAACTTGTTCAGTCATTCCCCAATAAACAGGCTTCCCCGTAATTTCCAGTCCTTTGTCACCACAAGGAGAGCTGATATACATAATTTAGAACATACGGGTTCTTTTTCATTTTCCCTAATCATCTTGGGAAAAAAAAACCTAGCAGTTATATCGATGGTCAAAGGGTAGAGGCAGTTTAATAATGCTTTGGGCATAATTCCAGATTGTTCTACAAAATGGTTGGATCAGTTCACAGCTCCGCCAACCAAGAATTAATGTCCCAGTTTTTCCATATCTCCTCTAATATTGGTTGCTTTCCTCTTCAATCAGTTTAGCCAATATGATGGGTGTAAAATGATATCTCAAGATTGTTTTAGTTTACATTTCCCTAATCAATAATGATTTAGAGCATTTTTTCATGTGACTACAAATTGTTTTGATTTCCACATTGGAAAACTGCCTGTTCATATCCTTTGACCATTTATCAACAGGGGAATGACTCATATGCTTGTAGCTTTGACAAAGTTCTTTATATGTTTGAGATATGAGACTTTTATCTGAGAAACTGTCTATAAAAATTTTCCCCAATTGTCTGCTTTCCTTCTGATCTTGGCTACATTTGTTTTATTTGTATAAAACCTTTTTAATGTCATGTATTCTAAGTTATTCATTTTACAGCTCACTCTGTCCTCTATCTCTTGTTTATTCATAAATTGTTCACCTATCCATACGTCTGATAAGTAATATGTTCCATGTTCTTCAAATTTTCTTGTAATGTATCTCTTTATATCTAGTTCATATATCTATTTTGACCACATCTTGGTAAATGTTGTAAGATATTAATCTATGCCCAATTTCTGCCAAACTGCTTTATAGCTTTCCCAACAATTTTTGCCAAATAATGAATTCTTATCACAAAAACTTAAGTCATTACATTTATCAAACACAAGGTTACTGCAGTGATTTGCTGCTGTAAATGGTCTGTCTACTCTGTTACACTGATCTACCTTTCTATTGCTTCACCAGAACCAGATAGTTTTGATAATTACTGCTTTATAATATAGTTTAAAATCTTGTACTGCTAAACCTCCTTCCTTTACATTTTTTTAAGTTCCTCTGAGATTCTTGATCTTTTGTTCTTCCAAATGAATTTTGTTATTATTTTTTCTAACTCAGTAAAATAGGTTTTTAGTAATTTAATTGGTATGGCATTGAACATATAAATTGGTTTAGGTAAAATTCTCATTTTTATTATATTGGCCTTGCCTACCCATGAACAATTAATCTTTCTCCAATTATTAAATCTAAATTCACTTGTATAAAAAGTTTTTTTAATAATTTTGTTCACATAGTTCCTGGCTTTGTTTTGGCAGGTATACTCCTAGGTATTTTATGTTGTCTATAGTTATTTTAAATGGCATATCTCTTACTATCACTCCTTGTTTTCAATATATAGGAATGCTGATGATTTATGTAGATTTACTTTATATCCTGCTACTTTGCTAAAATTATTAATTGTTTCAATTAACTTTTTAGTTGGGTTTTTGGGATTTTCCAAGTATATCATCATATTGCCTGCAAAAAGAGAATGTTTTCTTACCTCATTTCTTTTTTCCTTTTTCTTCTCTTATTGCTATTGTTAAAACTTCCAATTCAAGACAGTGGTCATCCTTGTTTCAGACCAGATCTTACTGAGAAGGCTTCTAGCTTATATTTATTACAAATAGTGCTTGCTGATGGTTTTAGGTAAATGATTTTTATCAATTTAAGGAAAAATCCATTTATACATTCAAATGTTTTTAATAGAAATGAGTGTTATACTTTAGCAAAAAACTTTTCCCATATTCATCTATATAATCATATGATTTTGGTCACTTCTTTATTGATGTAATCATTTATGTTAATAGTTTTTTCTATGTTAAATCACCCCTGCATTCCTGGTATAAATCCTGTTTGGTCATAATGTATAGTCTTTGCAATATATATTATAATCTTTTAGCTATTTTTATTTAGGATCTTTCATTAATGAAACTGCTCTATAATTTTATTTCTGTTTTTACTCTTCCTGATACTGATATCAGTATCATATTTGTTTCACAAAAGGAGTTTGGTAGGATGCTTTCTTTTCCTATTATTCCAAATATTTTATTTAACATTGGAATTAGTTGGTCTGTAAATGTTTGCTAGAATTCACTTGTAAATCTGTCTGATCTAGTTTCTTTTTTCTTAAAACCTCATTTGTGGCCTGTTCAATTTCTTTTTCTAACATATGTCTATTTAGATATTCTATCGCCTCTTCTGTTAATCTAGGCAGTTTATATTTTTGTAAATATTCTTTCATTTCACTTAAATTGTTAAATTTATTGGCATATGATGGGGTAAAATAACTCCTTATAATTGCTTTGATTTCATCTTGTTTAGAGGCATATTCACCCTTTTCATTTTTAATTCTAGTGATTTGGTTTTCTTCTCTCTTTTTTAAAAAAAATCATATTAACTAATTATTAATTAACCAATTAACCATAATAATTTTAGTTTGTTCTTTTTTTATAATTTTTTTTAATTTATTTATTTTTAGTTTACCGCACATGGTTCTACATAGTTTTGAGTTCCAGATTTTCTCCCCTCCCTTCCCCCTCCCTCCCCAAGACGGCATGGAATCTCATATAACAGTCATGTATAACTTCGCATTGAATTAATTTATGCACTAGTCTAGTTGTGGAGAAGAATTTTGACCAATGGAATGAATCATGAGAAAGAAGAAACAGAACCAAAAAAAAAAGCAACCCAAAAACAAAAACAAAAGAGAAGCAAAAAAAAGGCAAACATGTAGTGCGCCTCGATCTGTATTCAAACTTCACAGTTCTTTCTCTGGATGAAGATAGCATTCTCCATTGTGAGTCCCTTGGAGTTGTCCTTGCCCCTTAGGTTGCTGAGAAGAGCGCAGTATGTCAGGGTTGGTCCTCACAGAATCCATATACCTGTGGCTGTGCACAACGTTCTCCTGGCTCTGCTCCGCTCACTCAGCATTATGTCGTGTAGGTTTTTCCAGGTTGTTACGAATTCTGCATCATCCCCATTTCTTATGGCACAATAGTATTCCATCACCTTCATATACCACAGCTTGTTCAGCCATTCCCCAATTGATGGGCATCCCTTTGATTTCCAATTCTTGGCTACCACAAAAAGAGCTGCTATAAATATTTTTGTACATATGGGTCCTTTTCCCACTTGTGTGATTTCTTTGGGATACAACCCTAGAAGTGGTATTGCTGGGTCAAAGGGTATGAACATTTCTATAGCCCTTTGGGCATAGTTCCAAACTGCTCTCCAAAATGGCTGGATCAGCTCACAACTCCACCAGCAATGCAACAATGTTCCAATTTCCCCACATCCTTTCCAGCATTTATCATTTTCCTGTTTTGTTATTTTAGCCAATCTGACAGGAGAGATGTGGTATCTAAGAGTTGTTTTGATTTGCATTTCTCTAATCAGTAGGGATCCAGAGCATTTTTTTCATATGCCTATAGATAGCTTTAATTTCTTCCTCTGAAAACTGCCTGTTCATATCCTTTGACCATTTCTCAATTGGGAATAGCTTGTATTCCTATATATTTGGCTCAGCTCCCTGTATATTTTAGAGATGAGGCCTTTATCAGAGATACTAGTTGCAAAGATTTTCTCCCAATTTTCTGCTTCCCTCCTAATTCTTGTTGCATTGGCTTTTTTTGTACAAAAACATTTCTTTTTGTTCTTTTTGTAGTTTTTTGTAGTTTTTAATTATATATCCAATTCATTGATCTGATCTTTATTTTATTGATGAAAGCATTTAAAGATATAATTTTTCTCCTAATTTCTGTTTTTGCTGTATCCCATCAGTTTTGATATGCCTCATTATTGGCATTCTATTTAATGAAATTACTGTTTTTCTATGACTTATTCTTTGATACATTCATTGTTTAAGATTAGGTTGTTTAGTCTCCAATTAATTTCTAATCTATGTTTCTGTGGTCCTTTATTAAATATAATATTTATTGCATTGTCTAAAAAGGATGATCTAATATTTCTGCTTTTTACTATGAAATTTTTATGCCCTAATATGTGGTCAGTCTTTGTAAAAGTACCGTGAACCACTGAGAAAAGGTTTATTCCTTTCTATTCCCATTCAGTTCTCTCCAGATATCAATCATATTTAGCTTATCTAAAATTATATTCACTTCCTTGACTCCTCTCTTATTCATTTTTTCATTAGATGTATCTAGTCCTGAGAGGGGAAGATTAAAGTCTCTCACTATTATAGCACTACTATCTATCTCCACCTGTAATTCATTTAACTTTTCTTTTAAAAATGTAGATGCTATAGTATTTGGTGCATATAGGTTTAGTATTGATATGCATTTCATAATCTTAATTCTACATCTCCTACCTGTCTATGGGAGCTTATTCCCTCTTCATCCAGAATCTTTTGGGTTTAGTCCACAAACTCCCACCCTTATCCACCCTCAGGTTAAAAAATAAAACATGATTTTTTTTAAGTCTTAGAAATACAGTTAATTATATAGGAGGAATTATCCTTGTCTGGAGAGATCCTGTGACCTAACACTAAAAAATCTTTATTTTCTTAAGTGTAACTGGGGAATTGGGCAAGCCAGATCTCATAAATGAAATGTTCCTTATTGATGTAGATAAAAGTGTGGTTTGGGGGGAGAATTGAGATCTGGGACTAATAGATGTGGGTTTGCATCCAAGCTCTGCATATCTGCCAGATGTTTTGTCTAAGTCACATAACTGGGCCTCAGTTTCCTAATCTCAAAAATGATGGGGTAGACAAGATCAATTCTAGGTGTCCTTGAACTTTAAATCTATGGCACTAAAGGCCTTCTGTCTCTTTGTCTTTTCCTTAAATTTATTTTTAATTAAATCTATCAAAAACATGTAACTGGATTGTTATGGTAACTTGAGGAGACTCAGAGCTTTGACTAGATTTCTGTTTGCATCTAAAACTACTCTGCTTTATTGAGGACTTGGCCACAATAGTAATTCTTTCATTGCGCCCCTCCTTCAGCACTTCAAAAGACCCACAATTCATTCAACTTAGTTAGTCCCTCCACTGATTCACATCACCAAATATTAGAGAAGTAGCATTTAAGATTTTTGTCAAATCTTACGGAAAGCAATGAGGAGCCACAAAAACTCTTTGAATGAAGAAACAACATGATCAGGCCCATCCCCAAGGAATATCAAATTGGCAGCTTTGTGAAAGATAAACTGTTGAAGAGATATACAGGAATCATGGGTTCCAAGAAGACTACTGAAAATGGTCCAAAAAAGAATTGAGAAAGAATGGCTGAAACTTAAGTGGTAGCTATGGAAATGGAGAAAAGGGAATGGGTGAGAGATGCCTAGAGGTTCAGGAGAATGAGTAAGACTTGACAACTGAAGATGGAATATAGATGGCTAGTTGAAGAGTTCAAATGAACAGTAAATGATAACTCCAAATTAGCAAACTTGGGTGACTCAACAGAAACAGGGAAATTAGAAGACAGTTAGTTTTAGGGGGAAATATAAGTTCTATTTTGTACATAGTAAGTTTGAGATGCATATGGACCATTTAGGGAGAGATAGCCAGCAGGCAATGATGATATGGGACTAGAGTTTAAAAAACTGATAAGAGCATGAGTCATTTGAACAGAGATAATAAAATTGAACTCATGGGATATGATAGAAGGATCAATCACCAAGAAAAGTGTAGAAAAGAGGGACCCAGGATGATGCCATGAGGTCCAACACAGGGGTGGACCATAGATCACAATCCCACCAAAATGACTAAGCAGGAGCAGTGAGGTATATAGGAGAACCAGAAGGGAACATGAGACAAAAATCCAGGGAGGAGAGAGTACCCAGGAAGAGGAAGTGGTCAACAATATCAAAGGTTCCAGAGCATTCAAAGGATGAGGACTAAAAATCATTGGATACAGAAACTAAGAGATCCTTTTCCATCTTGGAAAGAGAAGTTTGAATTTTAGTGCCAGAAAACTAGATTACAAAGGGGTAAGAAGTGAATATAATATTTGGAAATGATGAAAACATATGTAGACCATTTGTTCTGGGATTTTATCATTGGAACAGAGGAGAGATATAGGATGAAAAGTCAAGGGGTGAGATCAAGTGAAAGCTTATGGAAGAGTCAAAGAAGAATAGCAAAAAGGATTGGAGTATATCAAGGGCAACCCAATGGAAATTACATAAAATGATTATATATTGGACACAAGAAATGTGGGTGATTTCTTCCTATAGTGTTCAGCAGCATAGGAGAAATGGAGGAAGGTAGCAACCCACAAATATTTATTAAGTGTTTACCACGTACCAGGCAGCTAGTGCTAGTAAGCTAGTGCTTACCATGTACCAAGCAGGACTTGCAGTCAGGAAGATGGTTTCATATCCTGCCACTGACACTACTAGGTATGTGACCATGTGTAACCAGAATGGCCTTTGTTTTCTTTGAATGACTCAGCTTACCTCATTGAGCCTCTGGACACTGTGGCTTGCTCTTCCGGGGCAGGAGGCCCGGGGAGCATGCCGGGAAGCAGACAACTTCCTGTGTGATGAGTCATGGGGCTGGCTGAGGGGAGGTGTTAACCTCTACCCTAGGGGGAGGGGCCAACTCAAGAACCAATCAGCCCTGGTCATTCAGGCGGAGCTTGATGATGTCAAAAACCCTATAAGAGGGGAGAGGACAGCTTGAAGAGCTCTCTTTCCTTTTCCGGTTGGAGCCAGAAACAGTTACAGCGACAGTTACAGCGACAGTTACAGCGACAGTTACAGCGACAGTTACAGTTACAGCCACAGCTGAAGCAGGAGCTACCAGTAGCGGAGCTGACCTACGGGAGGAAGCTGAACAAAGACTTCAGGCCAGTGGGTAATCTTATTACCATCGAGGGGGAAGCATGATTTTGCTTTACGCAATCATGCTTCTCTGTAGCCTCCTGGTTACTCTTGCAAGGCGTACTTATTGGGCCTGGAAGCTTTTGATCAACATATCAAAATGGGGTTGCTGGTTCATGGGTTGGTTACTGTGGAGCCTAAATAAATGTTTTGATTCTTCTGCCTTCTACTTTGAGAGTTTCTTATATCCGGCGGTTCCGAACCTTTCAGACATGTTTATGATCCTCTTTGAGATTATAAACTCTGCCCTCCTAATACACCATGGGCAAACCATCTTGATGAGCCCTAGGCAACTCTCTAACACTTCAGGTTCTGTAGGTTTAGACAGGTCTTTATTCAATGATTTATCAGGTCCTTGACTCAACATATGTAAAAATGATGGGGGAATGGAGCATACAATGAGATTTTCCTCAGGCCATACTCTCATTCCTTGGTCAGTGCAAATGTGGGACATGAGAAATTTCTGCATGTTTATTATTAATCACGGGTTGGGGGGTGAGGGGACAAGTGTCTCTTACCACACAATCTTTCATCAATGTGTGACAATTTAGGATTTTCATTTGCATCTCTAGTCATCTCCCATTTGATGCCATAAATTCCTAAGATTTTCTCCATCTTACATTATAACTCTCCTGCAGATGAGAACTTTCTAGGACAAACACTAATGCTCTTTCAATAAAGCCTTCTTTGAACTAAAGACTTCCCTGTGCATTAATCAATCATTCAACAAGCATTTATTAAATGTCGACAGCATAGGTTCTAGCAATACAAAGTCAAAAGTGAATCAATCCCTGCCCTGAAGGAACTTAAATTCATGTGTCAACTGAAGGTAAGGCTTTCTTAGCACAGCACC
Source organism: Trichosurus vulpecula (assembly GCF_011100635.1). Classification (NCBI taxonomy): domain Eukaryota; kingdom Metazoa; phylum Chordata; class Mammalia; order Diprotodontia; family Phalangeridae; genus Trichosurus; species Trichosurus vulpecula. Next base: position 273,103,677 of record NC_050576.1, on the reverse strand, counting down.
TAGTAAGTGCTTCATAAATGCTTGTTCTCTTCCTCACTACCTCTGAAGCCATTCCCTAGTTTTAATCTCCATCTGACTTGGAAAGTTGAAGTCATTTTCAGGAACAACTAAAATACAAAGTGTAAATCTGTCTGATACCTGGTATCTAAGTTAAATTTCCTGCTTTGGAAGAGAGTATAACTTAACATTTTCAAGATCACCTCTAATCATAAATCACAACAGCACCTCATTTACTTGGTATTTTGGATGATTGGGCTATTCTACATAATAGAGCTGTACAAATAACTGAATTTTTCAAATTTTAATGAATTTTCAATAAATGACTTTTTTCAAATAACAGCTCCCTACCTCCTCCTTCCAAGTTGGCAGTTAGTCCCTCAGGGAAGTTTTAACCTAAAGGGTACTGACAGCAGCAATTGGTTAGGTGGCATAAGGAAAAAACCCCCATACCCTGTTACCCCTAGCAAACCCATTCACTGATCCCCAGATCACCTCCTAGATTCAGCAATTGTCTCTCCATATGGAAGAGTCCAGGCTCCGGGGCATAGAACAGCCCTACCCCATTTTCATTTTGGGAGGGACAAAGGAATGAATGGGTTGCAAATCTATTACAGAACAATTTTTATCTCTCCCCCAAAAATGTATCTCTCCTCTCAAGTTCCCAGTTACTGTCACCATGCAGGGCTCCACTATCCTTACAGTTTCCCAGGTTGGAGACCTCTGCATCATCTTTGACTCCTCACTCTGTTTGACCCCATATACCCAATCAATTGACAAATCTTGTTATTTTCCCCCTATAACATTTTTTCTGTACCTTTCTTGATACTAACATAGCTACCACCTTAATTCAGGGTCATCACCTTTCTTCTAGACTGTTGCAATAACCTCCTACTTGGTCTCCCCAACTCAAATGTCTCCCCCTTCCGATCAGTCTTCCACATGGCTACCAAAGAAATTCTCCTAAAGCACAGGTCTGAACCTGTCAATCTCTTGCTTGACCAACTCCAGGAGCTCCCTGTTGATTCTTGGAACAAATATTATTTCATCTTTCTCTTGTCCTTTTAAAATGTCTTTTTTGTGTAAGTTTTAAAGTATACATAATTATTTACATAGTGGCATATACTTAATTAACAAGTAAGGAAATATAATCAGTGAGGGTATATGTACAAAATCATTTTTACTGAAAGGTACATGGGCTCAAAAAAGAAGAGGCAACTGCCCTAGAGGAACCAGTGTTCAAATACTATTTTATGACTTTGAACATGTTATTTCCCATCTGAGCCTTAGTTTCCTCATTTGTAAAACAAATTTTCTGCTCTGAAAGGGAATACAACTTACTTAACATTTCTATGATTATTTCTAACCATAAATCTCAACAACACCTCATTTATACTTACTGATCCTAAAGGTCCTTTCCAGATGTAAATTTTATTATCATATTGATGATTAATTATTGTAATTCTAATGGAAATGGAAATGGAAAGGTCATTCCTCCTTTACCTACATTATGGACTTTCAGCAAACACTTAAATCTAATTCACATGCAAGTCAAGACATCATCCTCATGATGTCATTGGTCCTCTTCCAGAATGAAGGATGAACAACAACTTTTCCTGATAGAAGCCTTACTGTATCTAATCTTCTGTTCTGTATGAATATATCCAAATTCAAATATCCAAGTGTCCAAATAATATATCCAAAGTTGATTAGAACTATATGTAAACTGTGGTCAATAAATCTGCAATGAATGCAATGAACTCTTCCCATAAAGTTCACTAAGGTTTGATGCCAGGTAGTCTATTATTTCCCTGGCAGACTGTATTCCCTTAAATTTGAGATTGTTAGAAGTTTGATCTCTGGATAAGCTAAGGTGTTACTATGGTTGATTGGCAGCTTCAGCTGACATTTAAAATCCAGAAATGTGTTTCTAAATGGTTTCTAAAACCAGAAGGTAGAATTGTTCCCCCCGCATTAGCCTGTTTATACGCTGTTCAAGTGTGCAGATTAATTTTTCTACAGGTGGAAAAAAAGCATCGTTGATCCATCTGCAATTCTATGAGATGCACCAAGATGAATGTAATAGTTTGACAAACCAGCTCTGTTATTCCTAAAGTGAGTTTTTCTGGTTATCCTAGGCATCCAGAAGAAATTGTTTATTTTCCTGGCTCTTGAAATACTGAATATTGTTTGTTTTCTTTCCTGAAAGTGATTCAAAGTGTTTAAAATTGTAATTACACTTTAAAGAGTTCTGTTAATTATATGTTAATTTTAATTGAATTTTCTTATTAGACTCTCTGTCCTTCCCCTTCCCCCACCCCCAGCCAGTCCAAAAAAAGTACCTTGTGAGTTTGACAGATTTTGTTTTTATGCACTTTGTTCATTTTTCTATGGTAAAACACTTAGCCCTGGATGGCAGCAGCAGCTGGATGGGAAGCCTGTGGAATTTAAAGTCCAGATGACTTTCAGTTAGGTAGTGGAAGAAAAACAAAGAGCATTTTTTCCTGATTGAGCACCATATTTTTCTGATAAATTCCAAATGGCAGATTTGGGTTTGTCTGAAATGGTAAGGATGGCTTAGGAAAGATCACTCAAAGCCTCATTAAATCCCTACTGGGCATCATAATTCAGCTTTTGGCATCACCACTAAACTAACAGGGTGGAAAGAAAAGTCCTTACAATCAAAACTGAACAAACCCATTAAATCAAGTTAGAAAAAATATGACACAAGATTAGAGGTGTATGGCATGTCAGTCAAAATCAGCACAAGAAATTTATAAGATTTCTTCTCCCCAACTCCTTTTCTTTGAAGAAGGCATTTTATTTTGGAAATTTGAGGAAATATTTTTTCCCAACTTAAAGACAAGTTCAAAAACTGTGGAATTCTTTGAGTGTCTTTTTTATTTTATTTTGGTCAGGGGCTCCCCTGTGAAAACATAATTTCCATTTGGAAGGAAATTAGGAATAAGATATGTACCACCTTATCATAGTAATCCAAAAGTCAATGTAATTTTGAAATATGTACGTGTGTATACATCTATGTATGTATTAGACCCCTACAGGGCTAAGTACTCAGCTAGACTCTAGGGGAGATAGAGAAAGAAACAAAGTCAGGTCCATGCTTTTGTGGAATTTATAATGTGTAGTAGGACTGGACCTATGGATAAGAAACTCCGAAGAAAAATAGATCATATAAAATCATAGTCAGTACTGGAAGACCTGAGAGGTCACCTACTCCCAATCATTTGTTTTCTAGATAAGGGTATCAATGCTCATAGGAGGGGAAATATCCAAGTCCGCAAAGATAGTTACGTAGCAGATCCAGAATTCTTCTCAAATGAGATAATATTTGTAAGCACTCAGCACAGTGCCTGGAAGTGATTAATAAATGTTTATTCCCTCCCTTACCCTTCTTACCAGACCTTTGACTACAAAGTCAATGCTCTCTCCCATAGTCATTCATAAGGTAGAATGATCAGGGCTGACTCAAGAGTACTGCAATTTAGAGAGTTTTAACAACATTTGTAGTCCTCTTGAATTATAAAAATGTTTGAGTTTATCACTTAATTAAGAAGAATAAGTATTTAAAATAGTAAGCTCAGAGATGGCTGCCCCTTAAATAATCACCTCCCTGAACTGGACCTCTGCCTGCATCAAAAGAAGACCAGGTCTCCATGGGGTGCCTTCTTACCTCCTGTCCCAGGCACCTTTTGCTCTTCTTATCCCAAGAGCAAAAATTGCTAACTATGGCTCTATTCTTTCCCCTTCATCATGATTCCTTTTTTAAAAAAAATGTGTCCAAAGTCAGTATGGCAAACTATTAAACCTCATCTATACTCTAGGGCCCTGTCCTAGCTGTATTAATCTTAGCATTATAACATTAGAGATGGTAGGGACCTTTGTTATTATTGAGTCATTTTCCACTCAAGTCTGACTCTTCATGACCCCATTTGGGGTTTTCTTGGCAAAGATACTGGAGTGGTTTGCCATTTCCTTCTCCAGTTCATTTTACAGATGAGGAAACTGAGGTAAACAGGGTTAAATTACTTGCCCAGGGTCACACTGCTAGTAAGTATCTGAGGCCAGATTTGAACTCACAAAGATGAGTCTTCCTGACTCCAAACCTTTTGCTCTATCTGGTATACCACCTGGTAGGGTCCTTAGTGATTACGTAATCCAACCTCTTCAATTTACAGAAGAGAAAATGTAAATTTCCAAATGTAAAAGTAACCCTCCCAAGGTTACACAGGTTGTCAATGGAAGCAAAAGGATCCTCTCGTTCCTCTGATTCCAAATTCTGTGTTCTTTCTACTGCACTACCCAGTCTCTTCAAGCTCATACACAACAGTTCAGCACTTAGCCACTTATGAGTGCCAAAGGAGACTTTCTTCTCTGTATCCCTAAGAGCATCAAAGATGATACTAAGTACATTATAAGAACCTAATAATTTTTGAATGAATTTCAAATTATGAAAGGCATCAAAAAGACTTCTTTTGGTACAGCAACCATGGCTTATTTTCATCAGCATAAAGGTCCCCACCCCAACCCCATCAAGGTAAATCATTCCTGCACCTTCCAGTGAAAGGGGGAAAGAGAGAGAGAGAGAGAGAGTGTGTGTGTGTGTTTATGGACTTCATAAGTTGCAACAGTCCAAAATATATCATCCCTTTGTGTCCAACCCTCTGGCAATGAAGCTCTCTGAATTCAACAAGGCAGCTCTTCAAGCATCAGAGACACAATGAGTCTGTACTTAAAGTTTTTCCAGCTTGGTAAGACCCATAATAGCTTGGCACAGCTTTCTAGAAGCAAGGATCAACTCCACCCAGTATGATGAGGAAAACTTTCATGAAGGAAAAGAAAAGAAATGATGTGGCACCAAAATGCTGCTCCTGGGGCTTCAGATGCTGTCCCTCTGCACTTATCCAAGAGAGTGCAGCCCAACCTTCAAAACACTATGTATAAATGTGACTTACTGTTATTAGATAATTTCACACTGCCCCTAATGACCAAGGATTTCAACTGAGTAAACTTCCACTTAACTATCACAGATAAGCTTCCAAACTCTGCAAACAATCAATCTGGGGATGATTCACAAAATAATTTCTCTGGTCAGTCTCCAAACTGTCCTTTTCTTTAACACTCCTGCCAAAAGCACTTGAGAAAGAGACATTTCAAGAGGAAAGGTCACTATGATCTGAAATCTATAGTCAATGAGGAGTCACAAAACGAAGTATTCACTAGTATTTCCAGGGCTCCTGCAATACAAGGAGAGATATGGAGCCAAGACTCAGGAAGACATCAGGCAAAGAAAGCGAGAAAAAAAAAGTGTGGATAGATATCACAGAAGCAGCCTGTTTACAGATGGAAACCAGAAGGACCATTCTGATGATGATTATCAGCAGAGCTGGGAAAGCTCATCCTGTCCAACCCTCATTATGCAGTCAGGAATTTGAGATCCAAATAAGTTAAATGACTTGTCCTAGGTCACACAGATAGTAAGTAGTAGAGTCAACACACAAAGCTAACTTCTCCAACTCTTTCCACTGGACCATTACTGCCTCCTCCATTTTATAGAAGGCAGTATAGTTCAGTGAGAAAGATTCTGGATTGAGAGAAGAGAGGGCTTCTGGACTTACTGGCATTGTGGAATTAGATCTCTTTGGGCCACAGTTTCTTCATCCATGAAATAAAGAAGGTAGAGGAGGTCAGGGTGGGAAACCTACGGCCTCAAGGCCACAGTTTTCCCACCCCTGGACTAGACGATGCTTTGGTCCCTTCTCTTTCTAACATTCTATCACAACGAGTTGTAATGTTACACCCTTGAAAGAGCCTAAAGGAAGGGCTGTTCTTAATTACATCCAAAATGTGGTAAGGGAGTCACTGGTAATGTAGAAAGGCCTCCAAAGTAGTCTATAAGCTAATCTCTCATGCTATTAGTCATTAATATTGATAATATGGCAATGCCTAACTTTAATTTCTGACATGAATTAATAATGTACTTATGACATTTAATAAAAACCTGATGCCACCTCATAGTGTTTCATCAAAAACAGTAATTGCTTATGCAAATAATGCTAATAACGAGTATTTAACTACTGTAATAGTTGCTTCAGGCAACTCTCTTGAGACTCTAAGTTGCAAAGTAACTGCCAGATCTGCACGGTGCATAGGAACTATCTCACTGGGAATGCTCTACACAAAAGAAATCACAGGTCCAGTCAAAATAGCAATAATTAATAACAGTGATAATCTAAATTCTTGCTGAATGCATTTATGCCAGCTAAAGCCATAGGAACAGAGTGATTAGACACAGCCTTCCTTGAGGGGCTTTGTAAAGTTTAAACATAAAAGATCGTAGACTTAGATCTAGAAAGTTCTTCAGAAGCCATCCAGGAAAGTAATTTGGTCAGTTTCATGCACGTATTAAATGTCACAAACAGGATTTGTATCCACCACTCCTGACTCTAGAGCTTCCCTGATAAAGCTCAGTGAATGATTTGTCCTACATGGAAAGCAGAAAAACCCTTCCTCCAAAGCCTGTACTGAGAACTTGCTCTGGCCTCTTTGAGCCTGCCACTGTAGGAACTGTTCTGTCTCCTGTGGTTCAAAAGAAAACTCAGGAATGGATTCACTCTGAATAATGTGGATTCACTGTATCTGGCTCCCCACCCATATTTCTTTCCTTTGAAGAACAACTCTGGGAATGGCCTTATCATTGCTACCTGCTAAGTGTGTCTTCAAACATTAAGATTGGTGCACCTTTAGTTTAAATCAGGCACTGAATCACTCATTTTGTGGTGTGGCAGACACAAACTCGGACTCAAGGACTCTTCAGGCAAAGAGCATTAGCATACCAGCCAAAGGCATTTTTCTAAGAAGATTAGATACTGACTAAGAAGAGTGTTGTTTACTTTACTGGGAAAGGTTAGCCTTTCTTTCTATGTTGCTTACATAAACCAATCAGGAACATTTATCAACAACCAAGACATCAAGTTGTACTTAATAACTGGTAGAAACTTTTGAACATTAAGTCAGGAAGATTAGCAATTACTAGAGCAAATTGGTGGACACTGGTTACCACAAGGTCAACAGTGTTACAGACACATTTTTTTCCTAAACTACCAAGTTTAACAAAATATTATTTACTTCTTTTAGTAGTATTTTTAAATTCAATGAATAAATATTTATTAACTTCCTAACAAGAGTATTTGTGGACCAGTTCTGGGGATATAAAGAAGAAATAAGGCACAGTCTCTGCCTTCAAAGTTCTTCTAGTCTAGCATTTGGGGAGAGGGATGTTATAAAACTAATGCACAAATAGCTATGATGCATCATGTAATAGGATACATACGTTGGCCAGGTCTAACTAAAATGGTCAGAGGAATTCAGGAAAAGAGATCACATAGCTGTTGAGGGATGAGGGAAGATTTCATGGAGGATGTGGAACCAGGACTGAGCCTTAAAGAAAAGGAAGGATTTCAACCAAGTGAAGCGGAGGGATGCCATTCCAGAAAAAGGGAAGGAACAAGCAAAAACTGGTCAGTAGTTCAGTATGGCCAAAACACAGTACTATGGTACTAGAGTGGCATAGGCTAAGTTTGGGAAAATAAATTGAAGTCAGATTCTGCAGAGCCTCACACGGCTGCATAAGAAGCTGGTATTTTAATTGGTAAGCAACAAGGAAGCCCCAGAGGTTAATGATCAGTGGTTAGGTCATCTTCTTAGGAAGATTATTCTATGAGCAATGTGACAAATGGAATTGGGAAGGGAAATACCGGAGGCAGAGAGGTCAATTAGAAGGTTACTTCACTATATGGTCAAGCCTGGAGGCCAGGAAGGGCTTTAAATGCCAAACAGAACATCTTATTTTTGATTCTGGAGGTTATAAGTTGTCCCTAGAGTTTGAGTAGAAGGTGAAAGGGTCAGCATATGACCCGTGCTTTAAATAAATCCCTTGGGCAGCTCAACGGAGAATACAAACGAGTGAAGGGAGGCTTGAGACAGGGCAACCAAGAGGGTGGCTGTTAGTCCAGGTATGAGGCAATAAGGGCCTACACCAAAATGGTGACTGTGGAAGTGGAGCCTAAGGGACATATGTAAGAGATATTGTGAAGACAGAAACACCATCACTTGGCAACAAACCTTATGTAAATAGGTATTGCTGCTTATCTCTTTATAGGTTGCAATTCTTTCCCTGCCACTCCACTCCATTAAAAAGTAAAGTCCTCTAGAAGAGGTTCTGTATTTTGTTTCATCTTTATATTATTGTTGCCTAGCACAGTGCCTTACTTGCACATTGTTCAGTCATGTCTGACTCTTCATGACTCAATGGACCAACTGTCCATGAGGTTTTCTTGGTAAAGATACTGAAGTGGTCTGGCATTTCCTTTTCCACTTTTATGCAGGCAGCGTTAAGTGTATTGCCCAGAGTCACACAGCTAGTAAGTGTCTGAGGTCAGATATGAACTTAGGTCTTCCTGACCCTAGGCCACTGCATTTGTCCTTGTATATGGTAGGTATTTAATAAATGCTTATTGGAATGGATTGGTTTGGATTGAATGCATGCCACATTAGTCCAGTGAGCTTGTTATTTTATCAAAGTAGACAAATAGTCTTTCCAACGATGTAGGCTGCATCCCATCCGTGCCCACCCATCCTTTATGACTCTTATCTATGACCTCCCATAAGCTCACCCTGGGTTAGGATTTGGGAAGACCCAACATGCTGTACTCTCTCTTTTTTTTTCTTTTTTTTTAAATTTATTTAATATATTTAGTTTTCAGCATTGATTTTCACAAGAGTTTGAATTACAAATTTTCACCCCATTTCTACCCTCCCCCCCACTCCAAGATGGTATATATGCTGGTTGCCCTGTTTCCCAGCCAGCCCTCCCTTCTGTCACCCCACTCCACTCCCATCCCCTTTTCCCTTCCTTTCTTGTAGGGCAAGATAAATTTCTAAGCCCCATTGCCTGTGTAGCTTATTTTCTAGTTGCATGCAAAAACTTTTTTTTTTGGTTTTGAACATCGGTTTTTAAAACTTTGAGTTCCAATTTCTCTCGCCTCCTCCCTCCCCACCCATCCTCCCTAAGAAGTCAAGCAATTCAACATAGGCCACATGCATATCATTATGTATAACCCTTCTACAATACTCATGTTGTGAAAGACTCACTATATTTTGCTCCTTCCTAACCTGTCCCCCTTTATTGAATTTTCTCCCTTGACCCTGTCCCTTTTTGAAAGTGTTTGTTTTTGATTACCTCCTCCCCCAACTGCCCCCTCTTCTATCATCCCCCCTTTTTTATCTTCTTCCTCCTTCTTTCCTGTGGGGTAAGATATCCAATTGAGTGTATATGGTATTCCCTCCTCAAATCAAATCTGATGAGAGGAAGATTCACTCATTCCCCCTCACCTGCCTTCTCTTCTCTTCCTACAAAACTGCTTTTTCTTGCCACTTTTATGCAAGATAATTTATCCCATTCTATCTCTCCCTTTCTCCCTCTCTCAATATATTCCTCTCTCACCCCTTAATTTGATTTTATTTCTTTTAGATATCATCCCTTCATCTTCAACTCACCCTGTGCCGTCTCTCTCTCTCTCTCTCTCTCTCTCTCTCTCTCTCTCTCTCTCTCTCTCTGTATATATATATATGTATATATACACACATATATACATACATACATATATAAATACATACACACATATATATATGTACATACACACACATATATATAGATATATAGATATAGATATATATGCATATTCCCTTCAGCTGCCCTAATACTGAGGTCTTATGAATCATACACATCATCTTTCCATGTAGGAATGTAAACAAAACAGTTCAACTTTAGTAAGTCCCTTGCAATTTCTTTTTCTTGTTCTTTTTCTTGATTACCTTTTCATGCTTCTCTCAATTCTTGTGTTTGAAAGTCAAATTTTCTATTCAGCTCTGGTCTTTTCACTGAGAAAGCTTGAAAGTCCTCTATTTTATTGTAAATCCATATTTTGCCTTGGAGCATGATACTCAGTTTTGGTGAGTAAGTGATTCTTGGTTTTCATCCTAGCTCCATTGACCTCCGGAATATCATATTCCAAGCCCTTTGATCTCTTAATGTAGAAGCTGCTAGATCTTGAGTTATTCTGATTATATTTCCACAATATTCAAATTGTTTCTTTCTGGCTGCTTGCAATATTTTCTCCTTGATCTGGGAGCTCTGGAATTTGGCACCAATATTCCTAGGAGATTTCTTTTTGGGATCTATTTGAGGAGGCGATTGGTGGATTCTTTCCATTTCTGTGGCTCTAGAATATCAGGGCAGTTCTCCTTGATAATTTCTTGAAAGATGATATCTAGGCTCTTTTTTGATCATGGCTTTCAGGTAGTCCAATAATTTTTAAATTATCTCTCCTGGATCTATTTTCCAGGTCAGTGGTTTTTCCAATGAGATATATCACATTGTCTTCCACTTTTTCATTCCTTTGGTTCTGTTTTATAATATCTTGATTTCTCAAAAAGTCACTAGCTTCCACTTGCTCCAACCTAATTTTTAAGGTAGTATTTTCTTGAGTGGTCTTTTGGACCTCCTTTTCCATTTGGCTAACTAATTCTGCCTTTCAAGGCATTCTTCTCCTCATTGGCTTTTTGGAGCTCTTTTGCCATTTGAGTTAGTCTATTTTTTAAGGTGTTGTTTTCTTCAGTATATTTTTCAGTATTTTGGGGGAGTCTCCTTTGGCAAGTCATTGACTTGTTTTTTATGGTTTTCTTGCATCCTTCTCATTTCTCTTCCCAATTTTTCCTCTACTTCTCTAACTTGCTTTTCCAAATCCTTTTTGAGCCCTTCCATGGCCTGAGACCAGTTCATGTTTTTCTTGGAGGCTTTGGATTTAGGCTCTTTGACTTTGTTGACTTCTCCTGGCTGTATGTTTTGGTCTTCTTTGTCACCAAAGAAAGATTCCAAAGTCTGAGACTGAATCTGGGTGCATTTTCGCTGCCTGGCCATGTTCCCAGCCAACTTACTTGACACTTGAGTTTTTCAGCAGGGTATGACTGCTTGTAGAGTAAAGAGTACTATGTTCCAAGCTTGGGGGGATGTGCTGTTGATTTCAGAGCTAATACAGCCAGCTCTGCCACACCAGCACTCCTCCTTCCCCAAGAACCCCCAACCCGGACTGGACTTAGATCTTCAGCAGGCTCTGCACTCCTGCTCTGATCAGCCACTGAATTCCTCCCACCAGGTGGGCCTGGGGCCGGAAGCAACTGCAGCTGCAGTTCTGTAGCTGCCCCACCTCCACTGCCCCCAGGGTGGTGGCTGAACTGCGAACTCTATCCCCCTGTCCCCAGCAGCTTTTCCCACTAACCTTCTCTGTTGTCTTTGGTGTTTGTGGGTTGAGACATCTGGTAACTGCTGTAGCTCACTGATTTAGGGCGCTAGGGCATGCTCCGCCCGGCTCCTGGTCTAGTTGGTCCGCACGGCCCACGCTGGGCTCTGCTCCACTCCCAGCTCCATGAGTGAAAGACCTCACCCAGCAACCATCCAGGCTGTCCTGGGCTGGAGTCCTGCTTCCCTCTGCTATTTTGTGGGTTCCGCAGTTCTAGAATTTGTTCAGAGCAATTTTTTACAGGTTTTTGGAGGGACTTGGCGGGGAGCTCATGCTAGTCCCTGCTTTCCAGCTGCCATCTTGGCTCCATCCCCATGCTGCACTCTCTTGACATCACAGTCACACCAATGATACATGTAAGCTACCTAATACTCATCTCTTGCTCTCACTAAGTGACCTGCCTATCCTCTTTTATAATCATACATTTCTTTGGCAACATTCTTTACACTGCTTCTATATAATTCCTACTTTGCAATGTGTTGGACCCTCCTCTCACCTACCATGTGTTCCATAACTTTCAACTATCCAATATCTCCTGTGGAATTTAGGTATTCATTCAAATGATGGGTCTTTGTTTGAGGGAGAAGTTTGAAGTGATTAAAACAACTGAATGGTTTCTCAAAAACACTTTATCTCATTCTCTTCTTGTTCAACTCTAGAGTCAATAGATTATTCATTTACGATGTGTGTATGTCCGTGTGTGTGTGTGTGTGTGTGTGTGTGTATGTGTGTGTATACACACAAGCTAATAGACAAGCCCTATTGATTGGTTGCACATGCAACTGAATGTCATAGTCTTGATAATAGGCTTTCTTTATCCACTTTGTTTTCTCTGTATACATAGTTAGTCTAATGAGGAGCTTAAGTGACACAGTAGACAGAGCTCTGGGCCAAGAGTCAGGAAAACCTGAGTTCAAATTTGACCTCAGACACTTGCTAGCTGTGTGACCCTGGGCAAGTCTCTTAACCCTGTTTGCCCCAGTTTCTTCATCTGTAAAACAAGCTGGAAATGGCAAGCCACTCCAGTAGCTTTGCCAAGAAAATGTGACCCAAATATGGTCACAAAGAATCAGACATGACTAAACAACAACCAAATGTAGTCCCAACATGTTTGAGTGATTATGTATCTCATTTTAGAGGTCCTGAAGTGCTCTGCAATGTTTCACAATGCAAAGTTTGAGTTCATTAAAAGAACTAAACAGTTTTCCAAAGGCATTCCAGCTCCATCTCTGTTCAATCCTGGGAATAAGGCATTGTCCATTTCTCATATTCTTCACACATGCATGCAAACATACATACACATGTACATACACATATCTTCATAGACACACATGTATGTAGGTATATGTAACTCACACTTGCATTGCATACATATACAGATACCACACATGCATAAACACATATGTACATTGCATGTGCAAGCTTTATTGGTTGGACATCCAACTATATATCATAGTCTTGACAATCAACTTTGTTCATCTACTTTGTTTTTCCTGTGGGCATAGTTAGGTCAAACTCTTTTGAGTGACTATGGACCTCATTTTGGAAGTGCCACAATGTCCTGGAATTTGATGCAATCAGTGATCTCAACATCATATGCAAAGAGAAGTATCTGAAGGACTATGCTATCTAAGGGATTCCCTCTTCACTTAGACTCTCTAGAGGCACTCCTCAGTGGCAAATATCTTTAGAAAACAAATGCCTCCCTGTTTAATTCCTCCTATGACAGCAGTAATTAGAGAACTATCAAACAAAATCATCTTTGTTCTATCTTTCAAGGAATCTTACAAAATTTTTGCCATACGTGTACAAGACATCTGATTGGAGGAGCGCTTTTGGGGTGGCATTTATTTTTCTTACTGAATCAAATTTTGGTCTGTTTTGCTTTGTTTTTAATGCTCAACTAAGCTCAGTGGACTTATATCCTCTGTAGTCTCACATCAAATGTAAAATGGTAAAGCTGTGATCTACCATGAACTATCACTTATGAAATCCTGCTGGATCCCACCTAAAACCCTCATCAAGGATTTCTTTGGTCTGTCTATAGATTATTTTCATCAAAATTTTATTTTAAATAAAAAAGCAGGCCCATGGGTCACTAATATTATCTCAATTACCTCGTTTTAGAAATAAGAATTAGGAAATGGTATAGTGCAATGGAAAGAGGGCTGGTTGTATAGTCAGAATATCTGAGTTCAAATACTGGCTCTGGAACCTGTAAGCTATGCAACTTTAGGAAAATTATTTAACCTTTCTGGGCATCTGTTTCCTCATCTGCGAAATTGAGGTATTGTACCAGGTGACATTAAATATCCCTTCTAGCCCTATTCCTTGCCCTGTTATCCTACATCCCCGTCCCATGCCTCTGTTATATTCCCTTCCTTCAAATATATTGTTCCAGTTCAGATGCTTTTCCCATCTTTGTTTCCTTCAATGCTATTTTTACTTCTTCAAGAAACGTATTTATGATTGTGTTATTAAAGACCAAATATGGTGGCTCCCCTGTAATTGAATAAATTATGTTATAAAATCTTTACAGATCTTTTACATCTCGTATATATTTGTTATCTTCCTTCCAGTTTTATCTTCAAATGCTCTCAAAATGACTGTACTTGATTGGACCTCTCATCAAATTTTATTCCACCTTGCTTCTCCTTCTACTATTTCTCTCTTTTATAAGTCAATAATCCTCTATTTTCTCCATATACAAATGAGTTTATCTTCTAAACCGGTGTTACCTTTAGCTTGCCATATCTTTCTGTTTGGCAAGTAGATCAAGAGTTTGCTAAAGTGGTTTTTAGGTTCTTTTGATTTCCTTGTTCTAGCAATTGAGATATTACTGGCTACAAGGTCTGTATGAAATTATTATAATCAATGTTATTTCCTTTTTGCCATCCATTATCATTTTTTTTTTGCTGTCAATAACATTTTTAAATGGGTTGGGTTAGAATTGTTTCATCGCATGGCTTATCTTTTTTTCTCAGTTTTTTATTCTTCTATTAATTTTTACCTTTGCTCTATTAAGTCAATGGTATGCCTATACACAGATAGCTGATTCAGTAATGATCACCATATGCATAGCAAGTCACTTGTTGTCTGTTAAAATATAATTGTTTTTGTGATATTGTTTGGAAGCTACCATCTCCCTTGTCTCTAAGAGTTCTTTTCTCAAAAAAAATATTCATGTTGTACATTTAAAAGGGTTCAGATATTTGATATCTCTCCTTTCTTATTCCTGACTCTTATTTTCTAGCATATTCTTCACCATCACCAGCCATGTCTGCCTTTGTACAAAAGTCCATGAGAACCAAAGTATATGTTTATTTAGTCCGTAGGATCTTATCTAATTCTTCAAATTTCTCTACGTCTTCATCCTCTGCAATGATCACTGACACCTGATCTGCAATTATTTTCATGGTGTCATTTTTGCAAATACTTATCATGTGCCACTAAATGTCCCCTGAAATGAGGTTCTTTGTGTACAAAATAAAACCACTTCCACTAGCTTCTATACTTTTTCCTCCAAGAAGAACTAATGAGTCATCCACTCATTTCACTCCAGCCTTCTTTTATCTTGATTTCTTATGTATCAAAAAGTCAGACTTGGCATTATTCAATTTATAGCATAGTAGTAGTACATCCACTTGTGTGTCGTTAGACAAGATCTCACATTTAAAGTGCAACTAAAATCATGTTTATAGATTGGAACCAGCTGCTTGACACTGATTACAAAGAATAGGGTCAGTTTACAAAAAAAAAAAAAAAAAAAAAAAAAACAAACATGCTATGGCATCATGTGATTCTTCCACCTTCTGTAGCTGTTTCTGTCACTCTACTAGCCCTGTCATTGCAGAAGCAGAAAGAGGCCAAAAAGTCATGCCATTCTGTATTTTTCTTTGTTTTGTGGAGTGTCACAGTCAAAAAACTCATCACCAGATGAGCCTCCCAATATTCAGCTAGGCTAATCCTTGTAAAGCAGGGCTGTTGGTGGGATTATATTCAAACAGTGCCTTCAAGTTAATAAATTTTTGGTGGTCTGGTTTGCATTGCCCAGCAAAATAAGTATTTGAAGGGTTTCTCAATCCTGTAAAGAAAGATAGATAAAGCAAAGAAAGGATAATATATCACCACTTATTTTTTCTCCTCTTTGTCTCTATTTTCCCCATTTTGGGGAAGGAAATGCACAAGTGCTTAATTTTTCTCTTTTGCATTATTTCTTCTCAGACTTTTTGCTGTGGTTATAAGCAGTAGTATCTAATATGAAATAATAACTATCCTGCATATAGCACTTTAAGGCATATAACATGTTTTGCATACATTATCTCACTTAATCCTCACAACAATTCTATAAAATATTTGAGATAGGAAGATGAGGAGCCTCTCTCAATTTGTCTAAACTAATCCTCTTGTGACAGATACATAATCCATCCCTGGGCTCATAAGCAATGACTTTTCAGCTTTCATAGACTTGACAGAGCCCACAAAGCTTTCTAGAACCTAGAACAACAAAGCTTTCTAGAACCTTCCATTGATGAAACTCTGGAGAACTTCGGTGAAATACTGATACATCATCCAACGAAAACAAAACAAAAGGTGAGGAGGAAGAATTTTGCTGGCAGTAAAGCATTTTGTAACTAAGTGCTCTTCCTTCTGAATTCAGAGGTTTCCTGTCAGAGAAAACACATAAGAAGGGATAGAGGAAGTAGATTGGAAGGGGAAAGAGAAAAGTCTGAGGTTCTAAATGTACATCCTACTTCTGACAACATCTCTCTGTGTGATCTTGAATAAGTTAATTGAACCTCCCTGATTACATTTCACCACCCTTGAGAGAAGCCCTAATCTGGCACAGGACTAATCTGAGACCCAACTGAGGGTCAATGTTTTTAAATCACTTCATAGATAAAGGGTTCTTGCTGCTATTATTCCCTACTTCTGTCTTGATTTAAGTTGACTTCTAAACCTGTAGACAATGAAGTGTGAATCTCAGCCATCAATGCAATAGCAAACTGACCTAAAGACAAAAAGTCTGATCAGGTACTCCGCTGTTTAGCCGCTGAAACCAAAGTGAACCATACTCAAACTGTAGGGGGCACCTTACCTAAGCTTCAGTGTTTCTCTCCCCTGAAAAGGGAATTTCTATCTTCCAAGTAAGCAAAGATCAGGCTTTAAGACCCAAGGCATCCACTACAAGCATCTCTACCCGGCTATCAAACTCGACTATTCTGTTTCAGGTTTGGGGACGAAACTATGCAGCTTGCAGCTGCATCCCCTCCTCTGAACGTTTCTTTGGCACATGGAGACTACATGCCTTTAGGCTTAGCTTCTGTGACATCCCCCATACTATGAGGAAGCAGCTGCGGTACACTCGAAATGTGCTCTTAATTTGGAGGAAAAAGGACTGGGCTGCAGTTTGACTCTCTGGACAGTCTTCAGAAAGTTATCTCACTTTATGGAGCCCCAATTTCCTCATGTATGACATGGAGACGATAATCCTCACATCACCAACCTGTTGTGAGAATTAAATTCATCAATCAAGTATTTATCGAGCAGATGCTCGATTCTGAATCAAGTACTGTGCTAGGTATACAAAGACAAAAAAAGGGGAAAAGTTCCTTCCCTCATGGATCTTGCATTCTGTCAGATTGAATAATAGCGTATATGAGAAAATAATAGCATATATATTAAAACAATAATTATGTAAAGAATCAAGGAAATAATTATTATTTCTACTCATAGAAATAAGTAATGAGTTTGTAATATGTGTTTTCTCTGTCATATCTTGATTTACGTAGTTTGACATTATATCCTCATCATTTATTGAAGGATTTTGGCAAAGTAAAATTTCATTGACCTTATCATGACTGTCTTCTTCCCCTCATTCTTTCTTCCTACTCTT
Organism: Trichosurus vulpecula; assembly: GCF_011100635.1. Lineage (NCBI taxonomy): Eukaryota > Metazoa > Chordata > Mammalia > Diprotodontia > Phalangeridae > Trichosurus > Trichosurus vulpecula. The sequence goes on along the minus strand of NC_050576.1, from coordinate 273,086,406 downwards.
GTAAACAAAAAGATAGAAAAGCTTCCTTTTCCTAAGAGGACAAACACTCTTGGCTCCACAGAAACATTAGCCGTTTGCCTAATCTCTCTCACTGTTTGGCAGAGGATGGATGCTGTTTTTCAAACATTCGCCTAAAGGATGGGCAGCCATTCTCCCCTCCCTGTCACCATGCTGCTCTGTAAGCCATGGATCTCATGGATAAGGCTCTGAATAAACAGCACAAGGCATCAGCTTTCCCTTTGGCCTTTCAACTACTTTTCTCATGCACTGTGATAATGTTGGCTTCGTTTCCTCAGTGTCCTGAGCAGCTCCATTGGTGAAAACCACCTCCAGCTAATTAGAAAGCTGGCAAAAGTTTCCTAGCTAAGAGCCAAAAAGAAAACACTGTCACTTTAAAGGAGGAATTCTTTCTACAACTGTAACCACATAATCAGACACACTAATTTCCGTTTAACTACTGTGGCCCAAATCCTCTTATCCTCTCCCAATTATCTCAATGTCCCAACCCAGTGAATAGAATTTCAGATCATCCTCTGCTTTCCCATTCAGCTCCTGGCTTCTCCTGCTGCAATGCCTCAAAAGATCAAGGGATTTCATCTCCAGGCCCCCAACGCCTTGTCAATTGGTCTCTTGGCGGTGGAACTATTTACCCCATGCGCTATTTGAAGTTGCCTTGCTTCACCTGGGAAAATAACTCCTCTGGAACAATTTACACAATGACCACAGTAGTGTAAAGGAAGAGTAATATGGAAAAATGTCAAAACTTTGATCAATGCAGGCACCAGCCTTGACTTTAGAGGACGGCCAGTTAGGTATGCCTTGTGCCTCAAGGTCAAGGTTCCTAACCACTTTTGTGTCCCTGAAACCCCTTGACCATATGAAGAAATCAACAGACCCATTACCAGAATAATATTTTTAAATCAATACAATAAAATATATAGCACTGTAAATGGAACATGATTACATGGAAATACAGCTTTCAACACATTAAAAACAAACTGATAGGGACCCTAGCTTAAGAAACCCTGTTCTAGGCAGAATGACAACTTATGGATCAGGTGTCATGCATTAGAGCGTAAGCTTTTTGAGGGCAATGTGTTAAAATTGTATCTTGTTATGGTTTCCCCTCACTCTGAGGCTGGTGACTCTGCACAACCCTCCCTCACTTAAATCCAATTCACTTGCATGTCATAGGATCACCTCCCTGATGCCATGGTCCTCTTCAAGAACGAGGACAATGAACAACAACCACTCCCCCTACCCTTCTACTTAGTATAGTAAATAAGTTTGTAAGTAGCCAGTGTAAAGGGGCAATAGCAGGAAATAAGACTGCAGAGGCGGACCTGGAAGTTCCGCACAAACTGTCCTAAAGATCAAAGGAATATAACTTATAAATTGTATCATATATTAACCAAAATTCACAGCCCAGTAATATGTACTGAATCATCAGAAGCCATCTAGGCAGTGCTTCTCAGGGTTCTGGCCCTGTGATATGCAAATCCCAGACAGATTCCAGACCACTATAGTTCCAGACCAGCAGAACCTGAAAAGGTGCTGATTAACTTTGAGATGACATGGACATGTTGACTTTAAAGTGTTACTGATAACTGAGGTGATGTGGATATGTTAATGAACTAACCCTGAGGTAGCACAGATAAGAGTTAGTCTGTTTCCCCCCAAAACCCTCTAGCTTCCCAGCTCTCTTCCATCTC